>NC_133327.1:496179622-496922607 GCF_042186555.1 Aquarana catesbeiana | reverse complement strand
GGAGAAGAGCTGTGTACAGGGCTCATATCAGGTTGTGCATTGGACTGTCCATATGGCTTTCAGACACACATCCACAATTGTGAAATCTGTCAGTGCCGACCACGGCCCAAGAAGTGCAAGCCTGTGGTTTGTGATAAATACTGTCCGTTTGGCTACCTGTAAGTATACTGTTTAGGAAATGTTAGTCTTGTAAAGATTTGACATATGTCTCCTTGAAGCCCTCCAGCATAACATAGTTTTTTAATCCAAAACCTTGCAACATTTTTAAAAATGTGCTGTCTGACATAAGCGTCTGCAACCTTTGCATCTTTAGATTTTTGCTTGTACAGCTTAATTTTTTTGCTTGCATATCGGTTTTGCTGATGAGGTTGAATTACATAAATGGCCCCAGTTGCTACTTTGTGTACATATGTATTTTCCTGCTGGTGTACCCAAATGCATTCTTATCCTATACGATCCTGTATCCTTCCTTTATTTTTCATTTCTTGCCATCTATTATCAGTTTCTTGTACTCAACACTAAATGTGCTTTCTGAATTCCCTTTTTTAATACGTTAGAGTAAAATCCACCAGTACACGTGATGTTCTGTTATAGAAGTGGTCTGTTTTCAGTTGTAGTTCAAAGTTCCTCACTCTCTTTCCTTCCCCCTCTTTGTCTATATAAAAATCTGGATGATGGTACTTTTTTACTGCAAACTCTAACTTTGTTTACTTGAGGCTATACCCAATATTTTTTATCCTGTAGTTCAAAGTTATTGTATTGCATCAGTGCATACAATATTTGAGTCAATAAATGTGTATTAACCACTTCCAGCCCTTAGGACGCGCACATACATCCTCAGGAGGAAGTGGTTATACCAGGATCATGGCTGCAGCGGCATTAAGAGAGAAGCATTATCCATTTGCAGCCTTGCCTTTGACTCTTCGGGTATTCACCAAGTGTTATCTGCCTTGAGTTTGAGAGAGAGAACAATTGTGTGGTATCTGGATGACTTTCTATTGCATGTGGAGTCTGGCACAGAACCTGTCGGTTGCCATTCAGATTCTGGAGGCTTCGGGTAGATTTTAAATTTCGAGAAGACCTTTCTGGTTCCATCACTTCATCTAGAATACCTGGAGCTGATCTTGGATACCAACTAGGTGATTTTCCAATTGGAAAAACTGTGGAAAATACAACTTCAGGTTTGCCTTCTGTGTGCTCTCAGGTGCTCATCTATTTGCCACTGCATGTGAATTTTGAGTCCAATGATAGTGGCCCTCCCAGTAATTTCTTAGGTGCAACGCCATACCAGAACCTTGCAGCATATAAGATCATATCGCAGTGGAACGTGTCTCCTCTGTCTTTGGACAGAGTGATCAAGGTAAATCATCAGATAAAGTCATTTCTAGTTTGGTGACTTTGCTCTATTCTGCTGCTAGTCGGAAAGTAATTTTCTCCCTCTGCACTGGAATATAGTAACGACCTGCAGAGTACTGGGTCTCTGGTCAGCTGCATACTCATGGAACCAGGAGGTGTTTTACTTACCATCAATGTGCTGGAGCTATGTTATCAAATGGGCTCTTCTTTGCTAGACACACCACCTGGAGTGACACCTGATGCTGGTGCAGTCAGACAAAGCCCTGGCAGTGGTGTATATACATAATGCATATTTATAATTTTGGTTAATAGTGTAAATCATTGGGGAGGACCAAGAATTCTGTGGCAGCTTTAGAAGGACAACATACTGAGTTGGGCAGAGAGTTATGTGCTGGCTTTATCCACAGTATACATACCAGGTATAGAAAACTGGCAAGACTATCTTATTCAAAAAGGTCTGGATCAGGGAACGTAAGCCTTTGTCTGGAGGGCTTCCAACAAATTCACCTATAATGGGGTAACACCATATGTCAATCTCCAATCACCATGCCTCAATTAAAAATTGAACAGGTTTGTAAGCAAGGGCAAAAGACACTTGAGCAAACAGTTGTTTGGGATCATTGGGATCACTAAACGCTGATTTATACCCACAGATGAAGCTTTTGTCGTGGCTACTTTGCCAGATATCAAGGGGATTCCAGTGATCCTGGTAGCTCCAGAGTGGCAAGCAGTTTTTGGTACACAGATCTCATTTGTCTTGTAGTAGATAGTCCTCTGTGTCTGCTACTTCTGGAAGATTTGTTGAAAAGCCCCACTTGCCCACCTTGCTTTACAGCTGCTAGCTTTAACAGCTTGTCTGTTTAAAACCAGTGCTGGGGCACAGACGGTTATGGTATGCTGTCATTGTCACCAAGCTTAAGGTTTGCAAGAACACATCTCAAAACATAAACTTTTGTATTTGGAAGTTATATTTTGCATGGTATAAGTCCCTGGGAATATGGCCCTGTTTTTGCCTCCTGTCCCACCCCTGGCTTTTCTCCAGTGTGGGTGTAGCAATTGTCTTTAAGCACAATTAAGGGTCAAGTATAAGCATTGACACTTATCCACACCTTTATTTGGGGGTGTTATGTATATCATCCTTCCATTCAGGCCACTGTTGTCTCTGTGGGACATTAACCTAGTATTATTGATGCTGCAAAAACCGCCTTTCAGGGCTGGTTCACACCACAAAAACTCACTCCAGTTCCGTTCCAGATGCGTTTTTGATGCGTTTCAGTGTGTTTCTGATGTGTTTCCGGATGCATTCCAGGTGCTTTTTTTCTTTTTTTTTTCCCCCACTACACTAGAGTCCAGTGCAATTTTGATGCCCTTTTGATGTGTTCCAGTACATTTTTGATGTGTTTCAGTACAGTCCAGTGCAGGAAATATGCAGCATGATCTACTTTTTTTTCTGGAACTGACTGCACTGGTGTGAACTATGCCACTGGAAACCATATAACCTACTTTGCAGAACAAAAATGCACTGGACTGCATGTGGTGTGAACTGGCCCTCAAGGATATTAGGAAGTTCCCACTGTTAACACACTCTTAAAGTGGCATTCCTAGTAGTCAGTACTTCATTCAAAATCTCAGAGCTGGGGGCGTTGTCCTGCAATCCTCCATTTTTTGGTCTTTCATAAGGATAAGATCACCCTGCATCTGAAGCTCTCTTTCCTGCTTAAAGCAGAACTGGAGGCAAAACTTTTTTTTTCTCTTTTGGATAGAGTCTGTTTTGGATAGAGTAAGGGAGGGTTATAATCCCTGTAAGGTTTTTATTTTCATCTGTGTGCCTTTGGGGAGATTTCCCTTCATTTCCTGCTCCGTACTTACAACAAGAAGTGAAAGGAAAGCCCTCCAAATTGAAGGAAATCCTTAGTAGTCATATGGGGCCACCAGAACTAGTGTCCCCATTGGAAGATTTGTCTTTTTATTTGTATTTTTAGTCACCAGGATAAATGGAGAGCACGTCCTTAACTGGGGTCAGAGACAGCAGTACCAACCTGACAGGTGTTCTAATCCCTCTCCACCCTATCTAAAACATAAAAAAGGTTTGCCTTTAGTTATATCTTTAGTTATGTTTTAATGTGGTTTCAGATATTAAGCTTCCATCACTTGGCCCCAAACCAGTTCACCCTGGTGCTTTACATTTAGATGTATTTAGAGTGATTAGGGTGTATTTGAACATCATACCTAAGTTTCACAGGTCAGATTCCTTGTTCGTGGGTGTAGAAAGCCAACTTAAGGTCCTTGCAGCTTTGACTGCTACTGCTTCATGGGGAATGGGTTAAGGTAGTAGGTGTGGCGCTGTTCTGTTCCTTTTTGCTAACTTATGTGTCAAGTGATCTAAGTCCACAATCATTTAAATTAAATGGACCTTAAACCTAGTGTAAACAATAAAAGGGTCTGGTGCTCTTTAAACAATAACAATTAAAGTTACTAGTTCTCTTAAATATGCAGCTGATCAAACCTTGGTATACGCTAGCAAGTGGTTAACTTTGAATGGACTGTAATGTATTCCTAAAATATATATCAAAATCTCTTCTACCTTAGAGGTGAAAATATAAAAATGGAAATTCATAAAAATTCATGAAATTTCAACCCAAACTAAACTTTAAAACCAGGGCAAATTAGTGAACAATAAATAAAGTGACTGGTGCTCTTATATTAACATTTGGTCAATTTTAGACATTTAACCACTTGACCACTGGGCACTTAAAACCCCTTCCTAACCAGACCAATTTTCAGCTTTCGGTGCTCTCACACAAAATTAGTTATGCAACACTGTACCCATATGAAATTGTTGTCCTTTTTTTCACACAAACAGAGCTTTCTTTTGATGGTATTTAATCACCGCTGGGTTTTTTATTTTTGCACTATAAATGATAAAAGACGGGAAATTCTGTAAAAAAAAAAAAAAATTTTTCTTTGTTTCCGTTATAAAATTTAGCAAATTAGTAATTTTTCTTCATAAATTTTGGCCCAAATTTTATACTTCTACATATCTTTGGTAAAAATAATCCAAATCCTGTATATTATTTGGTTTGTGTGAACGTTATAGAGTCTACAAGCTATGGTGCCAATCACTGAAAATTGCTCACACCTGAAGTACTGATGGCTTATTTCTTGAGACCCTAACAAGCCAGGACAGTACAAATACCCCCCAAATGACCCCTTTTTGGAAAGTAGACATTTGAAGGTATTTAGAAAGAGGCATGGTGAGTTTTTTGAAGTTGTCAGCGGCCATTTACTGTGATCCGTGAGGAACCGGCGGTCACGGATATTCCCGGGTGCGTGCCCCATGTGGCGCATGTGAGCAAGTTTCTGGGAGGACGTCCATGGACGCCCTGCCAGAATAAGCCAACCGCGCTGTAGCCGTCTTTCGGCTATGGTCTGGTCGGCATGTGGTTAAACCAAAAATACACAATCTTTGGTGAATACACAAATAGTACTTATATATAAATCAAGTGACAGGTGCTCTTCAGTTCTGTTTATCATAACCATATGCTTGTGCTTCTTATGGTGCTCCCCTTATGGTGTTTCCTTGCATTAGGGTGTACTGCAATAAAACGCATAAAATCATAACTAACCTTTTTTAATGTGCCACATTGCATAATACATTTGCAATTGAAGTTTCAAGAAGCACAATGTATGTGTGAAACATCGTCACCCTTTGGTCCATTGTTATAGTCCTGGTGGCAGTCTTTCAATAAACCTGTTGGATGGATTTTGGTGTGCAGCTATTTTTTCTACTTGGTCTAAATGCATTGGTATGCTATTCAAATGGATGGTACAGAACACACAGCATCGTTATGCACACATTATAGTAAATCCCTTGACAGTGTGAAGGGGCAAAAATCTGCTACCCTGCCTAGGGCCCCATGGGACCTTAATCCATCTCTGGATCCAGAGATATGGACAGCTGTGACCCCACCTGGGATTCCCTAATAGTCCTTTAACCTCCCTAGCGGTATGATTATGTCAGGAATTTTGTACCAAAGCGGTACAATTTTTTGCATGGAAATTTGGTGTTATGTATTGTAGGCCTGCAATTCTTAGTAATTACTTACTTAAACCTGACCAAACAAGACTCTAGTAGACATCCCAGATAAGATAAAATTTGAAACACAAAATCATGAATTATAATCTAATAAATAATATAATTTTATTCAATAATGTAATACAAAATAATGAAATTTGTCAAACAAAGAAAATTCAATAAGCATCCTGAGTGTGAAAAAAGGTACAGCACAAAGTCCGACATCACAATCAGGACAATGGAACCTGCTTTCTTTTCGGACTTTCTTTCCATTGCCATCTCTCTTTGTACAGCAAACCACGCACATCCTGGTAGGTGCTCCATTTTTTGCGGTTGGCGGTATGTAATCCATAAAGTGACGAGCAGTCAGGCATTCTGGGTTGGCAGCGTCAACAGCACGTCGTCCAGCTACTGATGGCGTCTGGTGGTTGACAAAAATCTGCTCAACCACCTTCCAGATAAAATCAGAATGAACAAGAGACTTGTCACTCTTTGCTCTGTACAGGATATATGCGTTCCAAAGGCATTGTTCCAGAAGATGCCTAAAAATCTTCTTTATAATTTTTTTTTGCTGTTTGCGCATAGCCAGATAAAATGTCATTGTCTGATCGGCTCTGTCGACACCTCCCATTGTATTATTATAGTCTATCACGACTTGCGGCTTCAGCACATCTTTCCCACCTTTTGTGTGGACCATGGCAGTGGAGGTATTGTGCACATTACTCATGAGACACATGTCCTTCTTGTCTCGCCATCGCATTGCCATCATCTTACTCTTCTGCCAGGCAACCATTTCTCTGGTTTTTAGTTTTTTCTTGGCAAACATAGATGGCATGTCACGTCGGTTAGGCCTAACGGGTACCATAGGCATCAGTCTTGTTTTGTAGCAAAATCTCATACAGTTTCGGAGACGTGTAGACATTGTCCATGGTCACACAATATCCCTGGTTCAGCAATGGCTCCAGCAGTGTAAGGACAGATGATGTGGCCATCCCATAGCCACTGTACCTGGGGTTGAACTTCCTGCCTTTACCGGTGTAAATGACCGAATTCCAGATGTACCCAGTGGATTACTCGCAGAGCATGTAGGATTTATTGCCAAACCGCGCTCTTTTGGATGCAATAAACTGTATCCAACTTAGGCGTCCCTTGTAGGCCATCAAACTTTCATCCACACTGACGTCCCTTTCTGGCACGTACGTCTGCTAGAAATTGGTCACAATAGTTTGGCATACCTCCCAGATTTTTTTTAGTTTGGGCGCAGGATGCATGGCCTCATCAAATTCTTCATTGTTCCTGAAGTGGAAATACTTCATGATGAGGGAAAACCAGTATTCTAACATCATGGTACCAAAAAACAGAGTGTCCAGTAACTTATTGGTGGTCCAGTACCATTTCTGGAGCGATTTCCCCACCACCCCCTGAAGAATGATGAGTCCCAGAAACTGCCAGATGTCCTCTTTAGTCACCGGTTCCCACCTTCTGCTTCTGGAAAACCTGGCATGCAGCGTAGCGGATTGCTGCTCTTGGTAGCGATTTGTCTCTGTGACATCTTTTTCAATTACCTCCTCGGTGAGGAATAATTGCAGGTATGCCAGAGGGTTGTCACTCTCAACATCTACCTTCATCCCAGGTGATCCAGTGAAGGGGAATCTTGGGGGCGCTACCTGGTCCGTATTGCAGTTTATTGGGCACCAAGTGCACACATCACTGAGGTCAGGTGCAGGATCATCACCGTTGTCACTTGACAGATCGGTGTCGGTGTCAGACGACAAATCTCCCCATGACTCACTATCGCTCAGTTCTGCGAGCAACTCCGTGTCGCTATCGCTGTCACTCAGCTGGTCCAAAAGCACTTTTTTTAGTAAAGTGGCGCTTTGATGCCATGTTGCAAAAATTTTATGGGCACAAATGACAGGAAAATGGCAGGCAAGGGGCACTGTACAGTAATCTTGTGTCAGATCTGAGATGGTACAGTGTAATCCTCTCAGATTACAATGTATCACCTCTTTTATGTGTGTGTCACTTTTGAATTTCTCGCCCAGTTCCGCTCTCATGCGCCGCTGCTGCTAGCAGGGAACGGAACTAGAAAGTCAGATGCCGTTCGGATCTCTCGCCGGTGATCTCTTAAGAACAGACTGGCCACCTCTGACAGCTAGCGGGGATCTTCTCTCCCCCGCTAGCTGTCACAATTTTTTTCTTTTAATTGGGGCCAAGCGGGTCTTATTCATAGTCCTTTGTGAATGGAAGACTACAAATCCCAACATTCTTTGTGGCTGTCGGCTTGTAGTTTTCAATGAACTATCACGGCACTGTGGAGTGCTGTGGTAGTTCATTGAGTCTTCCTGTCAGTTTGTATCTGCTTGCAGGTACGATGTATGGGTGCACAGATACACTGACAGGTCTGCAGGAGACCTGCATGTCACCAGCAGTGCAATGCTTTAGAGGCTGCAGAAACAAAATATGCTTGCAAAAAATGTGCATATTTTTTTCTAAAAGATGAACTTATCCTTTAAGTGGACATGAAAAGGGGGCTATATTAGTATACTTAGGTTCTACTGGCTAATTTATTTTTTAAGCAAAATGTGAGCTCTAAAAAGATGAAGAATGTGGGTGTGGGGCTTACTTTTAAGCTAACCTGATTTATTTTACATTGTCCATGCTTATTGTGCAGTAGTTTTGTACTGGTAGCAGTTGTTTACCTGCATGTAGCACTAAGCAGGCATAGAGTGTCATTGCATAGTAATCTATCCTTTATTGAATTGACACTGTAACACTATTTATTTTTGTGATGTTGGAAGCAGTGGATATTTTTATTCTAAAATCTACAGCACCCTTTAATGCAAACTTTTTCTTGTATTGAGAATAAACAAGTGTTGGCACTAAACGTGAGTTACATCTATTAAGCTAATCTATCTGATGGAATAGCTTCTTTCTGGGCATCATGGGAGATAGTAGAAACAAGCTACCACTGACCTGCAGTTTGCTTCTCTCTTTAAATGCTTATAACCGTTTGTTCAGATGAAAGAGCCTTATGCAAGGTGATTTGGCTGTAAAAGTGTGTGTGTTAAAATTCTTGGAAAATAACAAAATAAATGAGTTTCTGCCTCACTAGAAGGGTCATTACCTAGGAAGGAGATTGAGCTGAATAGATAAGAGACAAGCAAAATACTGGCAGTATCAGTCAAATACTTGCACAACATTGCAAAATGAGGCAGATATATTGCTAGCCTAAACAGCACTGCAAACAATAGTACTTATTTAAACTGCACTGCTGCTATGCTGTCAAAACATAGACTTACATATGTGGTTTTGCTCAGCTCATAATCCTGCCATTTTTATCGGCGCATGATAAATTGTGTAGAATAGGAAAGGCAGCCAAGGAATCAGAATCATATTCTAAGCAGAAGCTAACATGCTGTGGATTTAATTGAGGAATAATCCTTACAGCAAATGTGCTTACTGTATAGTTGCCTTTCTACAGGCTGGGCAAGATAAAGGCACTAGAGAAGATAGGGTACCATTAAATATCATTATACAGGAGAGCCTTATGACTTTCCTGGCTGATAAAATATATTCTCGCAGCAGCGAAAAAGCCTGCTACTCGGTTTGGGTCATGAACTTCCCAAATCTGCGTAATTTAATTTCAGTGGATTGCTTGAAGCTGGGAAGAACAGAAACTTTAGAAAAGGGTTTTGAAATATACTTTTTTGTATTAAGTTGAGGTCTATAGCAAATATTTTTTTTTGAGAAGGTAAATTAATAATGGAATAGTTGTAATAATGAAGTAGTTGTTTTCCAATTTAGCTGGTAAGGATTAGTTGATCTTTTTTTATCTAACTTCTCAATCTTGTCCTAAACCCTTTTTTATGAATCTCTCGAAGAAACACAGTCCTTGGCAATTCATATGGGTAGTATGGTACAAATACTTAAAACTTAGGAGACATGTAAGGCATAAAATCAAGTTATTCTTCCTTTCATGCCTTAAACTTCACTAGAATGATTATTTCTAATGGGTCTGTCTATACAGCAATGGGTGTGAATTTCACCAAATATTCTCTGGTTGAGGATCACTCACTGCCAGTTAAAACACATGAACCTGGAAGATTCACTCACAGAGAGTGTTTGCTGAATGTCATATTCTCTGCTTTATGAATATTCCCCCCGTGTATACTATGCTAAAACATCCTATGAACACGAAGCAACAGTGCAAGCTGTAATCTCTGGGGCAGCATAACAAGTGTCAGCAGTGAAAATGCACCTTATTTCTTTCTTTGCACTTGTTTATTAAAGTCTACTGGACACTTTAACAATGCAGGCTGTAGCATTATACATCTTCTCTACAGGTTCTTGTCTGAGATAACCAAGTAGGAATCTGATGGAAGAGGGCAGTGAATCAATGTAGGTTGCTGTTATGCTACTTTTGTCATTGGTCTTCAAAATGTATTTTTTACTGTAAAAATGTTTCATATGTTATTACTATAAAGCCTCTGTATGCTAAATCCCCCGTAAAAGACTAGCATAAAACGCTGCCTTTACTGTATTGGACAGTCAAGCAAACATATTTTCCTCTCTTGTTGCAGCTTGTAAGTTCTTGCCTAATACAGACAAAGCGTTACAAATGTTAATCCAGAATACAGTGCCCTTCCATGGCTTGCTATAATCATCCCATTTCTCATGAAGCAATTTACATGCTGCTATATAGTTGCATCAATGATACTTTTTGAAGGTTGGTGAAAAGTTGATTATTATGTTTAAGCAATTATTGAATTATTGAGTTTAGCACAGGCCATGGAGCAGCAATTAATTCCCTTGCCGCCAGGTAATTTCATGCTGTGAACAGATTATTTTCTATTACAAACTAAATAGTTGTTTCTTCATTTTTTTTCTGTTAAAATATGCAGTTTTTCTTAAACTATGACTTGTTAAAATGGCATTATTCTTTAAGAGATTCAATTTCCATTTTTATCAGAAAATAGGTGGTATTAATATGCAATTGTGCCTATTAATTATCAATTGAGAATTGAGATGGTCACATAATCCTTTAGTTCAATATATGCAAAACACAATTATGTAGTATAATATGGCCCTGTGCATTGATTATGATTAGAATATGCAATGACCCCACCAGTATTACAAATTTGCACTACAGCCTAATATTTTTATGCATACCCTGAAATTGTTACTCAAGAAAAGTGTTTTGGAATTCATCTTATTTAAAGTGGTTGTAAAGGCAGAAGGTAAAAAAGCCTTCTGTGTGCAACTCCCCTTTAGCCCCCCTAATACATACCTGAGCCCCATCTCGATTCAGTGATGTTGTACAATAGACTCTCAGCTGTCCGGGTCTCTCCCTCCTCATTGGCTGAGATGGCAGCGAAGCTTCATTGGCTCCCGCTACTATCAATTAGAGTCAGTGAGCCAATGAGAGAGGGGGTGGGGCTGGGGTGCAGCTCTGTGTCTGAATGGACACAGGTAGCTGTGGCTCAGCTCGGGTGCCCCCATAGCAAGCTGCTTGCTGTGGGGGCACTCAACAGGGGAGGAGGGCCCAGGAGCGCCGAAGAGGGACCTGAGAAGAGGTGGATCTAAGCTGCTCTGTGCAAAACCACTACACAGAGCATGTAAGTATAACATGTAAAAAAAAAAAACAGACTTTAGTATCACATTAATTATAGTTCTTAAAGGTGGTTTGCTTTTGACTCGTTTAGCATGGACACAGTAATGGCTTTTTTGCTAATTATAGAAACATAGTTTTGTTTTTTTTTTTCAGGTACGTAATGTCATTTTATATTTTTTTTAAAGATTTTTTTAATTCTGACATTTGGTAATTCCATGTTGATGAGATGTTGATGTTGATAAACATCATAAGAAATATTATCTATATTATAATAAGAAATAAAGTAATTTTTAGGGCCCTCTCACACAGGCATGTACTTTGCCGATTAGCAGGGGATCTGTCCGTTGATCCCCTGCTGATTGAAACAGAGTGGGGCAGATGAGAGGTCTGTGTTTGCTAAGTTTCTGCAGAGCAGGCATGGACAGACCCTGCTCTGCTCTATGGGCAGTCTGGAGTAAATGGACTCCATTGTCCATTTATACCCGGATGCCTCTGATCCGGTCCGCCCAAACGGAAGGGGATGGCAGTCCTCCATTTTTTTTATAGGGTCTGATTGGACCAGCAGCTAGTCTGGTGTAAACGGACGCAAGTGCTATTTGAGCCCATTCACTTTGTATTGGCTCAACTCCCACCGCACAAACAAGGTATCGGTTTTGGGTATCGGAGCATTTGCATGAGTACAAGTGAAAATGCTTAGTATTGGCACCAATACTGGTATCGGTGCAACCCTATTATTCACCCTTTTGCTGCTAGAACCCTTTTTTTTTTGTTGTTTTCCCAAACATGTTAGGATTTGCATTTTAGTCCTAAAGATTACCTATAAGCCATAGAAAATATTGTTTTTGAAAGCAAAGGCCCTTTTAAATAAACCTGTGTCAGTTGCATGATAATTGCGCTACTGTTTATCAAATCTATATTTTCCTAAAAAATACTCTCAAACAAATCTACCACACAAAAACAATACAATACCTATTTTTTTGGTTAAAATATAAAAGATGAGGTTGCATCAAGTAAATAGATAATAGATCGTAAATAGATATGTCAGTACCCAAAGATACCTGTTGTTGCGATACTTTAAAAACCTTTACAGCTCATCAATTTGGAGTTGACAGGAATTATAGGAATTATGTGTTTTTTTTTTTCTGGTATTAAACTTTTATTCCTTTTTTTTTGTTCTCATATTTAGTCTGCCTTTATTGCTATTACAAGAGTGCTGAAGCATGTGACAGCATAGTGCAGGTAAAGGGTGGCATCCGAGGTCTATTAGACTGATAAAAAATTTGACTGAAAGCCTGGGTCCAATTTTTAAGTCAATTATACATGCTGGGAAAAAAAATCTAGTGCAGCATCTAAAGAACAGCTCAAGATTCAAAGTTGTACCATAAATTTTATTAGGGATGCACCGAAATTTCGGCCGCCGAAACATATCGCCTGAAAATGGCCTTTTCGGCAATTTGCCGAAAGAGAAATCACGCCGATAATGGCCCCGCCCCTGGTGCCGGCCATTACGGGGGTGTCGTCAAGGCCGATCCTAGGCAGTTCATCCGGGCGCCACAGAGGTGGGGGCGCTGAAGCGCCAGAGTGCTCCCCTCCATCCTACTCCTCCTCTCCTTATCCGTGTCGAGAGGCGGCTCTCCCCGCCGGTCCCCGCCGCCATGTTTCCCAAGCCCTTCTCCTCTCCCTCCTCCTGTCAGAGGAGGAGAGCAAAGCAGCCGGAGATCAGAGCGGCTGTCTCTGTGTGGAGGGAGACTAGCTGCGCAGTGAAGTCTCTGAGGGGGAGGTCCGTGCCTGCAGTGACATGGGTTCTCCTCCTCCTCTCTGTCTTAACTCCTGCCTGCTGCGATTTGCTGTGATCTGTTCTCCACCTGTTCTCTCATCTGTTTTTATGTACCGTTTGTCCTGGGGGGTCTGTACTAATGGAGGGGGGTGGTTTGTCCTGGGGGGGTCTGTACTAATGGAGGGGGGTGGTTTGTCCTGGGTAGTATCGCTGGGTCAGGTGAGATGGCCAATCGGCCATTAGCTACTAACGTCCATAGGAACTGCAATCTCTGATCATCTCCTGTACTATGTCTGCAGTCTCTGATCATCCCCTGTCTGCAGTCTCTGACCATCTCCTGTACCATGTCCCCAGTATGACCATCTCCTGTACCATGTCCCCAATCTCTGACAATCTCCAGTACCATGTCCCCAGTCTCTGACAATCTCCAGTACCATGTCCCCAGTCTCTGACCATCTCCTGTACCATGTCCCCAGTCTCTGACTATCTCCTGTACCATGTCCCCAGTCTCTGACCATCTCCTGTACCATGTCCCCAGTCTCTGATCATCTCCTGTACCATGTCCCCAGTCTCTGACCATCTCCTGTACCATGTCCCCAGTCTCTGACCATCTCCTGTGCCATGTCCCCAGTCTCTGACCATCTCCTGTGCCATGTCCCCAGTCTCTGACCATCTCCTGTGCCATGTCCCCAGTCTCTGACCATCTCCTGTACCATGTCTCCAGTCTCTGACCATCTCCTCTACCATGTCCCCAGTCTCTGACCATCTCATGTGCCATGTCCCCAGTCTCTGACCATCTCCGGTACCATGTCCCCAGTCTCTGACCATCTACTGTACCATGTCCCCAGTCTCTGACCATCTCCTGTACCATGTCTGCAGTCTCTGACAATCTCCTGTACCATGTCTGCAGTCTCTGACAATCTCCTGTACCATGTCCGCAGTCTCTGACCATCTCCTGTACCATGTCCCCAGTCTCTGACCATCTCCTGTATCATGTCCCCAGTCTCTGACCATCTCTTGTACCATGTCCCCAGTCTCTGACCATCTCCTGTACCATGTCCCCAGTCTCTGACCATCTCCTGTATAAAAATATTTTTTGAAAACAGTCATTTTCGGTATCGGTCAGTTTCGATTTTCGGCCTAGTGTATTCTTTATTTTCGGTATTGGTTTCGGCAACAAAAAACCCATTCGGCGCACCCCTAAATTTTATGTTAACTGCTTGGCGATCAGCCGCCGAAGTTATACTGTGGCAGGTTGGCATGGCTGTGCAAATCGCCATAGCTATATGTTGGCTCTTGAAGATGCTATAGCAGGCGCGGGGGTGTCCCCAGAACTGATGCTCGTGCCCAGCAGGTGCGATGTCTGCCGGGCACCCGTGATCGCTGCTGACAGAACAAGAACGGGAATCTGTGTGTGTAAACACACAAATCCCAGTTCTGTCAGGGGAGTAGAGACAGATCGTTTGTTCCTACTAAGTAGGAGCAAACGATCTGTCTCCTCCCCCAGTCAGTCACATCCCCCCCACAGTTAGAAACACACCTAGGAAACACAACCCCTTGATCGCCCCCTAGTGTTAACCCCTTCCCTGCCCGTGACATTTATACAGTAATCAGTGGCTATTTTTAGCTCTAATCGCTGTATAAATGTCAATGGTCCCAAAAAAGTGTCAAAAGTGTCCGATCTGTTTGCCACAATGTCGCAGTCCCGATAAAAATCGCAGATCACCGCCATTACTAGTAAAAAAAAAAATACTGATATAAATTATCCCCATTTTGTAGACGCTATAACTTTTGAGCAAACCAATATGCACTTATTGCGATTTTTTTTTTTTTTACCAAAAATATGTAGAAGAATACATATCGGTCTAAACTGATGAAGAAATGTGTTTTTATACATTTTTTGGGAGAATATTATAGAAAAAAAGTACAAATATTGTGTTTTTTTTTTTTTTTAAATTGTCGCTCTTTTTTTGTTTATAGCACAAATAGTAAAAACCGCAGAGGCGATCAAATACCACCAAAAGAAAGCTCTATTTGTGGGGAAAAAAGGACATTAATTTTGTTTGGGTACAACGTCGCACAAGGGCAATTGTCAGTTAAAACGACGCAGTGCCGCATCGCAAAAAATGGCCTATTCAGGAAGGCGGCAAATTCTTCCGGGGCTGAAGTGGTTAAATAGTAAATGTTAAAAAAAAAAAAAAAAAAAAACTTTTGTGAGTCAGTAACCCTCATGATCTTAAAGGCTTCAGACTTGCATGTAATTTGCATCCAAAGATAGAAGCGTGAGTCACACTTCCAAGCTCTTACACTGTGTTCAGCAAATGCCCATGCTAAAAAGTGACAAGGGCATATGTATCTATTGAACTGAATTAATTTCTGGGTGTAGTGCATTCATCTCATGATCTTGGGTTGTCATATTCTATTTCCTTTACCCGATTTGCCTATATATGGAGTAATAATCATTTGTTCAGCCTTTGGCTTCACAGTGTGCACATAATACCTTAATACCTTTCTCTCTTTTATTTTAATGAGGCATGCTGCAGATATCTTAATATTTATCAAGCGTTTTTAAACATTCTCATGCTTATCCAGTCACCTGCCATGTTTACAGTGTTTGAAGTGGAAACAGATTCATGTCTGTAAGAATTGACAAATGGATGCCTATTTCAGAATGGGGTAAGTTGGCAATGAACCAAAAGGTAGAACAGACAAGAAACCTTAGATAAACTTTTGAGTTATGTGGTGTGAGACAGTACAGTAAAATAGATAGTCGAAGTATGAAGATAATATAGGCATTCCTGCATAGGAAGTAAGCAAAAGTTGAAAAATCATTTTGTAATAGATGTGGTGGTAAAAGCAAAAATGTGAGGCTGACAGTTTCCTATAGAAGAAAAGTGGCAAGGATAGCTGACAGTCTATGAAAAGGACACAGTTAAGTTACAGGAGTAGTGCCTCAAAGACAGCCTAGAGAGATACCAGGGTTAAAATGAAACTTGGGTCAGGGTTGAAGTCCTGAGATGCAGGTGTAGAAAAGAAGAGCGTAGGGAAGTGTGGCTGAGGATAAGAAAGCAGGTAAGATGAGGCATGCATGGGAGATTTGGTAATGATTGGCCAAGGGATGCAGAGTAGAGAGGGACACTTTTAAGAATTCCCTGGATTAGGAGAGGTACCCAAAAGGTTGCGTTGCACTGTGGCTAAATTAGTATGATATTTTCATAATGAGTCAGGGTTTATTTAACATTATGGTATCCAAATATGTTCTTTCACCTGGGAACTTAAGGTAGCTTATAACCACCTAAGTTCACATTTTAATGTATGATTTGTCTAAAATGATGCTTAAATGATGTTTGAGTGTTAACTAAAGCAGCCCAAACATGAGCCAGTTTTTTTTGTTCAGCCAGCAGGTTGAATGAAAAAACTGACATGATTCCCCCATCCACACACTCGTTATGGATCGGGAAATTGCCCCCTTTCCCTCACCCCTGCACTTCTGTTTTTTTTTTCTTTCTTTGTGCCTATTTTTTCATTATAAAAAGAAGAAAACTGCGCTAGAAATCTAAAACGTGAAGCTGCAGCTATAAGTGAACTACACAAATAAAACAAATATACAAAAAAGCTGCGCTAAAAAATGATCAATCAAATAATTTGTGAAAATAGTCCATGTGAAAAATGTCCAACACCAATATAATATTAAATTGAATGGTGAGAAATTGTTGTTTGCAACGATCAATAAAAGATGTTCAGGTATCACACTTCCTGTGAGATGAAATGCTTACCAGATAGCAAGCCAAATAAAACAGGTGGCTATAAACCCAGCCTGGGCCTTTGGGGAACCCTTCCGGATACGTCCTGGACAGAATTCACTCACAGACCGGATCAGATCCACGAAGGTTGTACCCAAAAAAAGTTTTTAAATAACATAGCGTGATACTGACATAGATGGGTTATATTTATCTTTTTAAAATTAAAAAAATATAAATAAAAAATGACACTCCACCAGTGATAAATCATAAAATTCATATAATATTTGGTGCCATAAGCCCAAAAGGGGCAATGAGGTGAGTGACATCAACCAGGTGCTGCAAGCCGCATAAAAGACCTGCTTACCAGACAGCAGGCTCTTTGATGGCAGATTAGTTATTCACAGAACCGGCTTCCTGACTTGGGGCTACGAGGATCCATTTAGCCATCCATAACTCCAGCTCCACAACACATGTGTAAAGAATGATGATGGCAATAGTGTAATATGTAACAAACTTTTTATTAAATTAAAAAATATCACTCACAGTATAGCAAGATAAGAAAATCACAATGCCGGCCGGCATACAAACTCCCGTCCTCTGTGAGGCAGCGTGGTGACGTCAGCACGTCCCTCCCAAACGCGTTTCGTCATAGGCTGACGTTCTCATTGAGGTCTTTTATGCGGCTTGCAGCACCTTGGTTTTCCTTTCATCTGTTCTTTTGCTGAATAATCATATGCTCCAAACTATACTGTATCTGGTAAGCGGCCTCAGATCTGCACCTTGGTATTTTTTCTTCTGCTAACTAGTTATATGCTTCAATCTTGATTTAATCTGGTAAGCGGCCTCAGATCTCTTCCTTGTTTCCATCTATCATCTGGTGTTTTATCACATGCTTTTCTTGGGTTTATTTCTGGTAAGCGTCTTTTTTGGATATTTTTTTGCACTAGCGCTTTATACACGATATTTTTTACCAACTTGTATGGTTGATGTCACTCACCTCATTGCCCCTTTTGGGCTTATGGCACTAAATATTATATGAATTTTATGATTTATCACTGGTGGAGTGTCATTTTTTATTTATATTTTTTTAATTTTAAAAAGATAAATATAACCCATCTATGTCAGTATCACGCTATGTTATTTAAAAACGTTTTTTGGGTACAACATTCGTGGATCTGATCCGGTCTGTGAGTGAATTCTGTCCAGGACGTATCCGGAAGGGTTCCCCAAAGGCCCAGGCTGGGTTTATAGCCACCTGTTTTATTTGGCTTGCTATCTGGTAAGCATTTCATCTCACAGGAGGTGTGATACCTGAACATCTTTTATTGATCGTTGCAAACAACAATTTCTCACCATTCAATTTAATATTATATTGGTGTTGGACATTTTTCACATGGACTATTTTCACAAATTATTTGATTGATCATTTTTTAGCGCAGCTTTTTTGTATATTTATTTTTTCATTCCCTCTTTCTCCTACTACTTATTTTCCTTTTTCTGCCCTCAATATAATGTATACGATACATGCCTGCCATTAAACCCTGGTAACCTTACCAAGGGTCTTTCCCTGGGTGCATTCTCATTGTTCTGGACAAAATTCAATCATCTGGGTCACTTTACTCTCCAGGTTAACCTTTGATCTTTGTTTCCCTTTCTTTCCATTACAGTGCTTTATTCATATCCCTTGAAATTTTCCACATTTTGTCATGTTACAACCAAAAACCTAAATGTATTTTATTGGGATTATATGAAATAAGACAACACAAAGTGACAAATAATTGTGAAGTGGAAAGAAAATGATAAATGGTTTTCCTTTCTTTTTTTTTTTTTTTACAAATATCTGAAAAGTGTGGCATGCCTTTGTATTCAGCCCCCTTTACTCTGATACCGCTAACTAAAATCTAGTGGAACCAATTGGCCTTAGAAGTCACCTGATTAGTAAAGAGTCCACCTGTGTGTAATTTATTCTCCATATAAATACAGCTGTTCTGTGAAGCCCTCAGAGGTTTGTTAACCTTAGTGAACAAACAGCATCATGAAGGCCAATGAACAGCCCTGACGGGTCAGGCATAAAGTTGTGGAGAACTTTAAAGCAGAGTTAGGTTATAAAAAATATCCCAAATTTTGAACATCTCGTGGAGCACTGTTCAATCCATCATCCAAAAATGGAAAGAGTATGGCACAACTGCAAACATACCAAGACATGGCCGTCCACCTAAACTGACAGATCAGGCAAGGAGATCATTAATCAGAGAAGCAGCCAAGAGGCCCATGGTAACTCTGGAGGAGCTGCAGAGATCCCATAGTTCAGGTGGGAGAATCTGCCCACAGGACAACTATAGGTTGTGCACTCCACAAATCTGGCCTTTATGGAAGAGTGGCAAGAAGAAAGCCATAAGAAGTCCTGTTTGCAGTTTGCAAGAAGCCATGTGGGGGACACAGCAAACATCTGGAAGAAGGTGCTCTGGTCAGATGAGTCCAAAATTGAAGTTATTGGCCTTAAAGCAAAATGCTATGTGTGGCGTAAAACTAACACTGCACATTACTTTGAACACACCATCCCCACCGTGAAATATGATGGTGGCAGCACCATCGTGGGGATGCTTTTCTTCAGCAGAGACAGGGAAGCTGGTCAGAGTTGATGGGAGGATGGATGGAGCCAAATACAGGGCAATCTTAGAAAAAAACATGTTAGAGTCTGCAAAAGACTTGAGACTGGGGCAGAGGTTCACCCTCCAGCAGGACCATGGCCCTAAACATGCAGCCACAGCTACAATGGAATGGACTAGATCAAAGCATATTCATGTGTTAGAATGGCCCAGTCAAAGACCTCAATCAAATTGAGAATCAGTGGCAAGACTTGAAAGTTGCTATTCACAGACACTCTCCATCCAATCTGACAGAATTTGAGCTATTTTGCAAAGAAGAATGGGCAAAAATGTCACTCTCTAGATGTGCAAAGCTGGTAGAGACATACCCAAAAAGACTTGCAGCTGTAATTGCAGTGAAAGGGAGTTCTACAAAGTATTAACTCAGGGTGGCTGAATACAAAAGCACGCTACACTTTTCAGATAGATATTTGTAAAAAAAATTGAAAAATATTTATCATTTTCCTTCCATTTCACAATTATGTGCCACTTTGTGTTGGTCTATCACAAAAAATCCCAATAAAATAGTTACGTTTTTGTTTCTAACATGACAAAATGTGGAAAATGTGGACAAAATGTGGAAAATTTCAAGGGGTATGAATACTTTTTCAAGGCACTTTAACTGATGCGAAGACTGGAAAATTTGGCCACCTGGCTAGCCCTTGTTAGCTGTATGTATGTCACTATAAATAAATAAATAAAAAACATGTAGTTTATGAAATCAGAGACCCTGGATAATAAAACGGTGGTAGTTCCAAATTTCTACATAAAAACACAATATTAATGCAACAGTCTATCAAGCACAAATTTTCATGGTAAAAATACACTTACGTTCATTTTATGGCACACATATACAATATAGAAGGTAAGGCTGCGCAGAGTAAATAGATGCCAAACATGTTAAGCCCTAGATTTGCGCACGCCTGTGAAATTACAGCTAATGTCGGTACCTAAAATTTTCCATAGATGATGCCTTAAAAGAACCTACAGGTCAACAGTTTAAGGTTATCCATGAATATTGGTGCTAGAATTATTGCTCTCACTCAAACACGTGCAGCAATATGTCATGGGTAATCAATTTTTTCATACATGGCCTTACCTGGCATATCTGTTTATGTTCATATATGCATGTATATGGGTCAGGGTGGGCTCAAAAGTCTTTTTGCAGGGGTTAAAGTGGTTGTAAAGGCAAAGGGATTTTTACCTTAAAGGATAAGTTCACCTTTGGAACATGTTGCATGTTTCACCTGTATTTAGGGTGGAACATGTAACATGTTTCAGCTTCTGTTCCTGATGCCCCCTCAGTGTGACAGCGGGCGCGGGTTCTTTTCCCTGCACTCACTGGTACTTTTTTAAAAAAGCATGGCTGTGAATAAACTACTAATACCATCTTCCACTATGGCAGACAGTTTTGTGGGTTGTATGATCCATGGGCATGCTGATCAGCACACCGTAGTTTATCCATTTCATGCCTAAGCTTATTTCTGACATTTGTTGCTTACAAGTTTAAATCCGTATTTTTTGCTAGAATTACTTAGAACCCCCAAACATTTTATATATATTTTTTAGCAGAGAATCTAGAGAATAAAATGGCAATTGTTGCAATATTTTATGTCACACTGTATTTGCGCATTGGTCTTTCAATTGCAGTTTTTTGGGAAAAAAGACACTTTCTTGAATTAAAAAGAAACTAAACAGTAAGGTTAGCCCAATTTTTTTGTATAATGTGAAAGATGATACGCTGAGTAAAAAATACCTAACATGTCATGCTTTGAAATTGCGCACACTCGTGGAATGGCAAAAACGACTGTACCTAAAAATCTCCATAGGCGACGCTTTAAAAAAAATTAACGGTTACCAGGTTAGGGTTACAGAGGAGGTCTAATCTAGTAATTATTGCGCTCGCTCTGACGATCGCGGCGATACCTCACATGTTTGATTTGAACATTGTTTACATATGCGGGCGCAACTTACGTTTGCGTTTTCTTTGCTGCAGGGAGGGGGGGCGCTTTAAAAAAAATTATTTTAATTTTTCTTATTTATTCTTTTTTTTTTTTTTTTTTGAAATGTCACAAGGAATGTAAACATCCCTTGTGACAGTAATAGGTGGTGACAGGTACTCTTTATGGAGGGATTGGGGGTATAAAGTCCTTTGGAAGAGAAGGCCTGGCTCAGAGTTACATAGTAAGGTTGAATAAAGACACCAGTCTATCCAGTTCAACCTGAGTGAGTGTGGATGCATGTCTACAATTATCCCTATTTATTTAAGGTACCCATATAGCACCCTCAATTTACGCAGCGCTCCACACATACATCGCACACTCACATCAGTCTCTACCCTCGAGGAGCCCACAATCCAAGGTCCCCAACTCGCATTCATATACTAGGGCCAATTTTGGACACAAGCCAATTAGCCTACCAGCATGTTTTTGGATTGTGGGAGGAAACCGGAGTACCCGGAAGAAACCCACGCAGGCACAGGGAGAACATGCAAACTCCAGGCATGTAGTGTCGTGGTTGGGATTCAAACCAGCAACCCCTTTTACTGCTAGGCAAGAGTGCTACTTACTACACCATTGTGCCGTCCTTTGCACTTCAAAGTATTCAGATCGCCAAAAACGGCGATTCTGAATACTGTCATTTTTTTTTTTAATTGCCACCATTAGCAGTCGAGTAAACCGGAATTGACTTTGTGACGTTGCTTCCGTGTTTACACATAGGAGACTGGAAGGAAGCCATTTAGGGCTTCCTTCCAGTCTCACTCTAGGCGTCAGAAGTGCTGGATCATGGCTCAGGTCTCCCGGTGGGATGGGAGGCCCAGGAAGAGCGGCGGGAGGGGGGGGAGTCCCCTCCCGCTCCTCCGGCATAACAGCCGAGTTGCTTTTAGCCACATCCATTGTGATCCCTGAAGAACCGACCGCCCGCTCTAAAAACGGTACCGGGATGATGCCTGCAGCTGCAGGCATCACCCCAGTATAACCCCTGAAAGCCGAGGCCGCACACGTGTGAACGGTCGGGGCTAAGGGGTTATTCATGCTGCCTTTAGCTCTGAAAATGACAGTTCATACAGAGGTATGGGCAACAGAGCTGCCGACAGTATGTGCAGGAGTCTAATGTTGCAATACTTTTCAGGGTGCTGATTTAAAAAAAATAAAACTGCAAAAAATATGTGCATTTACTATTTTAATTGGAAAGGTGAACTTAGCCTTTAATGAATTCTCTGCTATAAGGTAAAAAAAAAACCTGATCTCGATCCAGTGCTGTGCCACAAGAGCAGTGGTTCTCTGCTCTCTCGACTCACTGGACATGGAGGCACCAGTGGGAGCCGGCGAGGAGAGAGCAGTGTGTGGCTGAGCTGCACTTTGTGTGTGTAATGGACACAGAGCCCAGATCGGGGTTGGGGGCACTAGGGGGGGAGCTAAGAGCACCGGTGGGATACCCCAGAAAAGGAGGATCGGGTTTGCTGTATACAAACCATTTATAATCAAATAAGTGCAGCGCTAAAAATAAATGCAGTGAATAATTAGCTAAAAATAAAAAACATGTGGAACATAAGACCTCAATTAATGACAAAACATAAAGTGCATTGTGATAACAAATCAATTGAGTCTATTAAAGCGTCTCTATTGAAAAGAACTGCAAAAAGTCACAACGTGTATCAGACATTGGCTGGAAGTTAGCACCTCATGCAAAGGACATTCCACCAAAAAATTTGATCTGTAGGTTCTCCACGGTGATATCCCTCTACCAGTTTATAATGCACTCACCAGAAGATGAATAAAGATGATCATTGTGTTATAAAACACACACAGAGGTAGATCTCAGCCGGGTCTTGCATCAATGAAGCTGCAGCAGCAAGCAGTACTGCGTACCCCCTCGGTGGGGTTGAACTGTGTAAAAGTCACCGGGAGCCAAGAATGTAGCTTTTAGAGGACGTTCTGCAAACAATCACCTACTATACTAAAGGGAATGCAGTAACCTGCAAATGAAGGCCTATACAGTATTATATGGCATTGACATGCTCAGCTTAGTTTGAATTACTCCTTGAGATGCATTTATTCAGAAAATTGTTTTTAGAATAATTTTTCTACCGATGTGGTTCTGGAGGAGCCCAAAAACAGCCCTTAGGGAGTTACCCAACATTCTTGGTTCAAATGTGCATCTATTGCTGAAACATACATTATTAATCAATGTGTTCACACACCTAATCATAAGGACCTAAAACAAAAATGCAAGGTACAGGATATTTTTTCCAGCGCTGTCAAAATATGTTGCTGCTTATACCTTGCACCTTTAACACTTTGTCTCTGACTCTCAAATTCACAGCGTGCCTCTTGTATGAAAGCAGAACCTTTTCTGTCTGAAATTAAATAAAAAGTTTTGGCTCGAGTTTGCTTTGATAGAGATGGGAAGGGGCTTGAAAATGTTTCAGAATTGTATTACTGCCTTTGCCCCACAGGTGGTATTTCCCACTTGCTCACTACTTATAGGTATCTTTATGAACTGAAGCAGAGTTTAACTATACACCTAGATGTGCTTTACTTCTAGGCCATAAATTTAATGGCAGCTTCTCTAAACAGTCAGTTAGAGGGTCTAGGTTCCTCATGTGACTAGCTACTTAAAATAGCACCAAGGATATATAGGTATATTTTAAGATGAATATAGGTAAGTGAATTTCAAATGCTTAGTACAGTAATTGTATGGTGTGTTTTGGACACCAAAGAAGGGTATTTGAACGCAGGCAAAGCTAGGCTGCCCAATATTGTAAGTATGGTCTTTTAATAAATACATACCTGCATTAGTATTTATTACAAGGGCCTAGAGTTCATCTTTAGGTGGAAGTGGTTGAGATAATTGTTAGGGTAGTTAAAGGTTTCATTTATAGAGCTTAGCTGTTAGGGTTCAGGTAGGAGAAGGTTTAGATGTTTGGGTGAAATTTAAAGTTTGAAGGCTGGCCGCAGGCTAGCCTGGGTTTGTAGGAGGAGTCTGAGGGCTATATATCCCTCCTCCTCCTCCATCAAATCCTTCGTTGGATCATTTCCGGGTGCATATGGCATTATCGCGTCACTTCTGGTTTCGGCCAGCAGAGTAGCAGCGCGGTCGGCTGCAGGGTTCTCGTCGGGTCTTGTTCGCGGTTCCGGTAGGTGCGGGCAGATGGCATCAACAGAGGGTCTGCAGCGGATGCCATCCGTCCCACTCGGGTGTCAGCCCGTTCTCAGCGGAGGGTCAGCAAAAAGCGGGGGGGGTGTCGGTTCGTGGTGGGGGGGTGTCCGTCCTGTCACAGGGGAGGTCCGCCTACTTTTGGCACAGTTGTGCTAAAGCTGGGCTCCTGGGTATTGTGTCATTTACTGCCTCTCTGTGAAGCTTGGGAAAGTACAAACATATTCATAGTTCAAGAGAACTCAGATATGGGTACAGCGAAATTCACATCATCGTTTGTTAAATGATTGAAATATCGAACCTGTTTTTGCACAATCACCCCCTCTCTCCGTCTTTTCTGCTGGTTTGTCCATCTATATCTGCACATGGTATGAGGGAAGAGGCCATGGTATATTACAGCAACATGCAGCCTGAAGAGATAAATATCGCCCCTTTGTGGATGAATGGAATGGGGCAGTATACTGTTTAATGCAGCTCAGGTCCTCATTCACACCCAAGTGTTCGTTGCGCAATTTCCGAACCTCAACAATGCTCAAACAATAAATCCCGCAATTCTCAGCCTGTTCGCTCCGGGGGGGGGGGGATTGTTGCAGGTTTCCTGAAGCTCAGCAATGCTCTGTCTCTGTGGGGGATGTTGGAAGCTCTGGGGCCGTATTGGCCGGTTCTGGGCTCCAGAGCAGCTGGGGGTCCGAAGCCCAGGACCTCCGGCAGTAGGAATGCCAGGACGTGGGCTGTGTATCACCTCGACTGCGGGTTTGACAAAACATGCTCAGTTTTAGCAATGTACAGATCCAGGCTCACGATGCTCTTCTTTCTCCGGGTGGACACTTCTTCGTGTATACACCTCCAGCCATAACTACCATGCCCATACCAACTGTTCCCATGCTAATTTAAGAAATGTTCAGCTAACGGTGGTCTTTTGTGATTCCTTAGCTCCATGTTTTCAGCTTTTCATCCAGCATCTGGGATGTCTAGCAACCTCATTTGGACTGCTGGCCAAACACCAGGAATGCTATACATGTATGTTTTGCAACTATAATGCATACTCAGCAAGCACTCACCCATAGGAAACAGGCATGAGGGGGAGTGGACATAGAAACCAGTTGGTCTGTCGCTGATGGTCCTGGGGAGGGACCACGCACGCGGGGAGTTGATTCATGTAACTGGAGCAGGAGTATTTTTATTTCTGGTGTTAAGCAGTGCTCTAGGTTCACTACCATATGACTGACGTCAATACTAGATCTGCTCAGTTCTTGCTGGATTTCTACAATCTGTCATCATGTCATTGTTTGCAACATTTCTGTTCCAAGGGTAGCATTCCTGTCGCAGCTTTTCGATCATAGCGTTTCCTGTCACAGCATTTCGTTTATTTCTGTCATAGCTTTTTCGTGCGTAGCATTTCATTTGTTGCTTTCATTTGTAGCATTTGCTGTCACAGCATTTCGATCATAGCGTTTCTGTCATAGCTTTTCTTTCTCAGCATTTCGGGTCATAGCATTTCATTTATTGCATTCCTGTCGTAGCGATTTTCCTGTCATAGCGATTTTTCCTGTGTAGCTTTTATTCGTAGCGATTTTCCTGTCGTAGCATTTCATGTCTTAGTGATTTTCCTGTCGCAGCATTTTCCTGTGTAGCTTTCATTCATTGCGTTTTCCTGTCATAGCTTTTCAGTTGTCATGATTTTCCTGTCGCAGCATTTTTCCTGTCATAGTTTTTTATTTTCCCGTATAGTTTCATTCGTAACATTTCCTGTCGTAGCATTTTCCTGTGTAGCTTTCTTTCGTAGCGATTTTCCGGTCATAGCAATTTTCCTGTGTAGCTTTCATTCGTAGCAATTTTCCTGTCGTAGCATTTTTTCTGTCGTAGCAGTTTCCTGTATAGCTTTCTTTCGTAGTTTTGTTCTGTCGTAGCATTTCGTTCGTAGCATTTCTGTCAGCTAGTGCTCACATCCAGGGTCTGTTACATCTACGGATCCATACAGGCTAAGGTTTTGTTTAAATGTTTGTCCACATCTTCTCGCCCACATAACATACGTCATATGATGCACGTTCATTTCATTACAACTGTACGACTACCCACCATGGTCTGTGGGTACACTAGCCCTGAGGGTTTCAGTTTGCTACCTGTCTCTGTTTTCTGTCATAGCATTCTGTTAGCTAGTGCAATACGTCATACAATGCACGTTCATTTCATCACAACTGTGTGACTACCCACCACGGTCTGTGGGTACACTAGCCCTGAGGGCTTCAGTTTGCTTCCGGTCTGTTTTCTGTCGTAGCCTTTCATTAGTAGCATTTCTGTTAGCTAGGGCTCACATCCAGGGTCTGTCACGTCTATGGACCCATACGGCCTGAGGTTTCGTTTTTAATTGATTGTCATCCCACAATCTTCTCGCCCGTATAACATATGTCACACATGCACGTTCACCATTACACCTTTACTAATACCCACCACGGTCTGTGGGTACATCAGCCCTGAGTGTTCGTTTTTAATTGCCTTGGCACTGCAGGTTGCTCGGGCCTCGCTTACTGCATACACTAGGGTGGTGTTGTCATTAGTTTCACTTTCACACGCTGTTGGTCTTGTCATTTCTGCACCTACAGCCTCATACTTAGTCAGGTACGAAGGGGTGTTGTTGTTCAGGGGTTGGTTGTCTGTTCTCTTTTCTATTGTTTGGGTTTCCTTAGATCAGGGCATAATGCGCGTTCCGGATGCGACAAATTCGCATTCATCTCTCCGTCGTTGCATGGGGGTTCAGTGCATGGCAGCACCCCATCAGGTAGGGAGGGGACCATACCAAACTCATAGCTGAGTTTTTTCACTGGTGTATCCCTTTCCCGGCCTTAGATGGGGGGGGCAGTATTTTTTAGGTTGTTATTCCTAACTCCGTCCCAACCTCTTCCATCCACCAGCAGAACATGTTTCTATGCATGATTCTTAACCTAGTTCCATGCTGTACTTAATACGCTCTTACGTCCATGCTATAATCATTAGGCAGAATGGAGGGGATCATAGCCCGCTTGGCTAGAGCGGAGGTGTCAGCAACGACCCCGGCTCCTGCTCTTCTCTGGGCCCCTGCAGGCGCGGTTGGCGTTTCTTCACAGTGGCATGCGGAACTAGGGGCTAGCTGGTTCTTATCCAGAGTATTCCGAGGGTTTCTACTAAGGGTGGGGAGGTTTCATAGGTTCCTGTCTCTGGCTTTCACTGCATATTGCCTCTGCATTTTGGCCATCTGCCAACTCTATCAAGTATCTACCAGGTGTCCTGTATTTCAGGCCCCTACAAACTCCTGTCAGTCTGTCCATTTTTTGCAGCTCACCCTCTCTAAGCTTTGATAAGGGTAGTCAGGAATGTTCTATTGGCACGGCTACCAGTTACCAGCCAGGTTTTTTCGTGGTGTGTCAGACTTCCTGTCTTCCACCCTTGGCTCAGTTACCGGTTAGTGCTCTAGGCAATTCCCTTTTGCTATGCTCAGAACTTTGGTATAGAGGGACAAGCTAGGGGTTTGTGGTCATTACCCTACCGCTGGAACAGTATCAGATTCAAGTATACCTCCTTCTCTGCAAGATTCCTCTGGTCAGCTCTTTCTCCCTTCCCCATGCATCCTCTCAGCACGAACAGTTTGTTCTCATGTCCAGGTTTACCTTCCATATTAGGCTCATATCCTAAACCCTCTTCTGGTTATTCGTCAGGATCGGAGGCAACTTTGGGGGTCCCGAACAGGGGGTCCCTTCTTCATCAGGTACATGGGGCGCTGGAGTTCCTCCTGTTTTAGCTGTCTCATACGTAATCCCTTTTTGTAGGCATCCAGGCTTTCGCTATATTCTTGGACAGATGGCTGTTACTGGCCCTTCATTGAAGCTTTCACATCACACCTACTTTTGGTCTCTTTTTGCCCTCTTTTAGGCATACTGACCAGCCAGGCCAAGGCATACTGACCAGCCAGGCCAAGGCACACCTCAGGTCTTGGTAGTTAGGATTATTGCATTTCCAAGTGAAGACCCTGACTACAAGTTTGAAGGCTGGCCGCAGGCTAGCCTGGATTTGTAGGAGGAGTCTGAGGGCTATATATCCCTCCTCCTCCTCCATCAAATCCTTCATCAGATCATTTCCGGGTCCCTACCTACCCATTCCCCCATACTTCTATTATTTTATTTACATTTCATTCATTTAGGGTATGCCCTCTTTTAGGCATACTGACCAGCCAGGCCAAGACGCACCTCAGGTCTTGGTAGTTAGGATTATCGCATTTCCAAGTGAAGACTCTGACTACAAATTAGAGGTTAGCACTGTAATTGGCTTCTGTGCTAAGAAAATTTGTGCTAGGCTTCTCTCATTAAAACGAAAATAACTTGAGACAGGCACTCTGACTATACCAGTGGCTTTTTGTTTTAGTCTACTGTACCCGTTATAAATGTGTCAGCAGAAAAGGATTCACACTGAACCTAAATTCTGAATGCGCAGAACAGCTAGAATGTGAGGCAAGTACACATACTTCTCAGTCTGAGGACACCTTCAACCAACATAGAGAATATCAGCCCACATCAGCTCTGTAATCAATTCAGATCTCTAAGAGGACAGATATGACACACAGATTATTTCAGAAGTGATAACCGAATACTTGAATGGGTGTTTTTTTCTCAGTTGTGATGGTCAGGAAACTTGTTAGATTTGTGGTAGAAAAATGCAGCTCAGGACTGTATGATACAAACCTCCCTTTAGAGCCTAAAGAATTCACTGGCAACCTTAAATAGTATAATGAAAGTTACAGTGATGGCTTTATACTTAAAATACATAAATAATTATTGCTATAATTATAGTCCAGTTAATCTTAAGAGCTGCACTAAAATCTTATGGCCTTTTCATTTCTTTGATTTGTGTCAGAGTACTTGCAGTGTACAAATTTCCATTTAAATGAAATAATTATTCATGTTATTTTTCAATTTCACATAGGCACTGGGGTTAATTACCAACAAAGGACATAAGTTTAAATATTCACTCAACCATTGCATTGCTCACTAATTCAGTTAGATTGATTGATCTAGGACAATGGAAACAGAGATGTGACTTAATTTTTGTGGGATACTGAACATTAGTTCTTTGTAAGTAAATAACTTCTCTGCTGGTCTTTTCCTGCTCTGTTAGCACTGCTAAATTGAGCCTGTATTAAATGAATATGGGCTGCAAATATTGTTTTGCATTAGAATGTTCACACGTTCTATCATGTATTTCATTATAAACCATTATACAGTACAGCATAATTCACATCTTTATGACATAGCAAAAATGCATTACAAATGTTTACTGTTAAACTCTGAATCAGTTGTAGTTTGATTTTGTTGCAACTATAAACACATTTTTTTCAGCAATGTTTTTTAAACCAGTCAGTCTGCAGATAATCATACATTCTGTGAATCACAATTGTGGGTCATTCTTTTTCTGTACCAGTGGATTGGTGCTGTTACTTTTCAGGTTACATTTTTTTATATATATATAGTTTTCAAATTTTTACAAGCTTGATCTTGTATGTTTTCTTACTGTATTAAATGTAGAGACTAATGCTGCGTACACACGGGCGGACTTTTCGACGGACTAGGTCTGACGGACTTTTCGACGGACTTTCTGAATGAACGGACTTGCCTATACACGATCAACCAAAGTCCGACGGATTCGTACGTGATGACGTACGACCGGACTAAAACAAGGAAGTTGATAGCCAATAGCTGCCCTAGCGTTGGTTTTTGTCCGTCGGACTAGCATACAGACGACCGGAACTCAAGTCCGTCGGAAAGATTTGAAACATGTTTCATTTGTAGGTCCGTTGAACTTTTGGGAAAAAAAGTCCGCTGGAGCCCACACACGATCGAATTATCCGACGGACTCCGGTCCTCCAGACCAAGTCTGCCGTAAAGTCCGCTCGTGTGTACGCGGCATTATAGATGAGCCCAAAGAGTGAACTTTCCATGGCTCAGTGCAATTACTCTATCTCCAATAAGATATTAGCAACATAGGGAGCTAAGTATTTTCAAAGGGCTTCCTGACTTTGTTTTGCATTGTGAGAAGCGACAACCATTGCATTGTATGATGAAACGTTACAAGTATCTGTAGATCGAGGTGGCAACCAGCAAGTGCTCATTCGCACTCCACAATGTAGCAAAAAAGCAAGAAGTTACATACCATGAAATCAGCACCACCCCTCTCAAACATGTTTCACCCAAAGCCAGCTTGATCACAGAGATTCCCAATTTATTAAAGCTGGATACCAACGTCATTGGTATGCGACTAAATGCTTTTCTCCTTGCTGAAAACTAGAAAGCAGAGCATGCTTATGTTGTTTGCAAATATGGCAGTCACTGTGTACACAGGTATTATTGCAAATTATACATACAAATGTGTAACAAACCCCTTCCCGCCAAGTGTATGCATATAGGCAGCCTCACGAAGTGGGTCTTTATCCATAGGGTCACATATACTGTCAGTGACCACTTGGGGTCTCATACAAACGATCACCTGATCACTGTGATAGCTTTTGATAGGCTATCACAGTGATCAGTTTCTCTTCAGCCCGCCCGTTTGTTGTCTCCGCTTGAATGGAGAAAAAGACATATTGTATATTTTTTCCTTGCTAGAGGAGAAAATTGTAAACAAAGTGTGTGTAAAAAAAAGCAATATCTAGATCAGGGTTTGATCTAGGTCAGTGTCAGGGTTAGAAATAGCTTCATGTTTTGAGTCAAAGGTCAGGGTCAGTGTATTTAGGTAGGAGTTAAAAAAAAAAATAAGAATTTAGTGTTAGTGTCGGTGTTACTGTGTTTTAAGAAGGATAAAAATAAATGTGCACTATTGTTTCTGGGCCCTACATCAGGTACAAACAATGAAGAATATTCACATATGTGTGTGTTCTTTGGTAGTAGGTTATAGTAATAGCAAGAGATATACAGGACTATAACATTTCCAGTTGATGTTAGGGTTAAGCTTAGTGTCACGGAATGTCCCACACTCCGCTTGAGTGCTTCCGTCATATACCGCTTCCTAAGTTCTGGAACACGAGTCCAATGGATCTGGCTATAGGAACCCCAAGAACTAGACAACACCAGTCTTGGAGTTCCTATAGCCAGATCCATTGGACTCGTGTTCCAGAACTTAGGAAGCGGTATATGACGGAAGCACTCAAGCGGAGTGTGGGACGTTCCGTGACATTGGTGGCAAGCAGCGGGAAAGCTTCCTGAAGTCTGAAGTCTGGGACATCCAAACCTCCAACTGGATCCAAGATCAGCATAGCAGACTTCAGTCACCCCAGCGGAGATATGGACCTGGCATCAGAATTCCCGGGGCTGCTGCGGATCATCCTTTCAACGTACACCAGGACTGTGTCTGAGGATGAATACCTGGAGCTCAGGCAGCTGATTCGGGTGGAGCTCTGGATTGCAGCCCTCCGTCTCGCTGGTATAAAACAGGGCAAGTGCTTTCCAACCCAAGAGCAACGGGCCAGTGACCAACGGGCATTGCGGATGGCATTCCTGGGAGAGCAGCCCCAGGAGCAATGGGTGACTGAGTTGGACAGGTTGGTCCAGCAGGAGATAGAGCTGGACAATCGTTATCGGGCTCTGCAATGGCACGCAGAGGAGGGATATTTAGGGGAGACAACAGAATGCTCTCCGGAGGGATATGACTTTGGCGGCCCTGGATTGCTGTGGGAGAACCTTACAGATCTTTTTATGTTTGGCGATGAGGGGGAACCTGACCTTGAGGACATGAGGGACTATAGAGAGTCTATGCTCGGTCTTGCAGGGGTCTCAGAGCTCAAACCTGATCTGGACCATTTGCTAAGGAAGGAACAGCATCTGGAAAGGGCATACAGGAAACTGCTAGAACAAGTTCAGCAGCATGCCAGAGAATCGGCAGTGGAAAATCCGGAGATTGCCGTCCCCAAACCTGAAGTGCTGACAACAGGGCAGAGCTCTGCTAACCTCTGTCCAGAAATGATAACATCTTCTGGGTTCCATGGACAGGAGATGGTGAACCTCTATTCCCAGACATCAGTTGCAGAGACATGGGATTTGATAGACTTTTCTGCTGAGGAAGAACAACCTGATGAGCCTCCAGCAGAAGAGCTGCTATCATTGCCAAAGTTCACTGTGTTCTGCCCAGCACCAACAGTGGCTTCGGCCTTCCTGAGAGAAGAGGTAGTCGGCCTTTCTCCCACAACACTGACGGGGACATGTGATTTTCTGCCAGCAGCATCTATGGAGTTAAAACAAACTTCTCCAGCTGAAGATCTGGTAACTGAACAGAGGGTCCAAGACCTCTGTCCCACACTTTTACCAATTCCAGAGACTGGGGATTTAATAGACGTTTCTGTAGAGGAGGAACCACCTGGCAAACCCCCAGCAGAAGTGCTGGCAACCGGACAGAGGGTCCAAGACCTCTGCCCCACACCTGCAGCAATTGTGGAGGCCCAAGGTGAGGAGGTGGCAGTCTATCGCGAGCTGCAGATCAGGATCCAAGGAGAGAATGCAGTCATCACCTCACAACTGCAGCTTGATCTGGTGTTGGTTGATGGGGCTTCAGTCCCCACCTGTATACCCCAGGGATGCTGGGCAGTCGGCCCAGATCCCCAACAGCAGGATGGAGTGAGCCCAGTCCCCCTGTCTTCTCTCCAGCGGCAGAAAGGATTCCAGGGAGAAGGGCCAGTCTGGGCCTCTCCCCAGCGGCAGATATGTTCTCTGAGAGAGGCAGAGGATGGCTGGGTGAGTAATACACTGTTTGGAATAATTTGTTTGGGGTACTGTGTGGGTACAGGCAGTAGAGGACTGGAACTATGGACTAACTTCGGAATCAACCCGTCTGGGGTCTCCTGTGTTAGTCTCCTGCCGAAAGGGGAGAAATGTCACGGACCTGGCCGGAGCAGAGGCTGTTGGAGAGGACTGAATGCAAGCCTGTTGCCCACCGATTATGGGCCCTAGCATTTGAGGTGAATGAGAAATCCAGTCTGAACTGTATTAATCGGACTCAGTCATGTATATATTGTATGGGGACTCCTTACTGTAGATTTGTGTCCCTGAAGAGGGAGGGGGGGTTCCTCCAGCAGCCCCCTGCTGATAAGACTGATTCATTCTGTTGGGACACATCCTGTGAGGAGATGCTGGTGTTATCAACATGTGTTTATGTTAATTGAGAGAGCTGATCACATTAGCCACCAGCACTGGCTAATAGACGAATGGTCTAGGCTGAGGAGGGGGGAGATTGTTGTCTGTATTGTTAATTGTATTAATGTGTGAAGCTCGGTGCCCACAAGACTGTCATCTGGTCTGGGTACATTTTGTAGTAAATTAGGTCATGTTAATTAGGTTAGCTTTGAGTCATCCCTGCTGTATAAAGGTCTGTGAGATCTCAAAATAAAGGTAGTTCTGATGTACTCCAAGACTGGTGTTGTCTAGTTCTTGGGGTTCCTATAGCCAGATCCATTGGACTCGTGTTCCAGAACTTAGGAAGCGGTATATGACGGAACCACTCAAGCGGAGTGTGGGGCGTTCCGTGACACTTAGTATTTATGTTATGTGTTAGAGGTTATGGTAAAGGTTAGGGGAATGTTAAGTGTTAAGAGATTTTTAAGGTATTAAGTTAATACATAAAGGTTTGGGGGAGACTATATGTTAGAGTTTTTTTTTTTTTTTTTTAACTAGACGCCTTAATCACTTCAATACCAGGCACTTCCACCCCCAAGCCAATTTTTAGCTTTCAGCACTGTCGCACTTTGAATGACAATTGCGCGGTCATACAACATTGTACCCAAACTAAATGTTTTATCATTTTGTTCCCAGAAATAGAGCTTTCTTTTGGTGGTATTTGATCACTGCTGGGGTTTTTATTTTTTGTGCAACAAATAAAAAAAGACTGAATATTTGTTTCTGTTATTTAATTTTGTAAATAAGTACATTTTTTCTCCTTCAATGATGGGCACTGATAAGGTGGCACTGATGATGGGCACCGATAGGCAGCACTGATAGGTGGCACTGGTATCCAGCACTGATGGGCACTGATAGGCGGCACTGATGGGCACTCATAGGCGGCACTGATGGGCACTCATAGGCGGCACTGATGGGCACTCATAGGCGGCACTGAAAGGCTGCACTGATGGGTACTTATGGGTGGCACTGGGCACTGATAGGTGTCACTGATGGACACTGATGAGTGGCACTGCTGAGCATCACTGATCTGGCAGGCATTCATGATGGGCACTGACTGGCACCATTTGTGGGCACTGATTGGCATATATTGGGCACACTGGCATCCCTGGTGGCCATGGGGGACATACCTGGCCATCCATGTGTTGGGGGCCTCCCTGGTGATCCTGGAGGCATCCCTGGTGGTCCAGTGTGAGCATCTGCGGGGGGGGGCTACTCTGATAAACAATTGGCACAGACCCCCCCCCCCCGCCAGGAGAGCCGCCAATCCGCTCTCCTCTACTCACGTCTGTCAGACGCGAGTGAGGAAAAGTCGATACATGGCTTTTCCGGTTTACATCGCGATCAGACATGATTGGACATGGTTGATCACATGGTAAAGAGCCTCCGTTAGAGGCTCTTTACCGAGATCTGTGTAGCGGTGTGTCAGACTGACGCGCTGCACCACCAATCGCCGCGATGCACGCCTCCACGGGCGCACGATGGCAGTTATCCTAACTGAACCACCGCCCGGCTGTCATTCTGCTATAGGCCGTGCGGGAAGTGGTTAAACATTATGATTTAGGCTTCATGCACAGTAGCTTTCTTTTAAGCTCCTAGAAGCTGTTATAAGCATTTTTTTCTGTTTCTAGAAGTTAAATAGTGTTATCTTATGTGTCCATGCACACTACTTTAGGCTATTGGCGTTTTTTGAGCTTCAGCATGTAGGAGCAGAAAAAAAATGTTTTTATTGTTTTTTTGGAGTGTTTTTACAACAGAAAAAGCTTTTTTCAAGCTTTATTTAATTTTTCTTCATGTACTGTAAAAACGCTAATAAAACAATGACGCTCCTAAAAGCTACTGTAACGCTAATACAAGCCGGAACAAAAACTCTTTTATCAGCATTTTTCATCCGGCTTTTTTTTCTAGCATTTTTGGACATTCTAAAAACCGCTAGCGTTGAGCAATAAGCCAGGTACACACAATTCATTTTTTTTTTCATTCAACCCCACGGTTTGGACAAAAAAAAAACATCAGCTCTGGTCGTAGCCACTGTACTAACCATGCAAGGTTACTTCAGCGATCTCCCCCGCTAAGCTGTTGTGTTCTGATAGGGGGATGGCCCCACCTCCAGAACACTTCGATCATCACTCTCTGCCATTGGCTGAGAGTGCTGATCTTGAGTTGGTCGGATGCTGTTTTTTCAGCATGCACATCTGACAGAAGTCGGCCGGCTTCTGTCGGAAAGACCGACATGCACATGGGCTGAATGTCGGCCATTTTAATTTTGAACCAGCCGTTGAAATTCCAACATTTGGCTCGTGTGTACGGGGCTTTATATTTGTTTTCAGTGCCAGAGGCTTTGCTACAAATGGCAAAATCGAATCAAGTTTACTTGGAATCCTAAATAGTGTTATTATTTGCAGATCAGTCTGTTCTATGTGTATATTTGCTGACAGAGTTATTGTTGTTTGCAGGGACATAGATATTAAGCTATATGGACCTTAAAGCTGAGATCCAGGTCCACTGTCCCTTTAACGTATATGTTTGGATCAAGCTGACCTAAACAAGCTATTTTGCACACTAACAAACATGCCCACTGGGGGGCACTGTATAAACTGTACGTAGTCTCAGCTGCATACAGTATACAGCCTTGTGCTTTGTATTCATTCACAGAATACAAGGCTGACAATAAATGGCTTGGCACAACTCAGTTTTGTTCCGGGTGCGAGATGGGAAATTCTTGTCACTGCCAGAACACAAGGCTGTATGTAGCTGAGGCTACATGCAGTTTATACAGAGTGCACAGCGGGCATACTTGTCAATGTAGAAAATTGTTTATTTGGGCCACCTGGTCAGTGTTGCAGAAGTGTTGACAATGGCTGCTGGATAAGTACATCCTGCAACAGTTTTCAACCTTTCTATAACCTAAAAGAAAAGTTGCACACAAATTATGTCTTAACAGGCAAAACTTCAATCAGTTGACAAGCTTCAGCATGTGGTCCTACCCTCAGGACCACTACTCTGACATTGTCTCATCTGCTGGGCCTAATCATAGAGTAACATTCCCCACACCTGCTGTCTACAGCTGACAGAGGTGCCCTACAGTGTCACTGCTCCCCACTGGCAATCACCACAAATGACTAGGAAAAATAGAAAAGGACAGGCTGAGCACTCAGCCCAAGATGATAATGGCCCTTTCCCTCTGCACTCAGCTGAAAAAATAGAAAGGAGGCAGTGGCATGGCATGAACAATACCCACACGCCAGGTAAGACCCCTGCTAGGCTGATGCCTGCACAACAGTGCCCATATAGAACTGATACAGAAGTGAGAGGGCTGCTAAAAAATGGGAAAAACCTGTACTCCCGTGAGTCAGATGAAGTGGCACCACAGCCAGGAATCTCTTCTGTAGCAGAGAAACATTCTGAGCTTGCACTTCCAGAGGTACTCTTTGCAATTGCTATTTGTAAAAAGGCCCTTTCTTAGCATATCAGACCAATTAAAGGGTATAACAAAGGAATATCCTTTTCGTATCCTGACCTTCAAAAGGTCAGCTCAATCAAGGATCATATTGTTCCCCTTAAACATTGCCTGAATGTTGCTAAAACTATACTGAATAGCCCCGATTACAGAGTGCCAGACATGGAGCACAGATCATGATGCAATAATGTCTTCCTTTGTCTTCCTTTATGCAGTGAAAGCAGTTCTAATAAATTAATGGAGTAATGGACAACTTTGGAAAATCTAGCTCTACTCCTCTCTTTGCTATTGAAAAAGTTCACCGTGTGCCATCCTGGGTACCAGGGTAACCCCCAAGACTTTGTTACTGACATAGAAATGGAAATAATTGTGTGCAAAGCTTGAGAGAATATTTCCCTTGACTTTCCAGCAGAGGTGTAGAGACAAACAGATGTAAAAACTTTTATATCCAACATTCCTGAGAGTAGTAGCAAGGGAAGATGCCCCTTTTTTTTTTTTTTTTTTTAATCACAATTAGGGTTGAGCCGAACACCCCCCCTGTTCGGTTCGCACCAGAACATGCGAACAGGAAAAAAGTTAGTTTGAACACGCGAACACCGTTAAAGTCTATGGGACACGAGCATGAATAATCAAAAGTGCTAATTTTAAAGGCTTATATGCAAGTTATTGTCATAAAAAGTGTTTGGGGACCTGGGTCCTGCCCCAGGGGACATGTATCAAGGCAAAAAAAAGTTTTAAAAATGGCCGTTTTTTCAGGAGCAGTGATTTTAATAATGCTTAAAGTCAAACAATAAAAGTGTAATGACCCTTTTAAATTTCGTAGCCGGGGGTTGTCTATAGTATGCCTGTAAAGGGGCGCATGTTTCCCGTGTTTAGAACAGTCTGACAGCAAAATGACATTTGAAAGGAAAAAAGCCATTTAAAACTACTCGCGGCTATTGCATTGCCGGTCTGACAATACACATAGAAGTTTATTGATAAAAACGGCATGGGAATTCCCCACAGGGGAACCCTGAACCATAATTTTAAAAAAAATGACGTGGGGGTCCCCCTAAATTCCATACCAGGCCCTTCAGGTCTGGTATGGATTTTAAGGGGAACCCCGTGCCAAAAAAAAAAAAAAACGGCGTAGGGTCCCCCCAAAAATCCATACCAGACCCTTATCCGAGCACGCAACCTGGGAGGCCGCAGGAAAAGAGGGGGGGACGAGAGAGCGCCCCCCCTCTCTGGACCGTACCAGGCCACATGCCCTCAACATTGGGAGGGTGCTTTGGGGTATCCCCCAAAACACCTTGCCCCCATGTTGATGAGGACAAGGCCTCATCCCCACAACCCTGGCCGGTGGTTGTGGGGGTCTGCGGGCGGGGGGCTTATCGGAATCTGGAAGCCCCCTTTAACAAGGGGACCCCCAGATCCCGGCCCCCCCTGTGTGAAATGGTAAGGGGGTACTGTACCCCTACCATTTCACTAAAAAACTGTCAAAAATGTTAAAAATGACAAGAGACAGTTTTTGACAATTCCTTTATTTAAATGCTTCTTCTTTCTTCTATCTTCTATCTTCCATCTTCTTCTTCTGGTTCTTCCTCCGGCGTTCTCGTCCAGCATCTCCTCCGTGGCGTCTTCTATCTTCTTCTCCTCGGGCCGCTCCGCACCCATGGCATGGAGGGAGGCTCCCGCTCTTCTCTTCATCTTCTTCATCTTCCTTTCCTCTTCTCTTCTTCTCTTCTTCATTTTCTTCTCCGGGCCGCTCCGCACCCATGCTGGCATGGAGGGAGGCTCCCGCTGTGTGACAGCGTCTCCTCGTCTGACGGTTCTTAAATAACGGGGGCGGGGCCACCCGGTGACCCCGCCCCCCTCTGATGCACGGTGACTTGACGGGACTTCCCTGTGACGTCACGGGGAATGCCACAGGGAAGTCCCGTCATGTCCCGTGCGTCAGACGGGGGCGGGGTCACCGGGTGGCACCGCCCCCCATTGTTTAAGAACGAGGAGACGCCGTCACACAGCGGGAGCCTCCCTCCATGCCAGCATGGGTGCAGAGCGGCCCGGAGAAGAAAATGAAGAGAAGAAAAGAAGAAGAAGAGAAGAGGTTGAAGAGAAGAGCGGGAGCCTCCCCCCATGCCATGGGTGTGGAGTGGCCCGAGGAGAAGAAGATAGAAGACACCGTGGAGGAGATGCTGGACGAGAACGCCGGAGGAAGAACCAGAAGAGCCAGAAGAGCCAGAAGAACCAGAAGAAGAAGATGATGGAAGATAGAAGAAAGAAGAAGCATTTAAATAAAGGAATTGTCAAAAACTGTCTCTTGTCATTTTTAACATTTTTGACAGTTTTTTAGTGAAATGGTACCCCCTTACCATTTCACACGGGGGGGCCGGGATCTGGGGGTCCCCTTGTTAAAGGGGGCTTCCAGATTCCGATAAGCCCCCCACCCGCAGACCCCCACAACCACCGGCCAGGGTTGTGGGGATGAGGCCCTTGTCCTCATCAACATGGGGACAAGGTGTTTTGGGGGGCTACCCCAAAGCACCCCCTTAATGTTGAGGGCATGTGGCCTGGTACGGTTATGGAGGGGGAGGCGCTCTCTCGTCCCCCCCTCTTTTCCTGCAGCCTGCCAGGTTGCGTGCTCGGATAAGGGTCTGGTATGGATTTTTGGGGGGACCCCACGCCGTTTTTTTTTTTGGCGCGGGGTTGCCCTTAATATCCATACCAGACCTGAAGGGCCTGGTATGGAATTTAGGGGGACCCCCACGTAATTTTTTTTTTAAATTATGGTTCGGGGTTCCCCTGTGGGGCATTCCAATGCCGTTTTTATCAATGAACTTCTATGTGTATTGTCGGACCGGCAATGCAATAGCCGCGAGTAGTTTTAAATGGCTTTTTTCCTTTCAAATGTCATTTTGCTGTCAGACTGTTCTAAACACGGGAAACATGCGCCCCTTTACAGGCATACTATAGACACCCCCCAGCTATGAAATTTAAAGGGATATTACACTTTTATTGTTTGACTTTAAGCATTATTAAAATCACTGCTCCTGAAAAAACGGCCGTTTTTAAAACTTTTTTTTGCATTGATCCATGTCCCCTGGGGCAGGACCCAGGTCCCCAAACACTTTTTATGACAATAACTTGCATATAAGCCTTTAAAATTAGCACTTTTGATTTCTCCCATAGACTTTTAAAGGGTGTTCCGCGGCATTCGAATTTGCCGCGAACACCCCAAATTGTTCGCTGTTCAGCGAACTTGCAAACAGCCAATATTCGAGTCGAACTCGAAGCTCATCCCTTATCACAATGAATGCCACCTAAATGCAGGATTACAATGTTCATTGTGCTTCTGTCTTACCAGTATTGCTACTGCCCACCACTATGGCTCTTTTCTCCTAATCAAGGCAGATGCTGCCTTAGACCCTTAACCATTTCAATACCAGGCACTTTCGCCCCTTCCTGCCCAGGACAATTTTGAGCTTTCGGTGCTGTCGCACTTTGGATGACAATTGCGTGGTCATACAGCACTACCCAAACTAAATTTTTATTATTTTCTTCCTACAAATAGAGCTTTCTTTTGGTGGTATTTGATCACCTCTGCGGTTTTTATTTTTTTGCTAAACAAACTAAAAAAGACCGACATTTTTGAAAAAAAAAAAAGTTTTTCTTTGTTATAAAATTTTGTTTTCTCCTTCACTGACGGGCACTGATGAGGCGGCACCGATGGGCACTGTTAAGGTGGCACTGATGAGGAGGAGGCATTGATATGTAGAGTTGATGGGCACTGACCGGCGGCACTGATGGGCACTGACAGGTGCCATTGATGGACACTAATGGATGGCACTGATGGGCAGCACTGACACCCCCCCACCCAACAGGGAGAGCCGCCGATCGGATCTCTCTGTCAACGCGAACCAACGAATGCCGTTTACCGGTACTTCTGGTTCTCGCGATGATCAGCTGTGATTGGTCACAGCTGATCACGTGGTAAGAAGCCTCTGTCAGAGGCTTCTTATCACGATCGGAGATGCGGCGTGTCAGACTGACACACCGCACTCGCGATTGCCACGTTGCGTGCCGGCATGTTATCCTGCTGGACGTCATATGACGGCCAGTCAGGATAACAGAACCACTTCCCGGCCGTCATTCTGTTATAGGCCGGGCGGGAAGTGGTTAAAGATGATTTCCAGGCGTGGCATATTTTTACATAGTTACAGCTTGGACCAATGAAACTATGTATATACCATAACTGGCCATGCATGTGGAAACTCAAAATCATTGAAGTAGACACTGCTACCCCAATGAACTCCACTTGCTTCTGAGTGCCATATTGAATGTCCGTCACTGTCTCTTCACCTCGTCCAATCAAAGAATGCTTAGCATTCATTCAGAACATGCAAAGAATTCTCTGAATGGCACTCATTCCAAGCAGTAGACTCTTCTGTGTTCACAATGCATATGGCCGGCCACTCACCTGGGGACACGGAAGGAAGTAGAGATCCCTCAGTAGTGTTGTCTATTTCAATGATTTCCAGCTTCCAGGGGCATCTGTCAGGTATAGTACAGTATATACATAGTTATATCTGCCCAATTTGAACTAATGTAATTATGTTAAAATATACCATGCCTGAAATTATTCTTTAACCGTTTGCCGACCAGCTGCCGCAGTGTACTGTGGCAATATGGCTCGGCTGCGCGAATCGCCGTCATGTTACGTGGGTAACATACTCGGCCACTAGGGCGCGTGCACGCCGCTGGAGGCGTGTGCGTCCCCTGCTTGCCCACGGAGCCGTTGCGAGTGCCCGGCGGTCTCAATCGCTCAGGGCACACTGAGAACCGGGATCTGTGTGTGTAAACACACAGTTTCCGGTTCTCTGAGGGAAGAACAGACAGATTTTCTGTTCATACAGAGTATGAACAGCGATCTGTCATCTCCCCTGCACAGTCCCTTCCCCCCTTCAGTTAGAACACTCAATAGGGAACACATTAACCCCTTGATCGCCCCCTAGTGTTAACCCTTTCACTGCCAGTGACATTTTTACAGTAAGGGCCCTTTCTTACTGGGGTGGTTTGCAGGCGCTATTGCGCTAATAATAGCGCCTGAAAACCGACCCGAAAGTGCCGCTGCTTTGATTCCAGTGTGAAAGCCCTGAGGGCTTTCACACTGGAGCGGTGCGCTAGCAGGACAGGGAAAAAAGTCCTGCTAGCAGCATCTTCGGAGCAGTGAAGGAGTGGAGTGTATACCGCTCCTTCACCGCTCCTGCCCATTAAAATCAGGGGGACAGCGCAGCTATACCGCCAGCAAAGCGCCTCTGCACAGGCGCTTTGTGGTAGTTTTTAACCCTTTCTCGGCCGCTAGCGGCCGAATACCGACGGTAAAGCGCCGCTTGCAATAGCGCCGCTTTACCACCGACGCCGCCCCCGCCCAAGTGTGAAAGGGCCCTAATCAATGCTTTTTTATAGCACTGATTGCTGTATTAATGCCAATGGTCCTAAAAATGTGTCAAAATTGTCCGACGTGTCCGCCATAATGTTGCAGTCCCGATAAAAATCATAGATCGCTGCCATTGCTAGTAAAAAAAAAAAATAATAATAAAAATGCCTTAAAACTATCCCCTATTTTGTAGACGCTATAACTTTTGCGCAAACCAATCAATATACGCTTATTACGATTTTTTTTTACCAAAAATATGTAGAAGAATACATATCGGCCTAAACTGAGGAAAAAAATTTTTTTTATATATTTTTAGGGGATATTTATTATAGTAAAAAGTAAAAAATATTGTGTTTTTTTCAAAATTGACGCTTTTTTTTGTTTATAGCGCAAAAAATAAAAACCGCAGAGGTGACCAAATACCACCAAAAGAAAGCTCTATTTGTGGGGAAAAAGCACGTCAATTTTGTTTGGGTGCAACGTCGCACGACCGCACAATTGTCAGTTAAAGCGACGCAGTGCCGAATCGCAAAAAGTGCTCTGGTCAGGAAAGGGGTAAAATCTTCCGGTGCTGAATCAGTTAATGCTGAATTTGGCTCATAATTTCTTAGAATTATATTTGCTCCAAATGTCTGCTTTTCACCTCTGACTGTTTACCCCAACAGCAAACAATCCATGGTGACACCCCCTTTCTCTAGCACAGAGCAGGTTGAGTAATACGCCCAGATGTACATGTTTTCCAATGAGACCGTGTACAGGGCGGGTGTGTCCATTCTTTCTATTCAGTTGTCAGATTACACTCTGCTCCGTGCTGTGCAGTGTGTGATGTCAATGATGTCCCTACCCCCTGCCTGGTGAGAAATACCTTCTGGTATGTGTACTTTGGAAAGCTCTGGAGGGGAGAAAGCTGCAATAAACAGGTATAGCTATTGGGTGTATTTTCTTTGTCACTGCATGTTACCTGAGTCTAGTTACTTCAGTGTGCTTACAGTATTTAAGAGACCATTATCACTTTAAGTATTTTAAAACTCTCAGGGTGTAATTTTAACTTCCACAAAATAGATTCTTTCAATATCATCAACTTTGGCACACCCTATCTGTACAGTCAAAGCCCTCCTTGTTTATTTGGCTTGGTGACATGGTCATCAACTATGAAAGGCCTTATTTCTACCGTGTATGCCACATTTTTCCTTCGATCTTCAATATACAAAATCAGCTAACCCGTGAAACAAAATGGGAGGAACACTTGTGTATGTTGACTGATGATCAGTTGTCATCTATCTTAGAGGCTCTGCTGGTTGTGTCCTTGTCACATTCTCAAAAACCCACCCAACAGTTTATATTATACAGAATCTACAGCACCCCACTAGGACTTAATTAAGGTGGAGCTTCACCCTCTCAATCAAAATTGACTATTTGTAATCCTTATGCTGCTAGCATTAGTAAATGGATAAATGGTTTTCAGGACTTGTCAAATGATGTGATACATCACAGGATTCTTCAGGAGGGGAGAAGGGGCTTTCTCAGCTAAGCACACCCTCCTGCCTGCATGCCTGAGCTATGGGCAAATGGGTTCCAGAAAGTAAATGCTCCTAGAATCATCTGCCTATACTCAAGACGGCTACATCCAAAAATGCTAGGGGGTGTTTTTCAAAGTGATTTCTCAGCAAAATAAAGAATGGAGACATGGATGGGTGAGTTGGATCCAATTAATTAAATAGCGTTTTTGATTTCTGGTGCTCAGATACAGTTTAGTTTTCTAAAGTGGTTGTAAAGCCTCTTTCTGTATTGAACTAATAAAGATGCTATCGTATTTGTTTTGTTTTTTTAAACAAACTTTTTATTGATTTTATATAATGCACAAAAACAATGGTAGATAGCCCAGCACTCGCAGTTGTGGGCCATCCTGGACCAAAAAAAAAAAAAAAAAAAAGATGCTATACTTACCTGCTCTGTGCACTGGTGTATTGCACAGAGCAGTCCCTTACCTCCTCTTCAGAAGTCCCCCGTGAGGATACTCCACTTCTACTTTCCTGCATGTGCCCCCATAGCAAGTTGTGTGCTATGGGGACACGTGTGGGATCGCTCCAAAGCCGGGCTGTGTGCATCTATAGACACACATGCACAGCACGGCTAGGCTATGCTCCCTACTCACAGGATTTGACTGACAGTAGCAGAAGCCAATGGCTGCTTTCTGATTGTTATGTGGAACCAGGAAGTGAACAGAGAAGACCTGAAGCTGGGCACAACGCTGGATCGCTGACAGGCTCAGTGTTTTTTTTGGGGGGGCGTACAGTTAGTGTACAGTTGTTACCTTAAAGTGGAAATAAACAGGCTTTTTACAAATGCTCCCCCCCCCCCCGTCTGTCAGTGGGTAATGTGACATTGCACATGCGCAGCTCATACCACATTTACGGCCCACTCTGTGTGCCTCGGCAATGTGACTCCCAATGCACCTGTGGCCCGGCCATTCAAACGCCTGAAGATCGGAAACCTAGAAGGAAGACCGCGTGAAAATGGAAGACACCAGAGACCAAGAAGAGCCATGTCAGCGCAGCACTGGAGGGCTCCATCTGCAGGTAAGTCTGTCATAATGTACTAGTATGCAGTGGTCCCTCGTGCAGGCTTAGGTCATAATATACTAGTGTATATTATGACCTAAGCCTGCACGAGGGACCATTTTTAAAATAAAGGAAGAGACTTTATTACCGCTTTAATGAGTTAAAGTAAAAGAGCTCTTTCACACTGGGGCGTTGGGGGCATTGGCATCGGCATCAGCATCGTTTATTTTGCCGATTGTGATTACAGTTTTACCCATCTCCCTTTGCTGCCTGCATCCCTTATCTAACATTGATCAAAAACAAGATGATAAAAGGTGAGAGCAATTGTCCTATTATATCTACAGTGGGGCAAAAAAGTATTTAGTCAGCCACAGCCACCAATTGTGCAAGTTCTCCCACTTAAAAAGATGAGAGAGGCCTGTAATTGTCATCATAGGTATACCTCAACTAGGAGAGACAAAATGTGGAAACAAATCCAGACAATCACATTGTCTGATTTTTGAAAGAATTTATTTGCAAATTATGGTGGAAAATAAGTATTTGGTCACCTACAAACAAGCAAGATTTCTGGCTCTCACAAGGATCTCACAGACCTGTATCTTCTTCTTTAAGAGGCTCCTGTGTCCTCCACTTATTACCTGTATTAATGGCACCTATTTGAACTTGTTATCAGTATAAAAGACACCTGTCCACAGCCTCAAACAGTCACACTTCAAACTCCACTATGGTGAAGACCAAAGAGCTGTCGAAGGACACCAGAAACAAAATTGTAGACCTGCACCAGGCTGGGAAGACTGAATCTGCAATAGGCAAGCAGCTTGGTGTGAAGAAATCAACTGTGGGAGCAATAATTAGAAAATGGAAGACATACAAGAACTGATAATCTCCCTCGATCTGGGGCTCCACGCAAGATCTCACCCCGTGGGTTCAAAATGATCACAAGAACGGTGAGCAAAAATCCCAGAACCACACGGGGGGACCTAGTGAATGACCTGCAGAGAGCTGGGACCAACTTAACAAAGGCTACCATCAGTAACACACTACGCCGCCAGGGACTCAGACCCTGCAGTGCCAGACGTGTCCCCCTGCTTAAGCCAGTACATGCCCGGGCCCATCTGAGGTTTGCTAGAGAGCATTTGGATGATCCAGAAGAGGATTGGGAGAATGCCATATGGTCAGATAAAACCAAAGTAGAACTGTTTAGTGGAAAACACAACTCATCATGTTTGGAGGAGAGAGAATGCTGAGTTGCAGCCAAAGAACACCATACCTACTGTGAAGCATGGGGGTGGCAACATCATGCTTTGGGGCTGTTTCTCTGCAAAGGGAACAGGGCGACTGATCTATGTACATGAAAAAATGAATGGGGCCATGTATCGTGAGAGTTTGAGTGCAAACCTCCTCCCATCAGCAAGGGCATTGAAGATGAAACATGACTGGGTCTTTCAGCATGACAATGATCCCAAACACACCACCCGGGGCAACGAAGGAGTGGCTTCATAAGAAGCATTTCAAAGTCCTGGAGTGGCCTAGCCAGTCTGCAGATCTCAACCCTATAGAAAACCTTTGGAGAGAGTTGAAAGTCCATGTTGCCCAGCGACAGCCCCAAAACATCACTGCTCTAGAGGAGATCTGCATGGAGGAATGGGCCAACATACCAGCAACAGTGTGTGACAACCTTGTGAAGACTTACAGAAAATGTTTGACCTCTGTCATTGCCAACAAAGGATATATAACAAAGTATTGAGATGAACTTTTGATATTGACCAAATACTTATTTTCCACCATAATTTGCTAATACGTTCTTTCAAAAATCAGACAATGTGATTGTCTGGATTTGTTTCCACATTTTGTCTCTCATAGTTGAGGTATACCTATGATGACAATTACAGGCCTCTCTCATCTTTTTAAGTGGGAGAACTTGCACAATTGGTGGCTGACTAAATACTTTTTTGCCCCACTGTAGATATAATAGCACAATTGCTCTCACCTTTTATATTTTTATTTGCCCCACTGTATATTGCTTGTATTGGATTTGGGGTATGGGATGGGAGTAGGGAGGTTTGAGGGATTGGGGAATATTTGTATTGTTTAAAAATTGTTTACTAAAAACTAACTGATTAAAGAAAATTTTGGAAGTAGAAAAGTACAGTAGTGTGATTCACAGCTGCAAGTTAAGCAAGAGATAGTAGCTATCTTTTTTGTAAAAAAGTGTAATCTGTAAGGTAGATATGATACTTTGATGTCTGCTAGATATCTTTTATTGAATGTTCCTTTGGACTATGAGTATTTATATGAATCAAATACAGTGTGTACTATATTTCAGTTCTAGTACTGGCATGGATGATCAAGTTATATTGTCAGCTCAATGCAGTGTAAAGTTCTTTATCACTTATCTAGCTGTCATATACCAGTAGTTTTATAGCAGTGTCTCTTCCAGGACAGGACCGCATCAGCGTTTTGATGAGACAATCCATTAACGCAAGAAAGCAAGAGATTTTTATATTAAGGGCAGTACCAAATTAAGAGCCTTGTTGGTCTCTAGTTTATTTATTTATTATTTATTTATTTCAGGTACTTATATAGCGCCATCAATTTACGCAGCGCTTTACATATACATTGTACATTCACATCAGTCCCTACCCTCAAGGAGCTTACAATCTAAGGTCCCTAACTCACATTCATACATACTAGGGACAATTTAGACAGGATCCAATTAACCTACCAGCATGTCTTTAGAGTTCTAGTTGAAAATTATTAGGAGTATGTCCAAATAGTCTGCATTTTTATGACACATTGCATTCTCTGTACTTATGAAACTTGATTAATCTACACAAATATTGTTTTTTTTTTTTTAACAAACAGTGGCGCTTTATTGAATATAGTACATAGTACATAGTACAAGTTATGCAAGACTAGAAAACAGAGTAACATCAGTATCAAATGCTTTAAGTAGTATACTGAGCCACACACAATTATGTTGTACAAAGTCCCGAAGGGATCTTTGTCCACCATTATTAGTATAATTCGAATGCAGGCCATGGTTTATATTATGATTTGCGGGGATACCAGTGCTGTGGCATAATCCTATGACTTCCCATATTTAATTCCATACACTATATTATGCATATCAGGTCAGTGTCCATGGTGCCCAGACATTCTCAAACTTCCAGGGACAACCCCTATTCGAATAGGTCATTCTATATAGTGGGAGTGCTGCGTTTACTATCATTTCCCAAGCAGCTACTTCAAGTTTGTGGGGAGGTAGCCATTTCATTAAGATTTCTTTTTTAGCATAATACAGGAGGTATGATATCAGTAGCTTCAGATGATGAGGACACTGCTCATCTAAGAGGGCCAGGGACGGGGTAGGCATCAGGATTAATTGTAACCTAAGGTTAATTTTAGCAAACACTGCCTCCCAGTATGACAAAATTACAAGGCAATCCCAAAACATATGTAAATATGAGCCCCGTTGTGTTTTACAGCGGGGACACATAGGGTCATGCTCCGGGAAGATCCTATGTAGCCTCGCAGGAGTATAGTACACCCGGTGTAAAAATTTGACCTGTATCAGCTTATCCCGGGATGAGATTACTATCTTTGGGTCCTGTTCTAGGCAATCCCCCAGTCCTCTTTATCTAAAGATGGGATATCCCCCTTCCAGTACTTCCACAGTTTCCCCATCCTGGGGAGGTCTGTGCATAAAACAGCGCTATAGAGGGTTGAAAGTGGCTTGCATAGGTCTCCGGGTGCCAAAAGTTCCTCAATGGAGTCAGTCTTGACAACAGGAGATCTAGGGAACTGAGCATTGGCTGGAAATACCGAAACAGCATCCAGCCAGGCAGGCAGTTCAAACTTCTGGGATAGTAATGGGAAACTCAGGAGGGTACCTGCTGGCATAATGTCCCCAATAGTCTTCACCCCGTGTCTGGCCCAGAGCTGCGGGTCAGGGACGGTATGGAAGTGAGGGAGTCCCGGGTTACCCCATAAGGGCTGAGCAGGAGAGAGCTGGCCAGGAGCAGATAACTGACGTGTGGCTGGCCTCCATATCCGCCATGTAGTGTGTGTAGGTCCTGGCAGAAACCAGTATGCCCCGGTAAGGCCAAACCACCCAGCCTGGGGGGAGATTCAGCGTGTTTTTTGCCACACGGGGGGAGGCTCCATTCCAAATAAAGGAGATCAATCGATTATCTACTTCTTTAAAGAAGGCCAGCGGAATCCAAGTCAGACAGTTGTGAAATATATAGTTAAAACGTGGAAGGAGCATCATCTTAACTAGATGAATTCGTCCTAGCAAGTTCAGCTGGAGCCCAGACCAGGACGAACAGTAGGTTTTGAGCGATGTCAGAAGTGGCTGAAGGTTACCATCGAAAAAGTCTGACAACCGTTTAGTGATCTGTACCCCCAAGTATTTAAATTCCCTAACCCATTGTAGTGGCGTAGGGCGGAGCTAGACGACGCGCTGACGTCACCCCCAAGCGAATTGTATTCCAGCAGGACGGGTTTGTCCGAGCTCCGGTGGCCACGGAGCCGGACTTAAGGCTGTTCATTACATCACGCTTTGTAAGTGTGCATTTTGTTATTTGTTTTTATATAAATAAATCTATCAGTTTTACACTATGTGAGCCCCCTCTGTGTTTTATGGGATCCTTGCCATGGGTTCGTTGGTGTGACTGACGATGAGAGGACCTCTGGTGGATATCGTTGGCAGTTCCTAATTCTGGCCTGAAAGATTTCTGCTTGCTGTGATCCTCTGTTGTGGGGGGTCATGACCATCTGGTAAGGAGCTACCCCTTCCATTTTTTGGTGGTGGACTCTCTTTTGTTGTCACGGATTATCACTAATCATCACTTGGACTTTTGTTGGGTTCTGTTGATGTTGTGGACTCACTAAGATATCATTCTGGATTTTTTCACTTGATGGGACTTTTTTATATATCTACATTCAATGTTTGCACATTATTTTTGGTTTATTTATAGCCACGTTATGAGTAATTTTTCACTGTAGATATTTTATTATGGTACACAGGTATTAGCGCAACCCCTTATATATTTTTTTCTACATTGTAGTGGAGAGGCTGGAGCCACCTGCGCCGCTCCATCGTCTATAGGGAAACCGATAGATTTAGACCAATTGATTCATATTCCTGAAAAGGTACCAAATGTGTCGAACAAATTTAGGGCAGCTGATAGCGACGGACCTGCATCCTTTAGATATAACAGGGCATCGTCCGCATACAAGGATAGTTTCTCCTCCAATTGTCCCACTCTCAAGCCCCTAACTACAGAGGAATCCCTAACCAAAACTGCTAGTGGTTCCAGGGCCAAAGCAAATAGTGAGGGGGACAGGTGGCATCCCTGCCGAGTACACCTACGGAGAGAGAACCTGTCAGACAACCAATCATTTGTGCGGACCCTCGCCTTGGGTGCTCTATAGAGCATCTTGAGCCAATGGATGTATTTGGGGCCGAAGCCGTATCTCTCCAGGACTTCCCACAAATACAGCCACTCTACCGAGTCAAACGCCTTCTCGGCGTCTAACGAAGCAATGACTCTCGTGCCCTGGTTATCATGTGGTATCGAGAGGTTCAAAAAAAGGCGTCTCAGGTTGATGTCTGTTCCCTTACCCGGCATGAATCCCGTTTGATCTACATGTATCAGTTCTTCAATAACAGTAGATAAACGAAGAGCCAGCACTTTTGCCAGGATTTTCACATCTACGTTTAATAATGAAATGGGCCTGTATGAGGCACAGTCACGGGTGTCCTTGCCAGGTTTGGGAATTAACACTATAACCGCTTCTTCCATAGATTCTGGAAGGGTACCCAGAGTTGACAGGTCAGAGAAAAGTTTTTTTTTTAACTTAGGGGCTACAATTTCAGTAAAATTAGAATAAAATTTGGCAGGTAGCACATTTGCACCCGGGGTTTTTCCAGCCTGCAGGCTCCCAATAGCCACCTGTATCTCCTCCAGAGTAATATAGTCCTCCAGGCGCTCCCTATTGGTCTCCTCCAACACCGGAAGCCTAACAACTGATTGATAAGATCAGGGGCTACCAACAACTGACCATCTGCATCCCTGACACTAGCAATATGAGTTGGGGGTTCTGGCTTTTAGCCAACCATGCCAACAGCCTACCATTTTTACCGCCATGCTCAAACACCTTTTGTTGGGAGTAGAAGAGGGCCTTTTTTGTATTCTCTACTCGGAGAAGAGAAAGTTGCCTCAAGGTCCTCTGCCACACCCGATACCTATCCGGAGTTGGAGAGGAAACGTAGTCTGCCTCGGCCTCCAAGAACTCCGACTGAGCTCCCTCCCTCTGCAATGATGCAATGTGGGATATGTAAGCTCCTCTGACCCATGCCTTAAAGGAGTCCAGCTGTATCATAGGGGATTAAGTATCCCTGTTCAATGTCCAGTAATTACATACAGATTCGGTGATAGGTTCCTGCAACCGGTCATCCATTGCCCAAAACCTGGAGAGATGCCATAACCTAGTTGTAGGGGGAGGTGATAATGAGAGAGTTATGCTAAGTGGGGCATGATCTGACACCCCCCGCGAGAGTGTGCAGGCCTCAGTGACCCAGCGAAGGCCGTCAGAGGAGGCAAAGGCTAAGTCTGTCCGTGAGAGGGATTTAAACGTGGCAGAATGGCATGTGTACTCTCTCACGTCTGGATGCAGGACAAACGTGGAGGCCCATTGCGACAAAGCAGATGCACCTTGTGGCATTCTGTGCAGTCTATCCAGGGTTGGGCAAGGGACCATGTTAAAATCCCCCATCAGAAATACAGCCGGAGTGTCATATTTCAAAGCCATGGTCATAATATCATTCAATACAGCAATCGAAGCGGGAGGAGGCAAATACAGTGCCACCAAAACCATTTTTTTGTCATAAATGCAAACATGCAGCATAACATACGTCCCATCTGGGTCAGTACGCACCTCCAGTACTCAAAAAGGAAGGGCTTTCTGAACGAGAATACTTACTCCCCGGGCATAGTTGGAGTAGGTTGCGTGAAAATGTTCACCAATCCAGGGCCTCCGAAGTCCATTAATCTTGGAGCCCTGGAGGTGCATTTCCTGCAGTATGCAGACATGCGGCTTGTACCTCTGCAAAAACTTAAAGACCAGGGACCTTTTCACCGCCGAGTTGGGGCCTTGGACATTCCATGAGATTATTTTACATTGAGACATTGCTAATTATGGATAAAGATCAGCAGTAATCTCAGACATGCATGGGCTGTAAACGGCACTCAAGAGTCCCCGGGCATCCCACGCATCTCACACAATATTTCAGGCATCAAACGCTGCAGAAAATATGACAGTCTTTCAAAGCCTAAATCAGACTGAAGAGTATCATGCATCACATTAACTATATGAAAAAAATTAACAAAAACAGAACAACAAAACTTTCCCAGTCACCCCCAGTCCTCAGGAAGCAACCAAACCTACCCCCCTCCCCGCACCCCCATCTCAATTATGGAGAGCATGAAACACCCAGTCAAGTAGGACAACCCTAGAGGGACTTGAACCAGATGTGTTGGCCCACTAAAGAGACAGCCTCAGTGCCTGAGAGATGCCGGCACTCCTATCAGCATGTAGTTATGCATAAAAAGGAATGCATTTATACATCATTGTATTCTTCCTGGGCAGGATCCTGTGTAAGTCTGAGTCAGAATGCTGAAACAAGAGAGGGTCACGGATTTAACAGGACCCAGAAATACAATCTTCCATGTAGAGAAGTGATCTGCATAGTACGCTGATAGACAAACACCTGCAAGGAAGCAGGGCACAACCTTAAACGTTAAGAGAACTTGGTGTAATATCAGTACCTCGGTAGCAGCAAAGCGAGGCTTCCCCAACAACTGTTCTCCTCAACTGAATAAAAGGAGAAAGGGGGGGCACCTCCCAAGTGTGACGGGCAAATTTCAGGGAAAATGAGTAGGAGGCAGAACACCTCACCTCCATGCTGATCAGCGGCGCGGTGGTAATGTATCGATCCAGGCCGAGGCCTCACGTGGAGAGGTGAAGAAACGTACCGACTCGCCATCCTGGACCCTCAGACGGGTGGGAAACAGGATACTATACCGTATATTGCGGGCCCGCAAGGCTACTTTCACCTGATCAAAAGACTTTCTTAGCTTTTGTGTCTCAATGGCGTAATCAGGAAATATTAATAACTTGCCATTCTGAAACCGAACTTCTCCCTGCACCCTGGCGGCTGGAAACACCTCATCCCTGTCCCGGAAGTTCAGGAGCCGTAAGATGAAGGTGCGCGGGCGCATGCGCGGCCCTCGGACGTGGCGGATGCATAGAGGCTGAGCTCCGGATCCTGTCTGCTCTCCAGACCGGATGTAATAGAGACTAAAATGGATGATCTGGATCACTATGTCCAGGAACTAGAAGAAGAAACCTCCTCACTGAAATACACTGTATCCCAACTCCAACTACAGCAGGAGGACCTGGAAAATAGGGAGAGACGTCAGAACCTACGCTTTAGAGGTATTCTGGAGACTGTGGGAGATAATACTCTACGATCATACCTGCTGGGTCTCTTCAACACTCTAGCCCCCAAAATTGCGGACATAGACTGGACCGTGCTCATAGGTCTTTGGGCCCTAAACCACCCTCTGGAGCCAGACCGAGAGATGTCATAGTCCACTTTCATTTTTATGACAGCAAGGAGGCACTGACCCTTGCCACCCGCAACAAGTCTTCTACTGAATACAAGGGGGCAAAAATCCAGATTTATAATGAGCTGTCCCCGATCACTCTTGCTAAGCGCAGAAACCTCCGTCCAATTACCTCACCTAAAAAAACAACGCATCCCATATTTTTGGGGTTTCCATTTCATCTGATAGTTCCCCGGGATGGTATTCAACATTGTCTTCGTGACATACATGAAGGGGAGGCATTCATTAAGAGTCTGGGTCTACCTCCTTTACCGGAAGACTTCATACTCCCACCTGCTTCTATGTCAACCCGTGCTGCCCCTACTATACCTAGTAGGATGTGGACTCCGGTTCAAAACAAACAGAAGAAATCCTTTTCCACCCCTGAACGCTCATCCAGACGTCCTCCCTGAAAAGATGACAGGTTTACTCGGCTTTATTTTACAGGCAGATGTGCCTGCACCCTAGTGACAGAATACAATTTTTTTACATTTTCTTTTTTTAATATTTGTTATTTGCTGTTTTTGTTCTGGACACTAGCCGGCTCGTTTCTCCTAAAATTGGGGACATTACTCTGCATACCCATGGGGTATAGTTTTTCTCAGTATACATACAAAGTATACATATTTTGTTCCTTTTTCTTATTCAGTTCTTTTGTTTTTCATCATGTTAAGGGAAGGAAAAGGACGTGTTTACATTCGCATGTTCAGTTTTATTCTCTTTTTTTTTCCCTTCAAGTCGCTACTCACTTGCTGGAAAGCAGATGGATCCCTCTTCCCTGTATCTCCATCTGATGGGACACGCCAAGTGGCCTCAAATTGTCCAAGACTTTTGTCTAGGACTCCTGAGTAGTCTATGTTACTCAGGTGTATTGACTCTGTTTTTTCTTTTTTATTACTTCAGACCCCTCCTGGGTCTCACCATAAATGGCTTGTGTTTTTTTTTTCTTTTTTTCTATTGTTATTCTTTATTTAAGTTTTTCGATGGTCTGTTACAAATTCATATATTTCTATACAGATATAGGGCAATGGTTCCATTAAGAGATCTTCAGTTGCATTGGTATAAGGTCTCTGTATGCAACTACATTCTCAATATACTATGGCGTTAAAAATATTATCACATAATGTTAAGGGCTTAAATTATATCCAGAAGTGATGGATTGCCCTTAAAGATTTTAAAAGGTCAAATGCTGATGTTGTGTTGATTCAGGAGACTCATTTCCGAGCTGGGGGTTCGATGAAATTTGCATCTAAACATTTTCCTAATTCTTATGTGGCTTCTGACACTACCGGCAAGGCTGGAGTTGCCATACTTATTAAAAAATCCTGCCCAATTAAGATCAAAGACAAGTACATCGACCCCCATGGGAGGTTTGTCATCCTGGTGTGTGAATATTTGTCATCTAAGTTCACGCTGGTTAATATTTATGCACCCAACTCTGGTCAGACTGCTTTTCTAGAGAAGTTTTTTTTGCAAACTGCAGCAATACTCTCAACCCCATATGATAATAGGGGGGTGATTTTAATTTAATTATGTCTCATAGAAGAGATAGACATACACTCTTTGGGGACACTCCATCTCAATTGTGAACATATAAAATCTAGGAAACGGGACTTTAAGGGCACAACGGTATTTAAACTACGAAAAAATGATAAATCGTATTTGGAATTTTTATTAAAGTACAAAAAGACAAAGAGCAAACATGGAAGTTTAAAAAGCAAATCAGACTAGACATAAAACCTAGTTTAGTACACCATAAGGATCCTATCCTGCAAGCTTGTATGAAATTATAAGTACATGATCCAAGCACTTATACACATGGAGGAGAAAATACTTCCCCTAGTGTAGAACGATAAACATATCTGGAGCTAAAATTGACAGGATGCTGCAGGTCTGGTGATCCAAGGTGGAATGCTCTCTAATTGCTCGACATGTTTTACGTTAACAGAGAACGCTTCTTCAGGAGCTAGAGATTCTATTAAAAATACATAAAAAGAACAACAGACTATCACAAAAACAGAGTATAATAATCAAGAAGTGAGCTTCAAACAAGTGGAAGGTATACAAATAAAGAAATCTCAACGTTGAAAATGCAACAGCCCTCAAGTATAATGACCTATGGGAGAGACCCTATAAAAGATTATGGTCTCCAAAAGAAGAACAGCGAAGCCAGGTGGTCGTATAGAGCACAGGGGGTAAATGATAAAAAGGTAGATTCTCAGTAAAGACTATAGAATTGTATGGTCATATATGAGCATCGATCAATTAGACCATATTGCGAATATAATACAGTCGTGATGGAAAAATGAAAATGAAAAGGAAAGAGGGAGGGAAGGGGGGGAAGGAGGGGGGAGGGAGGGGGAAAGGGAGAGCCATGGGGGAAGGGGGGAAGGAAAAAAGGGAACAAAATAGTTTGTGCCTGTGCATTAGCATGCAAGAATTCTGTGTCATAGATAATTCACTTACCAAATAGGTATGGTATAAATGGATACTACCATTGGAGACATATACAAGCGATCGCAAAACCGATCGGAGGTAAAAATATCTGAATCAGATCGGACAGGGCAGCGGTAGAAGCCGGAAACCTCCCAGATATATATGGTATCAGGCATTCATGGGTAATGAAATTGGCTTTTGGTACGCTGTAATGCTGATATATGGAAAGAGGAAACACAATCACAAACAAGTTTTATAGGCATGGCAATCAACATAGATTGCACAGCTCTGAGTTGTTTGCAGATAAAGATAACATTATGATGCATCAGAAGGCTGGACTTACCCAGAGACTATTGGAATGGGGGGCTCGATGATATACCGCTCGATCTCATGAGTGCCTGTTCCAAGATCCTGAAAACAGGGCGCCGTCATGTCCCTAAATAGGCTAGCCCGGGCCGGAAACCGCCGGCTCCGTAGAGCACGGCGTGTTGCGGTCCCATTGCAGGCTGCCGTGCATGCGCCGCGCAGCGTCACCACCACGCAAAGCGACGCACAGGCGGAAGGGAATTCCGCACATGCGCCGAGTGATGACGCGGTAGGATGGAGCTGGACCAATGCGCAGACAGCAGGGGCGGAGGCACGGGGAACCAAACATGTCCCCGCACCCCCGGCAATCGCCGCATATCCGGTCAGAGATTCGAACCGGATGTGCGGCGCTGGGCAACGGAACTCACCATAGGCAAAGGCCAGACATTTCAATGGGAGACCAACACTAAGGGAAATCCCAAGGTCATCAACAAAAAGGAGGAAAGAGAAAATACATACAGTATATACACAGGCATAATTACAACTGTACATAGTCATAATATCCAAAAAGGATCAGCCAATATATATGGGCAATAAACAAATCATATTAAACATTTCCAAAGGAAAGAACATAGGAACACATTGATCTGGAAGCGAAGGGGGGATTTTAAAGAAACCATAACTAAGTAAATTATACCATTCAAGTGAGGATTCCAACCAATGATTCTTACAACTGTAATAAAACATGCTGGAGGGATTTCTGATGATGATTGTAAACTCAAAGAAACGGTCTATATGAGTGGGATTCATTCAAGCCAGATGCCCTAGTGGCATTTAGACGCTCAATCCATAGGGTCTCTTTTTGTAATATGAATTTGTCCCATTCACCGCCTCTGGGGTTTTGGGGAACGACGGCCAGAACAGTAAAAGAAATGGAAGACGTATCAAAACGGTGATATAGATCCAGGTGTCTGCTCACAGGTGTGAGCATCTTCCCATTCCCTGAGTAGTATACATGGTTGTTAATTCTTTGCCTTAGCTGTCTGGCCGTCTTCCCCACATAAAAAACCCCACAGGTACAGACCATCAAGTAAACCACCCCTTGGGTATGGCATGTGGCTGAGAATTTCGGATAATACATTTCACCATTAGGAAGTGAAATGGGATATTCAGAGGATATCCACGGGCAAAATGAGCAACCACCGCAGGGCACTGTGCCCCTTGGTCGCTGGGAAGAGGCGGGATTGTAGGTTTTGTATTGACTAGATACAAGTTTGTCCTTGAGGGACGTTGCACGTCTATAGACTATTTCTGGGTATGTATTGACATATTTCTTTAGGATGGGGTCCTCTATTAGAAAATGCCAGTGTTTTTTAAGAATGTTATTGATGTCCTGATGATGGGAAGAAAATTTGGTAATCATTTTGACAGTAGGTGTCTGTGAACGGGTTCTAGTTGTATATAAAAGATCGTTCCGTGATTTACCCTTGGCCTTATTGAAGGCCTTGCGTAGGAGGGATCGACTGTAACCTCTAGCCAGTAGCCAAGATCTAAGCAAGTTTACCTGGTGTTGGAAATCTGTCATTTGCGTGCAGTTAAGGCGAAGATACTGTGCATATGGGATGCTTCTAATGAGGGGAAGAGGGTGTGCACTTGTGGCATGTAACAGTGTATTTCCTGCTGTTGTTTTCCGAAATAAATTTGTAGATAGGGTGTTGTTGGCGTCTTTGTATATCTCGAGATCCAGAAAGCTGACAGTTTTAACATGGCATTGATATGTAAATTTTAAGTTGAAGTGGTTTACATTCAACATCTGTATAAATTGTTGTAAAATCTTTTTTGTACCTGTCCAAATGATAAAAATGTCATCTATGTAGCGTTTCCAGATCAAAATTTGTTCTAGATAATCCTTAAACTGGTCTCGAGAGAACAGGTAACGTTCCCACCCCCCCAGGTACAGATTGGCGTAGCCAGGGGCACAACAGGTGCCCATGGCTATGCCCTGCACCTGGAGGTAGTGGGAACCCATAAATTCAAAGGTGTTATGAGTCAGAATGAAATTAGGCAACTTCAGAATAAACTCATTGTAACTCCAATGATGATGGTCCTCCTCATATAAGAAGGTACGGACAATCCCGATCCCCTGCTCGTGAGGAATGCTGGAGTACAAAGCCTCCACATCCGAGGTCACGAGCAGGGAATCAGGAGGGACCGGTAACCCTTCAATCTGTTTCAAAAGGTCTAAAGTGTCCTTGGTGTATGACGGCAAGGCCATAACATGGGGTATTAGTGTAGCATCCACAAGTTTACTAGCATTATCTGTCAAGCTGCCAATACCCGAAATTATCGGTCTCCCAGGGGGCGACACCGGGTCCCTATGCACTTTGGGAAGTGCATAGAACGTCGCCACCCTGGGAGACCGAACATTCAGGTATTCGTAAGTAGAGGTCGACCGATATATCGGCCGGCCGATATATCGGCCGATATTTGGCGTTTTTTACTTAATCGGCATCGGCCGATTGTGCTGATAAAAAAGGCCGATTGTAACTTCAGCCGTGACTTGCAAATGACTTCTGTAATAGAAGTCAATGCACGTTGCCAGAAAGTTATCTTCTCTCCTCCTCTGGGCAGCCTGCCAAGTCTGATAAGAAGATACATTTGTATCTCTTCAAGTTCTTTTTTATCAATAGACTGAACTCCGTGTAGGAATTCTCAGTTTAACCATTTAAAGACTAAATCTTTTCTGACACTTGTTGCTTACAGGTAAAAATCCAGTATTTTCTGCTAGAAAATCACTTAGAACCCCCAAACATTATATATATTTTTTTTAGCAGAGACCCTAGGGAATAAAATAGCGGTTGTTGCAATATTTTATGTCACGCGGTATTTGCGCAGCGGTCTTTCAAACGCAATTTTTAAAAAAAAAAATACAGTAATGAATTAAAAAAAAACCTAAGCAGTAAAGTTAGCCCATTTTTTTTTCGTCCAAAAGTTTTGATTACCTGTTTTTGTGTATTTAATATTTAAGATAGTTTTTTTTTTTTTTTTCTAAATTATACATACAAGTGAACTGATTGGAGGTTTGTTTTGTTTAATGTTTAAATGTAAAAAATTTTCTGTATCACTTATCACTTAAGGTTGCTTTCACACTGGAGCGGGCATGCGTTGATGGTAAAACGCTGCTAGTTTTAGCGGCGCTTTACCGTCATTTTAGAGGCACTATTCGGCTGCTAGCGGGGCGCTTATAACCCAGCTAGCGGCCGAGGAAGGGGTTAAATGCGCCCCTGAAGCGCCGCTGCCAAAACGCTTTGCAGGCGCTTCGGCAGCGGTGCGCATTCATTTCAATGGGCAGGAGTGGTGGTATACACCGCTCCAAAGATGCCGTTTGCAGGACTTTTTTTTACATCCTGCCAGCGCATCGCCTCAGTGTGAAAGCACTCAGGATATCACACTGAGACTGCAGGGGAGCCATTTTACAGGCACTTTACAGGCGCTCTTTTTAGCCCAAAAGCGCCTGAAAAACGTCCCAATGTGAAAGGGGTCTAACTGTTAGATTTTATGAGATGAAGGGAAAAAAAAAAAAAAATCGGCCAAATATATCGGCCCAAAAAAAATCGGCATCACATATCAGAATCGGCCACCGCAATTTCTAAATATCGGCATCGGCATCGGCCAGAGAAAAACCCATATCGGTCGACCTCTATTCGTAAGTGTCCTTGCTAATTAGCCCTCTTAAATGGGCATCTCCAATAATGTCGAGAAACTGATTCCTAAAAGATATAGTGTATGATGAAGGAATTTTTCGATACCAATCTTTGTTGGATAGGATTTTTAAACACATATTTTCATAAAGGGATCTAGTCAAGAGGACTATGTTACTGCCTTTATCCGCGGGTTTGACGATGACATCAGGGTGGTTGTGTATTTTGGTAATAGCTTGACGTTGTGTTGAGGTTAAGTTGTTCTTTTTAAAGGATATGTCCATGTGTTTAATATCACTCACAACATTCTGTAAGAACATCCAGATCTGAGGATTTTGAGAAAGATCGGGAAATTGTCGAGATTTAGGTTTAAATCTGTTGGCTATGGGTGTAAGAGAAATCGGAGATGTTAAAGTAGGAGTATTATTAAGGTGGGTGTCATCGTTTTCCTCTAAAAGGAGCATTAAGTCCCGAAGTGCTCGGAACTCATCCATCTTAAAGTGTTTTATACTCTCTGAAAATTCCCGTTCCTCTTTGCTTCTTATTCGATCTTGATCGAACAGAAATTTGTAGGTGAGATTGCGAGTAAACATGTAGACATCTTTAATCGTCTCGTACTTGTCAATTTTTTGTGATGGGCAGAAACTAAGGCCGAGTTTTAAGACATCCAAGTCTTGTTCAGAGAAGTGATAAGGAGTGAGATTTAGGACATCTAGTCCTAGGTGTGAGGCGGTGGTATCCCTGACATGGGAAAATATAGAGTAGGTGTTGCATTAGAAATAATGTGAGAATCAAGAGTGCTTTGTTTCCTACACGTTTGTGATTGAGTGAGAGATAGTGAATTGGCTAAATTTAATGGATTGGAAAAATTAGATTGAGGTGTCACATTAGTAGATGTGCTATTGAAAGAAGTAGTACCAAAAGGGTCCCCACTGGGACCAGGTTGAGGTGTCATAGGTGTTGGGTTAGTACGACTTTGTGAATTTAGCAATTGTAGTGCTTTATGGGCGTTAGGGCCCATATAATTGGGCTGTGAATTAGTACCACCACCTTTTACACAGGGGGCCCCCCGACGTAGTGAACCGTCCAAACGTTTAATGTCTTGTTTGTCTACCACCTTTTTGGGATAAGGTGTGTAGTGCCCACCACCATAATGTCGCTTACGTTCACCGGTGTCATTAGATGTGGCGTTCAGATCTCTTCCAATAGGTACCTGTGAGGAAAAAGTAGATACTTCACTTGAGTATTAATCCTAATGAGTGAATAAAAAATAGAAAAATGGAGGTAACTAAAGTAAAAATGCCACCTTACTAGGAATTAAATATGATGCTTCCACCCCTAAATTGTATATCAACAAGGAAGTCCTAGTGCTGAAGTACCTCAAAAAAATTTTTCTCTTTCCTCCTTTTTGTTGATGACCTTGGGATTTCCCTTAGTGTTGGTCTCCCATTGAAATGTCTGGCCTTTGCCTATGGTGAGTTCCGTTGCCCAGCGCCGCACATCTGGTTGGAACCTCTGACTGGATGTGCGGCGATTGACGGGGGCGCGGGGACATGTTTGGTTCCCCGTGCCTCCGCCCCTGCTGTCTGCGCATCGGTCCAGCTCCGTCCCACCGCGTCATCACTCGGCGCATGCGCGGAATTCCCTTCCGCCTGTGCGTCGCTTTGCGTGGTGGTGACGCTGCGCGGCGCATGCGCAGCAGCCTGCAATGGGACCGCAACACGCCATGCTCTACGGAGCCGGCGGTTTCCAGCCTGGGCTAGCCTATTTAGGGACATGACGGTGCCCTGTTTTCAGGATCTTGGAACAGGCACTCGTGAGATTGAGCGGTATATCCTCGAGCCCCCCATTCCAATAGTCTCTGGGTAAGTCCAGCCTTCTGATGCATCATAATGTTATCTTTATCTGCAAACAACTCAGAGCTGTGCAATCTATGTTGATTGCCATGCCTATAAAACTTGTTTGTGATTGTGTTTCCTCTTTCCATATATCAGCATTACAGCGCACCAAAAGCCAATTTCATTACCCATGAATACCTGATACCATATATATCCGGGAGGTTTCCGGCTTCTACCGCTGCCCTGTCCGATCTGATTCAGATATTTTTACCTCCGATCGGTTTTGCGATCGCTTGTATACGTCTCCAATGGTAGTATCCATTTATACCATACCTATTTGGTAAGTGAATTATCTATGACACAGAATTCTTGCATGTTAATGCACAGGCACAAACTATTTTGTTCCCTTTTTTCCTTTCCCCCATGGCTCTCCCTTTCCCCCTCCCTCCCCCCTCCTTAAACTTCCATGTTTGCTCTTTGTCTTTTTGTACTTTAATAAAAATTCCAAATACTATTTATCATTTTTTCGTAGTTTAAATACCGTTGTGCCCTTAAAGTCCCGTTTCCTAGATTTTATATGTTCACAATTACAATGTCGGGGACGTTGGCACAAATTATTATCAAGTACCTACAGAGTCACCCTGTTTTTTGAGGTACTTCAGCACTAGGACTTCCTGTTTGACACTCCATCTCAGCAGGTGATCTCCCAGGCCACCTCCTTTAGGAAATTGATTAGGTCTCACTGTCTGTTAGATGCCTGGAGAACCAAACACCCTACACAAAAGCAATATTCTTCTATTCCATGGCTCACTATTTCTTTATCACGTCACCTCTACTCCCCCATATAATTGACACTGATATCTCGCCTATTACATGGTCAGACCACGCCCCTGTTTCACTAGACCTCTTACTGCAAAACTCTAACACCAAGACCTGTCACCGGCGGCTTAATGAACACCTTAGCTCCACACCTGTTAGGGAGAGATTGACCAAGGAACTGGACGAATTCTTCAAACTAAATGTGGGCTCTGTAAAAAGGCTCGACTCTTTGGGAGGCTCACAAGGCCTGTTTTCGCTGCTTCTGCATTGACGAGGGCTCTCGCCTGAAGAAGGATAGCGAGGGCCGTCGGATACCTCTATTAGCTGAACTGAGGCGCGCGGAGCATGGTCTTGTGGGCTCTCCAACGGTTGAGGGTCTTCGCAGGGTAGTGGCACTAAGGAATCAGCTAAAATCACTAGCATATAGTAAACCAGCAAAATCCCTAATATGGGCAAAGCAAAAATTTTATGAATTCTCAAATAAGCCACATAGAATGTTAGTTAATAAGTTACACCCACGACCGTTTCATTCTTTCCCTGAATTATTAATTCAAAAAAATGGCACGCTTACCCACTGTCCTCAAGCTATGACAAAAACCTTTGGAGACTTCTATAGGGAACTTTATAACTGCCTTACACCATTTCTTTAAAGACCTATCCTTACCTAAATTAACATCTTCAGACCTAGAGAAACTTAATGCGCCAATTTCCCCCGAGGAACTTGCTAGAATAGTCAAAGACCTTTCCCTACACAAGGCCCCGGGTCCTGACGGACTAACGAACCTCTATTACAAAACCTTTTTTTGCCCACAATAATGCCACATATGTTGAATCTCTTTGGTACGTTATTACAAGGTGATATCCCACATTTTCAGTTCACTCACTCCTACATATCAGTCATTCCAAAACCAGGAAAGGATCCATACCTAAACTGATCAATAGAGATCAGGTGAGTTTTCTGCCCTCCAGACATGCTGGTGATAACACAAGGCGTACCATAGACCTGATTGATCTGCTGAACAAATTCCCTCACCCAGCCCTTATTTTGAGTTTAGATGCCCAAAAAGGTGTTTGATCGCCTAAGCTGCCCCTCTATGTTCTCTCTGCTTTTGAGGTTTGGATTCCAGGGCCCTTTCCTTGAGGCTATATGGGCCTTGTACACTCATACATCTGCACAGGTGCAGATGGCCTCATTTTTATCCCCGTGTTTTCCCATGTCAAATGGCACCAGGCAGGGGTGTCCTCTATCTCCTCTCCTTTTCATCCTTTTCCTGGAGCCTTTGGCTGAGGCAGTAAGGTGCCATCCTGACATCGGGGGGGGGGGGGGGGGGGGTGATGATGAGACAAAGGGAGTACAAGTTATCACTCTTTGCCAATGACATTCTTTTGACACTGACGAATCCCATCATTTCACTGCCATCACTACACGTTCTTCTGAATATATTTGGGTCCATATCAGGATATAAAATTAATACTACAAAGACTGAAGTGCTTCCTTTGCATATTCCAACAGACACCCTAACGCAACTTAAAAGCACATATCCCTATAAATGGTACTCTCAAGCTCTCACATACCTGGGTATTAAGCTTACCTCCTCTTATTTTAGCATATACTCCACTAACTTCCCCCCTTTGTTTCAGGATATATATAGATGCCTTCATCAGTGAGCCACGTACCCTATCACCATGCTAGGTAGAATTAACGTTCTGAAAATGTCAGTGTTACCACGGTTACTATATTTCTTTTAAACTCTACCAGTAGCAGTACCTATGAGTCAACTTAAGGCCCTTCATAGGGCTTTTTTAAAATTTATTTGGAATAATAGGTCGCATCGGATAGCTAGCTTGGTGGTTTTCTCCCTAAAATCCCAGGTAGGCTTGGGGGCCCCGGACATCATCAGGTACTATTATGCCTCCCATCTTCGGGCGGTGATCTCTTGGTCATCTGAGAAGACCCCGAGTCGATGGTCTGAAATTGAGAGGGGTGCTATATATCCGGTGCACCCATGCTCCATGGTGTGGTCCCGCTCCCTGTTAACTGATCATGTATTGAAACGTAAGTGCTTAGCACCAATAAGGTTTAACCTGTTTTTATGGGGTAAATGTGTGTCGAAATACCCACTCTCCTCAGCTTGTCCCCCTTTATGCAATATATTGTTGAACCCGGTTCTACCAGACAGCTTTGCCTTTGGGCACTTATTGCCTTGGGTGCAGACTCCCCTCTTTCAGTTACGTAATCTGGTACACCCGGTCTCACGCAAACTCCATACCTTTGCTACATTGCAAGAAAAATTTTCGATCCCTCAAAATCTATTTTATTTCTATCTTCAAATTAGGCATTTCTTTCACTCATTGTCCCCGACTCTAACCTTGCATGTGCCCACTCCCTTATGTGGCAGATGAGGTTTAATGTTGAGAAATGTAAAGTTATGCACTTGGGGGCTAAGAATATGCATGCATCATACATACTAGGGGGAGTACAACTGGGGGAATCCATAGTGGAAAAGGATCTGGGGGTTTTGGTAGATCATAAGCTCAATAATAGCATGCAATGCCAAGCTGCGGTTTCCAAAGCAAGCAAAGTCCTTTCTTGTATTAAGAGAGGTATGGACTCTAGAGAGAGAGATATCATTTTGCCTCTGTTCAAATCATTAGTAAGACCTCATCTGGAATATGCAGTTCAGTTTTGGGCACCAGTTCTCAAAAAGGATATCCGGGAACTGGAGAAAGTGCAGAGAAGGGCAACCAAACTGATAAGAGGCATGGAGGAGCTCAGCTATGAGGAAAGATTAGAGGAACTGAATTTATTCACTCTTGAGAAGAGGAGAATAAGGGGGGGATATGATCAACATGTTCAAATATATAAGGGGCCCATATAGTGAACTTGGTGTTGAGTTATTCACTTTACGGTCAACACAGAGGACAAGGGGGCACTCTTTATGACTGGAGGAAAAGAGATTTCATCTCCAAATACGGAAAGGTTTCTTCACAGTAAGAACTGTGAAAATGTGGAATAGACTCCCGCCAAAGGTGGTTCTGGCCAGCTCAGTAGATTGCTTTAAGAAAGGCCTGGATACTTTCCTAAATGTACATAATATAACTGGGTACTAGCATTTATAGGTAAAGTTGATCCAGGGAAAATCCGATTGCCTCTTGGGGGATCAGGAAGGAATTTTTTCCCCTGCTGTAGCAAATGGGATCATGCTTTACTGGGGTTTTTTGCCTTCCTCTGGATCAACTGTAGGTATAAAATAGGGTCTATTGGATTGTACGATATTTTTTTTTTTCTGTTTTTTGTTTTTTTTTTATGGTTGAACTGGATGGACTTGTGTCTTTTTTCAACCTGACTAACTATGTAACTATGTAACACTTATGTGCTGAGGGCCCTCACCAACTTCACTTAATATCCTCTATATACCATATCTTACATGAATCCACAAAGGTACTACCTAAAACTCACTTATATATGCGCAAATGGAGTGTATTATTGGGACGTTCTATCCCAATGAAGCAATGGGCAAAAATACGGGTAGCAACTTTTAAGTCTTCCAAATGTGACGCTCAGAGAGAGACGGCGATAAAGATTCTGATGTTTTGGTACAGGACCCCAGAACGTATCCATCATATAGATCCTTCCCTCTCACCTAGGTGTTGGAGGTGTGGTATGGAGACAGGCTCACACTATCATATTTTTTGGACCTGTTCACTTATACAGGCATTTTTGATAGAAATACAACGAACACTTCAGTCTTTAACAAGCCTACACCTCCCCTTAGACCCTATTCATTACCTACTGGGACTCCCATTTCCAGGCATTTCCAAACCAACTAAATGTTTGATCTCATATATTCTCCTGGCTGCTAAGAGTTTCATACCAGGGTGTTGGTTATCTACTACCCCTCCCTCTTACCTGCAGTTTCTACAAACTGTAGCGGAGATTAGGAGAATGGCATTCCTCACGGCCAAGCTACATGATTTGGTTTCTCAATTTAATAAAATTTGGGAGCCCTGGGACCAATCGCAATACGGAGACCATGCAAACTGCATGAAGTTGGAATAATTAAGGTAGGGAGAATATGTGTTCCTCTTCATGTGCATTTCTTTCTCCTTTTCTCTGGATAAAGTCCTTGAATTGACCCTTTCATTGGGAAATGCTACTTATGTTTATACACCCAATGAAGTTGGCCTTTGCCATTTGTTAACTACTAATGCCCTCTGCTTATGGTACGTTAGAAAATCCTAATACAGACCCATGGAATCTATTGTTTGTATGTCCTGAACCTATTTGTACTTATATTATATTATGTATTTGTTCTTTTTCATTTTTGTTATTATTTCCTGGCTTTCTCCTTTTTGTTTGTTTTTTTTTCTTTTTTTATTATTTTTGGATGTACAATTTGTGACATACCTGTTATATCTATAATATGTTTTTTCAAACTAATAAAAATTACAATTATTAAAAAAAATGAAGGTGCGCGGTGGGCCCCCCGGGATATTCGGCTTTGGCGGGACACGGTGTGCTCTCTCGACCGCAAAGTAGGGAGAGAATTGCGCATTTGGCAGCAGATTGCGCAGTAGTTCCTCCACAAACACCGCACCCTCCGCTAGTCTCACTATATGGAGATTGTTCCTCCTATTGCGGTTTTCCGCATCATCTGCCTTATATTCCAGGGCCTTCATCTTGGCTTGTAGGCTGCGGATTGCAGAGGAGTGTTCTGTGACTGTGTCCTCTGTGAGACCTATCTGCTGCTCAGTCTCTGTGACCCGGGACCGGAGCTTATCAACGTCCTGCCTCATTATCCCCATGTCAAGCTGCACAGCTTCTATTTTGGCCGTAAGTGTGGCCTGACACATGGCAAATAGCTGACATAATGTCAGCCATGTAGCTGGGATGGGGAGAGGCATCAGGCTCCCACAGATCCCGAGGCTCCAGCATCTCAGTCTGTGACACCATATTTGAATGCCTTGTGGCTTGGCACTCCACACGTGCAGGGGGGACGGAGTCCGTACCTCCTCTATCTGCCGAAAACTGAGCTTTTTCCCCTTACACTTGGATGCTGTGGATGAACGGCGTCTCATCCGTGTACAGTCTCTTCTCCTTCGCCGTCTGCAGCGCCCAGGAACAGCAGGATTAGATGAGTGCCAGCAGAGCTCCCTAAATGGAGGCCGTTCAGCTGACTATCTTGGTCACCCCCCCCCACAAGTTAGAAGGCTGGCTGCAGGCATTTGTGGGAGGAGTCTGAGGGGTATATATCACTCCTCCTCTATCGGAGCCTGCGCCGGCTCATTTTCAGGGTGGACGCGGCCCCAGCAACTGTGGTGGTTCTTTTCCCAGTGCTCACGCTGGGCACCAATGGGGGGAGGGGACCATCCGCCCGTCCACTCTTTCATCCAGTGTTCCACCAGCATTGCAGGGGCCGCCTGCCCGCTTTTCCCAGCGCGGGGGGCAAGGGTCGTACACCGACCCACCCACCCACTTGCCCAGGGCTCTCTCTGGCATCAAGGGGACCGCCGCCCACTTCTCCCGGGGCTAGCGCCGGGGGAGGGGGTGTGTGCTGGCCCCGGGGGAGAGGGGGTGGACTGTCTGTCCACACACCACTTCTCCGGGGCTCATCCCGCATGGTCGAGGGGACCGCCGCCCGCTTCTCCCGGTGCTCACACCGGGGAAGGGGGGGCTGTCCGTCCGTCCACATACCACTTCTCCTGGGCTCAATCCCGCATGGTCAAGGGGGGGCGCTGCCCGCTTCTCCCTGTGCTCATTTTGGCAGCATGGTCCGGCAGGAGTCTGATGGTGGTTCACCTCTCCAGTTCCATATTTCTGGTTCAGCGGGTGGAGGGCATCAGCCGGGGGGGGCGCCGGATGCCTCTCTGTTTATCCTTTCCTGGGGCATCAGGGTCTGGGACACCATAATTGTTTGGGTGTCAGCATTCCTAGTTGTCCTGACAACATGGGTCATTACCTTCAGGCACCAGGTGGGAAGAAAAACAAAAAATCCCAGCGCTATCATAAAACCCCCCAGGGTAGCAGCAGTTCAACTGTGGAAAAAACACAACAACAAGAATAATAAAAGAAAGAACTGAGCTATAAAGTGAAATTGCAAAGAATAAACGTGTGCAATAAAATTAGTATAAACAATAAACCCACATGAATGTGTCAAAAAAACATCAAATCATAATTAATGATAATAAAGTCCATAGGTACAAAAGAAGTGAGAGGAATCCTCTGGTAGTTCTCCGTGAGAGTCAGGTGAGAAAGTGGAATGACAGACACACCCTGCACAGTGATCCTCCACCACCAAACATATGTTCTTACCCGATAGAAGGCACAATAAGGCACGTCTCAGGATAATATCCAGGTCAGGCTGCTAGGCAGTACACCACTTATCCAGCTACTGCTAGGGATGGTAAGCATGTAAACATGGGTCCTTATAACCAACATACGATATCCCTCCGTAAGCATGACTCCAATCAAACCACAACCCGAATTAGCCACATAAGGGTAGAAGAAAGGCAGCCATAGCGTAAATCCAATATGGTGGTTTATTTAAAATAGGTAAAACACTTACAAAACTGTAGCTAAAAAGAGCATTCGCCAAGCCGGCAAGTGAGCTCCCGTTCAAAGATGAGTGCGATGACGTCAGAGCGTCAACCTCCCGACGTATGTTTCGTCTTGTCACTGAATACCAAGATAAATCATCCTCACTTCTTAAGATTTTAGAAAAAGAGGTTAGGGAGCAAAAAAATATAATAGGGACTTGGCAGACTACCATGGTGGGGTGGTCTTTGAGTGGCAGAAAAAGTTGCTGGCTGAACAAGCCAGCACCACGAATGACATGGAGGTAGGGCCCTCTGCAAATGTAGGGCCCCCCTGTGCCACACGGTTCCAAGGTTACAACTAATCCTGTGCGACCATCTGGGAGCTACTCTGGGCCCCCCCCCATAGGGGGAGACAGGGTTCTAATCAATCTCCCTTTAGACAGGGAACTGGAGTAAGGGGTGGGATGCCCTCCTACCATGTGCCCTTACAGCGGCCTAGGGGCCACTCTGGTCGTGGCGGTGGCTACGGGAATTTGGGTGACAACCAGAACTATCCCCCCCCATGCTGTTCAAAGAACGCCAAGGTTACCATTATAATAATAGTGGTGCTTTCCCACACTCCCGCGATATTGGGTATGGGGCTGATTCTCGTTATGTGTCTGACATACAATATGAGTCTAGACCTGACTATCAGAAAAGGTACGGAACTCAATTCCGGCATTTTGATTCTAACGAGTTTTATGAAAGGCGGGATGGGATGGTGGAATATTTAATTTGAGTACTGTTGCCCTAACAGATACCGAGAAAGTCGTGCTGAATAAAGGTTTAAAATTTGCCCCCCCACGTAGGCTGAATAAATTTCAGACCTACATTGATATATACACAAGTTTATCAGAAAGCTTAGTATCAAGAGATACATGGCCTCCAATACCATTTCAGGTTGTCAGACCTCACTCAACAGTTTTAGGCATTCAGGGCTCGCGAATGCTTCCCTTTTCAACCCCCCGGGGCTTTGGCCCCTTCCCTAAAAGTTTTCAGGGATGTGGTTCTTAGGGACTTGGACCAAGTTCCGGTCAATAGGGTGAAAATCGACAGGGAGTTTGTTGCCGGCCTTGATTCCCTGTGTGAAAAGAAGGATTTGGTGATCGGACCGCTTGATAAGGGGGGTGGGATCGTTATTCTCGATAAAAAGGATTACCTCACCGAAATGCATAGAATATTGGCGGATTGGGACACCTACAATCCACTTGGTTTTGACCCCAAAATCAAATATAAGAAATAATTAGAAGTTCTTGTTCAAAAGGGCTTTGAACTAGGTATTCTCAACAAAAAAGAAAGGTCATACTTGGTACCAAGGGCGCCGCGGACACCGGTGATTTATTATCTGCCCAAGGTCCACAAACATCCTACTTGCCCCCCGGGTCACCCCATTGTCAGTGGCATTGACTCTGTTACGTCCGGGGTGGGCAAGTATATTGACTTTTTCCTCCAGCCAACAGTCAGTAAGATGCCCTTATATTTAAAAGACTCACGCCATGTGATTCATTTGTTGGCGGCCCAGACCCCTAGACCAGGTTTGTGGATGGTGACAGCTGATGTCCCTCTACACTGTCATTCCACATAACCTTGGTTTCCTTGCGGTTGAGTATTTTGTTAGGCGTGACTCTGAACTATGATGAGCAAATATTCTATCTCATGGAATTGCTTCAATTTGTTGCATCTCGGAACTATTTTTGGTTCGGAGGCCAATTTTATAAGCAAGATAGTGGAGTCGCCATGGGGGCTAAATATGCTCCCAGCCTGGCGAACCTCTTTATGGCCCTGTGGGAGGAGGATGTCGTCTATGCCCAACAGAAACCCCAGTTGGTTCTGTGGGCTAGGTATATAGACAACATCCTCCTCCTATGGGATGGTGATAAGTCTGACCTTGATTCCTTTCTTGGAGGACTTAACATCAACAATAGAGGCATTTTTTTGAACTACGAAGCTAGCCAGCATGAAATTCATTTCTTGGACCTCACTATTCGGATTAAAGAGGGCCAGTTTTCCACTGCTACCTACTTTAAAGACACCGACCGTAATTCATATATTCCTACTAACAGCTGCCACCATGAGGCTTGGATTAGGTCGGTGCCAAAAAGTCAGTATATTCGCCTGAGATGCAACTGTTCAGACAGTGGCGAGTTTCTTCTACAGGCGGATGTCCTGACCAAATGGTTCTTAGAGAAGGGTTACCCTGACACCCTCCTAAGAGATACCCTTGAAGAGGTATCACGTATTGATAGGAGGGAATTACTCAAAGAGAGGACACCCAATACCAACAGGACACCCTCCACTCCCTTTATCACAACATATTCCATCCAACATAGGATGGTGAGCCAACTGATTAAGAAGCATTGGCACATTCTCATTAGTGACCCTACTCTTAACACTATCCTCCCGGTTAAACCTCAAGTGGTGTATAGGGGGGCACCCTCCCTTAGAAATACCATTGCCAATAACATCATTGACCCCCCCACCTTCAAGAAAGGGTTTTTCGATAGTCTTACTGGACTTTATCAATGCAGGAGATGTAGAATTTGCTCGCTGAATGGTTGTTTTCATAGGAGAACTCATTCTTTTAGATCTAATAGTACCCAGGTTGAGTTCGGGATTAAGCCTTTTATCACATGCTCTACCAAGGGGGTCGTCGTGTACCTGTTCCAGTGCCCATGCGGGCTGCAATATGTGAAGAAACAACAAAAAGTGTAGCGCTAAACCATATCATAAATGACAATAGATTGGTAGGTATATAGTGAAGGAGATCACCTATGCAAAGACCTATTCATAGGTAGGAAGTCCTGATATAGATGTTATGACTAAAAGGTAACAATATTTAGTCCTTATGTAGACATATTATAAACAGGTAATTCCAGTGTCCCAAAAAAAGGCAAATCAGCTCACTACCACTGGGAGAAGAAAAGGCTTACCAGATGTGGTGGACCCGACAGGGCATACGCCGAATTGGGTCAGATAAGGCTTGGGTGGTAAGTGGCTGTGGGTGTCTGTGATCTCACGGATGGCTGGATTCCTCCAACTGGCACCCGGGTCCTGGAAGGTGTGGGGAGTCCCAAGAATGTAGATGATTCTATGGATCCTAGGAGGGGTGAGGTGTTCCGTGGATGGATCCCTCAAACGTGTTTCTCGCTCTTCGCCGATCAACTAAAACCACAGCCCTGCAATATGTGGGCAGGACTAAACGACCCCTGATGGTTAGGCTCAACGAGCATGTGACAAACATCATTAATGGCTTTCCGAAGAATTCTGTGTCTAGGCATTACCTATAGGTTCACAATAAGAATCCAGATAAAACTACATTTTTGGGGATAGACAAGTTTACCTGTCCCTGGAGGGGTGGCTCTTTAGTCCGAAGTATCTCACGCCTTGAAATGGCTTGGATTTATCGAATTAAGAGTTACACACCATTTGGGCTGAAGGTAGAGGTAGATCTAAATGCGTTTATCGATAATGCTTAGGAATGCTGTCTTCCATATCATTTATATATTTTTTGAATTTTTTGGTCGATACTACCTAGTATGTCTTTAAGTACTTGGTTTCTTATTACAGGATTTATGCTAAATGTTGTGTTTTTAATTATGAGCAACGTTTGTATTTTTATGTTGACACTGCCATACATGCTTCTGTGAACTTTTTGTGACATCTCGGAGACCTAATTGGCTTAGATATATGTAGGTGCTTGTGTATATCAATTTTCCTTAATTGCACCTTCCACAATTTGTTTACTTTTTCCTTCTTCGAGGGTATCGACATAATATATTCATGTATCCTCTTCATATTTTGTGGGAAGTGTATGATATTAATTATCTACTTACTGAACTAATAATACTGCATTGTTGCTGCTGGCTGGCAGCCCCATATGTAAGAATGTAGGGCTGTCTCCCATATGCTTTACATCTAATAGTATGCCATTGTAAACTTAGGTCCACGTATCAAATGCGGATATGGTCATAAAAGATTTTTTTACAATATATAACTTTTTACTGACACCTTGTTTTGGGTGGTATATATATATATATATATATATATATATATATATATATATATATATATATATATAATTTTTTTCTTCTCACAATATGACGTTATGCCGAAATTCAATATGTCTATGGATATCCCCTTATTTTATGTCCTTAGCTGATATTTCTAGGGGTGGTATATTTTTTCTCCACAAGATGGCGCTATGCTGTAATCTCATAGACTCACTCGGTTGTCTTTTATTATAAGCACAAGTAGCATGACTTCACTCTATTGTGAGTCCCCATTCAGACACGTAATTTATGTGTCGTTTGTTTGATCTTTTGTTCGATGCGTGTGGTTCAACTGCTTGGGTTTTGCGATTTTGGCTGGTCTGCCTATAGTTGTTTTCAGCCTGAGTATCGAACAATTGGTCTAGTTGTTTCCATGTTCTGTTCTGACAGCTGATTGGCTGTTTGTGCCTGGCGTCTCCGAGGTGTCACAGCGGGGCGTGGCTTCTTTTGTTTTTTAAGTGCGATGTGTCAGAGCGTCGCCTGTTCCCCAGACGACGTCAGTGACAAGACGAAACGTACGTCGGGAGGTTGACGCTCTGACGTCATGGCACTCATCTTTGAACGGACGCTCGCTTGCCAGCTTGGCGAATGCTCTTTTTAGCTACAGTTTTGTAAGTGTTTTAACCTATTTTAAATAAACCATCATATTGGATTTACGCTATGGCTGCCTTTCTTCTACCCTTATGTGGCTAATTCGGGTTGTGGTTTGATTGGAGTCACGCTTATGGAGGGATATCGTATGTTGGTTATCAGGACCCATGTTTACATGCTTACCATCCCTAGCAGTAGCTGGATAAGTGGTGTACTGCCTTGCAGCTTGACCTGGATATTATCCTGAGACGTGCCTTATTGTGCCTTCCATCTGGTAAGCACATATGTTTGGTGGTGGAGGATCACTGTGCAGGGTGTGTCTGTCATTCCACTTTCTCACCTGACTCTCACGGAGAACTACCAGAGGATTCCTCTCAATTCTTTTGTACCTATGGACTTTATTATTATCATTAATTATGATTTGATGTTTTTTTGACACTTTCATGTGGGTTTATTGTTTATACTAATTTTATTGCACATGTTCATTCTTTGCAATTTCACTTTATAGCGCAGTTCTTTCTTTTATTTTACCAGGTGGGAAGCTCCAAGATCCCAGGTCCACCAGCGGTGGGGGTGTGTGTGTGTGTCTGAGATTTTCTGAGGGGAGCTGGGCAGTTTCACATGCAGGAGGGTTTGCTTGCATTCATCTTTGCAGTCCAGGTCGTGGTAGGTTTTGGGGTCTGATTGCCTGTTGTTCAAGCTGGGGGGGGGTCTGGTTGACGATTCAGCTCCATTGTCAGTCATTTCTTACATTAAATGCGATTTGTCATAGCATCCTGCTCTGCATTTCAGTCTCCGTGTTTCTGCCATTAGCATTTCTGCCATTACCAGTTTCTGTCCCAGCGTTTTCTGCCATAGCGTTTCTGTCCCAGCATTTCCGCCATTAGAGTTTTCTGCCATAGCGTTTCTGCCATTAGTGTGTCTGTCACAAGCGTTCCTGCCATTAGCATTTTTGTCAACATTTTTTTTCCCAACGTTTCTGTCATAGCGTTTCTGCCATCAGCGTCTCTGCCATAGCGTCTGTGCCAACGTTTCTGTCCCAACGTTTCTGTCCAATGTTTCTGTCCAATGTTTCTGTCCAATGTTTCTGTCCAATGTTTCTGTCCAACGTTTCTGTCCAACGTTTCTGTCCAACGTTTCTGTCCAACGTTTCTGTCCAACGTTTCTGTCCAACGTTTCTGTCACAACGTTTCTGCCACAGCGTTTCTGTCATAGCGTTCTTGTAGCATTTCTGTCTTAGCCTCTGCCATTGCTTGTCTGTCAGAGCAGTTTCTGCCATAGCATTCCTGTCACAACGTTTCTGCCTTAGCGTTTCTCCCAAAGCATCCTGCTCTGCATTTCAGTCTCCATGTTTTTGCCATTAGCGTTTCTGTCCCAGCGTTTTCTTCCATTAGCATTTCTGTCATAGCATTTTGTCCCAGCGCTTCTGTCATAGCTTTTCTGGCCCAGCGTTTCTGCCAATAGCGTGTCTGTCACAAGCATTCCTGCCATTAGCATTGCTGTCATAGCATTTTGTCCCAACGTTTCTGTCATAGCGTTTCTGTCCCAGCATTTCTGTCTTTAGCATTTCTGTCAACATTTCTGCCATTAGCGTTTCTGTCATAGCGTTTCTGTCCCAGCATTTAAGCCATCAGCGTTTCTGTCATAAATGTTTCTGTCATAGCATTTCTGCCATTAGCGTGTCTGTCATAGCGTTTCTGTCCCAGCGTTCTGCCATTAGCGTTTCTGTCACAGCGTTTTTGCCATTAGCGTTTGTCATAGCCTTTCTGTCATAGTGTTTCTGTCATAGTGTTTCTGTCATAGTGTTTCTGTCATAGTGTTTCTGTCATAGTGTTTCTGTCATAGTGTTTCTGTCATAGCGTTTCTGTCCCCAGCGTTTCGGTCACAGCGTCTCTGCCATAGCATTTCTGCCAATGTTTCTGTCCAACGTTTCTGTCACACCGTTTCTGCCACAGCGTTCGTGTCATAGCGTTCTGTGTAGCGTTTCTGTCTTAGCCTTAGCGTGTCTGTCAGAGTAGTTTCTGCCATAGCGTTCCTGTCACAACGTTTCTGCCTTAGCGTTTCTGCCATAGCATTTCTACCATAGCGTTTAGTCTCAGAATTTCTGCCACAGCGTTCCTGCCATAGCATCTATGTCATAGCGTTTCTGCCATAGCATGTAAGTCTCGGCATTCAGTCTCTGCGTCCAGTCTCAGCGTTCTGTCATTGCGTTTCTGCCATAGTATCTCGGTCATAGTGGGTTCTGTCTCAGCGTGTGATGTCGTAGCATATCAGTGCCACGCAGTCACGGCATTCACACCGTTAGCTGTTTCATCTTTGTGGGTTGTCATGTCTCATCGTACATTCATTCATGTTTTCTTTATAACCTGGGTTAGTTAGCTAGTGCTCACATGTCAGGATCTGTCACGTCTACAGATCCATACGGGCTGAGGTTTCCTTTTTAAATGATTGTTGACCACAAGCTTCTCGCCCGTATACCATACGTCATACGATGCACGGTTCATTTATTACACCTGTACGACTACCCACCACGGTCTGTGGGTGCACTAGCCCTGAGGGTTCAGTTAATTACCTGTCTCTGCGCTGCAGGTTACCCGGGCTCACTACCATTTACACTAGATTGGGGGGCCGTCATCAGGTTAATTCACGCGCTGTGGTCTTGTCATTGCTGCTCTGGTTCTCACACATAGGTAGGCACAGAGGGAAGTTGTTGTTCTTATGTCTGGTTGTCTGTTGTCATTTCTCTAGTCTGTGTTTCCTCAGGTTGGGCTTGCCAGTCGTTTCCGAAACATCTATTTCACGTTCATCCCTTCAACCACTTGGGCGTTTAGTGTAGGGTAGGACCCCGTCATCAAGGAGTCAGTCCATGCTTCAGCACTCTTCAGAGTTTGTCTCAAGGGACAGTGGTACGCTTTGGTTTTTTTCCATTTCATCCCAGCAGTCTCATCTACCAGCGTGGTATGTGTTCTTGGCATTATCCTTGAATGCAGATTCATGTGAGCCTTACATGCTCTCCACGACCTGGTACAGTTGCTAGTCAGGATGGAGGTGTTTGTTGCTTGCACAGTCAGAGGCAGGGTGTCGGCGTACTTCCGGCTCTTCTTACAGTCCTGCAGGCTAGGTCAGCATCCCCTTGGTCCAGTCTTTCAGACCTTCTGGTCAATGTGTCTGAGCCAAGTACATTCCTTGTCAGGGGCGGTGTTAGAATCTCCCATCCCCAGTCCTCAGACAGCCCTGCTATAAGTATTTTCCAGGCCTGCACGTGGGCCTCAACACTTTCTCGTCAGGTTCTTTTTTTGATGTTTCTTAGCTTCAGCAGACAGTCATGCTTTCCTTACCAATCATGTTACCGGAGGCAGCAAATTCCAGGGGTGCTTGGTCTAGTTTCTGTACCTTTGTTCTGGAGGTAGGGGGCCGGGCCACAACGGTGCCCAGGGGCAATTCGTCCAGGGATTTATAGTCTCCCTCAGGGTTGTGGGCTGAGCCACGGTCCACAAGTGGAAGGTTTGGGCCAAATGTCATCAGGATTCTGGGTTCCACTCTCAGCTCCATTCTCTTGCTTAGGATGTTGCCTGGAGATCTGCTCAGGTATGTCAGACCAGTCATCTCTTTCCCGATTCCCAGCCTGTTCCTGGGGGGGGGCTTACAGTCACTTGGGTATGTGGAATCATGGCATGAGACTCATTCCCTGGAATGGAGTCTGGCCCTCCTTCTTCTGTTCAGGACTCAGACTCGGTTGTCCGGTTACAAGCAGTAGCACGACCCGATTATTTAGTGTGGGACCGGTGATGGATGTCTGGTATGGTTTCTCCATGTTTAGCGATGCGTATTGCCACAACACATTGGCCTATCCACCAACACGATCATACATATCCATCAGGTATCCAGCACTTCAGACCCCTGCAAACTCCTCTCAGTTCGTTCATTTTTGCAGCTTACCCTCTCAGACTTCCCCACACCGCGGATAGTCAGTCAGGCCAGGGGTTCGTAGGTGTTTCACAGGGCTACTTAACTGATGTCCATTTGAAGTAAGTTTTGCAGGGGCTCTCGCTCCTTTTCTCCCGTCGTATCCTCTCAGTTCAACAGTTCGCTCTCATGGCTGCATTTCCCGGTTATTAGGCTCAATCAAATATGTATGGAACATTGATTGGAACTCGCGCAACTGCCCAGAACCCAAACAGGGGGTCCATTCTTATCAATTCATGGGAAGCTGGTTTCCCTCCTGTCATAGTTGATGCATGCCAGATCCGTATACTGAAGCTATCTGGGCGTGCTCTACTCCGCTAGACAGTTTACCACCCTTCATCAAAGTTTCTTATTACACCTACTTTCGTGTCTTTTTGCCCTCTTTCAGGCTTACTGACCAGCTAGGCCAAGGCACACCTCAGGCCTTGGTAGTTAGGGTATCGCATTTCCAAGTGAAGAGTCTGACTACAAGTTAGAAGGCTGCACTTGTGAGAGGAGTCTGAGGGGTATATACCACTCGTCCTCTGTCAGAGCCTGTGTCAGCTCATTTTCAGGGTTCCCACCCACCCGTTTTCCCCAAATCTTCATGTATCCTCACATACATTGCTCATTTTTCATATTTATACATTGAGGGTTGGCCCTCTTTCGGGCTTACTGACCAGCTAGGTCAAGGCACACCTCAGGCCTTGGTAGTTAGGGTATTGCATTTCCAAGTGAAGACTCTGACTACAAATATTGTTTATTATCTAGAATCTGAAAACTATGCAAATTTAGCAAAACCCATGTTGCTGTGATCTTTTTCTGTAAATACCAAGTTATGCTTACAAAACATTCTAGTACAAGAACAAATTTAAAATAATCCCCTAGTCAATGAAACACCTCTACAAAGTTATATACTTAGTCCAGCCCTCAAAATTTCCACTCACCTGCTCGCATTTGGCGAGTGTAAATAAGCTGAGGGTGAGTGTGGAGCATGGTTGCAATGGGCCGACAGGTTCCTAGCTGGTCGCTTCTGGCAGAAGTAGTGCAGCCTTTTTTTACAGGGTATCAGAGCGGCCCAGGGGGCAATTGCCTCCCTGCCCCCAAACACCCCCCCCCCAGCAGACTACCTAAGGCAGATTTTTCTGCAACAATGTCACAATTTCTAGGACACCTAATGGCTTTATTGCAGCTATCACTGTCCAGGGCTCAGAAGTGCCAGGCTACTTCTCCACCTCCAACATCTCTACCTGATTCCAATATCAATATGCTTTCTCAGAAAAGATTTTCACGTGTCAGTGCATGGACTTGAACCTGGGACCACTGTTGTGTCTGGCTGGCAATGACTCTTCTCACTGAGCTACCTGAGATGCTGGACAGTAACCTGTCTGATCCTTTAGACAACCCTGCATTGTGGCTTGACCTAAGCTGAACCTTGAACTCTTTGCTTCTGCCATAAACTTCCTATTTGCCAGATTATTGTGCACTCTCCAGCTAACATCTTGTTCTGTCTTCCCTGCTGTCCCTATTTTTGCTACCATTCCTTACCAACCTTTGACTTGTTCCTCAACTATGCTTCTGCCTGATCCCAACCTGCAACTACCGATTACTGACCTTTGGGTTGTTTACTGAATATGCTTATGTTTGAGCCTTACCTGTTATATCCACTTCTGGACCCTGGCTTGCTCACCTTCTGGTGGGGCGATCCTGAAGACCGCGACCTGGTACTAACATGCAGCTAAATCCATCTACACCATCAGGAACTCTGGTGAACACCAGTTAGTACTTAGACCGTGCGCCTCAGGTGAGCCTGCGTCATCCACCAGAGTGACCCGCTTGTATACCTATCCTGCTGTTCAGTCCCGCTACTTCTATAGCAACTGGTCTTCAAGCCTGACCCCTGATCGTGACATCTCCCCTCCAAGAATTATTGTCAAACTCTGTCTAGTGGAAAAAGAGTTGACAAAAAAAAGACTGTTCAGGTAGTAGACCCTGCCATTTATGACAAACACCTTTTACTGTGCCTATAGAAGATGTTCCTTCATTCAAAGATTCTGCTGACAGAAATTTTGAAACGCTCTTAAAGGCTCTCTTTAACCACTTCTGGACCGCCCACCGTCATTATACGTCAGTACTTTGAAGGAGGATATCTTTGTTATAGCAGCAGCTATCTGCCATAACCCTGGTATCCTCTTCTTCAGTGAGTGGTCCGGTTTAAGACAAAAGTGGTCTCTGTGGCGGATTCGCCGCAAGATCACTTTTATCGGCAGCGGGAGAGGGCCCCCCTCCCGCCACAATCCGGTGCCCTCCGCCGCTTACCGGAGCCGTCAGCAGCTGCGGAGGCGATCGGATCCTTCCTGACACGGAGGTGAGTGAGGGGAAAATGGCCCCCACCCGTCTCCATATCATTGCAGGGCGGAAGCGACGTCAAAACGTCACTTCCGACAATAGCTCTTAAAGGGCCATTTTTTTTTTTTTCATTTTTTTAAATGACAATTTTTTTTTTTAAATTGCATTTTAGTGTAAATATGAGATATGAGGTCTTTTTGACCCCAGATCTCATGTTTAAGAGGTCCTGTCATGCTTTTTTTCTATTACAAGGGATGGTTACATTCTTTGTAATGGGAATAAAAGTGACAATTTTTTATTTTTTTTTAAAAACAGTGTAAAAATAAAAGGTAAAATAAAAATACAAATTTTTTTTTTAAAAGCGCTCCGTCCTGACGAGCTCGCGTGCAGAAGCGAATGCATACGTGAGTAGCACCCGCATATGAAAATGGTGTTCAAACCACACATGTGAGGTATCGCCGCGATCGGTAGAGCGAGAGCAATAATTCTTGTCCTAGACCTTTTCTGTAACTTAAAACTTAGAATTTTTTAAACAGGATGTGTCCCAGCAGAATGAATCAGTCTTATCAGCAGGGGGCTGCTGGAGGAATCCCCCCTCCCTCTTCAGGGACACAAATATACAGTAAGGAGTCCCCATACAATATATACATGACTGAGTCCGATTAATACAGTTCAGACTGGATTTCTCATTCACCTCAAATGCTAGGGCCCATAATCGGTGGGCAACAGGCTTGCACACAGTCCTCTCCAACAGCCTCCGCTCTGGCCATGCCCGTGACAATCACCTATGGAGATTTTTAAGGATAAAAGTGTCAGGGCTGGGCTCAGCCCTTCCTTCTCTGAGCTGGCCGCTCAGCTGTTGACTAATTGCCAGCTCCTTTCTCTCCACAGTGACTCAGCTGTTGATGATCTGCTTGTCAGTCCTGGCTACTTAAAGCCGTCCAGCTCACTTCATCTCTGCCTTTGCCTTTGGTCACATCTCAGAGACTTTCTCCTGCGTTCCCGTTGAAGACTTGCTCAGCTGAAGTCCCTTCTGGCTCCTGATCCTGCTTGCTTTACTACTACGTTGATTTCTGGTTCTCTGTCATTGGCATTGGCTGACTACCCGATCTGGTTACTGAACTCTGGCTATGTATTGACTACACTTACTCTGTTTACCTTTTTATTATTATTAAACAAGTGTGATTAACTGTACTTCTATCTCGGTCTGATTCATGGTTTCTGACAGTAGGCAAAGGCCATGAATTCAGAAGATGCAGTCAGTCCACTTGTTGGTAATATTTTTTCCAGATTGGATGACCAGGATCACCGCATGGATCAGTTTGCCTTGGCGTTACAAATGCTCCTGAGTCGCACGGCTCACCTGGAATCCTCCTCTATGGCTGCTCCGGTACAACCTGTGTTGCAGGCCGTCCCTGCTGCTGCTCCAGTCTCTGTGCAGGCACCCACCTCAAGTATTACCTCTATAAGAGGCATGTCTAGTTCCGCTCCGCTTCCCCAGCAATTTGGGGTTGATCCAGTTCAATGCAGAGGGTTTCTCAACCAGGTTGAGATATACTTTGAGATTCTGCCCCAGGTGTTTCCCACGGACAGAAGCAAAGTAGGTTTCATGATATTTTTGCTTTCTGAGAGAGCCTTGGCCTGGACAAACCCTCTATGGGAGATGCAAAAACCCGTGGTCCTGAGTTACCCAGAATTTGTGGCTTCCTTCAAAAGGGTATTTGACGTTCCCGCACGCCATTGAATTCCGTACTCTGGCAGCAGAGGTTGCTTGGAACAATGAGGCCCTCGTGGCTGCCTTCTCTCATGGTCTCTCGGATAACATCAAGGATGAGATAGCAGCCCAAGATATACCCACTGAGCTGGAGAGGTTGATCACATTTGCCATCCTCATTGACTCCAAACTCCGAGAAAGACTCTCTTTTAAGGAGCGCTGGCGCAAGCCTCCTGTACATTTGTCTCTGAGCTTTGCAGTCCCACCCTTGCCTCCCTCACCTCCCATGCCTCCTGGTACCGAGTCGGTCTGTGAAGATGAACTCATGCACTTGGGCTTCACGCGTCTCTCTGTGGATGAGAGAGCCCTTAGCAGGGAGAAATTGTGCCTTTATTGCGGCCACGCTGGTCACTTTTTGAAGTCTTGTCCTACCCGTCCAGGGAACGCCCGAACCTTGAGGTCCTGTCACGGACCCACCTTAGGTGGCGTTGTTTCATCTGCAGTTTCCCAGAAAGATAGGCCCCTGGTTTTCGGCCCTGTCTTGGGCCGAGTCATCTGTCGAGATACAGGCTCTAATCGACTCTGGGGCTGCAGGCCTGTTCATTGATACTGCCTTTGTATCGAAGCACTAGATTCCGCTGCAGTTGCGTGACACTCCACTTGCCACTGAGGCTCTTGACGGGAGAACTCTACAGCCTGCCCATGTGACTTATGAAACTGTTCTATTGTCCATGGCCGTAGGGGCCCTTCACCATGAGATAATCCAAGTTATTTCCTCACCTAAGTTTCCGCTGGTTATTGGTTATCCTTGGTTACAGAGGCACAACCCTTCTTTTGATTGGCTCCATGCTGAGGTTCTGTCCTGGTCACCATAGTGCAGTGAGAGATGCTTCCAGAAGTTAGCCAAGGTCCTGTGCACCTCTTCACTCTCCTCCCTGCCGGAGGAGTACCATGATTTTAGCGATGTCTTTGACAAAGGTCAAGCTGGTAGTTTGCCTCCACACCGGTCGTATGATTGCACAATTGACCTTCAACCTGGTACCATACCCCCTCGTGGCCGGGTTTACCCTTCGTCAGTCTTGGTGGGTAAGGGCCATGGAGGAGTATGTTGCAGATGCACTTTCTCGAGGTTTCATCTGCAAATCCTCATCTCCTGCTGGTGCTGGTTTCTTTTTTGTGAAGTGGTGTGGTGAGCTGAGACCTTGTATCGATTTATAGGGGTCTCAATTGTTTCACAATTAAGAATGCCTATCCCATTCTGTTGATTACGGAGTTATTTGACCACCTCAAGGTTTTCACAAAGCTGGATTTGAGAGGGGCATACAATCTCGTCAGGATTAAGGAGGGCGACGAGTGAAAAACTGCGTTTAATACCAGATCAGGTCATTATGAGTATCTCGTAATGCCTTTTGGCCTTTGTAATGCTCCGGCAATTTTCCAGGAGTTCATTAACGATGTCCTCCGAGATTTGTTGCAGTTATGTGTGGTGGTGTATCTTAAAGATATTCTCATATTTTCCAAGTCCCTGGAGAGCCACCACACAGATGTCTGTCGTGTGCTTCAGAGACTGAGAACAATCTCTATTGTAAATTGGAAGTGTGAATTCCATTGTGAACAGGTTAAATTCCTGGGCTATGTCATTTCCACTTCGATGGACCCAGTGAAACTTTCAGCGGTCCTACAGTGGCCTCGACCCGTGGGTTTACGTCCTCTGCAGCATTTTCTTGGCTTTGCCAACTATTATCGGAAGTTTATTCGTAACTTCTCGTCTCTGGTCAAGCCCCTGACTAATATGACCAGGAAAGATGGCAACCCACAGAGTTGGTCTCCGGAGTCCATTATGGCCTTTGAAAATCTCAAGACTGCCTTTGTTTCTGCTCCTGTGATCCTACTTTACCTTTTGTCCTAGAAGTTGATGCTTCTGAGACTGGAGTTGGCGCCCTTCTGTCTCAACGTCCTAACTGAGTGTGCAATGCATCCGTGTGGCTACTTTTCCAAGAAATTGTCACCGACAGAGTGCAATTACGAGATTGGTGACAGAGAGCTGTTGGCGTTCATTTTAGCCCTGAAAGAATGGAGACATCTCCTTGAAGGTACCACTGTCAGTTTGTGTCCCGGTTCTGGCGAGCCTTTTGTGCACAGTTGGGTATTCAGCTTGCTTTCTCCTCTGCATATCACCCGAAGTCTAATGGCACCGCAGAATGAGCCAATAAGTCCTTGGAGCAATTCCTACATTGCTATATTTCTGACCATCATAACAACTGGTCAGACCTCTTACCGTGGGCGGAGTTTGCTCACAATAGTGCCTTGAATTCAGCTTCCCGTTTGTCCCTGTTTATGGTGAACTATGGTCTCCAACCTTCCCTGTTGCCTGCCTCGTTGGTTCCGCAGAGTATTCCTGCGTTAGAGGAGCATCTCCGTGGCCTTCGTTCCACTTGGGCACAATTCCAGGCGGCTTTGCGACATGCTAATGATAGGTACAGACTCCATGCTGACCGCAGACGCCTGCCTGCGCCTTTCTACCAGGTTGAGGACAGAGTCTAGCTGTCGTCTCGCAACCTCCGACTTCATGTTCCTTCTTTGAAGTTCACACCTCGGTTTATTGGGCCTTTTTGTATCCTTCGCAGGATTAACCCAGTGGCTTACGCGTTGGACCTTCCTCCTAGTATGCGCATCTCCAATGTATTTCATGTCTCCTTATTGAAACCTTTGGTCTGCAACCGCTTTACCACCTCAGTGCCACGTCCTCACCCTATACAGGTTGAGAACCATGAGGAGTATGAAGTACAATCCATTGTTGACTCCCGTAGGTTCCGTGGCCGCATACAGTACCTGGTGCATTGGAAGGGGTACGGTCCGGAGGAACGCTCGTGGGTCTCATGCTCGGACGTACATGTCCCTGTCCTCCTCCGTGATTTCCATAGACATTTTCCCCTTAAGCCCGGTGGTCCTCCGAAGGGGAGGGGTCATTGAGGAGGGGGTACTGTCAGGGCTGGGCTCAGCTCAGCTGTCGGCTAATTGCCAGCTCCTTTCTCTCCACAGTGACTCAGCTGTTGATGATCTGCTCGTCAGTCCTGGCTACTTAAAGCCGTCCAGCTCACTTCATCTCTGCCTTCGCCTTTGATCACATCTCAGAGACTTTCTCCTGCATTCCTGTTGAAGACTTGCTTGGCTGACATCCCTTCTGGCTCCTGATCCTGCTTGCTGTACTACTACGTTGATCTCTGGTTTTCTGACATTGGCATTGGCTGACTACCTGATCTGGTTACTGAACTCTGGCTATGTATTGACTACGCTTACTCTGTTTACCTTTTTATTATTATTAAACAAGTGTGATTAACTGTACTTCTGTCTCGGTCTGATTCATGGTTTCTGACAAAAAGTTTGTCGCCATTCCACGAGCGGGCGCAATTTTGAAGCGTGACATGTTGGGTATCAATTTACTCGGCATAACATTATCTTTCACAGTATAAAAAAAAATTGGGCTAACTTTACTGTTGTCTTATTTTTTTATTAAAAAAAGTGTATGTTTTCCAAAAAAAGTGCGCTTGCAAGACGCAAATATGGTGTGACAGAAATTATTGCAACGACAGTGTGCCAAACTCAACCCCCTCACCGTTTTCTTCTCTCAAATAAACCAAAATCTGCACAAGGACAGTCGCATTCCACAGGGTATCGTGACAACCTTCTTCTGAAGGATTCATCTCACCTACAGTTATATTCAAATGTCCACAGGATTCTTCAGATACTTCAGACTTTTGGTTGGGTAATCAACTTCCAAAATGTCTTTCTTCCAGAAAACAAACTGGTCTCTCTCAAATTTCACACTTGGATCTTAAGATCAAAAAAAACCCCCTCTGTGAGAATTCCAGACCCTATGGTCGCCTCCTTTTGAGGCTGTTCCATTTGCCAAATTCAATTCAAAGCACCCCCCAACACAAAATCTTGTTGGCACGGGGCAAATATGTTTCCTCTCTCAACCTGCCTATGCTCCTATCCAACAAAGCAAAGAACTCACTAGCGTGGTGGATTTTCCAGTCTTGACAGTGGGAAGTTGTTTCTACCATACTACTGGAAGGTGATAACAACAGATACCAGTCTCCCAGGCTGGGTAGAAGTGTTTGAATCTCTTAGTACAGCAAAAATGATCACCCAAGGAAACCAAGCTCCCCATCAACATCTTGGAACTCAACAGCAATAAAAACGGCTTTGTACCACTGGACCTCCCAGAAGCAGGCCAGATGTGCTGTCTCAAGGCCCCCTATTCACATTCTCCTTATGTCACTGGCTGTGACGGCATGGTTGTTTTGAGGCCCAGGTCTTGCGAGACAGGGATCTCTAAATCTGTCAGTTACACATTGCCAAAAGCAAGGAAAACCACTCCCAGAATGATTAACAATTATAGCTGGAGAACTTTCTTTGCCTGGTGTGAACACAGGCACTTCAATTCCAGAGAATATTCTGTGCCTCGCATTCTGGCCTTTCTACCTTTCGGGACAGTTTCGGCCTTGTTCATTCTCTTTCAAGCCTCTGGTTTCGCTTTCCTTTGTAAAGACTTTTATTGAAGGTGTTTCTGAGCTAAAACCACCATAACTGCACCCCTTGCTTTCTTGGGACCTCAATTTGGTTCTCTCTGCCCTGCAGAAACCACCCTTTCCACCCATCAGGTACTCTCCTGGGATGATCTCTCCTGCAAGGTTGCCATCTTCTTCTTGGTCGCCATCATGTCTTTCAACTGTTTTTCTGAGTTAGTGGTTCTCTCTTATAAAGAATTATTCCTTATTCTATACAAGGACAAAGTAGTCTTGCACCCAAGAACCCCATTTCTTCCTAAGGTGATGTCAGCCTTCCACCTCAATGAAGACATCATCCTTCCTTCCTTTGTGCCCTGCTCCAAATCACACAAAGGAGATTGGTCTTCACTGTCTGGATGTGTCTACACTGAGTCATCAGTGTCTACCTAAAAGTTACAGCTTCTATTAGAAAGACAGACTTCCTATTTCTGCTACCCTTGGGATCTCGAGAGGGGTATTGTGCCTCAAAATTCATCATCGTTAGGTGGATAAGACAACTTATCTCAAGAACTTGCACCCTAAAAAAATGAAGCACCTCCTGCACAAATATGTGCTCACTTAACCAGACCAGCAGGAGTTTCCTGGACATTCTAATATCAAGATGGTTTCCCAGCTTTGTAAGGCCATCATTTGGTCTTCTGTTTATACATTTTTAGGTTCTACCAATTAGATGTCCAGTCTTCTACAGATGCAGCTTTCAGCTGCAAGGTTCATGCAGCAGTACTGAGTTGAGCCTGTTGACCCTTGTTATTGTTGGGTGTCGGCACAGTTCAGTTTGCTTATTGTGGCCCATCCTTCTTATTCATTGCTTGGGGAGGTCTCAGGATCTATAAATACTAAGCCTGTTTCCTGCACCATATGATTAAGATAAAGATATTTTTTGACTTGCATGTATATTTCATATCTTGGAGTACAGTACAGAACACAGCCCAACCTCCCCTCATGGGTTTCAAAGGGATAGGGTTAAAGTGGGACTTCCATGGGGTGTGTCCTCAAAAGCTTTGCCAGTTTCCAGTCACCTTAAAGTACCAGCCTATACAGTAACCCAGGGTCTTTGAATAGCAAGCCTGTGTCCTGTACTGGACTCCAAGATATGACATTTACAGGTAAGTCAAAATGCCTTCTTTGACTTGCGGCATTTGCATATTAGCTAGACATAATGTTTGTGTCAAAACTAAGCTTAATGCAGGAATATAAATGTATACTACATGTAGTCTTAGGCTTTGTTAAACACAACGGTGATGCAACTGTGACATGGTACATCATTAGTAAAATACAGTCTAAGATCCACTAAGAATATTTAGAATTTTTTTTAATTAAGCACTTCCATACCGGGCCTATTCTGGCACTCCTCTCCTATGTAATGTAATGTGTAAAAATCATATTTTTTTTGCTAGGAACTTACTCAGAACCCCCAAACTTATATATATATATATATATATATATATATATATATATATATATATATATATATATATATATATAATTGTTTTTTAGCAGGCACCCTAAGGAATAAAATGGCGGTCATTGCAACTTTTTATCTCGCATGGTATTTGCACAACAATTTTTCAAACGTTTTTTTTTTTGGGAAAAAGTTTCATGATTTAAAAAATAACAAAACAGTAAAGTTAGCCCATTTTTTTATATAATGGTAAAGATGATGTTACCCCGAGTAAATAGATACCCAACATGTCACGCTTTAAAATTGCGCACACTCATGGAATGACGCCAAACTTCAGTACTTAAAAAAATTCCATAGGCGACGCTTTAAATTTTTTTACAGGTTACATGTTTAGAGTTACAGAGGAGGTCTAGTGCTAAATTTGTTGCTTGCGCTCTAACGCACATGGTGATACTTCACGTGTGGCTTGAACGGCTTTTTACATATGTGGGTGGGACTAACGTGTGCGTTCGATTCTGAGCGTGAACTACCGGGGACAGGGGCATTTTAAATTATTATTAAAAGGCATCATTCAGATATTCCCACTGAAAGTCCAGGACGTCATATGATGTCCTTGGGCGGGAAGTGGTTAAACTGTCCATGATTGTCAAGCAGTTTTCTTTGAAAGTAAAATGCATTTTTAAATCAAAACACTACTTGTGCCTTGCTAACTGTAAAACAACAAGCTGTTTGCTGGAAATGATATAAAGTTACATAGGTTGAAAAAAGACACGTCTAGTTCAACCAAGGGGGAAAAAAACAAAAAACAATCCCATATATACAATCCTATACCCACAGCTGATCCAAAGGACATTAGTCAGACATTTTTTTTTTTTAAATCAATAAAGTTTTTTTGAAAAGAAATACTGTCGAGTACATATCATTTTAACAACAATTCCAAGGTTTTAACAGAGATCCACTTCAGTCTTTCCCATGGGAAGTTCAACAGTTTCATACCGGTATTTGAATAAGCAAAACATTTCTAGCCACATTGGTAAATTATGAGCAGATCCTACTCCACACTGACTCCTTTTGAGAGTATGAATCCACTGTATATAGGAGCCTGTCCAAGATCGGGTCAGATGGGGAAAGGCCCGGAAAGTCGAGCCAATGCGACCATAATGTTTGAAATTTATGTGAACTACCCCTATGCTGATATATGTATTTTTCCAAATGAGTCGTATCGTCCATCATTTCCACCCATTCTTTCCAGGAGAGTGGTTCAACCGCCTTCCAGTGACAAAGAATTAGCTTCCTGGCCTGAAACCGGGCTCTTGCTATGGCCTGTTTGGTGATCTCCTCCACCTGGAGGCCATCCACGATGCTCATCAAGCATATCTTTGGATCCTGGCCAATCTCAACCTGAAACACTCTATTAAGAGTGTTTAGTACCTCATTCCAGTAACGCTGGAGCTTGGGACATCACCACGATAAGTGGATTAGGTCACCATGTTCTCTATTGCATCTGGAGCAGATAGGGTCCATTCTCATTCCCATGCTGAAAAGTCTAGCTGGCGTGAGGTGAACTCTAAGTAGGATGTATAGCTGTGATAGCCTCTGCGTTACACTATAGGAACTAAGTTGCACCACCTGCAGGGCCTCCTCCCACTGGTCCTCCTCAAAAGCCCCCATATCCTGCTCCCAGCGAGCCTCAGCTCTTGAGGGGAAGTCTCTCAAGAAAATAATCGGCATCATGTAATAGCTCCTGGATATAAAGCCCTTATATATGTCTACTTCCAATATATAGTTAAAGATAGGCGTTGGAGAATGCTCCCATGATACGGCCCTGGACTGTGCTTTAACTGCATGTGGAGTTGCATGTGGTGAAAATGCATCGAATTTGGGAGATGAAATCTGGACTGCATAGTATGAAAGGAGCATAGTTCCCCATTTTCAAAAATGTGAGTCAATAGTGAAATTCCGTGTTTTTGCCATTTAGGTCCGTACTGCAATTTTTTTTAACTCGCTATAACTGTCATTGTCCCAGATGGGGCTATAGTTAGTATACCCTGTTACCTCCTGTAACTGCCTGGCCTTGTTCCAAACTTTCTGCATTAGTACGTATGGGGGAAATAGGTTATTTGACTTACTAAACTTTAAGGCCTTCAAGCCCATGGCAACGTTACTTTCCCCTGTTACAAATTGGATTATATAATCAGAGGCCTTCAGTTTCTTACCGGGATGGGGTAACACTCTAGCTATATGTTGTAATTGCACTGCCAGGTAATATACCCGGGGGTTAGGTAGAGCCAACTCACCACTCTGAAGTTGCTCCAGCTTAATTCTGGGGGGGCTTGATGTGCCATATGAGTGAGCGGAAAATAGTTAATCACCCGGAACACTTTTAGGGGGATCACCATGGGGGTGTTGTGACGTATATATAGAGAAGTTGTGGCATTAGAATCATCTTGGTAAGATTAACTCGACCTGCCACAGACATCCTCAATCTGGACCAAACCTTAATCATGTCTTTAATTCGTTTAAGTAATGGGGTTAGGTTCAAAAAGATGTACTCTAGCGGTTTCGGGGTTATATATACACCTAGATATTTAAATTTGGATGAGACAGGGCTATTATGGAGGGTCGGGGTTGTTGACTCCAAATCCTTATCTAGAGGCATAATGGAGGATTTAGACCAATTGATAATGAGGCCTGAGAAATCTCCAAATTTCGTTATATCCTCCATGGCTGTCCTCAGAGAGAGGTCGTTATCTCCTAAGAGAAGCATAGTATCACCCGCGTACAGCATAATCTTATCCTGCCTGGCTCCATATTAAAAGCCTCTGATTGAGTCATTGAAGCGTATCATAGCTGCCGACGGGGCTCGATAGCTATGGCATACATGAGGGGTGATAACGGGCACCCCTGGCGAGTACACCTATGTAAGGGGAAACTAGGTGACAGTTGTCCTGCCACTCTGATGGCGGCTTGAGGGGAATTGTATAGCAATCTCACCCAGGACAGAAAAGCCTGCCCAAACACAAATTTCTCCATTATTGCCCATAGGTAGTCCCACTCTATACTGTTGAAAGCCTAAAAAGCCTTGCATCTAAAAACAGCAAGGCCCTATCACCTGAGTTATCTGAGTTGGATTGCAAGTTGAGGTACAACCTTTGCAGGTTGATTGCCGTGGATATTTGGGGAATAAAGGCCACCTGATATGAATGGATGATAGTTGTAATAACCGTGTTGAACCGGAGAGACAAGACCTTAGCCAGCATCTTAATGTCAGATTGTAAGAGCAATATGGACCTATATCATCCTGGGTCTAAAGGGTCTATCCTCAGTTTTAATAGTAGGATAATATTAGCTTGAGCCATGGAACCAGGACGGGGAGTGGTGGTCGTTGGCTGCCTTCAGTATTTTAAGCAAGTGGGGGAGGATATGTTCTCCATACTGCTTGTATACTTCCATCGGTAAGCCGTTGCCTCCTGGTGCCTTGGAGTTTGGGAACAGACCGGCAGCCACCTGAAGCTCCTTCAAAGTTAGTGTAGCATCCAGAAACTGCCAGGGGACTCCAACAGGCACGGCAGCTCTATTCCGTTTAGAAAATCTTGTAAGACAGTGAGACTGGTACAAGTTAGAGTAGAACTCTACCAGTTCCACCATATTTTGGTCTGGGGAGCTCACCACTGCACCTTGTCTCATACGCAGGGCACCAATGGAGGGTGACACTTGCTGCTATTGCACAATCTTTGCCAGTAAACAACCTGTCTGCTCCCCCTCCTCATGAAATGCCAGCCTATTGAAAAATCTTTTCCTCTCTGCTCTTGACTCTGTAACATGGTCCAATGCACCTTGTGCAGAAGTCCAGGCATCCCTATTGGAGTCTGAAGGGTCTGCAATAAACTCTGCCTCCAAACAACTCGCCAGCTGGGCCATCTGCTCCCTTTGCAAGCTAGTAGCTTTTTTAATTTGTTAGCAAGCGGGTGTTTGTCTAAATTTGGGTCTAAGTAACAGTTAAAGTCCCCTGTCACAAACATAGCCCTGAGTACTTAGGAATTGTAAGGTGGAGGTATGTATACACATGCACGAATACATTTCACCAGAAAAATATGACACATCAATATTATATAGCGTCCCTCCGGATAAATTATTTTGTCCTCTACCTGAACCTCTAAATCCTTATGAATCAGTGATCAGTGGAATGAAACGCCTGTCCTAACCCAAGAGTACCCTAGGCAGGATATTGTCTCAGGAGTGAAGTGCGTTTCTTGAAAGACACATATAGCAGGGAAATGCTTTTTAATCACGGTAGATATCATTGTCCACTTGAGTGGATTGTGGCGCCCACTAACGTTCCACAAGACAATTGGTACTGCAGACATTTTTAAAAAGAGACTTATAGAAATTCAACATAGTAAGAGCGGCACAGTAATTGTGGAAGACAAATGCCTTCAAGTCCCTATACATCAGCACCCCCCGTGGAGTGGTAATAGAGACACTCTGACAGTCTCCTTGCTGCATCAATCTTGGAAGCACGCTCAAGCGTAACTGCAACGTAGCCCGTGGAGTAGGGATCTTATCTCTGAAACAGCACTCAAAGTAATAGCAATTCGAAAAAACACAGAATTGCCAAAGTGGAGTAAGGTGGTCCTCAGCAGCCCCATTAAACAGGGTCCACTGGGCGATTGTCTCGTATTCAGGGCCGATAGATCACATCCTGAAGGCATTAGTATGACCACCTCCATCAGCAGTAACTTAACCACTTGCCTACAGGGCACTTTCACCCCCTTCCTGCCCAGACCAATTTTCCTTTCAGTGCTCTCACATTTTGAATGACAATTACTCAGTCATGCAACACTGTACCCAAATTAAATTTGCATCCTTTTTTCACACAAATAGAGCTTTCTTTTGGTGGTATTTAATCACTAGTGGTTTTTTTTATTTTTTGTGCTATAAATAAAAAAAGACTGAAAATTTGGTGAAAAAAATGCCTTTTTCTTTGTTATAAAATTTTGCATATTAGTAATATTTCTTCATAAATTTTGGCCAAAATTTATACGGCTACATATCTTTGGTAAAAATAACCCTAATTAGTGTATATTATTTGGTATTTGTGAAAATTATAGAGTCTACAAGCTATGGTGCCAATCACTGAAAATTGATCACACCTGATGTACTGAAGACCTATCTCACTTCTTGAGACACTAACAAGCCAGGAAAGTACAAATACCCACAAAATAACCCCATTTTGGAAAGCAGACACCCCAACGTATAATCTATGAGGTATAATGAGTCTTTTGAATGGTTCATTTTTTTTCTAGAAGATTGTGGAAAATGTGGAAAAAAAATGAAAACACATTTTTTTCCACAAAGTTGTCCATTTTTAAGATATTTCCAACACATATAGCATGTACATAGCAAAAATGACAACCCAAAATACATTCTGCTACTCCTGAGTATGGAGATACCACATGTGTGAGACTTTTACACAGCCTGACCACATACAGAGGCCCACCAGTGAAGAAGCACCTTCAGGCGTTCTACAAGCATAAATTACTCATTTACTCATTTATCTCATTTCTCAACCACCTATTACACTTTTGAATGGCATGAAGCACCAGGACAATGGAAACGCCCACAAAATGACCCCATTTTGGAAAGCAGACACCCCAACATATAATATATGAGGCATAATGAGTCTTTTGAATGGTTCATTTTTTTCCAGAAGTTTTTGGAAAATGTGGGAAAAAAATAAAAACGCATTTTTTTCTCACAAAGTTATCAATTTTTAGGATATTTCCAACACATAGCATGTACATAGCAAAAATGACACCCCAAAATATATTCTGCTACTCCTCCTGAGTATGACGATACCACATGTGTGAGACTTTTACACAGCCTGGCCACATATAGATGCCCACCAGTGAAGTAGCACCTTCTCCATCCGGAAAAACATTTCTGGAGCCCCTCACATGTGAGACCCCTGTGTACTACAGTAGCAGGGCAACAGATCAGTCCAAGTGGTAGGCAAAAGCATAGTCCATAAAACAGACCAGGGTCAGTACACATGGAAGCAGTCCAAGCAGTAGGCAGAAGCGTAGTTGATAAAGCAGGCCAGGGTCAGTTCACGTGGAAGCAGTCCAAACGGTTGGCAGAGCCATAGTCAAAAAACAGGCCAGGGTCAGTTCATGTGGAAGGCAGTGACATGGTTATCTGAGGAAGCATGGGAAATGGTCAGCACAGATGATGAAAATGGGGAAATGGTTAAGAATATGGGGTAATATTTTAGGGATGTGTGATATAGTCTGAAGCATTCACCAATGCAAAGGCCGGGTTCAGAGGGACACTGTGGACAATGGTAGCTGGTATCTCTTCAGAATCCTTTTTTGCTGCAAACTCAACATCTTTTTTGGCATCTTCGGCCTGCTTCAGATGGTGGAATGTGGTCGGGGAAGTGGCGTTCATGAAGTTGGCTAACAGCATCAGAGTGAAGGTTTTCTGGAGGGGGGTCTTTGATGGTAGATGAGGGATGTGACAACTTCTATGAATTTTAGCAAGTGGGCAGGGCTTTCTGTAGATTTGGAGAATTATGTAGGCATTATAAATGGCCAAATGAATTAAATAGAGTGCTACTTTCTTGTACCAGAAACGGGACCTCCTTATTGATAAATAGGGCTGAAGCATTTGGTCGTAGAAATCCACCCCCCATGTACAGATTGTAATCTCGTACACATGTTTGCTTTACAATTGGACCTCGTCTTCTCTGAACTTCAACTGTAGTGTCATCATGGATGGTGGACATCATGTACACATTCCTGGTATCCTTCCACCTCAAGGCCAGCACTTTGTTGCATCTCAAAGTTGCTCTTTCTCCTCTTCGCAATTTCTTATTCACTATGGCTTGTGGGAAGCCCTTCCTATTTCTGGAGGTTTCACAGGCCAGGGTTTCTGCGAGGTATAGGTGTTTGAAAAGGGGCAGGCTGGTGTAGAAGTTATCCAGGTATATGTGGTAACCTTTCTTCAGCAGTGGTTATGCCAGGTCCCATACAATTTTACCAGTTGTGCCCATGTAGGCCAGGCACTCAGGGGGCTGGAGCTGGCAATCTCTTCCTTCGTATATGCGGAACACATACAGATATCCCCTGACACTCTCGCAAAGCTTATAAAATTTAACTCCGTATTTGGCCCTTTTGCTAGGAATGTATTATCTTTTTCCTAGCCGGCCTGAAAAGGGTACCAAGGACTTATCTACAAATACATGCTTATCGGGGACATAGAGTTCTGCAAATCGTTGGGAAAAGAAATTAATGAGTGGGCGAATTTTATATAATTTAGCGTAATTTGGATGATTGCGGGGAGGGCACTGGGTGTTGTCACTGAAATGAAGAAAGCGCATTATCATCTCGTATCGGGACCTGGACATTATGGAAGAATAAATGGGCATGTGGTGGATGGGGTTGGTGGACCAATAGCCACGTCCTTCTTTTTTTTTGTAAGCCCCATGTTTATGGTGAGGCCTATAAACAATTTGAACTCCTCCAAAGTCAAATCCTTCCACTCAAATGGACGGGCGTATGATGATTGGGTTGGCAATATGCTTCCTGGCATATAAATTGGTCTGGTCCACGATGAGTTGCAGCAAAGTGTCGGGCAAAAATAAATAAAAACAATCAATTTCAGAAAAATTTGGGGTATTGGCCTTGCACACCTGGCTGTGCAGTGAAAGGGGGAATTCTTGCTGATCCTGAGTCAGAAGGCAGCCATGTTGGATTGGCAAGACCAGCTGGAAGATGTGTAGCGGCCCTGGCTCTTGGGGGACGTGGCACTCCAGTGGTGGTAGTTGGGGGATTTCAAGTTTCTGTGCTGGCATTTGGGCGTGATGCTGCAGCAGTGCTGATACTGGGCATTTCTTGTGGCCTTTCGCTGGCGGCAGCGCTGGTAGTGAACCTTTGGTTTTGGCATCTATCGCTGGCGGCAGCGCTGGTACTGTGCCTGGGAATTTGATCTTGGGGTATATTGCTGGTGGCTGCCTGGTTTAGAGAGCGCCATGCTCTTTTAGGAGGGATCCATTCTTCCTCTGATTCATTTGCTGATCCACTACTATCGATCGGTTCAAATGCTGAACTTGATTCATAATCGGAATTGGCATTTGAATCTGATGAGAACTCCCCGCTGCTCTCATCAGTCATAGAGAGGATCTGGAACGCCTCCTCACTTGTATAGAATCTTTTGGACATTTTTTCTGATGGACTGTGCAACGGGTGACAAATGATGGTCACTGATGGGCGACAGGTGATGGGTGACAGTTGACAGTCACTGGTGGGTGACAGGTGACATGTGACGATCACTGGTGGGGTGACGGTCACTGGTGAGTGACAGGTGACAGTCACTGATTGCAGTGTCTGATGGTGACTGGCGCAATTTTATGGGACTGATAGTTGACAGATGAGGGTCACTGATGACGGTCACTGGCGATGGTCACTGATGGGTGACAGGTGCACCGCTGACGGCAGTCTCTGACGATGACAGGTGCACTTTGTGGGCACTGATGGGTGACAGGTGCACTTTTATAAGCACTGATGTGGTGACTGTTGGGTGACAGCTGTAATGGTGGGGGCGATGTGACAGGTTCTCTTTTTTTGTGGTGTTGGTGCAGTACACTACAATACACACATAGACACATTGGCTATTTACCCTTGTCGGTGACAAGCAGTGTTCCTGGGAACACGCCGCCACTGACATGACCACGCTGCGCACTCCCGATCGCACGCATGCGCGGTCTAAAGCGCATGATCAGCCGTGACGTAATTGCGGCCGATCGCATGGTGAACAGCCATGCCCAATGGCTGTTTACAACTGTCGGTGACGCGCTGTGTCTCGGGTAGAGGCCACGGGGGAACCCTGTGTGCCTGTTCCACTTAGTAGAGAGGAGTGAAGGAATCTTTGCCGAACACTTCCAGGAGCCATTGTTCCACAAATTGTGTGGGGTCCCTTTCCTCCACCTCCTCGGGAAGCCCCACAATTCTTACGTTATTACACCTTAGGTGGTTTTTAAAGTCCCCAGCTCTCATCTCCACAGCTCTTACTAGCCTAGCAATGACTTGGGACTCCCTGATGAGCGGGCCTATTTTATCCTCCACATCGCTAATCCTGCTCTCTGTGGCTGTTGTGCATTCCCTTATTTTTTTGATATCTTGGCGGATCAAACCCACCTCCTCCTTCAAGCCTCACATGTGAGCTTTCAGTGTATCCACCGATGCATTGCACTTGTTCACTGCCCTCAGTATCTCAGCTAGGGTAGGTTGCTATCCTCCATAGATGGCTGATCTGTGTAAGCCTGCACAGACAGGGTTGGAGTAGACCCCACCTGAAATATTGCTGGAGTGGTAGTGAGGTCCTCCCCTGCATCCTGCCCTGAAGAGTTCGCCAGGTTTTGGGTGTAGTACAACATATCTTTAGGGGGGCCTTTCCCCACAGCCTATGGCATTTTGGGAGGTTTACTCACAGTGTCTTTAGTTTGTCCGCGTTGCACGGTCCGTGCTGTGAGAGGGCCGACATGCCATTTTGGATGTCCGGCTGCATGTCTGTGTCTTTGCTTCCACGTCAGCATACCGGGCATGTGTGGACTCAAAAGACTTCTTGCGTTCCGCTGGATGTCTTGCTGGGTAAATGTGCCAGGTAGGATGTTTTGTGAGGCTGGGAAAAGGATTGTAGTAGGATGATAACCGGGAGCTCTGTGAGGTGCGACCTCTCGCATGCCGCTCTTGGCACGCCCCCAGTCAGATATTTTTGAATTATTACAATATTACTTTCTAGGCCATGTGTAAGCAGAGAGAGTGGGCATTTTGCATAGTATTGCAGCTTTCCATTAATGTCTAGGGTCTGGGCTGTCTATAGATTAAGGTATGTGATTCAGGGCTATCCTACATAATGTGTTTACTGCACACAAGCATGTGTCTTGAGTAAATATTTGATTTTCACACCGTCAATCCACAATTAATATTATATTCATTTCCATGTAATAGAATCCAATATGTGAGAATTATTTGACTTCACATTGTGATTGCATCTATTGTCTGAGAAGACAGTCTCTTGTTCTCACAGTTTTCGTCTTTCCAAAGTTATTATTTAAATCAATCAATACTAATGATTTTTAATGTTCTAGAATAACATTGATCATTCCTTTTAAAGCGTATCTATGGTCAAAATGTAAAATATATTTATTTCTACAGTTTGAATTATTTGTAGCCTACTCCATTTAATCGAAATAGTCTTGACGTTTGTAAACTTGCTTACTAAGATCTCCATAGATTTACTTTCTTAAATTTTGTAGCATGTATTCATGCCCTGTGTATAGGCTTTGCTGTGTCACACATTTCAGAGACTGCCATCTGAACTACAGAGATGCTGAGAGGAGTTTCAGGAGGTGAAGTCAGTAGAGGAAAATCATAACCTGGGATATGTAGTCTTTAGAAAGTGACCATAAAAAGCAGGAAAGCTGGAAGTTATGGAAAGAGATGGCTACCAGACAGGCAGCACATTCAACATAAAAGGAGATTTTTTTAAGGGAGCTTATACTGAATCGTTGGATATTTTTTTTTTTTTTATAAATAATTATCCACATCACTTACTCCACTGTAAGGACTCATGCACACTGGACATTTTTGGACATTTTTAGAGCTGCTGTTTTAGACTTCAGACATTTTTTTTCTACAGTCAACAAACTCTCCAGCATGTTATCCTATTTCTCCATGCATATATAGGCTGTTATCAACTGTTTTTGGCTGGGGCGTTTTTTGGCTGTGGGTTCCGAAAGGAGTTTTTTTAGCTGTAATAACACTCTAACGTAGAAAAACGCCCAAAAACGTGTCTCACCAGTGTTTTTTTAAAGTTTTTGATCCCATTGAAAAAAAAAACGCTAACGCTAATAAACGCTATTGCAAAAACATTGAAAAACTCACTGCAAAACTACTGCCGTTTTTAGAACGTTATTATAACGTCCAGTGTGCATGAGGTCTAAGGGTAAAGCAGCCTTGTAGCAGAGGGTTGTAGGGATTGGCAGATAGTTACAGTGTTTATGTGTTTAAAAGTTTTGGTGTGCAGCGTATAACATTGCATTGGATAACATAAATTAACACTGAAGCTGACAATTCAAGCTAAGAGGACTACATCTATCCGCACAAGACAAAACACCAAGGATTAATTCATATATACAAACTTACATTGACATATGTGAAGAATGTGTCTGCTGAAAACCTACATACAGTAATACCATGGATTGCGAGTAACGCAGTTAATGAGCGTTTCGCAATACGAGCTATTATTTTTTAAAATCCTGACTTGGTTTGTGAGTGTTGTCTCACAAAACAAGCAGGATTCAAGCCTCTGCGGTGTGCAGTACCGCGTTTGGCCAGAGGTGCAGGGGCGCCGTGAAATTCGGAGCCACTCGGAAACACTCCGTTCCCGAGTGCTTCCAAGCCTATCCAAGTGGCCCTGAGCGGTTTCCGAGTGTCTCTGGTGCCCCCACCTCTGGCCACATGCGGTACTACATACAATAGAAGTCACTGTGGAACTAATTATCTATTGACTTCTATCGAGTAACTCGCTTTGATATTAGCGTGCTTTGGATTACAAGCATTCTTCTGGAACGAATTATGCTCATAATCCAAAGTACCACTGTATATGTAAAAACAATTGGTTTCTTTATACTCCATGTATATGCATTTACCCTATAACTCTCTTGTATTTTTTTTTTTTTTTTACTGTCGAAAAGCAAAAAAAATACATTGAAAAGAAGTTGGCGATTCTTTCACTAGCCGCAAACGCTGCAGAAAATCATCCATTCAGCAGTCAAGCCACAAACCACCTAAAATTTATGTGACCTAGGGACCTAAGGAAGATCCTTATGTTAATAGATATGTTTTTAATAATTTTTAGACATTGCTTCTTAAACATTTAAACTATGAATCACTGGCTGCATTAGTAGAATAATGAAAAGTAACCTGCTAGGTACTCTGGCTCTGAAATAGCTATGTAAACAGGTTTAGAAATGTGTATTGTTTTGTGCTTTGTAATACTGAAGTTCCAGTTGCTGGTTCCTCATATGGGAAATCAAACATGGCCTCAATGGATCAGACAGAAGAGAGTTTTTATTTTGTTACAGAAATGTTGTCACTTACTTGGCACTTAGTGTTAGTGAGAGTCATTCTGAAGTTGTGACAGGTATGCAAAGACAGATGACTTTACAAAGTCTAAACACTGCCATTGGTCAACCAATAATTCCCCAGTTGGTAACGATTTGCAAACTAGTTAAATAATACAATGCATCATCATTGTGCATAATAATACATATTCACATTCATATGCTTGCAAGAAAGCATATACAGAGAATAATATGTATATTCTTTCTTCCAGGATAATACTTTGAGAATTAGATATTACATTTGCTAGAATGTATCTGGAAATATGGCAGCAAAATATTAACCATTGCTAGTACTTCTCATGGTATGTTTTGCAGTGTATAATTTTTCATTTCCAATTGTTTACATGGGCATCAGCTTGTATTAGAGCTGTGTACAGCAAGCTTTTTCAAAGCAATTGTAAATTTTTCTGCGTTGAAGCAGGTTATTTAATTTTTTTTTAAACTTTTCAGTTCCAGTTTAGGAGTATTGAGCATAGATCTTAAAGAAAGTGCTGGTTGTCTCTTTAAGTAAGTTGCTAGCAGACTTTTAACAAGCTGTAAGTAGTACTGAAGCTTGCAAGAATCTTGTTTAAGGTGATAGCTGGTACTCTCATTAAGGTTTATGTTTAGCATCCTTAAACTGGAGCTGAACAGTACTTTAAAGGCATCAACATAACTTGCCTTAAGTTCTGCAAATGCTTTATGCTCTAATACTAGTTGAAGCACAACGGTTTTAATAGTGCTGGCACATAGTTTTATTCCACGAAATGTAAACATAATCCATCAAACATAATCCTGTCCAGGTGTAAAGAAGTATAAATCTGAATTTTACACACAGGTAAAGAATGCAGTTCTAGCAACTGTGGGCCAAAAAAGTCTTAGTTGAACTCGGTAGCTTCCATGTTTTCACCCTACACATTCTATGAACACATAGCCTTTTCTGGTGTCATCCCTTCTGCTACCTTAACCACTTCAATACCAGGCACTTTCCCCCCTTCCTGCCCAGGCCAATTTTCAGCTTTCAGTGCTGTCGCGCTTTGAATAACAATTGTGTGGTCATACAACACTGTACCCAAACCAAGTTTTTGTCATTTTGTTCCCGCAAATAGAGCTTTCTTTTGATGGTATTTGATCACCTGTGGGTTTTTAATTTTTTGCTAAACAAAAAAAGGCCAGAAATTTTCTTTGTTTCTGTTATAAAATTTTGTAAATAAGTATGTTTTCTCCTTCAATGATGGGCACTGATGAGGCTGCACTGACGGGCACTGATAAGGCGGCACTAATGAGGTGGCACCAATGAGTTGGCACTGGTAAGATGGCACTGAAGGGCACTAATATGCAGCACTGATGGGCACGGATAGGTGGCACTGATATGCAGCACTGATGGGCGACACTGATGGATACTTATGGGCACTGATGGACACTGATAGGCGACACTGATGGGCGACACTGATGGATACTTATGGGCACTGGTAGGTGGCACCGATGGGCATCACTGATGAGCAGGCACTGATTGGCATCGTATATGGGCGCTGATTGGCATAATTTAAAATAAAAGGACCACTTTAAGACTCCTTTAACTATTGTCCCATCCTTCTATAATTTTCCGTGGATATAATGAGAGGTACTGTATTAGATAAAATCACTTTACTTGATAATTGCCAGCACTTTACTTACATTTTGTAACTATTTATACATGTGATTTATAAAATGATTTAAATGATAAGTTCACTTTTTATAAAAATAAATAAAAACACATTTTTTTTCCTAAGGGGGCTGCAGAGCATTGCACCCACGATCAGCAGATCATGGGTGCAATGCCAGACTTCTGTAGACTATTGATAAAGCTGTCTGCTTGTACCTCACATATGGCCAGGCAGTTACTGATTTGCAGGAAGATCAATGAACTACAAGAGCTCTCATCAGTGCTTGCACAGTTCATTGACAACTACAAGCTGTCTGCTGCAATGGCAGGGAGGGGGTTAAGTGGGTGCAGGGGAAGATGCTGAACATGTTACCTGTTACACCCTAAATACGGGTGTAACAGGTAACATGTTCAGAAAGGTAAACATGGCATTTAACCAATCATATTTTTTTTTCTTTCATAAAAGCCTCGATTTTGGGAAAGATAAAAGAATTGCAGTATCATACAACACAATTGATGCACCAATTCAGTAGTGCAGCTCCACTAAATCCTTGTCCATGAAAAGATTCTTCTCAGACCCTGGTTTATTTCTTGGGACCAAACTTGTACAAAGTTTAATCTGTAATCTTCTGACCTTTTCAGAAGCTTCCAAAAGGCTGGGTCATTTCTTCCCCAATATATGTATCAATTCTTTATCACACGTGAAATTAAGTTATAGACTCATAAACAGACACATAGCAGAAATATGAAATATGGTCTGGTCCATAGGGAGTAAACAGGTGTCGGAGCCAACGTGGATAAGATAGAAAGCTTATATAATTGGAAAATAAAGCTCTTTGACAGTGAGCAGCTTCCCTTTTTCTTTGGAAGTTTGTATGTGGAACTTATGGAGTGTTCAACAACCACTGGGAGCAAGCTTCCTGATTTGGAGGACTAGTGAGGAGCAGTGCCTGTAGCAGAACACTACATTCTATGCTTTTCATAATTAATCTTTATGTTCTTACAGCTTAGTTTGCCTAACAGCTGTTTTGTAAAAAATTAGTCTGGGTGGTCTTATATTGTTCAAAAAATAACCTAATGTATAGTGGAATTTCACTGTGTCATGCAAAGGATTTTAGACCATTTGCGCATATGCTAGGAGCAGGAATAGATTTTACATAATGTCATTAGTCCTAAATGCTAGGCATTGATGCCTTTATCACTATATTACTGATAGTAGTGTTACCAAATTTATTGTTAATGGGTTAAAAAATTGCATTTTTTTAAGCAATCCTTTATATTGTGGCATAACGTAAACATCATCTAGATAACCTATATTAAATTTGTTGTCTAGGAAGAACAAGCATGGATGTGAAACCTGTCGTTGTAAGAAGTGCCCTGATGTTCCATGCAGCAAGATCTGTCCAAATGGCTTTGAGCAGGATAATCAAGGATGTCTTATGTGCAAATGTAGAGGTAAGTTTATACTTTCATCTAGAGTTTTAGACTGTCCCCTTCTTGTCCCCAAACCCCATCAGAGAGAAGATATGTGCATCAGAGACAGTTTTACAGCTCTTTTAATGCTACTGAATGTCATTTTATAACAGCGCAACTCTATTTATGAGTGCTATAATTTCCTGCTTGCAGCCATTTTATTTTTAATTACTGGAGTCTCGTGAAGGAGTCGGCAATGACTTTTTAATGAGCAGATAACAGTCTCAAATGGGCCAATTGTTTCTAAGCTTATTTCAATCCACTTTATTTTTTAATTATTAATAAATTTATATATGTTGTTTACATGTGTGACACTGTAGGAAATTTAAAAATGTCATATTTGGGACTGGAATGTGTGTTTTGAATGCTTAAGAAATTTTAAAGGAACATGGCAAACCCCATACTAATTTACATGGTGTAGCGTAAAGTGATAATAAACCCTCGGTTTTTGTTTTTTTGTTTTTTCTTGTCAAATTTGTTTATTGAATTTTCACAATTAGTATACATAAGTACATATGGTGGCAGCAAAAGAAAAGTTCACATATATGGTAATAATATTGAGTTCCAACATAAACTTAGAGTAGCTTAACTAAAAAAATTTTAGAATGGATCTAACTACTCAAAAGCAGTGGCGGCTGGTGATCAAAATTTTTGGGGGGGCGCAAAAAAATTTGGAAAAAAAATCATCAATTGCAGCCACTGTGCCCATCAAACGCTGCCACTGTGCCCATCAAACGCTGCCACTGTGCCCATCAAACGCTGCCACTGTGCCCATCAAACGCTGCCACTGTGCCAATCAAACTCTGCCACTGTGCCAATCAAACTCTTCCACTGTGCCCATCAAACGCTGCCACTGTGCCCATCAAACACCACTGTGCCCATCAAACGCTGCCACTGTGCCCATCAAACGCTGCCACTGTGCCCATCAAACGTTGCCACTGTGCCCATCAAACGCTGCCACTGTGCCCATCAAACACTGCCACTGTGCCCTCACACGCTTCCACTGTGCCCTCAAATGCTGCCACTGTGCCCATCAAATGCTGCCACTGTGCCCATTAAATGCTGCCACTGTGCCCATTAAATGCTGCCACTGTGCCCATTAAATGCTGCCACTGTGCCCATTAAACGCTGCCATTGTGCCAATTAAATGCTGCCACTGTGCCCATTAAACGCTGCCATTGTGCCCATCAAATGCTGCCAGTGTGCTCATCAAATGTTGCCAGTGTCATGGTTTGCAGGACACCCGCTCACACCCCCTCCCCAGCAGATGGATCGCGGGATACCCGCTCACAACCCCCCCACGCAGATAGATCGTGGGAGACCCAACTCACACCCCAACCCCCCTCACCCGCGGATGGATCACCCCGTGCAGGATGACTGGTGCTTACCTGGTGCGCTCTTCTCTGGCGTCTCCTCTCCAGCCAGCTTCCTTCACTCTGTCCCACTTCCGCCAAAGCACTGAGCATCCAATAGGGACGCCTGGCGCTTTGGCCAATCAGGACTCACTGATCTGCCTCCAGATTGGTGGGGAGGCAATGCGGTGTGAAAATAGCGAATATTCATTCGCTATGGTCACGCAATTGGGTGGGATCAGGGCATACTCTCTGCGCCCCGAGCCCACCCTTTTTTTAAGCCTATTAGAGCCTCTCGCTCTAATCAGGTGCTTAAAAAATATACACCCCCTCCTGTCCCTGCCATAGGGGTCCATGCGTCTGGCGTCCTGAAAGGGGCCAGGCGTATGGATTGGGAGGCGGCAGCAGGGATGGGGGGTGGCGTCCATGCGCCCACAATGCATGGGCTGCCAATGCTCAAAAGATTGCGTCATACATTGTATAAGAGAGGATAAAACCAACTTAGACCATCCTAATATAAGATGACATCAGATAAAAAAAAAAAGAGGTCTTAATTATTATTAAGAGTATAGTTTAAAAAAAAAAATTTAGAATCTAAAATCTTATACTACATATTGGAACTATGTACAATTGGTATAATGATAACCAAGGAAATACAGTTATGCTACCAGAACTATATAAAGAGTAAATTGAAAGGGGAGAGGGAGAATAGGGGGAAAAAGTAGGAGAGAAAGAAGAAAAAGTAATCTTGGGTAGGAGAAAAAAAAAGATAGGGAAGAAAGGTAGTACATGGTAATAAACACATACCATGAATGCAGAGAATGGAAGTATAAATCGAGATTACCAAGGTCTTAGTAGGGAAGCATCAAAATTGGAAGGCAAAAAGTGAGTCACCCAGGGATTCCATATATACTCAAAGTTGATATTTTATCTTGAGTTATAGCATCTGTTTTGGCATGGATCATTGCTTGATCGAAACCCTAATTTTTTTAAGCAATTTCAGCAGCTGATTTATTCACTTTCTGAGTATGCAGCATGCTTTACCTTTTAATTCTTGCTATCTTCCAGTATAACTGAGGGCAAGGTCACTGCCCCAGGTTTCCTGTTTCAGGGTCACTCCTTTCTTTTGCAGCATCCTATTGAGCCACAATTGCATGCAGAGACTAAAGTTGTGTCTACCCGCACTTTGTGCATCAATAGAGACACACACTGCCCTGTAGCCTAGGATGACAAGGCAATCCTCTGCTCCTCCCCTACTCCCTTCTCCAAACAAATAGAATGGCTTTAGACTGCACTGTCCACTATTAAATATTAAATGAAGTGCTATGCTACACTTAAAACCAAAACAATTTTAGTGTATCCCACCAATTTATGATTTCTCAACCATTGCCAGCTACCCGTTCATGACACCGTAGCCAAAAAATAAACCTGTGAACAATCAAAGTGTTCATAAAAAGCTAATACAATAAAATAAAGAAAAATTATATAAAATAATAAAAATGATATAAAGAAAAATATTAACTTAACAGTGTCCCTTCATAATCTTTTCATTTTGGTTGAAATGTCAAGTCATGTGGCAACATTATTGGCCATAACTTACCTTATTGGGATGACTGTATTCTTTTTATTCTTTTCATTTCTGTCTTGCATTAAATTTATTCCTGTCCTGCATCTTAAAATACATATTTCATTTTTTTAGCAATATAGTCTTGAAATTAACTAAGACCTTGATTATAACCTGCCACTAGGTATTAGTGGCTGTTAAAGTAGGCAATGCTGTCATTAACTCGAGATTGTGAAATCACAAAAGAAGATACAATTCAGAAACTAAAGCTGTTTAAACTGAGGATGTAAGGGTGCTGTCATCATTAAAGTATAACTAATGGTAAAACTCATTTTTTAGTTTTGGATAGAGTGTAAAGGGATTAGAACCCCTGCCCGTTCTTTTGTTGTTGTTTGTGCCCCCATTGGCGAGATTTACCTTCTCTGTTTGTTCTGTTTACCATTATCATTAAAAGTGAAAGTAAAAGAAAATCCCAAATTTTGGGTTGTCCCCAGAAAAGTAATAGAGGGGGGATTTTCCAATGGAGACACTAGTTCTGGTGACCTGGGAGTCCCCAAGGAATTACCTTAATTTGGAGGGATTTCCTATCTCTTCCTGTTTGGCTATGGGACAATAAGTGAAGGTAAATCTCTGCAATTGGACAAAGATGGTGAACAAAAATCTGACACGGGTTATTAACCTCCCCTTACTCTATCCAAAATTGAAAAAAAAGTTTTGCCCATAGTTCTACTTTAAAGGCTTTTTTCTAAAATTTCAAGATGCCTGGCTTTGTCTGATTTCAGTTATTTTCAGTCATAGATCTGGAACGTACGGTATCTCACAAAAGTGAGTACACCCCTCACATTTTTGTAAATATTTTATTATATCTTTTCATGTGACAACACTGAAGACATGACACTTTGCTACAATGTAAAGTAGTGAGTGTACAGCTTGTATAACTGTGTAAATTTGCTGTCCCCTCAAAATAACTCAACACACAGCCAGTAATGTCTAAACTGCTGGCAACAAAAGTAAATACACCCCTAAGTAAAAATGTTCAAATTGGGCCCAATTAGCCATTTTCCCTCCCTGGTGTCATGTGACTTGTTAGTATTACAGGGTCTCAGGTGTGAATGGGGAGCAGGTGTGTTAAATTTGGTGTTATCACTCTCACTCCCTCATATTGGTCACTGGAAGTTCAACATAGCACCTTATGGCAAAGACCTCTCTGAGGATCTGAAAAAAAAGAATTGTTGCTCTACATAAATGGCTTAGGCTATAAGAAGATTTCCAAAACCATGAAACTGAGCTACAGCATGGTGGCCAAGACCATACAGTGGTTTAACAGGACAGATTCCACTCAGAATAGGCCTTGCCATGGTCGACCAAAGAAGTTGAGTGCACGTGTTCAGCATTATATCCAGAGGTTGTCTTTGGGAAATAGACATATGAGTGCTGCCAGCATTGCTGCAGAGGTTGAAGGGGTGGGAAGGTCAGCCTGTCAGTACTCAGACCATACGCCGCACACTACATCAAATTGGTCAGCATGGCTGTTATCCCAGAAGGAAGCCTCTTCTAAAGATGATGCACAAGAAAGCCCGCAAACAGATGCCGGCACTGGGGAGCTACAGCTTAATGAGGTAACCATGAATGCCAACATGTACTGTGACATACTGAAGCAGAGCATGATCCCCTCCCTCCGGAGATTGGGCCGCAGGGCAGTATTCCAACATAACAACCCCAAACACACTTCCAAGACGACCACTGCATTGCTAAAGAAGCTGAGGGTAAAGGTGATGGACTGGCCAGGCATGTCTCCAGGCCTAAAGCCTATTGAGCATCTGTGGGGCATTCAGAAACGAAAGGTGGAGGAGCGCAGGGTCTCTAACATCCACCAGCTCCGTGATGTCATTGTGGAGGAGTGGAATAGGACTTCACTGGCAACCTATGGAGCTCTGGTGAACCCCATGCCCAAGAGGGTTAAGGCAGTGCTGGAAAATAATGGTGGCCACACAAAATATTGACACTTTGGGCCCAATTTGGACATTTTCACTTAGGGGTGTACTCCCTTTTGTTGCTAGTGGTTTAGACATTAATGGGTGTGTGTGGAGTTATTTTGAGGGGGAAGCAAATTTACACTGTTATACAAGGTGTACACTCACTACTTTACATTGTAGCAAAGTGTCATTTCTTCAGTGTTGTCACATGAAAAGATATAATAAAATATTTACAAAAATGTGAGGGGTGTACTCACTTTTGTGAGATACTGTACATGCTGGAATTAAGTATCAGAACTACTTAATGTTATGCCTGTTGTGGGCCAGCATCTCAGACAACACTGAAGTTAAAGCATCAGAATGACAGCTAGGCAACTAACATTTTCAAAGTTGAGGTCAGCGATGGCAGTCTCCTGTAATGGCCAATTCCCTTTAAGGATCTGTTGTCTGTAAGTGGTAAGGCAGCTACATAGAGAATTTAGTGCTACGATAAAGTGTGCATGTGTGCACATCTCACATACAATAACATGCATTTATGGAGTTTAAATCATATTGTTGAATTTCATGCTCAGCATTTCTTATCCTTTGTGAGGGAGACCCGCTAGCACACTTCAGAGTTCCTAGCATACATAAATGAAAATGTAAATAGTGGCACTAAGTAATGCAGTGACACATAGTATTACACACCCAGTGAGTGGTACTGTGCAAACATAGGAAGAAATAGTCCATATGCTATGATAATAAAAAAATGCACAATGGTATCTCCATGATAGATATTTAGTTGATAGACTACACCGCACCAAGTGATCAACACCGTGTCTCCAATCCCCAATTGGATGTAAACTTACCAGCATTAATTGCCTCACACTCTCATGTTTGGCATATAAAGCAGTAAACCCCTCAGGGTTATGATTGTCCCATCAAAAACGTTCCAAGTATCCAGAGACCCAAAGGTGTCCGCGATATGTGGAGAGAAATTTGTGTAATAACGTCAAACATTGAAATGTATTAAAAATACACGGCCTAATGGTAATGCACTTACAAGAAGGCAAACTAAAACTCACATCGGTATGATGTCCAGATGCCAGAGATACCTTGTCACAGCGGACATAGGTTAAACACCGAATCTCACCCAATCAGCACGTCAAAACACGCGGAGCGTTACTTCCGGTAATGTGTATACGTCACTTCCGGTTGCCGTACAGCCACGTTCCAAAGCATTTCGTAATTGTGACTTCATCCTGGGATTGGCTGTATGACACGGCAACCATAGTTACATACTCCTACATATGTAAATGACAAGCAATCACTTACCCGCCCACATAGTATCCCAGCGGGCATGATATATCTAGCATCTGCCACAAGCACACAGATATACATTGCACATATGAAAAACAAACATGATATCCATTACAGTCATCATGTCTATTACGCAGTAATAACCCTGAGTATAGATAGAAAAAAAGATTGCACAAACCTAAAACACATTATTAAAAATTCATACAAAAACACATGTGAGTGGATCGGTCCATTTGAATCGATTATTAATGTGTTAAAAAGTCCCAAAAAACACAAAAAAAAATTTGCAAATAAATTGACAATGACAGCAACTTCTGATTATTGTGTTACAAAAGTCCCAAATCACAAAAATAAACTTGAAATGAAATAACAAGGCAACTTCTGGTACAACACATAGAAATCTGCAATGGCAGCTGGGCAGTACTTTATATCCAAGCGGAGAAGTAAGCTAAAAGCCAGATGGCCTCTTACCGATTACAATGGACCCCAAATTATATGGCTCAAGCTCGCCTGATATGCACAGTAATCAGCTGTGATGTTCCACCTGGTCTGCTCCAAACACTATCCACTCTCCTCCGTCAAGGGCAACGAGACGTTTTAGTAAGTTTCCAGTCACTCTGCCCGATGCTCATCCAGTAGGTATAAAAAATTTAGAAGTAAAGGAACTTCATGGTGCAGTAAATAATGGTAGCTTATTCCATAACATTTTTCTTAAGCACAGGGAAGAAATACCATACAAAGATACAGCCACCGGTTTTCATACTGCCAGTTGGTGCGTGGTGATGTCACAAGATTCTTTCCAACCAACGCGTTTTCCTGTAACAAGCATCGACTGGGAACGGAGATAACTCTGAGACGTCACCACGTAATTTTTACTAGGCAGGGGAGACACCGGAGGTGCAAAACTCATCTGTACCTCCCAGGTGTCACACATACAACACAGTTTTTCTTATTTTTTTCTTATTTATTATTTAGTTTTTCATGTGACTGCCCAGCCCGCCTCTCTCCTCTCACGTCTCATACAGCGGTGGGCACTTAATGGATTATTACTCTGCATTTATTACAAAACAGTTATTTTGACAGCCACGCTCAGGGGAAAGTCGGGATGACATCACACCCAACATCAATTTTGCCGGTCGCATGCATCGATGCCACATCGGGGACACCTATTATTATGTTTCTCCCTAAAATGCAAGGACACACTGTATTTTTTAAAACCATTCTTTATGTTGGCTAAATGTTCGGCTACACGTATCCTCAGCAATATTTTATATAGGAAGGACTAAAAGATTTCTGAGGATACGAGTAGCTGAACATTTAGCCAACATAAGGAATGGTTTTAAAAAACACAGTGTGTCCTTGCATTTTAGGGAGAGACATAATAGGAACCCCACTCTATTCCAGTTTTGCGGCATAGATTGTGTGTATCCATCCTGGAGGGGCTCTAACCGAGTGAGAAATTTGTTCCAAAGGGAGACTAAATAGATATTTTTAATGAAAAGTCTTACACCAAATGGTTTGAATATAGAATTAGATTTAAACAGTTCTTTTAATCATTTTTATTTTTTTTTCTTTTGAATAAGAAGATCATATGAACTAATTAATTTTACTCGTGTTGATATAGATATATGAATTTTTTTAGTGATTTGGGGATTTTATAATGCACCAAATTTATTAGTGAGTGCATGTTAGTTGTCTGGGTGTTTATTCTAATTTTTAATTTGTATCTACATTTATATTTGTTTGTTTATTAACATACTTTATATATTTATTTTATATTTGAATTTATATTAATATATATTATGTATCGGAGTATACTCGGGGTTTATGTATTGGTTAATGAGTAATAGACATGATGACTGTAATGGATATCATGTTTGATTTTCATATGTGCAATGTATATCTGTGTACTTGTGGCGGATGCTAGATATCTCATGCCCGCCGTGACACTATGTGGGCAGGTAGTTGCTGTGCCTTACAGCCAATCCCGGGGCGAAGTCGCAGTGACGAAACGCGTTGGATCTTGGCTGTACGACAACTGAAAGTGACATTTGGGCATCACTGGAAGTGACGATCCGTGTGTTTTGATGTGCTTGTCGAGTGAGATTGGGTGTTTAACCTATGTCCACCGTGACTAGGTCTCTCTGGCATCTGCACATCATACCAATGCGATTTTTATTTTGCCTTCTTGTAAGTGCATTATCAGTAGGCCATGTGTTTTTATACATTTCAATGTTTGACGTTATTACACTATTTGGAGTCTCATTTTTCACCACATATTGCTGACACCTTTTGTTCTCTGGATACTTGGAACGCTTTTGATGGGAGATTCATAACCCTGGGGGGTTTACTGCTCTATATGCCAAACACGAGAGTTTGAGGCAATTAATGCTGGTGAGTTTACATCCAACTGGGGAGTGGAGACGCGGTGTCGGATCAGTCTGAATGTCTTTCACTGAGATACCGTATATACTTGAGTATAAGCCGAGTTTTTCAGCACATTTTTTTTGTGCTGAAAGTGCCCCCTCAGCTTATACTCAAGTCACTGTGCCCAGCTTCATACCTGATCAGCCGTGTCATGCTCAGACAGCAGCTGACCAGTTTTCAATAGCTGCGCCACCTCCTCGTTCTCGTCCGTGATAGGGGAACACTCAGTTTCACAGCAGTGAGTCAGTGTTCCGCCTATCAAGGACGTCCTCTCATCTTCATCCCACGGACGAGGACAAGAGGATGTCCATGATAGGCGGAACACTGACTGCTGGGAAATTGAGTGTGCCGCCTATCCCAGACAAGGACGAGGAGGAGGCGCGGCTTTTGAACACTGGATGGCCGCCGTCTGACTGCATGACATGGCTGATCAGGTAGGCAGATCGGCAGGGCCGGCCGCTGATAAGGAGGTAAGGTGAGACAGTAAATAAGGGTTGCTGCTATCCCCTTTTAATAGAGGATCGTCCCGTCCTCCTAGCCCACCCACATAGTTCCCTAGCTGGCCGTGAGCAGAGGAAGTTTTCTTTTGTGAGATGTCTGAGCTATCACTGCACTGGCATCCCCGGCATCCCTTCAGATGAGAAAAATCAGCAGACAAGAAAAATGAGAGGGGGCTTCCATATTGATCAAGCAGCCAGGTAAGAAACACCAGTGCCCCACTTACTGGCAGTGCCTCCAAACTGCCCCCATTAGGCACCAGGACCCCTATTTCCCCTCACTAAGCACCCCCAGTTAGGCATGCAATGGAGTTAGGTGTGCAGTGGACACAGTTAGGCATGCAATGGACACAGTGAGGCTCACCCTCGGCTTATGCTTGAGTCAATACGTTTTTCCAGTTTTTTGTGGTAAAAGTAAGTGCCTCGGCTTATATTCGGATCGACTTACTCAAATATATACGGTAATATTCTGCATTTTTTTATTGTCATAGCATATGAACTATTTCTTCCTATGTTTGCACAGTACCACTCACTGGGTGTGTAATACTTGTGTATGTGTTATTGCATTACTTAGCACCACTATTTACCTTTTAATTTATGTTTTTTAGATCTTGTTTTATCATACTTTTTTCTTTAAAGTGGTTGCTCTGTTCATTTTGGGTTTCTCTTTGGCACAGTGTTAAGATCTTCAGTAGCGGCTCATTGTGAGATCTGATTGTGTGGTATGTTATATTTACCTGCCCTGTGCAGTGGATTTGCACAGAGCAGCCCAGATCCTCCTCTTCTCATGTCCCTCTTCTGTGCTCCTGGCTCTTCCCTCCTGTTGAGTGCCCCTACAGCAAACAGCTGGCTATGGGGGCACCCGAACCGAGTCACAGCTCCCAGTGTCCATTCTCTCTTGCCCTCTCTCTCTCCTGATTGGCTAGCTGACTTTGACAGCACCGGGAGCCAATGGCGCCGCTGCTGTGTCTTAGCCAATCAGGAGGGAGAGTCTTGAAAGGCCGAGACACTAGTGGACATCGCTGGACTGAGATGGGGCTCAGGTAAGTATTAGGGGGGCTGCTGCATACAGAAGGTTTTTTATCTAAATGCTAAAAAAGTTCATGTTAATGCAGTGGAATTCTGTGCTTTGTGCTTTTAGTGTAAAGAATAAGGTTCCCCCCTTCCCTGATATAGGCCTGCTCTACCAGATCTGTTAAAGCTTCATGGACTTTTCAACATCAGGCATATGTTTCTCAGATTTGGAAGACTGCCACCTTTTACTCTGTACACATTTGTTAGGAGTTATCAGGTGGAGGTGCAGGCCTCTTCTGATGCCAGTTTCAGGCATATGGTGGTACAAGCTGCTCTCTGAGCTTTTTGGTCTCCTCTTTACCTGTTAAGTGGGCCTGTTGGCATTTGTTTGCTATATTGCTACCCTACTATTTTGCACTGCTTTTGGACATACCATAGTTAAAAACTAAAGATCCTGTGTTTTGTACTGTACGACTAAGAAAAAACTTTTTATGACTTATCAGTAAAAAGCTTTTCTTACAGTACAGGACACTGGTCTTTCTCCTCTGTCCTTTTATGATCTTCCTATTGTTTGCTACAAAACTGAGGCTAGCTGGGCATGAGAGGGGTTATACACGGGGTTTCCCTGCAGCTTTTTTTTTTTTCAGTGTTCAGTCATCTAAAAGTAGCTGCATATAACCCATTGTTCAAGACTAAAGATCCTGTGCCCTGTACTGTACACCAAGAAACAGTTGTTTTTCTATTTATTTTTTTGTTATTTTTATTATTGTTTTTTTTTTAACTATTATTACTTAAACTTTTTTTTATAGATTTTAGTTAGTTTTGTTCATTAAACCTTTCAATATCACATCAAGAAATTCTCAATTTTGCAAATAAAAGTATTTTATTTGCAATTTGCTATTTATACTAGATTCGTAATTTTAGTGTCCTTATTACTTTAACCACTTAAGGACCGGAAGGTTTTGCCCCCTCAATGACCAGGCCATTTTTTGCGATACGCCATTGCGTCGCTTTAACTGACAATTGCGTGGTCATGCGACGCTGTACCCAAACAAAATTGATGTCCTTTTTTTCCCACAAATAGAGGTTTCTTTTGGTGGTATTTGATCACCTCTGCAGTTTTTATTTTTTGCGCTATAAACAGAGTGACAATTTTGAAAAAAAAGAAATATTTATTTACTTTTTGCTATAATACATATCCAAAAAAAAAATATAAAAAAAAAATGTATTCATCAGTTTAGGCCGATATATATTCTCCTACATATTTTTGAAAAAAAAAAATCGCAATAGGCGTATATTGATTGGTTTGCGCAAGAGTTATCGTATCTACCATCTATGAGATAGATTTAGTGACTTTTTTTTATTTTTACTTGTAATGGCAGCGATCTGCAACATTGTGGCGGACAAATCTGACCCCGAATTACACTTTTTTGGGACCAGTGACATTATTACATTGATCAGTGCTAGAAAAAGAAGGGGTTAACACCAGGGGGCGATCAAGGGGTTAACTGTGTTCCCTATGTGTGTTCTAACTGTAGTGGGGATGGGCTGCCTGGGACATGACAGAGATCACTGTTCCCGATCACTGGGAACTGTAGATCTCTGACATGTCCCCTGTCAAAATAGAGATCTGCCTTGTTTACAAAGGCAAATCCCCAGTCTGCCTCTGTATTAGGCGATCGCGGGCCGCCGGCAGACATCGAGTGCGAGAGTGCACCGGTGGCGGCACGCTCCCGCCCGAGCCTCCATACAATGACAGTGATTTGCGCAGAGGAACCAACCTGCTGCAGTATAAGTGCAGCGGTTGGCCCTTAAGCAGTTAAGGGCATACACCATAAAATTCTGCCTTGTTCTCATTCCCTGGAAGCCCAGGTGCTGCATGATGCCACATCCATGGCTTTAGGTGGGTAGACATTTGGAGACAAGGTAACCCAGGCCATATGGGCAGCCCAGAGGACCCAAAGCAAAAATCAGGCCATCTGTAAGGTCCAAAAGACAGTAGGGCAGATGGATGCGCATACTAGTTTGCAAAAATCGCTGACTGAAGTGAAGTAGATGGTGACAATGCTAGCAGCAGAAAGGAGAACCTACTCCGTGCCAGTCTGAAAGTGCTATCGTGGAGAAGCAGGACATATCAGAGCACAAGCAATAATTGGGAGACCATGACAGAACTCACAGCTGAAGTTGTGAAAGTACAGAATATGTTAAATAATATTTGAGTAGCCAGAAGGAAACTCCAAAGGGCCTCAGTGAAGGAGCTAGCTGAGGGAGGAGAAACTGTCAAGAGCTCTATAGCCCAGGAAATCCAAACATAGGGGCTGGGAACAATACAGATAGCCCAATTCCCAGCGATTCTCCTGGAGAGCAGATACCCAGGCACGGGGAGTTGCTGCACACTCTCCTTCCAAGCTTACTAAGAAATGTCAAGAGAAACCAGCACCGAAAAAGAAAGGTGCCCATATTCGGGCTACCGAATCTGGTTTAAACAAACTTTCTGATGACCTAGTGGGCCCTTTACCTGTAATACCCATCCAAAAAGGAGTCTACACTAAAGCCTTGCTGGACACTGGAGCTCAAGTGTCGCTACTATACCAAGACTTCTATAAAAAGTACATACCGCTCCAGAAATTAGAGGAATTAAAGATCTGGGAAATCAGGACTCAGAAGTTCCCATATGACAGGTATGATCCTATTTGGTTAACCTTCAGTTCCTCGGTAGTGGGGAACTCTGAGACTTTTGATACCTTGGCAGTCCTGTGTCCATGCCCTCTGGGGGACAAGACAAAGTTTTCTGCTTTTAGGGACTAGTACTGACCTTGTGCAGGGGCGGCTCACTGCCTTAGCACTGAAAAACAGCGTATCCAAAGAAGCTTTTCACCCTCACTCCAGGCTTATCAACACATTCTGTGAGAACAGAGGGCCCCTGAAGAGGAAAAATAGATAGGGTTTGAGTGGGGGTGACACCCCACCCATCAAAGAGAGTGTGCCCAGCTCTAGCCTCGAAGTGGAGCCCCCAGACTCTGAAATGCCTGACCTGGAGTCTGTTGAATTGGTTTCAGAGGGAACTGAAGGCTACAGTTACAGAGACCACTAGTTTTGAGCAAGTGCCCAAGTAGGAGGTGGCTCCAGAGGTTAAAGATTAATCTGTACAGTCCCCAGAACCAAGAGACAAACGTGCCTTGAGGCCCCAAAAAGACTAGCATATGATGTGCTGGGTGAGAGCTCTGAAGAAATTATCCATGCAAGCCAACAGACTTATGATGTGCCATTTCCCTGCATTGCTGACTGTGTACAGGGTGATAACAGTCCACCCACTGACATCATTTGACGAGTAGACCCCAAGTCCATGGCCTTTGGCCATAACCACATCAGCCACTCTAACCGTTGGTGGGAGGTTCCACTGTTGAGTTTGTATCACAATGTGAGTTGTACGAATTTCGACTCCTCATAGTTAATATTGTTCAATTGCCTATGTCTGGTTAATGGGGGGGGATTGTGTAACAGAAGGTAATGTTAGTGGCTCTGCAGGACTTCTTTTCATCTACAAGATGGTAACTGCAGGTGTGCTTTTTACCTGTGATTGACCTTGAGCTTCAGCATTTTAGAGATGTAGTCTGGAGGAAGAGCGGAATCATTGCCATCACTGGGAAATCAACTACAGTGTCCGGTGATACCTTAGAGCAGGAGGAGTCTTATAAATAGAAAAGCCCAGGAAGGAGAGGTGGCAGTTGGGGGAGAACACCAACCAGAGAGTGGCTGAAAGGCAGAGGATCTGTGCTGTGTTTACATGGAAATGCAATACTCTGGTGATCTGTGAAATTCTGAATGCTGCTTACCCCATCCCAGGAGGCTGGTCTGAGCTATGTTTGACTGCTCCAATACCCGTTCTAGATCACCAATCTGTGACCCAGGCTGCCACTGTTCAGATCCACTGGAAACACTGCCAAGGTGCTTATCATCATTCCTGCTACAAATAACAGTAAATGAAAGGGGGGCCCTCCAACCACTCAACCAACAGCTACAGGAGGATCACAGTAAGGGGTGAGCAGGTCACAGATCCACTGTTAAGCTCAACCTTTGCTAGTGTCATCAGACTCCAGTTGCAAGAAGTTGCAGGTGCAAGCTACCCATGCACCATTGTTCTAACTGTTGCTGAACTGTGTCCAATTCAACCAATTTATCTGCTCTTCTTAACTAATGCTGTAACCATGAACACCATTTCATCTAATTCCTGTAATGCCCCGTACACACGGTCGGATTTTCCGACGGAAAATGTGTGATAGGACCTTGTCGGAAATTCCGACCGTGTGTAGGCTCCATCACACATTTTCCATCGGATTTTCTGACACACAAAGTTTGAGAGCGGGCTATAAAATTTTCCGACAACAAAATCCGTTGTCGGAATTTCCGATGGTGTGTGCACAAATCCGATGCACAAAGTGCCACGCATGCTCAGAATAAATAAAGAGATGGAAGCTATTGGCTACTGCCCCGTTTATAGTCCCAACGTATGTGTTTTACGTCACCGCGTTCAGAATGATCAGATTTTCCGACAACTTTGTGTGACCGTGTGTATGCAAGACAAGTTTGAGCCAACATCCGTCGGAAAAAATCCATGGATTTTGTTGTCGGAATGTCCGACCGTGTGTACGGGGCATAAGTGTGCATACTTTTTATTTGACTATTACAACTGTGCATACTGTTCATTTAACTGCTCAGCTTCAGAGCACTTTATTAATCCCAAAGGGAAATTATTAAGATACAATTACATTCAACAAAGACAAAATCACAATAACGAACAGAAACAAGACACAATAACAACAGTAAAATTACCAATAACGGCAATTAATGCCAAATAAAACTAAATTAACACTATACTCTAATAAACCATACCATCCTATTAAAACATTACATATAATAAATAACACAGATTGAAAAAAAAATAACTGGTAATCAGTGTTATTTATTCTAACTGCTGCAGCTGTGCCTACCCTTTATCTAAGCACTCAATGTTATCTAAAGATCCTTCCAAAGATCCCTCTCCATCACTCAATCTAACTTATGAGGTGCAGCACACTAACCACTTTGAATATAGACATCCCCCCCCTTCCAAGTGCCAATGTCTTTAACCACTTCCAGCTCAAGGACGTCATATGATGTCCTTGAATTTCAGTGGGAATATCTAAATGATGCCTGCAGCTACAGGCATCATTCAGATATCCTTGTTTTCAGCCAGCAATTCTGTGGACCATAAGAATGATCATAGTGGCAGTTCCACCAATTGATCATTCTTATAGGCGACGGGAGGGGACAACCCCCCCTCCCGCCGCCATCCGGTGCTTCTCCGGGCTCTTCCATGCCATCGGGGACCCGGAGAAAGAATCAGCCGCGCAGGATAACGACCATAGAGATTTCCGGTGGCCAGATGGTCACCAGTCATCTCTATGACCGTCAGAGACCCGGGCGTTATGACGTCACGTCCGGGCCGCGGATGTAAACAAAGCAGCGATCGCGGCTGTTAAGCATAAGATCGTAGATTTTTTTCCGATCTCATGCTTTCCAGCCTGGAGGAGAGATGTGAGGACCTGTCACAAATGATTGCTATTTCAAGAGATGTTTACATTCCTTGTAATAGGAATAAAAGTGATCAAAAAAATGAAAAAAAGTGTAAAAAAAAGAAAATTTAAAATGCCCCTATCCCTGGTAGTTCGCGCTCAGAAGCGAACGAACATCTAAGTCCCGCCCACATATGTAAATGCTGTTCAAACCACACATGTGAGGTATTGCCGTGTGCATTAGAGCGTGAGCAACAATTCTCCTCTGTAACTCTAAACATGTAACCTGTAAAAAAAATTTAAAGCGTCATTTATGCAGAGTATAAGTACCGAAGTTTAGCGTCATTCCATGTGTGATCGTAATTTTAAAGCGTGACATGTTGGGTATGTATTTACTCGGCGTAACATCATCTTTCACGTTATACAAAAAAATTGGGCTAACTTTATTGTTTTGTTATTTTTTAAATCATGTTTTTTTTTCCAAACAAAAGCATTTGAAAAATTGTTGCGCAAATACCGTGCCAGATAAAAAGTTGCAACGACTGCCATTTTATTCCCTAGGGTGTCTGATAAAAAATATATATAAAATGTTTGGGGGTTCTGAATAATTTTCTAGCAAAAAAATTATGATTTTTACATGTAGGAGAGGCGTGCCAGAATAGGCCCGGTATGGAAGTGGTTAAGGGCCCCAATCTAGCCAGAAGAAGATTCACATTAGGGACTATAATTAGACAACTCTATCCAGGGGGCATACTTGTGTTTATCTTTCAGTTCTCACCCTCAGGCCTAAACCATGTTCTCTTGTCTGAGAGTTCTTAAGTGACACTTGGATCAGTTCATCTCATACACAGAGCTACTGTTTATGCCATTGGGAACTCAGTGTATGCTGGAATTTAAATTCTTTGCAAGGGACCCTATGAGGCTGATTGTGTAATATTATTTTTCTTCATGTTTAGCTTGCCAATGTAGTCAATTTTTCTTTCAAAGGGTTGTAAGTCTAATTCTTTGTGCTTGTTAAGGTTTACAGAAAAACTGATGGTGTCAGTGGGGTTGAAGCCTCACATAGGGCTAGACAAGAGTAAAGGACCTCCTGCAGGGGTAGCGCTACACTTTAAGGTCAAAATGGACTTACTAAATTATGAGTATACCCCATGTGTAATACCGAAATAGACACATTCCCAATACGGACCGAGCGACACTCCTCTCCGGACCGTCAGGCCGCCAGTGTATTGCCACATTTTAGCAGTCATTGGTTACTGGGACCATGGGTGTCCCAGCAACCGGTGATCTTGCGTGTGCACCCCTGCCGGGCCACGAGTTGAGGGGAGACATCACATGCACGTCCTGCCCCCCCTGCTGCTCCCAGCTCTTGACTCTCACTCCATCTGTGCCAACTATTGCCCTCAAGGATTGTGGGGCACATTTTTTGTAAGGGGGATCGCTGATGGGCATATTCTGTTAAGGGGCACCCTGATGGGCACATTTTGTTGTGTCCATCAGTGTGCCCCTAAACATAAAATGTGCCCATCAGAGTGCCCCTTAACATAAAATGTGCCCATCAGCATGCCCCTTAGTTTTTGTTTATGGGCACACTGATGGGCACATTTTATGTTAAGGCGCACTCTGATGGGCACATTTTATGTTAAGGGGCACGCTGATGTAAGAGGACAGTCTGACGTGAATGCCTGATGTAAGGTGACACTGTGCTTGGAACCCCTGATGTAAAGGAGTACTGTGATGGGGACACCTGATGTAAAGGTTTACTGTGATGGGGACACCTGATGTAAAGGAGTACTGTGATGGGGACACCTGATGTAAAGGAGCACTGTGATGAGCACAACTGATGTCCCCATCAGAGTGCCCCCTAACATAAAATGTGCCCATCATCAGCATGCCCCTTATTTTATGTTAATGGGCACACTGATGGGCACATTTTATGTTGAGGGGCATGCTGATGGGCACAACTTGAGATTCGGACCATCAGCCCAAAGAAAATTTTAGCAACCTGACCTCCTTGAATTTTAATTTAATACCCCTGCTCTAGAATAAGCAATATTTAGACTATTGTTGTAAAAATTCTTAGCAACCTAACAAGGAACTCACTAAATCCTAAACTGATGGTTTTGGGAGTTAACTCCAGGAATAATTCCAGGAAATGGATTATTAGACTAATGTTCTTTAATGCATGGAAATCTATTTTGCTGGAATGGAATCAGCTTTCCCCACCTACAACTAGTAGCTGGATAGCAGTAATTAATTAAGCTGTACCACTTTATGAAAGTTGCTTACCTTAGCTGAATGTTTCACACAAAATGCCTAAAGCTATTATTCCCATGGATTGAATTTCAAGTGGTTGGACTGAGTTTCAGCCCAGCTGATGTGTCAGAAGATGGTGATGACTTTGGTGACTGTGGATATTTGTCTCAAGAAAATATGCTTAGATGGGATAATTAGTAGTAGAGACATTGCAAGGCAACTAAAGAGAGTTGGATTAGGTAATCGATAAGTTGAGGAGCTTGCTGTATGAACAATGGATATATCTTGTAAGTGTTAAGATTTTTGACTCAAAATCAATAAAATGCTTCCGTTAAAAAAAAAAAAGTGTTAAAAATGCATTAGAATTTGCCATCTTTACTTGTTCCAGGTCAGTACGCAAAATATTGAAATCAAATTATCAGCATGACATCCAGGCAGCTAGCAGTATCACATAGAATGATCATTAATGGCAGCCCCCACAATTCTCTTACTATAGGTTCATGTCTGCTTTTAAGTTGGTTGGCTTGAACAATTATGTTTCCTGCATGGCTTATGAAAGGTCAGCATGGTTCTTAGGATACCAGCTGGGTATGTCTTCAGCAGCTTAATGTGGAGTGTGTTTGGGCTCAAGACATTATTTTATATGTCAGCAAATGCTTATAAAATAATTCATCCAAAGCGTATCTTTAAGGAAAAGTATTAATTTCCCGATGAGATGATCCTGTCTTTGTAGGTTACCTTTAACACTAGCTACAATGTCATATAGTGTGTCCCTTTCCTTTGGGCACAGCTGCCTAACACTGCAGCTAGCAAAGTGACTGCTGCTTTGCTAGAGAGCTCCTGTCTCTGTCCCTCAGCACTTGCCTGAGGCAAGCATCAGCAAGAGGCATTTAGAAGTATTTGAGGTGTGTCGGCCCCACCTAACTCTGTATCCCTCGTTAGTTATGGAAAATTTTCTTTTTTCAAATGCTCTTTAACCTCCCTGGCGGTATTCCCGAGTGTGGCTCGGGGTTAAAATTCAGTACCATTAGCGGTAACCCCGAGCCACACTCGGGATCGCATTGCAGGATCCTGGGGCGGCTTTACTTACCTTGTCTCCGGGATCCTGCGATGTCACCCGCAGTGTCCGAGGGCTCCGTCCTCCTCCGAAGCCTCTCCGTGCCAGGCTCCGTTCCCTGCGAACGGCGCGACGCACGGGGGCGGAGCCTGGCGGCAAATTAAAAAAAAAGTAAAAATCATAACACATACAGTACTGTAATCTTACAGATTACAGTACTGTATGAAATGATTTCACATCCCTTTTGTCCCCAGTGCTTTGGCCCATGCCCTGCATGCAGTTTTACATGATATACACTGTTCTTTCTGCCTGGAAACTGGAGATTGTCCATAGCAACCAAAAAGTGTCCCTTTACGTCAAAAGTGGCTTTAGACCAGCTAGAAAACAGCGATAGTAAATTAGAACACTTGCAGAATTGAGCGATAGTGAATTGTGGGGAAATTTATTTTATTACTATTTTTTTTTTTTTTTAATTATTTATTTTTATTTATTATATTATAATTTATGTTTTTGTGTTTCAAACTTTATCATACCCGGGATATCTACTAGACTCTGGTTTGGACAGATTTAAGTGTGTTATTGTTAAGATTTACAGACCTACAATATAAAACGCCAAATTTCCATGCAAAATAATTGTACCGCTTTCAGCACCTAAAATCCGAAATAATCATACCGCCAGGGAGGTTAATTAAATTGTGTGTTTTTATACCATAGTGTTTTGAGAATGTACACAGCATTTAAAATAGGAATCAGTGATTTCATTGTTTTAATTGAAAAGAGACAGATGTTCCTAAGTTTAAAAGAGCAGCAGCGACAAATATTAGTGGTTAGCAAAAAAAAAAGTGTTAAAAGAATAGTATTTGGAATATCTTTAATTGTTTTTTGATAGATAATTCAGCTACCGAGGACCCAGGCTGTCCTCCCCACCACTGCAGTGGATACCATACAGTATATAACTTTGTTGTCACATAGGTTTAAAAAAGCACACATCTACCATTAAAAAAAAAACAACAAACCTGAAATCCCATGTATACACAATCATATACCCACAGTTGATCCAGAGGAAGGCGAAAAACCCCAGCAAAGCATGATCCAATTTACTCCAGCAAGGAAGAAAAATCCTTCCTGATCGCCCGAGAGGCAATCAGATATTCCCTGGATCAACTGTACCTATATGTTAGTGTCCAGTTATATCATGTATACAGTGAGGACGGAAAGTATTCAGATCCCCAAATCCAGCTGTGAAAATCTTGCATCTTTCCCAAAAAGACTCATGGCTGTATGAGATCAAAAGGCTTCTACTAAATACTGAGCAAAGGGTCTGAATACTTATTTCAGTTTTTCTTTTTTAATAAATCTGCAAAAATGTCAACAATTCTGTGTTTTTCTGTCAATATGGGGTGCTGTGTGTACATTAATGAGGAAAAAAAAGAACTTAAATGATTTTAGCAAATGGCTGCAATATAACAAAGAGTGAAAAATTTAAGGGGGTCTGAATACTTTCTGTCCCCACTGTATTTCTTTGGGATCCATACCTCTCTTAATATAAGAAAGGACTTTGCTTGCTTTGGAAACTGCAGCTTGGCATTGCATGTTGTTATTAAGCTTATGGTCTACCAAAACCCCCAGATCCTTCTCCACTATGGTATCCTCCAGTTGTACTCCCACTAGTATGTATGATGCATGCATATTCTTAGCCCCCACATGCATGCACTTTAAATTCATCAATAAAGCAGTGCACTGAGGTAGGCTTGTAAGTTGGAGACATCCTGTAAGGACGTTATTCCACTGCATAGCTTGGTGTCATCTGCAAAGCCTGAAATGATACTTATAACCAGACCCTATATTTTTTATAAAGATATTCAAAAGTAAGGTTCCCAACACTGAACCTTGGGGTATACCACTAATAACCTTAGACCATTCAGAGTAAGAATCATTAACCACTACTTTCTGAATTCTGTCTTTCAGCCAGTTTTCTATCCATTTACAAACTGATCTTTCCAAGCCTGTAGACTTTACCTTAAATGTTAGTCGTGTGTGGGGAACTGTGTGAAACGCTTTGGCAAAATCCAAATATACTATGTCCACAGCCACCCCTCTGTCCAAGGTTTTACTTACCTCTTCATATAAAGAAATCAGGTTTGTTTGTCAACTTCTGTCTTTCGAAGATCCATTCTGTCTGTTGCTTAAAATATTTTTTTTCCCACTCGTCTATGTGGTCTTTTTGTAAACTCTCCAGTATCTTCCCGACAATAGAAACTAAACTAACAGGTCTATAGTTACTTGGTAAAGACTTTGATCCCTTTTTAAATATAGCCACCACATTGGCCCTGAGCCAATCCAGTGCTACTATTCCAGTCATTAACAAGTCACTAAAAATTATAAACCATGGCTTTAAAATGACAGAGCTCAATTCTTTTAGGATCCGTGGGTGTATGCCATCTGGTCCAGGTGCTTTATCCACTATTATTCTGTCTAAATATTTCTGGGCCGTATCACTTCTGAGCCATTGTGGATCATTTGGAGCTGTGTCAATACCACCCCCATTATGGACATGAGCCCCCCCATGCTGTTTTGTGTGAAGAAAGTATTTAATAAATTTGCCTTCTCTTGTTGTGATTCAGCAAAATATTGTAGTCAAACCTCTTGTTACTGTAATGATTTTAAATGCAAGGTTCATGTTTGGCTTACTGCCTCTTGCAGTCTACAGAGATAGCTAAGAAGAGCAGATTTAAAATGGGGAAACTATAGATGATATATCTCAGTACTAAAACCACCAGTTTGTGCAGTTAACACACTGGCATGTTTAATAACACCTTGTATTTTACCCAAGTCAGAAACTTCAGTGCTGGGAAAATCGATCCTTTAATTAAAGCAGCAAAGCCTGAAATTAAAATACATAGAAAAAAACGAATAATGATCAAAACACACTGTGCCATAAGGTAGCTACTGTAATCTTTGATTGTTCCCTGTCAGAATTACTGTAAGTGCTTATCTGGTTTGACAAAGGCTGCACAGTTTCCATACTATATTTAAATTAATTGCACATGGTTTATGAATAAGTGGGCTATATAAAATGGATGATAATTTTACAGTCCTGTGCAAAATTATGCACACTCCATGGAAATTCTTGTCAACATTTGTCAATTTGTCAACATTTTTGAACAGGTGAACAGGTGATATATCTGAATATTAACACAAGAACAATGTTCCTTTTCAATCACTTATTCAACAAAAATGTCACCCCCACAAATTTTTATTTACCAGTTTTCTATGCAAGTTTTCTCTAGTTTTTGTTACATGTCCGGGTCCTGAAGTAGCAAAGCAAACAACAAACCAAAACATTTTCACCATTATAAGCTTCTTTAACCGCTTCAGCCCCGGAAGATTTTACCCACTTCCTGACCAGAGCACTTTTTGCGATTCGGAACTGCATCGCTTTAACTGACAATTGCACAGTCGTACGATGTTGCACCCAAACAAAATTGATGTCCTTTTTTCCCCACAAATAGTGCTTTCTTTTGGTGGTATTTTATCACCTCTGTGGTTTTTATTTTTTGCACTATAAACAAAAAAGTGCAACAATTTTTTTTACTTTTTGCTATAATAAATATCCCCCAAAAATATATAAAAAAAACAATATTTTTCCTCAGTTTAGGCCGATACGTATTCTACATATTTTTGGTAAAAAAAAATCGCAATAAGCGCATATTGATTGGTTTGTGCAAAAGTTATAGCGTTTACAAAATAGGGCATAGTTTTATGGCATTTTTATTATTAATTTTTTACTAGTAATGGTGGCGATCTGCGATTTTTATCGGGACTTCGACATTATGGTTGACACGTCGGACAACTTTGACACATTTTTGGGATCATTGGCATTTTTACAGCGATCAGTGCTATGAAAATGAATTGATTACTGTAAAAATGTCACCGGCAGTGAAGGGGTTAACCACTAGGGGGCAATCAAGGGGTTAATGTGTTCCCTAGTTTGTGTTCTAACTGAAGGGGGGATGGGACTGTGCAGGGGAGATGACAGATTGCTGTTCATACTCTGTATGAACGGACGATCTGTCTGTTCTCCCCTCACGGAACCAGAAACTGTGTGTTTCCGTGTGCCTCGAGCGATTGCCGGGGGGCCCGGCAGTGCTCGCGACTGCCGGGCACTCGCGTGGGCCCCGTAGTGGCCACAGGGCGAAGAGACATTGCAAAACGTTGTTTCGCCCAGCCGTGCCAATCTGCCGCAGTACAACTGCGGCGGACGGTCGGCAAGTAGTTAATTAAAATTCTGTCTTCAAGAGTATGGTATTGTATTTTAAATATTTCTAACCTTCACCTATTAGTCTAAACATTCTTGAGGTTTGGAAACGTACTTTGTGAAAATTCCCACACGTTTACTTCCTTTAATTCTGTGATCCGTTTTCTGTATGTCATGTGAGCCTGCTTTATGAACTAAAGATTTGCTGAGGGAAGGAATTTCAGGAGGTGAAGTCAGTACAGAAATCACTGCTTGCAGGCAGCAAGGTACCAGGGATATGTAGTCCTTAGAACTTGAAAGTAAAGAGCAGAGGTGACGCTCCAAAGCATGCAAGGAATCCATAAAGTGATGGAAAGGGACAGGCAACACTCACAGCATGAAAGAGTATTTTTCAAGTAAGCTTATATTGGATTGTCAAAAATATTTACTGTTTATATGGCTATTACAATGCTTGTGTTAAAAAATGAAAGTGTATTTTGGGACTATAGAACACCTTTTTGGCAGACACGTCCACTCTTACTGTGACCAAACAACTCTATTTTTGATTAATTAGTCTATAGTACATTGTTCCAGAAGGCCTGGTCTTTGCCTATATAGCAATCTGTAATCTTGCTGCAATGTTTTTTCTTTACGCATCTCTTATTCAGGTTGCATTGGTACAATCACTTTCTGATTGTAGATGCATGCACTTTCAATCCAACTGTTGTGAGAGTTATCTGAGCGCCCTGCAGTGAACCTTTGGAGTTCTTTGGATGACTTTTAGCATCAGTAAGCTTTTAGGTTGAATTTGCTGTGCCGGCCGTTGTTTGAAATCTTTGCCACTTGTAGATTGTTTTCCTTACAGTGATCTGAATTCTGGTTGTGGTTGAAAAAAGCATTTTTAAATGGAATCTGGACCTACATATTGTATAAACTGTACACAGTCTGAACTCCTTGTACCCACAGTTTCATTTTCTTTTCCTCGCATGTGATTGTGTGATTATGAGTGAGAGTCTCAATCATAAACCCAAATTAAAAAACAGTATAAACAGAGAGGTAACACTGTGCCTGAACCTACCTTAAAGGCTAAGTTCACCTTTAGATATGTGTTACGCCTGTATTTAAAGCGTTTGTTAACCCCCAAAAAAGATCCTGTTCCCTTAAAGCATGTTATATAGCACAGCGCTTGTGCTGTGTCATTTGGCCCCCTGTATCACCTGTAATACCTTTCTGATCCTGCCTGGCTATGTCCTTCCCCTGTACTTTGACCACAATATATCAGGGCTGCTGAGCCCTGACACCGTTGTCGGCCGCAGCCCTGCTCTCTGTCTTCTGTGTCCTCTCCTCCATCCTCTCACCTCCCCTCTCTGACTGTCTGCTTGTGTCAGTGCTGGCCCCCCTGCTCCTGCTGCTCTCATACTTAACATTAAAAGCTCCCATCCCCTCTGTATTAGAACAAAAGGTTCCCCTGTGTCTGTGGTCTGTGTTATATCATAAATGTGCTTATCTGTACTGATAACACACTGTCTTCCTGCAATCATGTGACTCCTCGCCTCTGTCTATCCTCTCCAGCTGACGTCAGCGTCAGTGCTCGGACCCCGCCCACTGGAACTGTCAGCCGGTGAGAGGAGGCAACTGATCGCAGGAAGACACTGTGTTATCAGTACAGATAAGCATATTTATGAAACAACACAAGCACAGGGGAATTAATTGTTCTAATACAGGGGGGTTGGGAGCTTTTTATACAAGTGGCTTAACAGCCACTTTAAGGTGCAAGATGTTACTATACAGCACCTGCCAACATCTCCCGATTCTTCTACCTCTTCACCTGCTGTCACAGTTTAAAAATAGCGCAGCTGTGTGGGGGTCTGCAAGGGTGGGCACACTTTCTACAGCTTTCAAAACTGAAAGCCCATACAGAGATATGGCCATAAAGCTGTAGGCAATGTCTGCAGGAGCCTGACTTTGCACCCGCGATCTACCTACTGTGATTACCTGCGAAACTAAGTGCATTTTTTTAAACTTTAGCCATTAGGGCTTTTAAAAAAAGGTCTTAGCCTTTAGACCCTTTAGAGCACTGTTAAACATACAGTATATGCAGTAGCAGGTGTATCTTAAAGCACAGCCACTGCATATACAGTATAAGTATTGCTGTCTTTTTCTGGGGTGTGCTTCAGAGCAATGACTGAGGTGTCATCTAAAGCTCACGGTCAACTGCTTACAATCAGGAGCTGGTAGGTGCATCTTCCAATGACATCAACACTATTTATCTTTTCACAGTATGGCAAGATCAGGAGCTCCACGTACTGGCTCCAGGCATCATGTTCCATTTAAATTTCTGGCTTGGGCCAGCATAAAGGGATTAAAAAAATAACTTAATTAGTTGCAATCTACATAGAAACAATCAACTGTTGACAAAATAAGCACTATTGTCAGGACTATTACACAACATAACATATAGAGTGCAGGGGTCCGGTCTATATAATGTGCTGCACAGTAGCAGTAGTACAATACATTGTACAACATAATGTACAGACTGGAGAAGTAAAGAGTTTTAACCACTTACGGACCGCCCGCCGTTATTATACGTCGGTACTTTGAAGAGGGATATTGTTTTTATGACAGCAGCTATCTACCATAACCCCAGTATCCTCTTCTTCAGCAGGCAGTCCGCTTTCAGATAAAAGTGGTCTCTGTGGCGGATTCGCCGTAAGATCACTTTTATCAGCGATGGGAGACCATATGAAAACAGTGTTCAAACCACACATGTGAGGTATCGCCGCGATCGTTAGAGCGAGAGCAATAATTCTAGCCCTAGATCTCCTCTGTAACTCAAAACATGCAACCTGCAGAATTTTTGAAACATCGCCTATGGAGATTTCTAAGGGTAAAAGTTTGTCAGCATTCCGCAGTTTTGAATCGTGACTTGTTGGGTATCAGTTTACTCAGCGTAACATTATCTTTCACAATATAAAAACAAATTGAGCTAACTTTACTGTTGTTTTATTTTTTAATTCAAAAAAGTTTAATTTTTCCCAAAAAAGTGTGCTTCTAAGACGGCTGCTCAAATACAGTGTGACAGAAAGTATTCTAAGTAACAGTTTTTTACAGTTTTTAACTTGTAAACACCAAATCTCAGAAAGAGGTTCGGGTCTTAAGTGGAAAAAAAAAAAAAACAGAATACAGACAGGCAACACTTTTCTGAGGTTACCTTAAAGAAGAACCATTAAAATGGCTGCAAACTACACAGCAACGCTTGTATTTCTCAGCATTGAGGGCACCATGGATCGGGCAACATGGAGGACAGTAGACGAAAGACACATCATGTGTATTTCCCTTTGACATCGTAACATCAGCACAGAACTGGCAGAAACCAGTGGGACCCAGGTACACCCATTTACTGTCCAGAGAAGTGTGGCTCAAAGTGGTCTTCATGGAAGAATTGTGGGCAAAAAGCCATACCTCTGATGTGGAAACATGGCTAAGTGACTCAAATATGCACGAAAACCTAAAATGTGAAACATTTGACTGTAGCAGGAGGCAGTTTGTTTGCCAAAGAGCTAGAGAGTGGTACAATAATGAGTATCTGCAGGCAACAGTGAAGTATGACAGAGGTTCCTTGGAGGTTTGGGGCTGCATTTCGACAAAAGGAGTTTGTAGATTTGGTCAGGCTCAGTGGTGTTCTCTCTGATCCCAACATCATCAAGTCTGTCTGGGATTACTTAAAGAGACAGAAGGATTTGAGTTCCTTCAAAAACTGTGTGCATGAGCACTGTATGTACCTAGAAGAATTGACACTGGTTTGAAGCAAAAGGGTAGTCACACCAAATATTGATTTGATTTGGATTTCTATTTTGTTTATTTACTTCCCAATTTGATAATTGATAAAAATAAACTATTAACATTTCTATTTCTGAAAGCATTCAGCACTTTTTTCACACCTATACAGCAATCAGTGTAGCGCTGGACATAAGAGTGTAACTGGTGATTAGAAATTGGTGCACAATCTCTGATAATGCTAGGGTGTAATGCCGAATAAACAATGTAAATACACCAAAAATAATCATCTAAAGCTTATATCTATACAATACATAGTGATATTCCTTTTAAATATGGGACCATGCCAGAAATAGGTATGTGTGAAAAGAATAATAAAAGTGAAAAATAAAATAAAAAGTTCAAAAAAGTTTCCCAAATAATTATTTGGGACACTTTTTTGAACTTTTTATTTTATTTTTCACTTTTATTATTCTTTTCACACATACCTATTTCTGGCATGGTCCCATATTTAAAAGGAATATCACTATGTATTGTATAGATATAAGCTTTAGATGATTATTTTTGGTGTATTTACATTGTTTATTCGGCATTACACCCTAGCATTATCAGAGATTGTGCACCAATTTCTAATCACCAGTTACACTCTTATGTCCAGCGCTACACTGATTGCTGTATATTTGATCTTTGCCTTATATCGAGGTTATAGTGTTTAGCAGCAGGATTTTACTCAATCTTTGTCACTTACGATTCATTTATTTTTCACATCTTCACATTTATGCACGTAGCGCGGTTCCTTATTTATTTATACTTTTTTCACACCTACCTAAGACTGTTGCACTTATACTTAATACAGTATCTCACAAAAGTGAGTACACCCCTCACATATTTGTAAATATATTATTATATCTTTTCATGTGACGACAATGAAGAAATTACACTTTGCTACAATGTAAAGTAGTGAGTGTACGGCTTATATAACAGTGTAAATTTGCTGTCTCCTCAAAATAACTCAACACACAGCCGTTAATGTCTAAACCTCTGGCAACAAAAGTGAGTACACCCCTAAGTGAAAATGTCCAAATTTGGCTCAAAGTGTCAATATTTTGTGTGGCCACCATTATTTTCCAGCACTGCCATAACCCTCTTGGGCATGGTGTTCACCAGAGCTTCACAAGTTGCCACTGGAGTCCTCTTCCACTCCTCCATGACGACGACACCTGGTGGATGTTAGAGACTTTGGGGGAGATTTACTAAAACTGGAGCACTCAGAATCTGGTGCAGCTGTGCATGGTAGCCAATCAGCTTCTAACCTCAACTTGTTCAATTAAGCTTTGGCAATAAAACCTGGAAGCTGATTGGTTTCTATTCAGAGTTGCACAAGATTTTGCCCTCTCCATATTTAGTAAATAACCCCCTTTGTGCTCCTCCACCTTCCATTTGAGGATGCTCCACAGATGCTCAATAGGGTTTATGTCTGGAGAGCTTCTTTAGCAAGGCAGTGGTCATCTTGGAGGTGTGTTTTAGGTCATTATCATGTTGGAATACTGCCCTGAGGCCCAGTCTCCAAAGGGAGGGGATAATGCTCTGCTTCAGTATGTCACCGTACATGTTGGCATTCGTGGTTCCCTCAATGAACTGTAGCTCCCCAGTGCTGGCAGCACTCATGCAGCCCCAGACCATGACGCACCCACCACCATGCTTGACTGTAGGCAAGACACACTTGTCTTTGTACTCCTCACCTGGTTGCTGCCACACATTTTTGATACCATCTGAACCAAATAAGTTTATCTTGGTCTCATCAGACCACAGGACATGGTTCCAGTAATCCATTTCCTTAATGTGCTTGTCTTCAGCAAACTGTTTGCAGGCTTTCTTGTGCATCATCTTTAGAAGAGGCTTCCTTATGGGACGACAGCCATACAGACCAATTTGATGCTGTGTGCGGTGTATGGTCTGATCACTGACAGGCTGACCCCCCATCCTTTCAGTCTCTTCAGCAATGCTACCAGCACTCATACATCTATTTCCCAAAGACAACCTCTGGATATGACGTCGACCACATGCACTCAAACTTCTTTGGTCGACCACGGCGAGGCCTTTTCTGAGTGGAATCTGTCCTGTTAAACCGCTGTATGGTCTTGGCCACTGTGCTGCAACTCAGTTTCAGGCCATCTTTATGTAGAGCAACTGTTCTTTTTTTAAAGATCCTCAGAGAGTTCTTTGCCATGAGATGCCATGTTGGACTTCCAGTGACCAGTATGAGAGAGTGAGTGCGATAACAGCACATTTAACACACCTGCTCCCCATTCACACCTGAGACCCTGTAACAGTAATGAGTCACATGACACCTGGGAGGAAAAATAGCTAATTGGGCCCACTGGGCATTCGCTTGTAGGAAGGGAAAAAAGTCCTGCAAGCAGCATGTTTGGGGGGGTCCTAAACTGCCCCTGCCATTGAAACCAAAAGCTCTTTTTGGGTGCTTTTAACCCTTTCCTCGGCCACTAGCGGGGGTTAAAAGCGCCTGCTAGCGGCTGCTGAGGCCCCCCCGCCCCAGTGTGAAAGTAGCCTTAATGCAAGTCAAAAATAAAATACCAGTTAACATGCAAAGAAAATAAAAAATCATTAGTCCACTATGTCAAAATAGAAATGATACATGCACGGGAGCCTCAGGTGTCCCGGGTCTCTCTCTTCTCATTGGCTGAGACCCCGCAGCGGGAGCCATTGGCTTCCAATGTGATCAATCTCGGCCAGTAAGCCAATGAGGAGAGAGCGAGGCCAAGCTGCAGCTCTATGCGTCTTATGGGCAAGCTGATTGCTGTTGGGGGCATGGTCAAGGGGGAGGAGCCAGCTGTGCTACAATCGAGATATAAAAACCAAAATATGTACAAGTGCACACTTGGCTTACAGTTCTAGTACACGTAGAAAAGGTGGGGGGTTCCATCAAACGTCCGTCCGTATGACATAAACAAATTTGGCTCCTTCTGCTCCTTTTCCTGATCCAGGTAGGTCAATTCTGATACAAAACACGAGCACAGGATAGCGTAACAAGGCCGTATCACTTTATTCAATTAAAAATATATTACACTTACAATTATGCCCTTTCCACAAGGAGTGGGCTCCGTTGAAGTCCGCCTGCTCAGCGGGGAATCTGTGCAGTGATCCACGTTGATCAGGCGTAGGGCTAGTCCGTGTCCACTCCTCTTTTGCACAGCAGACACAGCCCGCTCTCCTCTATAGGCAGTCAGATGTAAACGGTCCATTTATCTGACTGCCATCAGATCTGATCCCCTGGAACGGATGGAGAACAGATCCCCATCTGTCTATTTTTAGCGGATAGGACCAAATCAGATGTTGGTGGGTGTAAACGGACACATCAGTTTACACCCGCTGCTCCATAGAGGAGACTAGAGGGTTTGATCAGGTTCGGCTGAACAACTGACAGGCGGACCCGATTGGTCCACTAATGTGAAAGGGGCCTTAAGCTGCTCTTAGCCAATGTGCACCAATGTTGACTATCCTAAGCACATCATCAGTTGGAGCTGTGAATGATAATGGTGGAAAGTCCCCTTTAGTCCTCGTGGCAGAGCCTCACATCACAGCGATGTAGTTCTTTGTTGGTTGCTGGCAGACTCTGATGTGGCAGTGGTCGGTCCTAAAGCTGCCACTGCATTGAGCGGTGCTTTTTTTCTCCCTGATTGTCAGAAATATCAAAAACTTGGAGGTAATTTTATTTGCTAACAAGTGGCCAACATCCCTCTATTTTATGAGAATGCAAGTTTCCCCTCAGGGTGGGACTTTGAAGACACAGATTGTGAAACAGTAATTAAAAAATGTGAATTTTAATAGTATCAAAAAGTATTTTTACACACACAAAAAAAATGTATAAAAACAATTGAGGTACTGAACCAGCACATAAAGATAAGCAACATCAGATCATGTATAAATCATAAAACATAATCGATGTCAACAAATGGTACTGATTACATTCGCAATTCCTACGCGTTTCAGAGTGACTTTTACTACTTCAGGGATAATCTGATATGCAATTTAGTAAAGCTTATGGTATGCCCATAGAGCAATGAATGGTAGCAAGGAGACATACACAAAGATGAACAGAAGGTAACCAGAGGGTCAATGGTAAGTGAACCCGGAAGAAAAAAGCAACTGAAGAAAGTCTGATCAGTATGGGTTGGGTGTGAAACCATAAACATGCATACTGGGACCCAGTGGTGTCCCTTGAAATTGCTGTCATTTTGCAGTCTATGCTTAGTGAGAAATGGTTGTATGGTTGCCCTGAAAGGGGTTACAGTTCAATGTGTCCACCCTTTGTCCCCTATGATATATATGGGGAGCCCTGTAGACCTTTCAGTTCCGAATATAGTTGCCATGGTGCATAGGAAGCTATTAGAAAGAGAGCCACAGAGAGGTCCTGGCACTGCAAAGCAGCAGGTAGATGGCCATCTGCATATGTTGGTTACCAATATATTCAATAAGGATGTATGGTAGCACCAGTCACTTGTCAGAAATAGCCATCAGTTACTGACGGGGCAGGCGTGACAAAAAGGGAACACCCTCAAAACTTATTGCCGCCCTCTCCCTTGATGTGAGGCTCTGCCTGGAGGACTAACGGTGGAGGAACTCACTCGGAGAGTGTCCATTGTTTGATACATTGAGTGGGCTTGCTTCCAACTGGCCCCAGGACTTTACACTGCTATCAATCACAGCTCCAACTGATGCTGTGCTTAGTCCACATCGGTCCACGTTGGTTTAAAGAAGCTTAAAGTGGTTGTTAAGCCACTCTAACCTATATTCACCATCAGCACTGCCTCCTATTGCAGTGTCCCCCTCTGGGTGTGATTTATAAAAATACATGCTGCAGATACCTCATTTCACAGCAGAGATTGCGATCATATGACCAGTCAGTTTTCTCCTTTCCTCCTCTGACAGATGCAGCGGGAGGGGCTGAGATTCCCCTGCTGTTGTCAGTCTGGAGGGGAGGAGGTGAGGAGGAGAGAGCTGGCTGGTCATGTGATCGCAATCTCAGCTGTGAAATTAGGTATTTGCAGCATTTATAATTATTAATCACACACAGAGGAGGAAACTACTATAGGAGGCAGTGCTGATGGTGTACACAGGTTATTATGCAAGCAGCAGGAGGAGGGAGAGGGGGGGCACTGTCACAAGTATATAGACAGAGAGGGGAGGGGGGAGGAGGACACGAGCAGAGAGGATAGCAGGCTGCTGATGACAGAGGCACGTAAACTGACCACGGTGTCAGGCTCAGCAGCCATGATACACCGTAGTCAGTTTACATAGGGGAGGGCAGAATCTGGCAGGATCAGCCATGTTTTTTAGGTGTTACAGGTGGCCAAATGACACAGGAGAAGCACTGTGTCATATAACATGCTTCAAAGAAGCAGGATCCATTTATTATTTTTTTGGGTTAACAAACGCTTTAACCTCTTCACGCCGACCACGAACATATATGTGGCCTCTCAGTGTGTGGGCCCTAACGACAAGCAGCTGCATATATGCGGCCTTGTGTAAACCACTTGCTGTGCTGAGAGTATTCTCCCAGCAAGGTAGCCGGTGGGTACCAAAAATCTCCTGTTGTATCCAGCGATTGGGAGCTTTTCGGTCACGTGACCGCTGTGACAGCCAATCACAGCCATCACATGACCCGAATGCCAACCTCCCAGCTTTTAGAATGCTTAAAGAACCGGGAGGCGGTCAGCGGGAAGGGGTTAATTGTAAGTATAATATTTTTATTATGCAATAATGTGATACAGCCTTTTACTTAGATCCTGCACTCATGTCTATCTTTGTTTTTGTATTAGCTGTGCCACAGAACGTCCACATTGTCTTAAATGTTAAGCCATGGGTAATTCTGAATTTGGGAAATGCATAGAATACATTTTTCTGTGATAACATATCCTTCATTTTTTGTTTTGAGTGATTTTTTTGACATAGTATAATCTGCAGGGACATTTGCGCATATACACTACATGTGAACTTTGGCACGCGTAGTATCCTTTTTACGTGTGGATGTGTAAATGAAGCTCCCTTTATGATGCTCAGACTCTTTGAGCATGACAAACAGGGGAATTACCCTTTTGTTGGGAGCCCAAAAAGATATTTACATAGGGCAACCTGATGTCTCAAAAAACAGCTCAAATTATCATATCCCTACCTCTTCCAAAAGAGGCCAGACGTATGAAACCACGGGAACTCTTCGTGTGCTTTGAAGATTGGAAATGGGGATTGCTGTTGTAACAGATTGGTATATTTGGTGACAAGATACAGTAACTATGCCTGTTACAGTTTAGTGTAGCTCGATGCATTTTTTACATGTCATCTTAGATTTGGCTAGCATTTTATCTTTTATCTTTTATTAAAATTTGGATCACACAAAGCATCACACTAAGCAAGTTAAGCATCTGTTTCTTTTGAGCATCATTTCTGCTGGAGATATATATATGCGATATAGAAGGAGGAGTGTGGATCTGTTTTCTTATTAACACTGTATGTGTGACCTACCTATAACTTGGAGGTCATAACATTTCGGAAGTGTTGCTCTTATGGATGGAGGTGTCACGGAGTGAGTTAAAGCACCAGGTGATTTCCAACCTTTTATTGTTATCACTGCTTGTGGAGACGTTGGACCCTTTTACTTACTGGGCACCTAAACCCCCCTCCTGCCCGGACCAATTTTCAGCTTTTAGCACTGTCACTCTTTGAACGACAATTGTGCGGTCTTACAACACTGTACCCAAATTAAATTTGCGTCCTTTTTTTCACACAAATAGAGCTTTCTTTTGGTGGTATTTAATCACTAGTGGGTTTTTTATTTTTTGTGCTATAAATAAAAAAGGACTGAAAATTTTGTGAAAAAATGCCTTTTTCTTTGTTTCTAAAATTTTGCAAATTAGTAATATTTCTTCATAAAATTTTATCATTTTCCCCCCACAAATAGAGCTTTCTTTTGGTGGTATTTGATCACCTCTGGGTTTTTTATTTATATAACAAAATTAAAGACTGAAATTTAAAAAAAAAATACAAAACCGTTTTATATTTTGTTAATAAATTTTGCAAACAGGTAATTTTTCTCCTTCATTGATGTACGCTGATGAGGCTGCACTGATAAGGCAGCACTGATGGGCACTGATAGGTGGCATTGGTGGGCACTGAGAGGTGGCAGTGATGGGCACTGGTAGGTGATGCTGATAGGCAGCACTGCTAGGTGGCACTGATTGGCACCACTGGTGGGAATTGATAGGTGGCACTCGGCATTGATAGGTGGCACTGATTGCTGGCACTGTTATGTACTGGTGGGCACTGATTCATGGCAATGTGGGCACTCATTCGTGGCACTGGCAGGCGGTACTGGTGGGCACAGATGAGGTGGCTTTGCATTTTCCTCTTCGGGACCAATGTCCCTTCAACAGAGGCCAGTGATCGTTTTTTGTTTCTCCTCACGCTGTTAGCATGAGAAGAAAACAAACGATTACCGATCTTCTGTTTACATCACGTGATCAACTGTCATTGGCTGACAGCTGATCACGTGGTAAGGGGCCGGGATCGACCCCTTACTCCGATCTGTGATCACCTAAGTCTCATGGGACATGAGAGGGAGGATGTCTATTGACAGCCTCCTGGCAAAGTAGATCCACGCTGTAGCCTTCATTCGGCTATAGCACGGATCTGAATGGGGTTAATATAATTCCACAAATGGACTTTTTTGTTCTATAAAAGATGTGTGTTTTTAATATATATTTTTACATATGTTATTGAGAGTTTGGATGTACTTTGTCACCTCTATGCACCATACTGTCTCAAGTAAATAATTTGTGTCTGTGTATTTATTTATTTTTTTTCCACATTTCCAGTTTCAATGCGCGTGTATATATAAATATATATACACAGTGGGGAAAAAAAATGTTTATCCCCTGCAGATTTTGTACATTCTTGCACAGAAATGAAGGGTCTATAATTTTTATCATAGCTGTATTTGAAATCATAGAGACTGGATATCAACCAAAAATCCAGAAAAAAACTCATGATACAAATGTTATAAATTGAGTTGCAGTTCAGTGAGTAAAACAAGTATTTGAGCCCCAAGAAAAACATAAGGATCAAGTACCTGAAGAAGTAAGATATTTCTTGTAGTTGGTAACCAGGTTTGCACACATGTCAGGAGGGATTTTGGTCCACTCTTCTTTACAGATCTTCTCTAAATCCTTAAGGTTTTTTGGCTGCCGCTTGGCAAATCGAAGTTTCAGCTCCCTCCATAAACATTCTATAGAATTAAGGTCTGTAGACTGGCTAGGCCACTCCATGACCTTAATGTGTGTCTTCTTGAGCCACTCCTTTCTATGTCGCCTTAGTATGTATTGGGTCATTATCATGCTGGAAGACCCATTCACGACACATCTTCAATGTTCTGGCTGAGGGAAAAAAGTTCTCATCCAAGATTTTACAATACATGGCCTCGTTCGTTGGCCCCTCAATGTGGCAAAGTTGGCCTGTACCTTTAGCAGAGAGACCACCCCAAAGCATACTGTGTCTACTTCCGTGCTTGACTGTAGAGATGGTGTTCTTAGGGTCATAGTCAGCATTTTTCTTCCTCCAAACATAGCGAGTCGAGTTAATGCCAAAGAGTTCAATTTTGGTCTCATCTCACCACAGCACTTTCTCCTAATCTTTCTCTGAATCATTTAGATGTTCACTGTCAAACTTCAGACGAGCCTGAACATGTGCCTTCTGGAGGAGGGGAAATCTTGTGCGCGCTGCAGGCTTTCAATCTATGTGTATTGTGTTAACGTTGGTTTGTTTGGGGACTGTGGTCCCTATTGCCTTGAGATCATTCACAAGCTCCTCCTGTGTAGTTCTGGGCTGTTCTCTCACTGTTCTCATCATCCTTGCTCCATGAGGCAAAATCTTGCATAGAGCTCCAGACCGAGGGCGATTGATGGTTATTTTGTATTTCTTCCATTTGCGAATAATAACTCTAACAGTTGTCTCCTTCTCACCAAGCTTCTTGCTGATGGTCTTGTAGCCCATTCCAGCCTTGTGCAGGTCTGCCATCTTGTCCCTGACATCCTTTGACAGCTCTTTGGTCTTGCCCATGATGATGAGGTTTGAATGGAAGAGATTCTGTGGACAGGTGTCTTTTATACACATAACGCGTTGTCGTTAGGAACACCTTCTTAAATTGACAGAACTAATCTGTGTACCACATAAGCACATACTGTAGCCAGTCTGTTGGAGCCAGAATTATTGTTGGTTAGTAGGGGATCAAATACTTATTTTACTCACTGAACAGCAACTCAATTTATAACATTTGTATTGTGTTTTTTCTGGATTTTTGGTTGATATTCTGTCTCTATCATTTACAATACACCTATGATAAAAAAAATGATAGACCCTTCATTTCTTTGTAAGTGGGAAAACTTACAAGAGCTGCTGGGGATCAAATAATTATTTTCCCCACTGTATACACTATATATATATATATATATATATATATATATATATATATATATATATATATATATATATATATATATATATTTATAAATATCATGAATGATATTCAGTGTTTTTGACCTAAGGAAGGGCAGAATTTTCCCCAAAGCTTTCAACCAACGACTTTATACTTTAATGTATTTTGGCTGTTGAGGTTGGTATTGCTGCAAAGCACCAACCACAAACATTGTTTATGCAGTCCATTATACTAAATATATATTTATATTTTCAGTGCTTCTCTGCAATATATGCATATTTATCTCTGTTCTGTCTCTTTTAAAACACTGCAGGTGTTAGTCCTTATAATTCTGCCAAAAATCCAATGAGCTCCCAATTTCCTGTAGAAAGCTGAGAACGCTGCATCTGGTGCACTGAAACCCCTCCAGTGTTATTTAGTGTTACTAAATGGTACATATAGGATTAGTAAGAGTCTCACTCAATTTGTGAAGCCCAGAGGGTAATGTAAAGAACAACAGATGTAATTACACTGTTTTCAGAAAAAGATAGAAAAGGTCAGGTTTAACATACTACACATGTTGATCATATAATGCCAGTCCAGTCGAGCCTTGTGGTAAATGTCCATCTTGCAGTTTGGATAGGTTACATAAGTTAAAACCGTATGTGCATTCTTCAACATGGGATTTATATCTGGCATCTTCTGACCATGTTTTAAATTCTCTTACTTCAGAAGTTATAACTTAGATGGTACAATTTTGCAGGTGGCTGTAAAGGCTTTTTTTTCAGCCAGATTGGAAAAGCTGCGTAAGATGCTTTCTGCAATGATACAATTTTTAAATTTAAACTGCAAATTCAGCCCCCAAGGATCAGTTTTGAGCAAATACAAAAGGATACAATGACAGTGAGTTACAATTGCAATGGGTTTGTGTCAGAGAGGTCATATAAGAGGACCGGAGTGACTCAACAGAATCAAGAGGTCCTGACAAATATCAGCCGTAATGTAAATCAGTACTGGTAAAGGGAGCACAAATAAATGTCCCCTAGTGCTAACAGACTAGTCATGTTATAGTGTAATTCCAGGAGGTGATCCCAAAACAGGAAAACTTCCAAGACAACTCTATAAATGGTAGAAAACTGCCTATTTTTTACAAGTAGATGGAAAGACAGGGAGAAGATTACCAGAAGGGGGAAAGCGAGAAAGAGAAAACAAAAAAGGGGGGAGGGGTGGGGTTTAAGGCAGAAAAGTAGACGATTTGCTATGAGATGTGAGAACACAATCAACCAGTAGAAGTCCCCAATTCAACATTTCTCTTATTAATTTATTAGGAAACTGAGATACTAATGAAACCACACAAAACAATACATTCATGTATGAGGCTGGGTTCACACTTGTACGTCAAACACTCCGACATTAGGAGCTCATTTCGCATGATGTGTGAAAATCAATGTTTTCCTATGAGAGCCGTCTTAACCGGTCTGACTAAAAATGCTCCCTGCACTACTTTGGTCTGACATTGATCCTACTTTAGCCCATTGAATATCACTAAATTTGGATCAAATTCGGATCACCTTCTTAACTGATCCGACTTTGGCATGCGACTTGTGCTCTGAAGATCTTGAAGGGAACCCCACGCCAAATAAAAAAAAAAGGCATGGTATTCCCCCTTTCAAGACCCTTCAGTCTGGCATGGGTTTTAAGGGGAACCCCCATGATGAAAAAACAACATGGGGCCCCCCAAAATCCATCCCAGACCCTTATCCGAGCACACAGCTCGGCAGGTCAGGAAAGGTGGTAAGGACGAGCAAGAGCACCCCCTCATGAACCGTGCCAGGCTGCATGCCCTCAACATGGGGGGTGGATGTTTTGGGGCGGGGGGGCCCTGCACCCCCCACCCCAAAGCACCTTGTCCCCATGTTGAGGAGAACAAGGGCCTCTTCCCAACAACCCTGGCGGGCCCCCAGATCTCGGCCCCCAACCCTATGTGAATGAGTTTGGGGTACGTTCTACCCCTACCCATTCACCTAAAAAAAAGTGTCAATAAAATGCAGTACACAGGTTTTTAAAGTAATTTATTAAGGCAGCTCCGGCGTCACTTCCGATTTCTTCTCCCCCTCCAGCTCTTCTCCCTACTCTGCTGATTTCTTCTCCCCTCTCCGTTAGTTCTCCCCTCTCCGTTTCTTCTCCCCTCTCTGTTTCTTCTCCCCTCGCTGTTTCTTCTCCCCTCTCTGTTTCTTCTCCCCTCTCTGTTTCTTCTCCCCTCTCTGTTTCTTCTCCCCTCTCTGTTTCTTCTCCCCTCTCCGTTTCTTCTCCTCTCTCCGCTTCTTCTACCCTCTTGGCTTCTTCTTCCCTCTCTCTGGTTCTTCTCTGCTAATGTCTTCTGCCTCTGCCGGGTCTCCTTTCTGCGTTGTCTTCTCCCTCTGTTCTTCTTATGTTGCCTCGACGCACTCTCTCGGTGTAATGCCAGATCCGGTGTGTTCTATGACTTATAAAGAAATGGGGCAGGGCATTGGGTGATATCACATAGCGACCCCACCCCCTTATGATGTCACAGCACCATCATGTTCCGGGCAGTGACGTCAAAAGGGGCAGGGCCTCCATGTGATGTCACCAGATGGCCCCACCCCATGTCATTATAAGTCATAGCACACAGCGGATCTGGCATTACACTGGGAGAGTGCTTCGAGGCAATTTCAGAAGAATAGAGGGAGAAGACAGCGCAGAGGGAAAAGAACCGGAGAGGGTTTAAAGATATCAGCAGAGAGTGGAGAAGAACTGGCAGAGGCAGAAGACATCAGCGGAGGAGGGAGAAGAGCCGGAAAGGGGAGAAGAAAGGAAGAGCAGCAATGGGAGGTGACGAGAACACATCGCTCTCCGGGCAGAGCGACGTGTTCTAGTCACCTCCCATTGCTGCTGTTATCTCCAGTAGGACGGGCTGTCTGTAAACTTTCGGCCCGAGCTCCAGACTACACAAAACGCCTACTATTGTCTACTAACATGTGAGTTTAATTCCTTTACTTATTTTAATAAAGTCAACGATTTTACATTATATGGAGCCTTCTTTTCTTTCATGTCATATCCGTAATGCTGTGGGCTGAGGTCTGAGTACCTGTCAGTGTGAACATCCCTAGTATGATACCAAGGTTTCTGATGTTTCATCTCGGTGTAAGGCTTCTGGTCCATTGGTCGTGGTTCGAATCAGTATTGACAAACAGCCCTCTCTGATCCTCTGTAACGGCAAGCAAGAATCTATGTTTTGTGGAACTTTTTTGAGTTTTATATATATTTTATAACACTTGGGTGATTCACATTTTTGTATATGGACTTTTATATAATATTTTTGGTTTATCATTTTTGAGTGATCATCAATGTGTTAATGTGTTTTGAATTTTATGTTTAATGCACTAATGTGGACCCTTTCACTCATTTTTTAATTATTTGGTTTGGCGATGATGTGTATGATCGCTAATCCTTTCTAGCGCGATTCAACCCCCCCTTTTTTCTATTACAGTAAAGAACCCTCTACGTAGTTTAAGGTTAAACCTCTTTTCTTCTAATTTTAATGAGTGGCCACGAGTCTTGTTAAACTCCCTTCTGCAAAAAAGTTTTATCCCTATTGTGGGGTCACCAGTATGGTATTTGTATATTGAAATCATATCATAGCCCCTCTCAAGTGTCTCTTCTCCAGAGAGAATAACTTCAGTGCTCTCAACCTTTCCTCATAACTAATATCTACCAGATCCTTTATTAGCTTTGTTGCCCTTCTTTGTACTCGCTCCATTTCCAGTACATCATTCCTGAGGACTGGTGCCCAGAACTTGACAGCATACTCTAGGTGCGGCAGGACCAGAGTCTTGTAGAGTGGGAGAATTATCGTTTTATCTCTGGAGCTGATCCCTTTTTAATGCATGCCAATGTTCTTTCGGCTTTGTTAGCAGCAGCTTGGCATTGCGTACCATTGCTGAGCCTATCATCTACTAGGACCCCCAGGTCCTTTTCCATCCTAGATTCCCCCATAGGTTCTCCCCCCAGTGTATAGATTGCATTCATATTTTTGCCACCCAAATGCATTATTTTACATTTTTCTACATTGAACCTCATTTGCCATGTAGTTGCCCACCCAATTAATTTGTTCAGATCTTTTTGCAAGGTTCCACATCCTGCAGAGAAGTTATTGCCTTGCTTAGCTTAGTATCATCCGCAGATACAGAGATTGAACTGTTTACCCCATCCTCCAGGTCGTTTTTGAACAAATTAAATAGGATTGGTCCCAGCACAGAACCCTGGGGGACCCCACTACCCACCACTGACCATTCCGAGTACTCCCCAATTATCACCACCCCCTGAACTCGCCCTTGTAGCCAGTTTTCAATCCATGTACACACCCTATGGTCCATACCAACGGACCTTATTTTGTACAGTAAAAGTTTATGGGGAACTGCGTCAAATGCTTTTTCAAAATCCAGATACACCATGTCTACGGGCCTTCCTTTATCTAGCTGACAACTCACCTCCTCATAGAAGGTTAGTAGATTGGTTTGGCAAGAACGATTCTTTATGAATCCATGCTAATCCATGCTGATTACTGCTAATGATACCGTTCTCATTACTAAAATCTTGTATATAGTCCCTTATCATCCCCTCCAAGAGTTTACATACTATTGATGTTAGGCTAACTGGTCTGTAATTCCCAGGGATGTATCTGGGCCCTTTTTAAATATTGGTGCTACATTGGCTTTTCTCCAATCAGCTGGTACCATTCCAGTCAGTAGATTGTCAGTAAAAATTAGGAACAATGGTCTGGCAATTACTTGACTGAGTACCCTTGGGTGCAAGCCATCTGGTCCTGGTGATTTATTAATGTTAAGTTTCTCAAGTCTAATTTTAATTCTGTCCTCTGTTAACCATGGAGGTGCTTCCTGTGATGTGTCATGAGGATAAACACTGCAGTTTTGGTTACTGAAGCCCCCCGATTCCCTCGTGAAGACTGAGGAGAAGAATAAATTCAATACCTTCGCCATCTCCCCATCCTTTGTAACCAGATGTCCTTCCTCATTCTTTATGAGGCCAATATGGTCTGTCCTCCCTTTTTTACTGTTTACATACTTAAAGAATTTTCTTGGGGTTTTTTTTGCTCTCCTCTGCTATGTGTGTCTTTCATGTTCTATCTTAGCCGTCCTTATTGCATCCTTACATTTCTTGTTTCATTCTTTATAAAGTTTGAATGCTGATGATGATCCCTCAACCTTGTATTTTTTGAAGGCCTTCTCCTTTGCTTTTATATGCATTTTTACATTGGAGTTAAGCCATCCAGGACTTTTGTTCCCTCTTTTAAATTTATTACCCAATGGGATGCATTGGCTAATGTCCTTATTTAATATGCTCTTAAAGCAAACCCATCTCTCTTCCGTGTTCTTTGTTCCTAAGATTTTATCCCAATTTATGCCTTTTAGCAAGGTTCGTAGTTTAGGGAAGTTGGCTCTTTTGAAATTCAGTGTCTTTGTATTTCCCTTATGTTTCCTATTTGTGTGATTTATACTGAAGCCAATTGACCTGTGAGTCAACAGAGCGGCCCTTCTGCCAAATACGTGTCCTTTTTTAGTGATGTTGTCAAAGGGAGGAAAATGTGTCCAACAATGCTGCTTAGGCAATAAAGGACCAATTGGAGCCGGACGAAGTTCCATATGAAAACATGTTTATTGATGGGTCATCTTCAAATGTACTTATTTAATTTGCCAGCAGTCTTTTTCAGTTGCCTATATGTTAATTTCACCAGTGTCTTGTCTGTATAATTTTTGCTGCCCTGTAATGTATGTATACATGAATCGAGAGACAGAATAATTACTTAAAATCACTAAAATGTTTTATAAATTTTAATGTTAATGTAATTTCAAATGTCATTGTCAATGTTTCTTAATTTGCAGCTTATATTAAATGAGATGTATGGCCAAAGATTTTTTTGCCTTACTCCTATGGATCACAGGAGTGCAGTTAGTTCTGCCCTCCTGCACTCCTGTGACCTGTTTTCAGCTGACAGCAGGCTAAAGTCCACTGTTGACTGACATCACTCCAGGTCCAGGCTCTAGATGGATCCACCCAGATACCACTGGCAGCTGGCTCAGCCCCTAAATGAGCCTCTGGAAGTCTGAGACAGCTGCTCCTGCCCCCTGGGTAGCACAGTGATCCAGAGAGCGCTGGAGGGGAAGAGCAGAGAGTTGTTGCTCTCTGCTCAGTGTGCAAGGGAGAACTGAGTGATCAGTGGTGTTTATATGCTCAGTTCTCAGTGCAAAGGTGGGGGAACAGGTGCATTATTGGATTGATACTACTTCCACCTAGGTGAGTATAATTTTAATTTCTTATCATACAGCATGGGACACAGAGCCATAGTAGTTACTAGTTTTTTTATTTGGAAACACATATTTTTTTTTTAAATGATGATCCTGCTATAAAAGTCTTTCTTTTTATTAGGCACTTCTACTAGGACCCTATTTATACTATATGCGGTGACTGATGTTTTCCCGCACTTGATCAATACCATTATCCGTAAGGGCACATGGAAAACAGTTGTTTTCTGTGAGGCCTTTTCACACTACAATGCTGCCCTTGGGTGAGTTGCAGTGTGCTATTTAAAAAGAAAAAAAATCAGACTTGCTGCATTTTTTCCAAAATGCACTGGAGCTCACCTAATCTCAGTGCCAGTCACAACCCCACAGCTCTACTGCTGTAGCTAGTTGAGAATAAAAATGTCTTTTTAATCTTTCAAATTTAAAAAAAAAAAAAAAAGGCAAACCTTGCTGACACATAGGGGACACTAGATTGTTTTAGCATGTGACTAGTGTGAACATGAGTGGCAATTTGCTGTCCTGGTCACCCAATTTTGCTCCTGCGTTGTGACATGGACTTCCAATGGAAACTACAAATGTCTGTTTAATAAACATTATGCAGGCATAATCAACAGTTGTCAATGTTAACATACAGAATAAAAGGACTTGACCCTTTTTTTCTAACTCATTCTATATATGGAATGTGCTTTTTGATGTAATATAGTACAAGTGTAAAAACAAAATATGTGGCGCTCACTAACCCTGAGTGAAATGAGCAAATGAACAATCAGGTGCAATAATGATTAATATACAATCCATAAATTCTAAATCACAATAGAAATCAAAAAAAGGCAATAAAAGCCTATCATAAAGTGCAATAGTGATACACATTAAATCCATAAATTCAAGAGCATATTAAAAGCAATAAGAACCAAACATAAACGCAATAGTGAATAATAAAAAGTGCAATAAGAAATACGGAATGAAGCAAATAGCTCATTCAAAATGAGTGCAAAGATAATAAGGGATAATGAGATAGCGATGTGCAAAACAAACCGAAAACGTGACACTCAGATGTGTATGGTAAATGTCCCAAATGCACTGTCTAATGACCATAAAAAATATGTAATAATAAGTGCAATCCAATAATATGTGCAATCCAATAAGCATTATAGTGCAACTCCCAATATCAGCGGGATCCTGTCTTCTGATAATGATGATAAAGGAAAGAAAGGTGCAAAAGGACAGTCACTGTGATGGAAAGTGTCTCGGATAGATATAGATCATCCAATCATAGTCCGGAGTGCAACACCTGTTTCCCCCAGCCTCTCACCTGCAGCAGCGGCCCCCAATGGGCTGAATCAAGCATAAACCTGCAAGTAGAGTGCTCCACAGAGGATCCAGTTGTAGTCACAGCACACGGGGAAACTCGATATCCAATTCGCAATTGTCCTCTTCCACACTCAATGAGTGCCATCGGATAGATAGTAAAAGAAAAAAGGTGGCTCCATAGTGCAGTATTTAAAATTTATTTGCAACAAACACAAGCAGTAACTTACATTTAAAAATAAGTAATAGCAGCAGTGTAAAATGGATGCTTCCGGGTTCGGCCGTACCCGGAAACAGCGGCACCTGGCTCCTTTCTGACGCGTTGCGTCACTAACATGTGACTTTCTCAAAGGGTCAAGTGTGTTGCCTGTTACTGTACACACCACAGTTCTTGTTCTAGGCCTGAATGAGGTATTAAGGCCTTAAAGTATGTTTAAAGCTCAAAGCTCAATCTCATTCCTTTCCCTGTTGTAAAGGGGAAAGGGAGGTATCATCACTGTAAATAATACACTGTGATCACTGTTATGACCAGTCCCAGAAATCACATGGTGTTCAGTTCCTCAGATTGGCTAGGTAGTCTCTCTGTGTTCCAAGCTGTCTAATGACAGCTAAGAGCACAATGATCACTGGGTGGATTGGCAGTCCAACAAATATTCATCCAGTGCTGATCATAAAAGGCACTAGGTAAAGAAAGGGCTGCCAGCTTGCCGCTGAAAAAATGGGCCATAGTAGGTAAGTGGTTAAAGAATTTTGGTCAACCATGATAATTATAATCAAATATAATTTTTTTAAAAAGGTGCATTGTGAAAAATCTCCATTTGATTTGTATCTGTTGTCAAACTGGAAATATGGAGTATTTTATTACTACCATTAGCCTCTCGCTTTTCAGAGATTGGTAAATAGACCAAATGCTTTCCAACAGTCAAAATATAGGTAAGTATATCTAAAGGCAAAACTCTTTTTTTTTTTTTTTTTTGTAGCTTTGGACAGAGTGGAGAGGGATTAGAATCCCTATCTATTTTTTTTTATTGCTGTCTGTGCCCCCGTTAAGAAGATAAACCCTCTCTGTTTGTCCAGTTTACCATTTAAAATTAAAAATTTTGGGTTGTTCACAGAAAAATAATAGAGGGGGCACCTTCCAATGGGGACACTGGTGACCCGAGGTCCCCAAGGGATTCCCTTAATTTGCAGGTATTTCCTCTCACTTCCTGTTTGGTTATGGGACATGTAGTGAAAGGAAATCTCCAATATGGGAAACAGATGGCGAAAGAAAAAATTTACAGGGGTTATAACGCTCCCTTGCTCTATCCAAAAAGAAAAAAAAAAGGTTTGCCAATAGTTCCATTTTAAGATAGAACTACTGCTGTGGTTTGCAGCTCTGTGTAGCAATCTAGAAATACTTGTGAAGTGCTTCTTTAGATAACAAGCAACAAAATTCCACACTGTACTGTATTATTAAAATGAAGCCCTTTAATGAGGATAATATAAAGGCTGCCATTACTGAGCTCCCTTTCTGAAAATATTATTTGCCTGGCTGTCATGCAGCCCTTCTTGAATTAATACTTTGACTCATTGACTTCAAATAGGTTAGCCTTCAAGTTTAAGGCTGTAGATGGACACATACATGCTTTTCCTCAGCTACTAGTAACATTTAGATAGCAGTCTAATTGCCTGTGCATATATATGTAATGTACAAAGAGCCAATTGTAACAAGTATTGCCTGAATGTGATTTAGATAATACCTTGCCATTAGGCCCGCCTTTCAAAAATTTTATTTTGTTTCTATGTCATCTAATTAGATCATTTTGTTGATTATTTAATTTTTTTTTAGTATGTTGCTCTTGTAAGGCTGTTTGTTGTCTTTTAATATAAGAAAGTTCACATTTTCCAACAATGGGTCTGTTTGTTGAATCGTAGTGTTTTTCAGAGCGATATATGATTGATTGATCGATTGATTTGTTTTTGCAGAAGCAGCAGCATCTTCAGTGCCAACAGTCTTAAAAGGCACCTGTCTATCAATGGATGGAAGACGACATGAAAATGAAGAGAGCTGGCATGATGGATGCCGAGAGTGCTACTGTCACAATGGACGGGAGATGTGTGCATTAATAACCTGCCCTGTTCCCAGCTGTGTCAACCCTACTTTACTTCCTGGGCAATGCTGTCCATCTTGTTCAGGTAAATATACAAAGACATGGAGTAATTTGTTGGTACATATTATTGACCCTTACATCTCTTTTTCCTCCTGAAAAGTGATTACATTTTAAAGCAATTGCTTCATGTACACTTGCATGCCTTTGTTATGGCATAAAGTAAAGCAAACAAAATGTGAAAAGATAAATTATTGCTTATTCTACAAAGATGTTTAAAAATGGCTTGGACAGATTTGTTGGTACCACCCCTATAAAAGATTAATAATAATAGGATCATAGTGATATTTCAAGCTGTTTTCTGTAATTGGTTTCACACATCTTCAGTCTAGTAATCATTCAGTCAGTCTATTTAATTCAAGAAAACGAGTCACTCTGCTGTTTTGCATCACCATGTGCACCACACTTTACGGGGACCAGGAAAAGCAAAGAGAGAGTTGGCCGAGAAAATGAGAAGGAACATTATAAACCAGCATGTCAAATGTAAAGGAAACAAGACCAGCTTGAGGTTCCTGTGACTACAGTTTCAAATAATTTTAGAATGTTTAAGGACTATGAGATTGTAGCCAGCTGCCTTGGTTGTGGCCGCAAGAGGAAGCGACTCCAGATTAAACAGAAGGATGAAGAATGGTAGACAAAGCCAAGGAAAACTTCCAAACAGATACAAGTTGACCTCCCTGACCAAAGGTACATCGGGGTCTGATTGCACCATCTGTCAGCTTTTGAGCAACAGTGGGCTCAATGGAAGGGGATCCATAAGGACTGTGGAAAAAAATATATAATTCTAAAGTGGACTTTGCTAAAATGAATATTGACAAACTGCCATGCTTCTGGGAGAAATCTCTTTGGACAGATAATACACAACTGGAGCTTTTTTTTGCAGGTCACATGTTGACTGACAAAAATATTAAGATTTCAAAGAAAAGAACAACATACCTACTCTAAAATAAGGAGGAGGCTCGGTTATGTTTTGGAGCTGCTTTTCTGCATCTGGTTTGGGGTGCCTTGATTCTGTGCAGGTCAAAATATTAAATATCAAGACTACTTAAGGAATTCTTAAACAGAACCAGTGTCTGTCTTAGTTGCAAGTAAGGGGTCCTCCAACAAAACACACAATAGAAGTACCCAAAAGAACAACATTAGACTATTCTTAAAAGGCCTTTTAAGTGCCCTGATAAAAATCCTATCAAATGTCTATAGAAGAAGCTTAACCATGCTGTCTGGGAAGGCACACGTCAAATCTGACATTAGAGCAGTTTGATTAACCACTTCCATACAGGGCATTTTCACCCCCTTCCTGCCCAAGCCAATTTTCATCTTTCATCGCTGTCGCATTTTGAATAACAATTGCGCGGTCATACAACACTAGCCAAATGAAATTTTTATAATTTTTTCCCCACTAATAGAGCTTTCTTTTGGTGGTATTTGATCACCCCTGCAGTTTTTATTTCTTGCGCTATAAACAAAACAAGAGTGACAAGTTTGAAAAAAACACAACATTTTTTACTTTTTGCTATAATAAAATTTTTTTTTTTTTTAAAACAATTTTTTTCCTCAGTTTAGGCCGATATGTATTCTTCTACATATTTTTGGTAATTTTTGGACTCACAAGGGGAGAAGACCGCTCTGTGTTCCTCTGTACAAGGAACACACCATCGGTCTCCTCCCATCTGACAGGATGTGGGTCTGTGTGTTTACACACACAGATCCACGGTCCTGCTCAGTTACCGGGCAATCGCGGGTACCCGGCGGACATCGCGGCCATCGGGCACGCGCATCGGGACCCGAGAGACGCGGCGGGCGCGCGCGCACCCCCTGGGCTGCCTGGAAGGCTGCGCCATCATATGACAGCGGCCCAGAACAACAGCTGTACCGTCCCGCCGTCATATGACGTTGGGCGGGCAGCAAGTGGTTAAGAAGAGGGGGCCAACGTACCTGTTGGCAATGTAGAAGACTCATTTAGAGTTACACAAAATCAGTTGTTGGCAGTGTTTTCCTCTAATGGTGGTGCAACAATATATTGAGTTAAGGGACCCATTATGTTTGTCCATACTATTTTCATTTGTTTTTTTATTTAAAATATTCTGCTTCAAAAGCAAAGTCCGATATGGAATAAGCAATGATGGATGCCAATTACTTTGCTCAGTTTCAGGCAATTTCAGAAAATTGTGTTTTTTTTTTTTTTTTTTGGAAGGGTATAGATAGAGCAGGAGTCTCCAAACTTTTCGAAGGGCTAGTTTACTGTTCTTCAAGCTTTAGAGGGTCTGGATTGTGTCCAGTGAGAGTGGAAAATGTCCCAGGTCCAACTTCAGTGAGATTAAACATTGCCTCAGGGTTGGTAGCCAGTAGGGGGAGAAATAGTGCCCCATTATTGGCATCAGTAGAAGGAATAGTGCCCCACTATTGGTGTCATCAGTGGAAGGAATAGTGCCCCACTATTGGTGTCAGAGGGAGGAATAGTGTCCCACAGTCAGTGTCAGTATGAGGAATAGTGGCCCATTGTTGGTATCTGTGGGAGGAATACTACCTCCCACAATGAGGTTGCGACGAGTAGATACCCGACATTTTCAAGTTTTGTCCATCAGTGAATAAAATGTCAATACCCTATATTTTGCAAAAGTGGCGCTTAAAAAGCCTCTGCAGGTCATCAGTTTAAAATTATACAGGAGCTCTGTTGCTAAAATTATCGATCTCACTCTGGCATGCTTGGCAAAATGTAATGTGTGGGGCAATTGCCATCTTTATATGTAGGCACCCCAACGCATGTGTTTTCATATGTTAGGGGAGGGGGCGGCCCTAAAATATTTTTTGTTTCTTTATTTACGTGCCTCCTTTAAATGTTTACAACTTTTTATATATATATATATATATATATATATATATATATATATATATATAAATATACCTTTTATTGCTATCACACATGGGAGCAATAGCCCCTTATGTAAAATTATATAGGTGACAGGTTCTCTTTATGAGACATCTGGGGTATGTTAGACCCTGGATGTCTCCTCTGTACTCCACTGCAGCTGGAGCACAGATCAGGTTCCATCATACACATCACCAAGAAGTGACCATACACATCACTTTCTGGTCCATTCACTAGGGGGGTGTTCATAAAGCTGCCGCTGCCCTTCCCAGTGATACCCAACATGACCGCACCAGGTGTGCAGATGGAACAGCAGAGCTTGGTAAACATGGTATGCGCACTGTGGAAGTGATCTGTGGCTCCAGAGCCGCTTGTATCACTTCCACATGATAGCCGACAGTCAACTGTACAGTTGTATACATACTCCCGGACATTATAGCAGCCAGGAGTGTGTTTAAAGGCACCTGTTTCCATTCTAAAATGGCACTGGGACTAAATATCACCAAACAAATGCTCTATCAGCCTCAAAAAATTAGAAGTCGTCTTTCAAATCATGACAACGCTGAAAACTGAAAAATAGCCTGAGCAGGAAGGGGGTGAAAGTGTGGTCTTGAGGTGGTTAATGAGGCTTTAATGCTAGCCGTGGCCAAAAGTTTTGAGAATGACAAATATTCATTTTCACAAAAACTGCTGCTTCAGTGTTTTTAGATCTTTTTGTCAGATGTTACTATGGGATAATTACAAGCATTTCATAAGTGTCAAAGGCTTTTATTGACAATTACATTAAGTTTATGCAAAGAGTCAATATTTCCAGTGTTGACCCTTCTTTTTCAAGACCTGTGCAATTCACATGGCATGCTGTCAATCAACTTCTGGGCCACATCCTGACTGATGGCAGCCCATTCTTGCAAAATCAATGCTTGGAGTTTGTCAGAATTTGGGGTGGGGGGGGGGGGTTGTTTACCTGCCTCTTGAGGATTGACTACAAGTTCTCAATAGGATTAAGGTCTGGGGAGTTTCCTGAGCCATGGACCCAAAATTTTCATATTTTGTTCCCCAAGCCACTTAATTATCACTTTTGCCTTATGGTAAGGCGCTCCATCATTCTGAAAATGCATTGTTCATCACCAAACTGTTCTTGGATGGTTGGGAGAATTTGCTCTTGGAAGATGTTTTTGTACTGTTTTTTATTCATGGCTGTGTTCTTAGGCAAAATTTGTGAGTGAGCCCACTCCCTTGGCCGAGAAGCTATCCAACACATGAATGGTCTCAGGATGCTTTACTGTTGGCATGACACAGGAACTGATGGTAGCGCTACCTTTTCTTCTCCGGACAAGGTTTTTTTCCGGATGCCCCAAACAATTGGGGATTCATCAAAGAAAATGACTTTACTCCAGTCCTCAACAGTCCAAATCCTGTAGCTTTTGCAGAATATCAGTCTGTCCCTGATGTTTTTCCTTGAGAGAAGTGGCTTCTTTGTGCCCTTCTTGACACCAGGCTATCCTCCGAAAGTCTTTGCCTCACTGTGCATGCAGATGCACTCACAGCTGACTGCTGCCATTCCTGAGCAAGCTTTGCACTGGTAGTGCCCCGATCTTGCAGCTGAATCAACTGTAGGGCACAGTCCTGGTGCTTAATGGACTTGGGCGTCCTGAAGCCTTCTTCGCAAATGCAATGGAAATATTTTTTATGGGAATAAGTTGATTTTCATGTCAAAGAGGGATTTTGCAATTAATTGCAATTCATCTGACCACTCTTCATAACATTCTGGAGTATATGCAAATTGCCATCATAAAAACTGAGGCAAGAGACTTTGTGAAAATGAATATTTGTGTTATTCAGAAAACTTTTGGCCATTGCTGTACATGAATCGTTTTGTTATTTTGTGTGTATAGATACTGTTTAAAGTAATCTAATAACACTGGACCTGGTTATTGTTTTTTTTTTTTTCTAATGTAATTCATGTTAGAGGCAATTGAATCTTCTTTGGGTAATAAACTATGTCTGATAATACATTATTAATGAAAAACATCTAATACTTTGAAGCTGAACATGAAGGAAACAGTTGACATTGTGAAATCTTTGAATAGCGGTGCTCGGTTTTGACCTCCAATGCACTATATTGATTACTAAACACACCAATATAGCTACAGTATCCACTTCCCTACTAGGCACTTTCACCTCTTTCCTGCCCTTGTCACACTTTGAATGACAATTGCGCAGTAATACCCAAATGAAACTTATATCATTTTTTGAATACTCTACTACTTTGCAAAAGTATATTTTATGCTTTGTTATGATTACTCAGCTGCAGGACAATCTAGAAGAATGGTCAAACATTCCCATAGACACACTCCTAAACCTTGTGGACAACCTTCCCAGAAGAGTTGAAGCTGTTATAGCTGCAAAGGGTGGGCCAACTCAATATTGAACCCTATGGACTAAGACTAGGGTTCCATTAAATTTCATGTGCATGTAAAGGCAAACATCCCAATACTTTTGACAATATAGTGTGTGTGTGTGTGTGTGTGTATATATATATAATAGACATGTGGCTGTTACTGCAAGGTGGAATCAAGAGAACATTAACAGAGCTGTAGACTAGCTAGTTCTCTTCTAATGCCCAGGACCCAGACTCTTACATCACTTCCTGCCTATAGAGGAGGAGAGCTGGTCTTCCTGGACAGAGCCAGTACCACCATTAACCACTTGCCAACCACGCTATAGCCAAATGATGGCTAAAGCGCGGCCGGCCAGTTCTGGGAGGGCATCATATGACGTCCATCCGTGATCCTCCTCCTCTGCTGCTGCGTTCTCTGTGATCACTGTGTCCTCCCGACACAGCTGATCACATTTCGGGGTACACAGCCAATCAGCGACTCTTTACCATGTGATTAGCTGTGCCCAATCACAGCTGATCACGATGTAAACACAAGCCAGTTATCAGTATTCCTTTCCTCACGCTGACAGTGTGAGGAGAGGAGAGCCGATAACTGGCTTGTGAAAAAGGAACATCTACACTGATAATCAGGGCACTGATTAGTGTCCTGATTATCAGTGCACACATCAGTGAAGGAGAAAATGTACCTGTTTGCAACATTTTATAACAAACTATGAACAACCTTTTTTTTCTAACATTTTCGGTCTTTTTTTTAGTTAGCAAAAAAAATTAAAAACCCAGTAGTAATTAAATACCACCAAAAGAAAGCTATATTTGTGTGAAAAAAAATATAAAAAATGTCATATGGGTACAGTGTTTCATGACCGTGCAGTTTTAATTCAAATTGTGACAGCACTGAAATATTGGCCTGGGCAGGAATGGGGTGAAAGTGCCCAGTAGGCAAGTGGTTAAGGGACTTAAAAATTAATAATTATCCCATATTTCACACTAAGCTGGCATGTTTAGTGTTTACCATCTGTCTGGCAAACCAGACTTTTGCAACAAGTTTTGTAATTCTGCACTGTACAGTATGGATCTTACAGATCTTTCATTTTTCACAACTTTTAAAAAGGAAATACACCGGTTTGTCTCAGAGGCTAGGTAAGAAAGTTTACTGCTGGTCTGTGCTTAATTGTGATGCAGATTCATTGGCTGGTGTCCAGTGAGGAACACACAGGAGATCTAAATTGCTCTGTAAAGCATACAAAGTAAACATTTGGCCTCCATTCAACATTGTACTATTAAATACTATACATATTCCAAATGGACTTTGCCCTGAATAAATTATAGCAGATTTGTATTGTATTGTAAAAAATGTTTATGAAAATATAATCTAGACCTACTCACTCTTTTTTTTTTTTTAATTGGAAAAAACAACTTTATTGAGATGAAAAGCACTTAATACAATGGATTTGGATACAATTGTCAGGAATGGTAAGTAAAGGTACATTCGTCTTGATCTTGATGATCCAAACAACACAGGTAGCAAGAATAGTTCACATATGGGTATGATTCAGTTAAGTACATGTCTCACCATCCTCAGCCATCTATCCCATACTCTGGAGTATTTATGTGAACATCCCCATATGGGTATATATCAGTTTTTTTAAATGGAAGGGTATCGTTGATATCCTTTTTCCAGTTCTGGATTGTGGTGGGTGATGCCTGCATCCAAAATCTGGCCACAACTTTTCATGCTAAAAAGAGAGTCTCATATATAAATGTGGCTTGATATTTGTCTACTTCTGCATCTGACAATAAGCCCAGCAGACATAGTTTCGGGGTCCAGGACCACAGGGGATCCCATGTTATCATGGAGGAAGTGGACCACTTGTAGCCAGTAGATTTGTATATTGGGGCAGTTCCATATCAAATGGTAGAAGGTACCAGGGGCTATAGCACATAGGGGGCATGATGGATTGCGTGTGGGTTGAGACCTGGCCAGTCTTAGTGCTGTCAGGTAAGCTCTATGTACAATGTATAATTATGTCAACCTATCTGAAAGCTTAGGGGATGCTGTCTTAACACGCTCCAGAATTTCTTCCCAGTCCGAATCACTGATAGGCTCTACATCTTGCTCCCATGCAATTTTAGCTGTCTGGGTTACTGTGATCGTCCTTTGGTGTCTTAATGTAAAGGTTAGATATGAGTTTAGAAGGTTCCTTGCCCAGAATGATGTTTAGGACAGGGGGAGTGTCTAATGTGACTGCAAGATTCGTACGCTGGGTCTGTACAGCGTGACAAAGCTGTAGGTATTCAAATAATAGATGGCTCGGAAGCGAGAATTCTTCTTTAAGTGATTGAAACGTTTTAGGCCCAGATGCTGTCAGAACTTGATGTAAGTAGAGTACCCCATATGAGGCCCAGATAACCGGGTCTGGGATGGTGTACAATTCGGACATATGGCTGTTGAGCCTTAATAGGGTGTGAGAGTGGATCTGACCCATATTTTATTTCTTCAAGGTGATTTCCCATACCCTTTGGTGATGTAGAAGCATCCCCTCCTTATATCGAGGGGATCTTCTGCATGTTTGTCCCCCTCAGGGAATGGTTTAAATAGGAGTATATGCTGGGTGTCTGGGACTGCCTCAGACCAGGGATCTGTAGCGCTGCATCTCAGTTGTATTAAAGTAATACAGATGAGAGAGCTGAGAGGCTAGATAGTAATCCTGTAAGTCTGGGAGGGAACTTCCTCCCATGGAAGTGGGGTTTTTAGGAATATGCCAGGCTAATTTGTATCTACTGTGTCCCCACACAAAGGAGTTTAAGAGACCTACTAACTCTTGACTGAATCATGGCACCCCATAATAATCTTGTTGCGGAACAATTTTTGCAGTTTTGTTGCAGTCTTGTTTCTATGGTTGTAGCTAGTATGCAATTGGTCATTATCAGAACAAAGTACAACCTATAGTGGAACCTATAGTTTTAGTGCAGTAGTGTATGTGTGAATATGTGTTATATATTTCTGGACATCATTGGTTTGTTCATGTCTGCTTAAAATACAACTCCTTATCTCCTAAACAGGACTATTTTGCCTGTTCTATGAATTTATTAAAGATACTGCAAAGTATAAAGAAGAAAAAAGTGATGTCATAACACAAGACTGTTTACACTCTGTGCAGGGAGAACAGTGATATTGGTTAATAAAAAGGGAAGGGAGTAAGGAAAAATTTTGAGTCATCAAAATACTAGTAGAACAGAGGTCGCTGAGGTTTTAGTAATGAATATTTGGTCATGACATAAATGTTTTGATAGCAGTCAGTCCAAATTTTCTCTCTGTCAGTGACCTTGTGCCAGACCATTGGCTAGCATAAGTGGGAATGGGAGAAACAAGTGCATTTTTTTAAGTAACATTCATCTTTGTTGGTTATTAATTGAAATATGGTTTGACTTTAGCAAGGAACCACAAGCATGAAAACAATGGTAGACTGATTAATGCTACAGCCTTACTCACTATTAGCTATGTCAATGAGCTGCCTGATTCCTTGGAGAGCTTAGCTGAATCCTTAAAGCAGCAGAACAAAGAGGATTTAGCCTCTTTTACATTACGTTCGCTAATACAATCTGAACCTGTCCTGTTAATAATGATTGTCTTCAGAGGTAGCTGCAGCGTTGTAGATAGTGAAACAAGAGGTGCTATTAATCAATGACAATGAAATGCATAAGCCACAACAGCTTTTCGAGACTCATCCAAGGTCACAGATACTGAGACTGCTGTTTTTCAAGTCTAAAACACCAAGCTATTCTGCTGTCATTTGCTTCTCAGCAGTTGCAGAAAATAACTTTTATTGAATGCTACCTTTAGATTTTATATCAAATAGGCACCTTTTTTTTAATTGCACCTTTTAAATGAGATGTAGAGGGAAAAAAAGACTGTCCAATTCCCAAATTTATAATAGAGACTTGTGGCATAATTGTGTGTTTATGCAAAGACTGCCTCTGCAAAATGCAGTCTGATTGTGCCCTTAACCACCTGTCCTAACGGAGATAAATGAGGACCATCTGCAGCTGCATAATAAAATAAGCAACATAAATGCTTGACCTAATTATTATTAATAAGCTGTTATTATACCACCATGGTGCTGCAAGCTCCCCGTGCTGTTTTGTACACCAGGACCAAATGCTGATGGCTACCTCACACAGAGGCTACAGGCTGGCACAGCAGAAGGATATTCTATCTGTTCTGCTTGGATTCAGCTATTCCAACTGCCCTAAAATAGGCTACACTACAAAAATAGGATTAAATTAGGGCAATGTGACAAAATAAATCAAGTGTTTGAGGCAATTTGGGTTTAGTTAACAGACAGTTATAAAGATTTATTTTTAACTAAAACCCCGATGAATGTATGGTGCATGTGCCTACACATAGAAAAAGACTTAGACGTGATTGTGATTATTTTCTGTAAATAAAAATAAATGTGTTTGCAGCTTTGAAGTTGCACCCCACGTAAAAACAAGGTTCAGGTTTTCATTAAACTATGCAGTGTCATGCCACTTGCTTCACGTTTCAAACAGAAATTTCTGACACTGGATTGTGAAGATTTACTCTACTATAGGTTGTGCAAACAAATGATACTGTGAAACTACATGATCAGTTCACATCTTATGCAGGTGAAAAACACAATGTGAAGGTTGGAAGGTTTAAATGCCTTTAACTGCTTGCCAACCAGCCGCCGCAGTTATACTGCACGGTTGGCATGGCTGCGTGAATCGCCATAGCTGTTCCTCAGCCACTTTAAGAGCTCAAGGGGGCACGCACGTGATCTCTCCTCAGAGAGCCAGAACGGGGATCTGTCAATGTAAACAGACAGATCCCCATTCTGTCGGGGAAGTAGAGCGGGTTCTGCTGTTCCTAGTGATCAGGAACAGTGATCTCTCTCTCTACTCCCTTTCAGTAACTACCCCCACAGTTAGAAATGCCTCCCTAAGGAACATTTAACCCTTGATCGCCCCTAGTGTTAACCCCTTCCCTGCCAGTGACATTTATACAGTAATCAGTGGCTATTATTAGCTCTGATCGCTGTATAAATATCAGTGGTCCCAAAAAAGTGTCCAATATGTCTGCTGTAATGTCGCAGTCCCGCTAAAAATCGTTGATCACCGCCATTACTATTTAGTGCACTGCAATATTATAAAGAAAATAATCCTTCTTAATCAAGAAAAAAATAAAAAATCATGTGTTTAACAAAAAACATTCCCAATAATCCTCTTCAAAAGATGGTTATCCGAATCCCACGTGCACAAATCCACATCTGTGATTGGAAAACTTTCACCAATTCGTGAAACACCACCACCTTCTAAAATGGACACTCACCAGAAACAAGGTAAAAAGACACCTTTGGTTTATGTTGGGTTAACCACTTACTCATATAAGCATGCCTGAAGATTTCCCGTTGAATGCCAGTAATCACTCCTTGCATTTCCACATTAATCTCAGGATCTCCTAAAAAGCAAACAGCCATCATTGTGCAACATATTATAATTTATTCAATCATTAAAATAAGTATAGGAAATTTTCATTCACAAGTGTGGTGCCTATAGACCAGCATTAAGTCTTTCCAGCAATGCTCTTAGGGCTAGCAAGCGCTGTTTCCTCTCCCAGGATTGATCATGCGATCCAAGCCTTGATCTGGTGCGGGTTGGGGCAGGAAGTGACATCGGCGTTACCCAGAAACCTCTACGCATTGCACATTCAATCATGCATCTTCAGGAATGGCGCTTGCTAGCCCTAAGAACATTGCTGGAAAGACTTACCACACTTGTGAGTGAAAATTCCCTATACTTATTTTTATGATTGAATAAATTATAATATGTTGCACAATGATGGCTGTTTGCTTTTTATGAGATCCTGAGATTAATGTGGAGATGCAAGGAGTGATTACTGGCATTCATTTGGGAAATCTTCAGGTATGCTATATGAGTGGAGTGGTTAACCCAACATAAACCAAAGGCGTCTTTTTACCTTGTTTCTGGTGAGTGTCCATTTTAGAAGGTGGTGGTGTTTCACAAATTGGTGAAAGTTTTCCAATCACGCATGTGGATTTGTGCACACGGGATTCGGATAACCATCTTTTGAAGAGGATTATTGGGACTGGTTTTTGTTAAACATATGATTTTTTAAATTTTTTTCTTGATTAAGAAGGATTATTTTCTTTATAGATATATAAAGATATATATATTTAGTGGACTGCAATATGCACTTTATTTGAATTCATGATGATGAATCACTAATAAAGATTGTTTTTGATATGTGGTAAGATAAATATACTATTTAGGGTCAGCACAGTTACACCTTTTTCTGTATCATTGCTTACCCCACACTATTGGGGATCTATAACTGCAGCAGATCTGCTATTTAAATCAAAAGGTAAAGCCACATATTATTGTATATTTATATATTTCTGCGCTGGTGGCACATTTTTTCACAATATACACTTATTGCGTTTTTTGTTTTTAGCAAAAATATGTAGAAGAATACATATTGGCCTAAACTGATGAAGACTTTTTTTTTTTTTGGAGATATTTATTATAGCAAAAAGTAAAAAATACAGTTTTTTTTTCACAATTGTCTGTGTTTTTTTGTTTATAGCGCAAAATATAAAAACCGTACAGGTGGTCAAATACCACCAAAAGAAAGCGCTATTTGTGGGGAAAAAAAAACACATAAATTTTGTTTGGGTGCACGACCGTGCAATTGTTAGTTAAAGCTACGCAGTGCTGTATCGCAAAAATGGCCTGGTCATTAGGGGGGCAAATCCTTTCGGTCCCTAAGTGGTTAAAGAGGCAATTGTTGCAAAAAAAATAAATGATATAAGCTGATCCCTGCAAAAGAAGAGTTAATACTTTCTTGTTTGGTGGTCTGTGTCTTCTGTCTTCATTTCTTTGAACCACTGTGGTATATCAGTGGTTTTGGTTTCATTCACTGTGTAAAGTGTAATTTAGTGATGTATGGAAGGGAAGATAAACCAAGTGCTCTGCAATGGATGCAGGCATCCACCACTGCCAGTAATGGTGATTTTTAATAGGTCTGATGGAGGTTTTAGTGCTTCAAGAGTGAAAAGGTCTGTGTGATGTGCTGGTGTGTGATCTTTCAGGTGAATTTGTGGCATTAAATCTTCACAATTACTATATAAGATCTGGAAAATAGTTTGTTGTACATACAAGCAGTGGATTTTTGACAGGCTGATGGTGACATTCATATTGAAAATAAACAAACAATATTGCTTGGCTATGGCCATCTTTAGACGGTAGGTTGACTTGCTTTCTTGGCCTTCAAGACTCTGCTCTCTCCTGGCTCTCCTCCTACCTATCACAGTGCTCCTTCAGTGTGACCTATAACTCTGTTTCCTCCTCTCCACTTCCTCTTTCTGTAGGGGTACCTCAAGGTTCTGTCCTTGGTCCCCTTCTCTTCTCCATTTACACCTCCTTCCTTGGTCTGTTAATGAACTCCCATGGCTTCCAGTACCGCCTCTATGCTGATGACACACAAATCTATCTCTCTACTCTTCACCTCACTCCTTCAGTCTCCTCTTGCATTATTAACTTACTAACTGAAATATCAACATGGATGTCACACCACTTCTTCAAACTCAATCTTTCTAAAACTGAGCTCATAATTTTTCCTCCAGCCTGTGCCTCTGCCCCTGACTTCTCCATCAAGATCAATAATACAACCATCAGTCCCTCCCTTCATGCCAAGGTACTAGGTGTAATCCTAGACTCTGACCTGTCCTTTCAGCCCCATATCCAATCACCGTCCAGACTTCACCTCTGAAACATTTCCAAAATATGCCCCTTTCTAACCGTCAAGACCACTTAGCAACTTATTCACTCTCTTGTTATCTCTTGCCTTGACTATTATAACTCCCTCCTCATTGGCCTACTTCTCCGCAAGCTATCCCCTCTTCAGTCTATCATGAATGCCACTGCCAGACTCATCCACCTTACCAACCGTTCAGTGTCTGCCACTCCTCTCTGCCAATCCCTCCACTGGCTTCCGATTGCCCAAAGAATAAAATTCAAAACACTAACAATAACATACAAAGCCATTCACAATTCTGCCCTGAGCTATATCACCAATCTTATCTCCAAATATCACCCAAACCATCCTCTCTACTCCTCCCAAGACCTTCTGCTCTCTAGCTCCCTTGTATCCTCCTCCCATGCTCGTCTCTAGGACTTCTCCAGAGCCTCTCCCAACCTCTGGAACAAACTACCCCAATCTGGCTATTACTCTGTCCACTTTTAGGCAATCCCTGAAAACTCAACTAAGGGTGGCCTATCCTGCCTCCAGCTAACAACCAAATCCTCTACTCCCCTCATCAGTTCATCCCTCACAGTCCCTAACTTTTGTTTCACCAGCCCCTCCCTCTTAGATTGTAAGCTTGCAGGAGCAGGGTTTCTCTAACACTCTTGTTATGAATTGTACTGTTGGTGTAGTGTCTCCCTACATTTGTAAAGCGCTGTGCAAACTGTTGGCGCTATATGAATCCTGTATAATATAATAATAATAATTTGAATAGTTAATTGCAAGCTATTACAGAAAAAAGTGTCAGAAGTTTAGTATATAAAATTAGTTTAACCACCTGCTTACAGGGCACTTAAAACCCCCTCCTATCCAGACCAATTTTCAGCTTTCAGCGCTGACACACTTTGAATGACAATTGCACGGTCATACAACACTGTACCCAAATGAAATTTTTATCATTCACCACAAATAGAGCTTTCTTTTGGTGGTATTTGATCACCTCTGCGGTTTTTACTTTTTGTTAAAAAAATGTAAAAAACTGAATTTTTTTTTTTCTTTAATTTTATTTTTTTATATTTTGTTATAAAAAATTTAAAACGGGTAATTTTTCTCCTTCATTGATGTACGCTGATGAGGCGGCAGTGATGGGCACTGATAGGCGGCAGTGATGGGCACTGATGGGTGGCAGTGATGGGCAGCACTGCCAGGTGGCACTGATTGGCACTACAGGTGGGCATTGATAGGTGGCACTTGTGGGCATTGATAGGTGGCACTTGTGGGCACTGTTAGGTGGCACTTGTGAGCACTGTTAGGTGGCACTGTGGGCACTGTTAGGTGGCACTTATAGGTGGCACTGATGAGGCAGATGTGCCTCTTCCACTTGGGGACCGATGTCCCTGGCATCCGAGCCGTTGATCTGCTTTTTTTTCTACTCGCGCTGTCAGCGTGAGTAAAAAAAAAAAAAAAACGATTACCGATCCTTTGTTTACATCATGTGATCAGCTGTCATTGGCTGACAGCTGATCACATGGTAAGGGGCCGGGATCGGCCCCTTACATGGATCGTGATCAGCCGAGTCTCAGCGACTCGGTGATCACAGCGCGCCCGGCGCGCACAGGGAGCGTGCACAGGGGAGGCCGTCATATGACGGCCTCCCGGGAATGCAGGTCCGCGCTGTGGCCGTCATCCGGCCATAGCACGGATAGCAGGTGGTTAATAGCAATATTTTATATTAAAAGTATATTTAATAATAAAAATACCTGTAAAACATACCCCATATAGAAAAAAAGATGAAACGGCTTATATTACATCAATTGCTTGATGTGTTCTTTAATGTAGTATTGCATGATAAACTGCATGGGTCTATTTATAAATATTTTCACCCAAAATTTACCCAAGATTCACACTATTTTTATAGTTTCAGTCAATTAGAAAAATGCCTGAATCCTGATTAAAAACTCAGTGAATTGTGTGAAAACATTTATATATAGACCCCTCACAGGATGTATAATGGAGTATATTGATACTGTTTGATCTGTTACTAATCTTATGCACAACAATAACCTGCATCTGTAATGCAAGCATACCTGTGTTTTAGTTTTACTGTACTTAATACCTTCACTCAATGAGGTCCAGTGAGTCATGTAAGGGCTCTGTGCTTCTTGAGCATCCACAAGAGAAAAGGTTGTCTTTTTGTGATCTGATCTTTCTTGTGAACTTTGGGAAGCACTTGTATATGATTTGACATATGAGCTGGTTAAAGCTACATTTCTGAGTATGGATTGCATTATTTATTTTTATTTTTTTTAAATGAATTGGAATATAATGATCCACACTATATCTAATCTGAATATAGTGGAGAGGTCTTTTGTAGGTTGAGGTAATATGTAAACAAAATTTAGTACAAGATTAGTAATTTCACTGAGGCAAAGGCAAATTTTTTTTTTTATCAAGTTTCATCCATGGAAAACTTATTTTTATTTCCTTTTCATTGTTGCCCTTTGCTTCAAATATATAGTTTGTTCAGAGTAAAACATGAAATGGTTATATCTACAGTGCTATTGTTGTGCTTTATCTCCAAAGAAATGCTGCTTTTTGGGTATGGGGTTGAAGCCACGGAGAACCTGGATAAGTCCAGGAGCACATGAGGTATTGTGAGACAGGTATTAGGTAAGCCAGATAAACTGGGTAGGTTTGGCAAATAATCCATGATGATATTTAAGTGTGACTCCATCCAACATTTTATTTCTTGATTATTTATTAAAAGACACATCAGGCCCTCTCATTTCTTTTCTGAGGCCTTGCAGCTAAATACTTCTGGAAAAAATTATTGACCCTTAAATTGGCAATAAAGTTGAAGTTTTGTGCCATAAACCTTTTCTGGAAATAAGTTGGTGGGACCCAGACAAAATGCAGCCCCCTTGAAGACCTAGTCCCTTCAATTTGGCAAATTTTTTCATCTGCGTTTGACATGCCTTCTCTGGTGGCTATATCCCCATAACATCTGTACAGCTCAGTCTTTTTTTGTAAATGTTTTATTTATAAGAAAGGTAAAAACATACCAAAAAAAATTCAGTACATGTCTGTAACGGCTTACCTTGTTTGGAATCCATAGTGCAGAGATGTGCGCTCACCCTTGCAAATACACACAGCCCATGGTAACTAGGTAAAAGGCTACCTGGGCTGTGAATCTGAGCATGGGGGCTTGACAGGGACTTTACCAAAGGATTGTCGAGGTGAAGCCGTAGTTAAGGATTCCAGAAGTCAGAGTTAACGATGAACAGAGCCAGGGTCAGAAGCCGGGGTCAGTCTTGGAACACTGAAACTTGAAAATAAGAACACAGGAAAACAGGAACCTTTGGCAATACAAGAGACAATAAACTGACACAGCCCTCAGGGTGAGGCAGTGTTTTATACCCAGCTGATTTGATGAACTGCCTCAGCTGAACCAGGAGTAACAGGTGCTAATTGCAAAGCAAGATCCAGAGTATAACCCTCAGTGCTGCATGCAGGACAAGGCATAGCTGAAAACCAGGCTGAATAATGAACTGAGGTGTGGCTCAGAGGCAATACAGCAGGAGCAGTACACAGAAAGTCATGGGTACCTCCTTGAGCCATTTGGGGTGGGACCACGCCTGGCCATTTGCATGGCACGGTAGGAACCGTGACAATTTCATGAGGTTCATAAACCCGAACATAAAGCAGATAAGCATACAGGTAAGTATCAAAAGTGCATAACGTAAACGTTCAAGTATTTCAGGTGTAATCCAAGTACCAGGTGTTAGCATTCTAAAACCGAATGAAATCAAGACCTGAGATACCATATGTTGGAGTGCATTCAAATTGTAACAGAAGTACAGGAGAGCCAAGCAAACAGTCGAATACATCCTCAAGATATTGAAGAACACCCCTACAGAAGCAAGAATCCAAAATTTGCCTAACCTCGTACTCTTGATCATCCTCAGTGACTTTAGCCGAGGTAGGGAGAGGACGAGAGAACTTATTGAGAACTAAAGGTTTCAGAAGGGATACATGAAAGGAGTTTGAGATCTCGAGGCTTTTAGGAATCTGGAGTTTGAAACAAACAGGATTCAGCTTAGAAATTATAGTGTAAGGTCCAATGAATCTTGGGGCAAATATCAGAGAAGGAACACGGAGTCTGATGTTCCTGGTGGAAAGCCAGATTTTGCCTCTTGGCTGTAAAGGAGGCAGCTTACGCCTGCGACGGTCAGCAAAACCCTTGAGTTTGTTAGCAGCTGTCTGGAGAGAATCATGAACGTCGACCCAAATGGATTTGAATGATTCCTGAACCGTAGCCAAAGCTGGGATGTCAGGAGAACAGGTCATAGGAAAGGAGGGAGCTTAAGGCCATAAAGTTTGACTGGGGGTGGTGCTATTACAGGTCTAGGATTGTGGGTTTCCCCGAGGGTCCCCAGCTCCTGAAGGTTTGTTAATGGAACCCACCGTGAAGGGTGAAGATTGGGTCTGTAGGTTTTACCACAGAAAACCCTGCTGCGGGAAAGGTGAGTGGAGTTTTCTAAGAAAAGAGGGGGTGGTTGGTCAGAGTGAGCATCGGGGCCATGAAATGTTTGCAACTGTTTTCAACACTGCAGCCCCTGTTCAAATGCGGGAGAGTCAGCTTTCACAATCTGTAAGATTGATGGTACAATTTCTTGCTGAATGATCCACTCCATATTTATGTACTCTTAACTGAGTGTTTGGGTTCAATAAAGCCTTCTCAAAGCTGTGCATGCCTTTTCCTGTCCATTAATTGTTGGAAAAGTTTTTTGTACCTGGAGGATCACCCAGATAAGCATTATTTTCCTTTCTAAAAAGTTTTCACACTTTATTCTATGGTAGAGAAGATTCACTAAGTAGGGTATACCAGCAATTAACACTACTATATCCTTTGTGAGTAAGTTTGACTTGTCCAACAGACAGTACTCAAATACTTAGGGATCCAACGGATAAAAGGTTGGAATTCCTATTAGAAAAAGAAAAAAACACTTTTTTCTCTAGCAGGTTGAGTGTCTCAGCCTGCGCTGACAGTAATTGGTTAATCGTTGAGAGACCAGTTTAAACAGGTGTTCAAGGTTATCCTGCTCAGCAGGTCCAGGAGGCAACTTTATTTTTGCAATAGTTGCTATGACAGATTCTATCCTTTGGGCCTTGCGCCCTTCGCTAAGCGTCATGCAAGAAGCTCCTGGCTAGTCTTCCTTTTTGCGGTGAAACAGCTATCTGGGGATAGTTTGGATAATATATCCAAAGAATTTCTAGTAAAAGAAAGATACCTCTTTTTTCATTTAAGTGAAGGAGTAAATGTATTTTATTTCAAAGCTCCTTCTGTGCCAGGGGCATCAGCCTCCAGGCAGTCACAACGGCTTCTGCCGTCAGGTTCGAAAGGTAATACTCAGGGTTAACCCCAGGGACAAAAGAGGTCTTGGGGGAGGAAGCCTACAAGATACTGTAGCCTCCATATGAGGAGATGCCCCCACTTGCTCAATAGGGAGAATTCTTCTGCAGTTCTCAGGGATCTGGCAGGAGGAGTGTCAAGACGAATGGGGGACTTCCTCAATAGCTCCAAGGTACAAACCAGAGTTCCAAGAGTTTCCGTCTCCTTGTTTTCTCAGGTCATACGTTCCTAAGGATCCAGAGAAAAATAAATCTTTCAAGCATTGGACAATCTTTTGGCAAAAGGTGTTCATGGTGGCCCCCATGTAAGAGCATAGGTTGGGGTTTGGTTAAATCCAAATGGACATTCTGGATCTCAAAAAATCTAAAATTCAATTCCTGAATATAATCTCTCTTTTTTGCATAAAAAATAAGTAATACAGCGCTGCGTAAAGAAGGAAGTAAATAGCAGCCAACACGCCTATAGACCCAAGTATTAAAGAAATATACAAAAAAGTGTAGTGCTATAAACTTGAAAAATGAGTGAATAGTGATGACGGCTCTTTAGCAGAAACACGTTGGGTGGACCCTTCACAATTATCGCTATTCAAATCTGTGTTTTTGATGATCTTCTAAGATGTGAGTCTATTTTTCACAGTTTTTAATAAATCAGTGTTTATGTTATTACGCTATGTGAGTCCTTTGTCCATTTCTCGCATGGTATATGAAAATGCGTTTGTGGCCTTCTATTGGAATACTATTGTCTATGCTGTGTGGATAACTGTGGAAGAACTGAAGATACTGAATTGCCATCTTGGTTCGGAAGTCACTGCGGATACCTGAGAAGATGCACTATTCTGACCAGTTGGTCTCTAAGCCTTTTTGACTTGGATGACGTAAGTCCTCTCAAGTCAACAACATCTGGTAAGCCTCTCGATGTCTTCGGTGACTGTTCCTGTCTTCGGTGACGGCTTCTGAACTACCATCAGCTTTCCTGTCCACTTTTGTTATCTCTACTTACCTATTTGATCCAATTGATCCCTCAGCTTCTTAGGTCTTGCCTGGGCATTTGCCCTTGGCAAGTCCCCAAAGACCCATAAATTTGGTGGACTTTTGTTATATGAGTTCTGAGTGGTGTCAACCCCTTCTGAACTTTTCTTGGACTTTGTTGTTTTTTGTTTTTATTTGATTTAAGCTTTGTTCACATTATTTACATATTACACATAGTGTATTATATTTGGCTCATACTAATGCTACACAGTGTTTCTTTCACACTTTTTTCATTTTGTTCATAGTCTTTACAACTGTATTTGTACTACATATAGTGCATCATAGTTTTTTTTAATTTTTTGATAACACTTAATTGTTATATACCTGAGTTGTGTTGAAAAAACTATTCACTCAATTTTTCAAGTTTATAGCGCTACACTTTTTTGTATATCTCTTTTTTGAATGAGGTCAATCCAATCTGTTATCTCCATCCTACAAGGAGAACTTGAGGCGTCAATCGACGCCAAAGATGCATATCTCCATATGCCTATTTCCTCGCTCACTCGTAATATCTACTTTCAAAGTGGAAAATCTTCATTTTCAGTGTGTAGCTCTGCTTTCCGATCTAGCTGCTGCACCTCAAGTACAAAGGTTCTGGCTCCTCTTCTAGCCAGTTTGAGGGCCCAAGGTATAACGGCTATGGTTTACCTAGTCTACCTATTTTTGATAGACCAGTCAGTAGCCCACTTAGACCAAAGTATGGTCACCACATTCGACTACCTGGAATATCTAGGTCGGATTCTCAACCTAGGAGGAATCTTCTTTAAAATCATGAAGAAAATACTTGGGTCTGATCATAGGTACACCCAGAAAAGGGTATTCGTACACCAGGCAAAGATCAGCGCCATAAAGGAACTGATTTAGGTAGTCGAAGCAAGATGAATTTGCTTTGCATGAGGTTGTTGGGAAAGATGGTGGCTTCATTGGAAGCTGTTTCTTATGCTCAGTTTCATTCTAGACTGCTGCAAAACAGTATCCTATCAGCTAGAAACAAAGGGTTCGAACTCTACATTCCCAATGTGTCTGACTCCAAAGCCTACGGCCACATCACCCTGATAGCGCCCGATCTCGTCTGATCTTGGAGGCTAAGCAGGGTCGGGCCTGGTTAGTACCCGGATGAAAGAACACCTGGAAATACCAGGTGCTGTAGGCTGGGTGCGCCAGAGCCTCAGTTTATGGTTAATATCCAAAATTCTGCAAAGGGGAAAATCCTTCCTTCAGTTACCTGGGAAATAGTAACAACATATGCCAACCTTTTTTTGTTTAGGTTGGGGGACAGTCCTGAAAGAGGCAGCTGTCCAAGAGAAGTGGCCCAGATCAGAAATGGCCTTACCCATTAACATTTTAGAAATTCAGGCAGAGCACTTGGTCCTGAGGGCCTGAATGTTCAGTTTAAGGTATTGTCCTGCCAGGATTCAATCCGTCTATGCCACAGCAATGGCCTATATTAATCACCAAGGGGGCACAAGAAGTTGTGCGGCCCAGAGAAAGGTGAATCTTATCCTATCTTGGGCAGAAAACAATGTACTTTGCCTATCCGCAGTCTTCATTCTAGGAATAGAAAATTGGCAGGTGGACTACTTTAGTCACCAGCAGTCGTTCCCGTGTGAATGGTTCCTTCACCCCGATATCTTCCTGTCAAGGATGGGGGATCCCCGACATAGATCTGTTTGTGTCCAGGTTCAACAAAGAAATTGACAACTTTGTGTCAAGAACAAAGGATCCGCTAGCATGCGGAACAGATGCCTTGCTATTTCCATGGAATAGGTTCTCACCGATTTGTGCATTTCCTCCTATTCTGCCTGCATTCACGACTTCTTCACAGGATAAAGCAGGAAGGGAAGTCATTGATTCTTGTGACCCCTAGCGGGGTCCAGGAAATCTTGGTATGCAGAGATCGTAGAGAGGGCAGCAGGGGACCCATGGATCCTACCTTCACGGCTAGACCTTCTTTCGCAAGGTCCGGAGTTCCATCCTACTTTACAAACGCTAAATTTAATGGTTTGGCTATTGAGATCCGCACTCTGAAGAAACGTGGGCTGTCAGGTTCGGTAGTTTTCTACCTTGGTTAATGCAAGGGAGCCGGACTCCATGGCGATATATTATGGAGTCTGGGAAACATATGTCTCCTGGTGTGTAAGCAGGAGCTGCACCCCAGTCAAGGTAGAGTCCTTGACTTTTCTGCAGATGGGGTGAGAGATAAAGCTGGCCTTGATTGCTTTCTAAGGACAGATCTTGGCCTTATCAGTATTATTTCAACGACCACTTGCTTCGCATTCTTTGGTCCAAAACTTTATTCAGGGTGTAACGCGGCTTAATCTCCGGTTAGGTAGCCCCTGGAGCCTTGGGACTTGAATTTAGTTTTGTCGACATTACAAAATAGCTTTTTTGGGGCCAATACGACATATTCCCTTTTTTGACAAGGAAACTATTTTTTCTGGTAACCATATCTGCTGCAAGAAGGGTATCAGTATTGGCTGCTCTTTCTTGTAAAGAGCCATATTTTTATTGTTCACAAGGATAAGGTAGTATTTCGTCCTCATCTTAACTTTTTACCAAAGGTAGTATCAGGTTTTTATCTAAACCAGGATATTGTTCTACCTTCATTTTTCCAGAACCCTGTTCTTTGGAAGAAAAATCACTACATTCTCTTGATGTGGTGAGAGCAGTCAATGTCTACTTAAAGGCGATTGCACAGATTTGGAAAACGGATGTTTTGTTCGTGTTGCCTGAAGGTCCTACAAGAGGACAGGCTGCATCGAAATCTACCATTTCTAAATGGATTTGACAAGTAATCGTTCAAGCTTATGGTTTAGTAGTTCTACCCTCTCAAATCAAAACGCATTCCTCTAGGGCTGTTAGTGTCTTGTGGGCAGTACAACTAGCGTGTATTCTACATAGCTTTACAGTGTCCTATTCCCCAAAGAAAAAGGAGAAATATATAATAATATAATATAAAACAAATGTGAATAAAATAGCAATTGAATGAATATCTCTGTGCGGATGTACTAGGACTAATAAATCCTCCACAAGAAAATGTGTTTAAAAATAGATAATTCCATTCGTGATTTAAAGTGCTTCTGTGCAAAAAACTTTATACATTAAAGATTAAAATTAAAAATACAAGTGTAGTCCCAAACTTTTAAATATCCAAAATTAAAGTGCTACTGTGCTGGTGAAAAACAATATTGTGTTGGTATTTTCACTTTGCAAATGTGATCACAGCATGCGTGCTTTATCCCTGCTCTTATTATGGCTGCATTCACCGGAACTTCTCCCCCCTCTTGGGGTATGGAGCATTCACAGTATCTGCCACTGTGCAGCACTCTGGAAGCTGGATAGTCCCCGATGTGTTAATATTTTCCACTCTTGCCCCATAAGTCATATAAGGTATAGGAGAAAAGGATTCCAATAGTGTGATATTGTTTCAACTATTTTGTTACTCATTTAAAAGCCAAGATTGCGATCACTTGACCAGCCAGCTCTTTCCTTGCTGTGATCACCTTTGCAAAGTGATGTTTTTTGCACAGAAGCACTTTAAATCATGAATGGAATTATCTTTTTTTAAACACATTTTCTTGTGGAGGATTTATTAGTCCTAGTACATCCGCACAGAGATATTCATTCAATTGGTATTTTATTCACATTTGTTTGATATTATATTATTATATATTTCTCCTTTTTCTTTGGGGAATAGGACACTGTAAAGCTATGTAGAATACACGCTAGTTATACTATCACTTGTATATTCACTAACTAATTCATTTATTTTGGTAACTTTAAACACGGATCTAGAACAGCGCCATATCTACTTTATTTTCTTTTCAACCTTGTACTCCACCTACTGGTAGTAATTAGTAGAGGCAGCAGTTCTTTTTTTCTTTTTTGCTTTTTGGATAGTAATTACTTCCTTTGCGCGGAATCATTCACATTTTCTGCATTCTTGTGGGCAGTGCATCTCCAAGCCTCCATGGCTCAATTCTGCAAGGCTGCAACTTGGTCTTAAATTCATACATTTACCAGATTCTATCTGGTGGATGTAAAAAGACATGATGATGTCGCCTTTGGGAGCAGTGTACTGCAGGCAGCAGTATAAATCCTCTGATCTCATGGTGCCCTAATTGGTTGTGTCTCCCTCCCCTCAGTTGGCATTGCTCTGGGGCATCCCACATAATAATTACTATGGCTCTGTATCCCATGATGCATGATTAAAGAAAATAGGATTTTTATAACAGCTTACCTGTAAAATCCTTTTCTTTTGAAGTACATCACGGGACACAGAGGTCTCGCCCCTCTTTCTAGTATACACTTGTACTGATTTGCTACAAAACTGAGATACTCCCAGTAGTGGGAGGGGTTATATAGGGAGGCAACTTCCTGTTTAGGGTGTGCCAGTGTCCAGCACCTGAAGGTGGACTATAACCCACATAGTAATTACTATGGCTCTGTGTCTCGTGATGTACTTCTAAAAAAAAGCATTTTACAGGTAAGCTGTTATAAAAATCCTATTATTATGAGAGAATTCTGCCCACGGGAGTAGCGAGGACCAATCATCATGATGAGCCGAGACTAAGGTACAGAGAAAGACCTCTAACTCCTAATTAACCCTCTTCATCTGTCCAATGGATTGAGGATGGTAAGAAGAGATAAAATCCAAGGTAATGTTGAGGGATTTGCAAAAGGCTCTCCAAAAGCGAGAGGTGAACTGAACACCCCTGTCAGAAACAATATGGGAAGGAACTCCATGGAGGCAAAAAATTTCTCAAACAAAAATGGGAATCAAGGCAGGAGGAGAAGGGAGACCAGGAAGAGGAACAAAATGAGCCATCTTGGAGAATCGCTCAGTTACCATCCAAATGACCGTATTATTCTCAGAAGGTGGAAGATCGATGATAAAGTCCATGGCAATGTGAAACCAGGGCTCCTTAGGAATGGGCAAAGACATGAGAAGACCAGCGGGAGCTTGCATGGCAGATTTAGAATGGGCACAGACATGACAAGCCTTAACATAGTCTTTAACATCAGAACGAAGAGTAGGCCACCAGTAGTGGCGGCTGATGAGAAAGAAAGATCGGCCCCAGCATGACCTGCTACCTTGGAATCGTGATCCCAATGGATTTTAGTTCTTAACTCAGTTGGAACGAAGGTTTTTCCAGGAGGAATTTTTGAGTCCAGGGTGGAATGGGCAAGAATTCACGAGGTAAGAATGATCGACTCCCAGACTGGCCCCTCTGTGGGGAGGAAGAGCCAGGGCCCAGCAGCAGCTCTGGAGAGAGAGCATGCAGTGAAGACATGGTCACTTTAGAAGCCCTCGGTATGGGCCCAAAAAAGGGCAGGGAGAGGAAGAGGGGGATTGGATGGGGGAGGGCGGAGAGATTGGAGTGAATGCGAGTGGATTTGAATGCATGATTGGGAGTATGAAGGTGGGTGAGGGGTTGAGAGGAAGTTACATCTTTAATTTAAATGTAATGCAGGAAGGGGAAGATCCACAAAGTTATGATTTTTTGATATTGCACCTGAACAAAAGAAATAGGGAAACTCACTTTAGGTCATAAATAGGAGGAATAGGGTTAGGATTACTTGTAAAGGGGTAGCAGAAAAAAAGAGGAAAATGACAGTTACTAGAGAAAGGAGAGAAAAGTTTCTGAGGCAAACCAGAAGGCTAAAGATATGTCCTTGGAATGTTTGGGGGATGAGGGATCCGTCTAAGAGATTGGCAATTTTCTCTTTGCCCGATGTAAGGTCAAAATACTCTGCTTGCAGGAGACACACCTCGAGAAAGATACAATTTGCACTTTGAAGCGCAGGAACTACCAGGGTGAAAACCCCTCTGTTCACACCTCCTATTCGAGGGGGGTGAGTATTTTGGTAGATTTGGGGGTGGCTTTCTCCTGCAGGCTGAGTAAGATAGATGAGCATGGACGATTCTTTTTTTTCGGTAGAGGACAGGGTGTGCATACTGGCTAACGTTTATATCCCCCCGCCATTTGGCATAGAGATTCTGAATGAATGAAGTTTATCAAGGACAAACCAGAAGTACCTGTTAGTGGCAGGTGATTTTAATATGACTATGGATAAAGAGTTTGGACAGGTTTTCACCTGGAGCACTGCTGGGCATTATACCTAGCAGCCCACTCCTCCAATTTTGTGGGGAGACAGGGTTGGTGGATATTTGGAGAAAGTGGAATCCGGAGGCAAGACAGTACTCCTGTTACTCAAAGACACACACTACATTATCCAGAATCGACCTTGTGTTATGCAATAAAGAGGCTTTGAATATGATAGAGGAGGTAAATTATGAACCAAAAGGTCTTTCAGACCACTCACCTGTGTTTTTTCAATAAAAATGGGGAATAGTTATAGTAGGAGTGAATGGAAAATAAACCCCTTTTCGCTGAAGCTGATGGAGGATTCAGAAAAAATAGCAGCCAGCCTAGAGGAGTTTGTAGAAGTAAATTTGCAGTCAGCTCCATTGGAAGTTATCTGGGATACCCTGAAGGCGTTCCTTCAGGGCGTGCTGATACAGCAAATCTCATATATCAAGAAACAAACAAGGGCAAAAGAGATCAAAGCTGGGGAGAGAGTGAGAGTGGTGGAAGCACGGTACGTGGAGGACCCGACGCTAGAAAGCCATAGGGAATGGTCGGAGAAACAGGAAGAATATAAGAAAGGCAGAAAATAAGAGGCTATTTAAAAAACAAAGCTTTTTTGGGGAGGGAGAACGAGTGCGACAAATCCTGGCTCTAATAGTTAAGGCAAATTCACCCTCATCTATCATACTGGCCATTTTAGTTGAGGGGGCAGAATCACCGGGTCTGTATCAGAAATAGTGAATGCATTTAAAAATTATTAAAAAAAACCTGTACAGTACATCACAGGCAAATGTAGAGTGAGAGATGTGCGATTTTTTTAGAAGGTTGAGGATCCCATCACTCTCCAAAAGAGGATAGAGAGGGACTGGAGGCCCCAATAACAATAGAAGAGCTACAAAGTGCCACAGCAGCCATGGCAAACCAGAAAGCCCCAGGACCAGACGGCCTGCCAATAGAAATATACAAACGGTTTGGGGCATATTGCTTCCAAAACTACTGGAAGTACTGAATTGGGTGGCCAGGGAGGGTAAACTACCTCCATCTTTGACAGAAGCAACAATTATTGCATTGCCAAAGGAGGGGAAGAATCAACTTGAAGTAGCATCGTATAGGCCAGTGTTTCTCAACTCCAGTCCTCAAGGCGCCCCAACAGGTCATGTTTTCAGGCTCACCATTGTTTTGCACAGGTGATTTGATCAGTTTCACTGCCTTAGTAATTACCACAGCTGTTTCATCTGAGGGAAATCCTGAAAACACGACCTGTTGGTGCGCCTTGAGGACTGGAGTTGAGAAACACTGGTATAGGCCAAAATCCCTGTTATGTTCAGACGTAAAAATTTTAGCAAAGGTGTTAGCGGCAAGGGTAAAAAAAATAATTTAAAACGTATACATCTGGATCCAACCGGATTTATACCGGATAGAGCTGCAAGTATGAATATAAGGCAAATATAAACCACCACTTACCAACGGAAAATGAGGGGACAAGGGCTATCTTGTCACTGGACGCGGTTAAGGCCTTTGACAGGCTCGAATGGCACTATCTCTAGCAAGTATTAGTGGAATTTCAATTTGGCCCTAATTTTGTTAAATGGATTAGAATATTATATGAGGGCCAAAGTGAGAATAAATGGAGAGTCCTGCGAGTGGTTCCAGTTGGCCTGGGGGAAGAGACAGGGGAGCCCATTATCACCCCTGCTCTTCGCCCTCGCAATAGAGCCACTGGCCATTGCTTTAAGATCCTCCCTGAATGTACAGGGATTCAGGAGGGCAACAGTAGAAGAGAAGGTCGCCTTATGCGTGGACGACGTGTTGCTGTTTCTGAGGGATAAGCAGACCTCCCTGGGAGCAGCAATGAATATAGTTAGAGACTTTGGGCAACTTTCCGAGTTGGTAATTAGTTGGGAAAAATCTGTACTTTTGTCAATAGATACTCTTAGAGAGCCCCTGCCACAACAGATACCTCAAGTAAGGGTAGCAAACCAAATTAAGTACTTGGGTATTAATATAACAAGAGACCCGAGACAATATATAGCTAGCAATCTGGTCCCACCTATGGCAAAATTAAAACAGAAATGCAGGGTTTGGAGCCAGCTTCCTCTCTCGGTGGCTGGCCGTTGCAATTTAATTAAAATGGTTTGAATGCCACAGATATTGTACCTGTTGCATAACTCCCAAGTTTGGGTTCCAGAGCTCTGGTTCAAAAAAATTTATATTTTTTTTAGAGAGCTGATTTGGAAAAACGGTTTTGGCCAGAATCCGCCTGCAAATGTTGCAGCTACCAAGAGAGGATAAAGGGCTAGCATTACCACGCCCGAGAAATTATTTCTTGGTGGCACAAATGTAGCATATGAGAGGAAGTAACCTGCCAGTAGGGGGGAGGTAAGAGGGGGACTGGCATTGGTAGACACTAGTCATGATACAGTAGTGGAGGCATTTGAGGTGGACTCTTTTTTTCTCCAGGTTGTCCTACAGTACAACTGATGGTAAAGAGCTGGGAAAACGTTAAGGCCCTGCTGGGCTATAATGGATTTTCTGAATTTTTCCCCTTATGGGATAATAAAAACTTAAAGGAACTTAAAGTGATGGGGAAAATTGAGGAATGGGAACAAAGTGGTATTTATTGTTTGGAATAACTGTATAGAGCAGGTAAACTGAAATCATTCCAAAAGATAAGGGAAGGAATATGCTGTCCCAAACCAGTCTTTTTACAGGTACCTGCAGGTCAGACATGCCCTGGACACACAGTTTAGAGGGGAGACATTAGAGTGAGACGCCCTCTCTCCGAAAGGTGGTTACTGCTCGGATCTCCAAGGGGCTGATTTCTGACATATACGGATGTATAAGCAAGGCAGAACTGGGCGGGGTGCTGGACTCCCTAATAGGGGTAAATGGGAGGAGGATATTGGACAAATAACTGAGGAGCAATGGAGTCGAATACTGACATTGGGGCCCAGGGTCTCATTATCACCCTCACAGATTGTATCCCACTTTTTTTGGTACACAGATCATACTACACGCCCCTGAAATTGTTTGTTTGGAAGAAGACTAGATGCGAAATGCCCAAGGTGCGGGGGTCTAAAGGGAGATTTGGTGCATATGGTCTGGAGATGCCCCAAATTATTCAGATATTGGAGGGAAAGAGTTAATAAAATAAATTCTGTATTTGGGACATCTCTAGACAGAGGCCAAGTAATGTGTTTTGGGGCTTATAGAGAGGAATGGTTTTTCAGGAGACATACAGACCGCAATAACTAGATGTCTGTTTCAAGCAAGAAAACTGATTGCACAGAAGTGGCAAGCAAAAATCCACCCGACGGTGGAAGAATGGATGAATGTTATGAACGATACGATATGGAAGGAAAAATGTACATATAGTAAGAGGGGAAATATTAAGAAATATGAGAGATTGTGGAAATTATGGTTAGAGGTGGAGTAATCCCAGTTATAATAAAAGTCCACATGCGGCGCTAAAATCTGAAATAGATCCAAGAAGGGAGAGTTGATACACCTGTCACCAGCTTCAATGTGTAAAAAACAGCACACGGCACCACGTCCAATCTGCTTACCAGACAGCTGAAAAAAGCAGGCATGTAAACCAAGATCACATCTCCAATCTTCAACTTTAAATGAGATCCAAACCGGGGTTGTGGCTAATCATCAGGTTTTTTTTCACACAGTGTAAACTTCTTTTAGGCTCTCATACAAGACGTATAACAGTCACCAAGACAGCCAGCGATACCCACTGGTGTAGTAAGATATACTACAATCCAGGTCCCTTACTACTGCTGATCTACCTCTGCAAACTCGCCTTAGTTCCCCTGCCTTCCTCTTCAGATGATGTCAATCTGCTGGATCCCAAGAGGACCCTGCCAATGGACAGCCAAAAGAGGTGTCCATGTCACGTAGGCAGTGTGCAGGAGAGGGAGTGGGGAGATGGGGAGGGAGAGGTGGAGGAGGGGGTGGGACAGGGGAAAAATGTATTTTTGTACTGTTGTGTAAGATGGAAAAAATTCTCAAAAAAATATTTGATAAAAAAAAAGAATGATCGACTCAGGTTCAGAAGTGGGCTCCTAATCCTGAATGTCAAATGACTTAGAGAGTGCATCAGCCTAACTGTTGCAGAAACCAGGTTTTTGCGTAATAGAGGAATTAAAACAGAAAATAAGACTCCACCTGGCCTGTCTGGGATTCTGTAAGTATTGCAGATTTTTATGGTCAGTGAAAATTGTTATGGAGTGCGGGGGGACCCTCCAAGAGATGACGCCACTCCTCCAATGCCAATTTAATCGCAAGAAGTTCCCGATCACCAATAGCATAATTTTTCTCTGCTTGAGGAATTTTTTTGCGAAAAACACACATGGTTGATTTTTTCCCTCAAAGGATTCAAGAAGGGCTGCTCCCACCTCAGTCGAGGAAGCATCCACTTCAATAAAAAATGGATCCCAGGGTTAGGTCGCCTTAACAAAGGTCCAGAAGCAAAGGCCTGTTTCAAGTCATGAAACGCAGACACGGCTTCAGGAGGCCACTCCTTGGCATTCGCACCCTTCTTGGTCTCCTTCTTGAGTTAATAGTTGCACCAATGAAAGAGTAATTCCTAATGAACTGCCTGTAATAATTAATGAACCCAAAAAAGAGCCGTGTGGCCTTGAGGCTGGCAGGAAGAGGTCAGTTGGTAATGGCCAAGACCTTTCCAGGATCCATACGAAGACCCAAACTAGAGAGAAAGCATCCCAAAAATAGAACCTCAGAGCATTCAAAAGAACATTTCTCCAGCTTGGCATACAGATTATTTTCATTAAGGCGCTGAAGTACAATCCGGACATGGTTCCTGTGAACAAGCAGATTTTTTGAAAAGATTAGAATGTCATCCAGATGACAACAAATTGATAAAGCAGATCCTGGAAGATTACGTTGACAAAGTTTTGGAACACAGCCATGGCATAACCAAGTATTCATAATGCCCATCTCTAGTGTTAAACACTGTTTTACATTCATCACTCTCCCGTATCTGGATCAGATTGTATGCACCCCTAAGATCAAACTTGGTGAAAATGGAGGCACCTTTATAACTGTCAAATAGTTTCGATAGTAAATAAGGGGCATCGATTTTTGATAGTCTCGATTGTTAATGCAGGGTCTTAAGGTCCCATCAGTCTTGGCTATAAAAAAGGACCCTGCTCCCGCAGGGGTTGAGGATTTCCAAATTAATCCTTTCTTTAGATTTTCCGCAACATACTCAGACATAGCCTGGGTCTCTGGAATGGACAAGGGTAGGTCCAGACCCTGGGCAGGGTTGCTCAGGGAACAAGGTCAATGGCACAGTCAAAGGCCTGTGAGGAGGAAGTACCTCAGCTGATTTTTTGCAGAATATATCCCGGAACTCGCTTTATGCAGCAGGAAGAGCAGAAGATACTAATGCGGCTACAGAAAGCCTCTCCTTTTGGGGTAAGCTTGAGTAGGCAGGATGAAAAACAAGAGGGACCCCAAGCCAGGATCTGCCCAATTATCCAGTCAATATGTGGAGAATGAAGCTGTACCCAAGGAAGGCCCAATACAATGGGGTTTGAGGCCTTAGGTAGAACGAGAAAGGATATCAATTCCTGGTGGAGTACCCCTACAGACATCTTGACAGAGAAGGTCTGGAAGCTTTCTAAAACTGAGACACAGACCTGAGAGGTAAGCAGAGTCATAGCATAAAACATTACTGCAGATTCATAACACATACGATGTCTGGCATCGCACTGTGAACCCAGCCTAAGTTAGGACTGAACAACATTGTCACCCTGACAAGGACATAGTAGAACATTTCCAACTGAGACACAAACTGCAATAAAAAGCTGTTTGGAGTTATAGCCCTCTTTCTCTTTCTAAAGCTGGCTGCACACTATACAATTTTTGTACAATTTTCTTGTACAACTTTCCTTTAGATTTACCAAAACCATATAATATGAGGTCAAACATAAACACTTTTAATTTGTATGCAATCAGGCAGGCCCTTGCACCACATAGTTAAAGGTAAATCGAAAGAAGATACACACAAGACAATGCATGTTGCTAAGTTATAAGCGATAACCATATTGCAAGTGTATCGGGTTTACAATTTTGTTTATATTTTCATTTTTTTTTTATTTTAAACTTTATTTACTTTTATTATAATATGGTAGACCTCAGTTTGACCTGGTTTCCTGGTCAATATTTGTTAATTATTGGCACATGCTAATGATCTGCATTGTAAAGTGTATAAATTGTGCAAAAGCATAAAAATATTCACTCTGATTCTAGTCTGAATAGTCTCTAATGCACGTGTCATACTTGCTTATTTATAATAACATATTTCATGTAAAAAATATATTGAAAAAAAAAATGATGAAAAGGAAGAGATGTTTACTTCTAAGCAACTGGTCAGAAAAACATGCACTACATCCATGCTGGGATCTCAGCTGCAACACCTTAAATTTTCTTGACTTTTTTTAATAGAGAACTTTCATTACAGTTCATTAGAATGATAATATAAAGCTCTGTGCAAAAGTTTTAGGCAGGTGTAAAGAAATGCTGTAAAGTCAGATTGCTGGGGGGCGTGGCCGAGCGAGGCATGTAAGAGGACGTGCAGCTGTTTGCTCCACCGAATATCCTGGAGAATCCGAGCCATAGCACCACCATCCTGCAACCTACAGCCTTGGGACAGACACCGCTGAACTCCGGAATCTACTGAACAAAAAGCCAGTATTATTTTTGTGCCCCATAACGTCTAGACGCGGACAGGGCCCCCCGAATCTCGCCGGACATCCCGGTCCAAGATGTCGGCCTCCCGCCCTGCTCTGCTAAGGAAGCGACCCAGCGCCTCTTCTCTAAATGGGGGAAAGACACTCCATCTACCCCAGGGCCTAGCGGACATGATCCGGAGGAGGATAACACGGATCTGGATGACACTCCCCTGATCCTGCTCTGCCCCATGTCCCACAGCCCCACACAACTATCCAATATGGCGGCGCCCAGCATACAGAGAAGTAATGACAATACTGAGCCAAAACTCAGAGATAAACTGGCTGTGGTCACTGTCTGTAACTCCTCTATTACTAACCTAGGAGGGGAGGTGAAAAGCATGAAAATGGAAATATCATTTGTGCGGCAGGCTATGCAAAAGTTGTGTGAATGCACCTCTGCAGTGGAAGAGGGAGTATTAACACGCTGGAGGATGAATGGCAGCCATTACAGAGGGATGTTAAATATACTTACTACATGGCGGCTGCCAATGCATCTAGGTTGGAGGACATGGAGAACCGCCTCCGCAGAAATAACGTATGCGCGGTAGGCAGATGGCAAGAATCGTGTGGCGTTCATCGAAGCATGGTTAGCTGACATGTTTGGGAAAGACTCTTTTTCATCTATGTTCACAGTTGAGAGAGCCCATAGGGTCCCAACGCGCCCACCACCACAGGGTGCACCCCCGAGACCCTTCCTGTTCCGTCTGCTCAATTACAGAGACAGGGACACCATACTGTCTAAAGCCAGGGTTACTCCTTCTCTCAAAGTGGATGATACAAAAATCTTGCTGTTCCCTGATTTTTCGGCGGAAGTAAAAAAGGCAAAGGGCGAAATTCCTGGATATCAAGAAAAGACGGCGGGCAGTGAATGTTCAATATTTTATGCTATACCCGGCAAAATTGAAGGTACTCGCCAATGGATCATCTCACTTTTTTGACAGTCCTACTTCTGCCATGCACTGGCTGGACAGGGATGAATGTAATCTGGAGCAGCGCCAGCCTGAAGGTTGAGAACAAAAAATTATTTTTATCGGTGCAAAGCACATGATATGTACTGTGCGGTGGGGCAGGTTACATCTGTTTGATCTTACGATCTATTGGCCCCACTCTGCACTACACGGCTAATCTACTACGTTCTGGGACATATATTAAGTGATCAAGTTTGACACTAGTTATCTGGTCTATTTACCTCTCTGGCTACGTTATTGCCCCCCAGCAACCTGGTCCTGAGCGGACTTATCCCCCCCTCATGTTGAGGGGGCATCCTATGATTACTTGGGTCCTGTTGACCCGGAACTATGATTTTGGTTCTCTTTTTTTGTTCTTTTACAATTTTTCTTTCAACAGTTTTACTTTACTTTTTCTTTTCATTTTTTTTCTACAAATGAGTCTGAAATGGGTAAATCCCATGGTTGTCTGTTCTTCAATTTAACACTAGAGGGAGCACCAAATGTGCTATTACTGCTGTTTATATTGCCATACTACATTATGGGCCTAACCTTACAATACAGAGGACAAACCAATAATACTCCCCCATATTCTGCCTCTATGTACTATGCCTTCCAACTCTAATAAGGGACTGCTCTTCCTCTTATGGAATGTGAGGGGCTTGAGTGATGGGACAAAGCAAGGGGCAATGTTTCATTATTAATCTAGAATGAAACCACGGGTCGTGTGTCTCCAGGAGACACACTTACAACCGGACTCTGTCCACCTGCTTAAATCTTGTAAATTTCCGGTACAATTTCACTCCACGTACTCCTCTTTTTCTAGGGGAGTAGGTGTGCTGATTGCTAAGAATATCTCTTTTCATTGTATGGAGAAGCAGATTGACAGAGGGTAAATTTGTGTTCCTGTTGTGCAGCCTGGGGGGCTTCAGATGTATTGTTGCAACAATGTATATTCCTCCACCCTTTAATTCAGATCCCCTGAAGAAATTGGCGCAGTTTATTGCATTGCACCCCGGGACCCCCATTTTAGCTCTGGGTGACTTCAATAATATTATTGACCCACAACTGGTCAGGCTATCCACCCGCCCTGGAGCTTTAATATCTGAGCTGGGTCTGCGAGACATCTGGAGAGTAACAGGGATGTACAATGCTACTCCTGCCACTCTGCTTCCCATGGAGGCCTCCCTAGAAGAGACAAGGGTATAGGAAATGATATGCTGCTCCCACATGTTTTAGATGCGGCCTATGAACCCCGCCTCCTCTCAGATAACTCTCCATTTTGGATGCGGGTGGATACTGCAGCTCCACCTGTCAGACCAATGTGGAGCGTTAATCCGTTATGGTTAACCTTACTCCCCACCCCAGACCCCATCCCTGGCGAGCTGAAGGAATTTCTGATGTTTAATAAACAATCTTCTAGTGGGGCAGTAGTATGGGATGCTATAAAAGCATTCTTATGGGATCTCCTCATACGGGAGATATCTGGTATAAAAAAAAGATTTAAAGAATGGGAGGGCACGGTCCGCCTTGAGTTACGACGTAGAGAGATGGCTCTGGTAGCGGATTCTACTCCAGCCAACCAAAATAGCTGGACTGAGGCCCAATCATTATATAACAGGGTGGTATTGTCAACAGCTGAAAAAAAAGATATTTCCTTCAACATAACTATTCTGAGGAAGGAGAGAATACAGGTCACTTATTGGCTATGGTCGCTAAGGCGCAGCAGGAATCCACCTCCATTACTGAGATTAATAAACTTAATGGTGAGGTTAGCACTTCTACTACTGACATTTTGGATACATTTTAGCAATTCTGTGCAGACTTATACACCTCTAAAACTAACACTACCCCTCTGACTTGGCTCTGTTTTTAGGGGACTGTACCTTTCCCCAGGTCTCTGCGGCTGAAATAAGAAGCACTAGATTCCCCGATCATGATAGAAGAGCTGACTGAGGCATTGGCAGATGCACCAAACCACAAATCTCCTGGATTGGATGGGCTGCCTGTCAAGGTATACACCAGGTATGGGTCGATCCTCCTACCTCCGCTATTGCGGGCCTTAGAAGAGGCGGCTAAAACGGGTCATCTACCTGACTCGATGAAGGAGGCCATTATAGTGGTCCTTCCCATGCCAGGCAAGGATAGACAGATACCGGATTCATACCGCCCTATATCGCTGCTTAATATTGATGTCAAGCTGCTAGCTAGGGTCCTTGCTAACAGACTTGCGGGTGTTGTTGGGCGGCTGGTACATTGTGACCAATCTGGATTCATTCCGACACGGTCCACAACGGTCAGCATCCAACGCCTCTTCCTCAATATTCAAACTCCAGTAGATAACACCAGGGCTAAGGCCATTCTGTCCTTGGACGCTGCCAAGGCTTTTGACAGCGTTGAATGGCCCTATCTCTGGGAAATCCTGGCTGGCTTTGGCCAGGGGAATGCTTTTATCAACTGGGTGAAAGTACTCTACTCTGAACCTCGGGCCAGGGTCCGAGTTAATAACTCCCTCTCCCTGCCCTTCTAGTTACACCGGGGTACTCATCAGGGCTGTCCGTTATCTCCCCTTTTATTTGCACTAGCAGTAGAGCCACTTGCAATGTTAATTCGCAATAATGGGGACACTGTGGGATTCCGCAGGGGCCAGCTGGGGGACAAGTTGTCCCTTTACGCTGACGATGCCTTACTATATTTGGGGGACTCCGGTGGTTCGCTGCGGACCCTGATGGCAACCATTACTAAATTCGGTGATTTCTCCGGATTTACTATTAATTGGTCCAAATCCATACTTATGCCCCTAGATTCACTAGTATCACCTCTCCCCTCAGAGGCGTCCCAAATTGCCATTGTTAACACTTTCAAATATCTGGGAGTAATGATATCGCTGGACCCTACTGAATACTTGAAACTTAATCTAGCCCCCCTAATGGAAAGACAACGTGTTAAATGTCAGGGATGGTGTAAGCTTCCACTATCAGTGGTAGGGCGGGTAAACCTGATCAAAATTATCTGGGCACCGCAGCTCCTATACATCTTCCACAATTCCCCTATGTGGATTCCCAACAAATGGTTTCAGAAGATTGATTCCCAATTTCGCAATCTTATCTGGAAAAAAGGTAGAGTCCGCATCATTTGGCAAGGGGAGGGGCCTGGCGGTACCACACTCTAAGATGTACTTTTTAGCATCACAGCTGCGACAGCTTGCAGGATGGGATCTACATGATTCAGATGACCCTATTATGCAGCTGATGTCTCGCACCAATCCCATATTAACAGCTGGCTCTCATTTGGAGATGGGTCTGCCGGGTATCCCTTCGTCCTCCCCAACAGCAATACTACTCCAGAAGGTTTGGAAGGCAGTTAAAAGCGCATTAACCATAGATGGTCCAATGGAGTTTACACCCATTTGGAACAATCCCAACTACCCTGAGCTATCCAAACTACAGGGATTCTCCCTTTGATCAAGAATAGGGATATGGTTCTTTACACAATTATATGATGGTAATGTACTCAAATCATTTGAAAATGTAGGCAGGGAATTCTCTCTAACACGGCAACAATTCTACCAATACCTCCAACTCAGGCATGCATTACAAACCCAGACATGGACTGTCAGTCTAAATATCACTAAATCTTATCTGTTACAGGTGGTTCTACAAGCTAACAACCGCAAGGGTGTGATATCACAAGCCTATTCTACTTTAGTAGCCACAATTCAAAATCCTGCCCTACTTAAATGTAGAACGCACTGGTCCACGAATGTGGGTGACATAGACAGTGACCTGTGGGACATGGCCCTGGAATCAATTCCGGTGATGTCAGTCTCGGCATCTCATAAACTCTCACAATTGTTTATACTTCATAGGTCATATCATGCACCCATACAACCATATTAATGGGGCAGAAATTCCCCCCATGCCCTAAATGTACCATCCACAGGGGAGACTTTATACACATGATATGGCGCTGCCTGAAGCTTACTAGATATTGGACAGAGGTCACACAGACTGCATCCTCTGTAGCACAAACACCCATACCATGCACACCACTGGTGTGCCTCCTGGGATCAGTTGATGCTGAAATGTATCCAAAAGGCATCTATATAATGGTAACTGGACTACTATACCTGGCCAGGAAACTCGTAGCACGTTACTGGCTTGCGAATAATGTGCCTACAAAGGCCCAATGGATCGCGTATGTCAATTCCCTCCTTCATAGGGAACAGTTGGCATACCGACACCGAAAGGCTCCAAAAAAATTTGACCTTATATGGCAAAATTGGTTGGACAACCCCAACCTTGCTTCCCCCCCAGCAAATAATGGATAGAGTGCTACGGTTTCCTTATAATATTCTATTTTACTTTTTTATTTTTTTAGTTTTGTTTGTTCTAAGTTCTACAAAAACCGAGGTTATATGTGCCTAATACTAGGTAACTTCATATGTACGTACATGTTTGATTTTGTGTACAATTAACTGTGGGCAATTATGTTTATCCCCTTATTGTGACTCAGTTACCCATTATTCTTGTCAATAAAAAAAAAGTTTTGATTAACCAAAAAAGTCAGATTGCTTTCAAAAATATATATTTGTTTTTATCCATTTACAAAATGCAAAGTTAAGGAACAGAAAAAAATCGAAATCTTATGCTTGCACACTTTATACATGTGCACAAAATCAGGGATTTTGTAGAATTAAAGTCAGGTGTATAATTAACCAATTATACCGAGCAGGTGCTAGTGATCATCAATGTCACATGTAGGTTGAAACACAGTCATTAAATGAAACAGAAAAAGCTGTGCAGGAGGCTTAAAAGGAACAGCCAAACTGAGGAAGTTGAGGAACAGCCAAATTGTGCTACTAAGGTGAGGTTGTGGAAGACGTGTCACAGGTCATACACCATGGTAGGACTGAGCACGGCAACAAGGCACAAGGTAGTTAAACTGCATCAGAAAGGTCTCTCACAGGCAAATATTTCACAGCCGACTAGGGTTTTAAGATGTGCTGTTTTTCAAGCTCTTGAAGAAGTACAAAGAAACCTGCAACGTTGAGGACCGTGGCTGCAGTGGTCGACCAAGGAAACCTAATGCAGCAGATGAAAGATACATCGTGCTTACTTCCCTTCGACATGGGAAGTTGTCCAGCAGTGCTATCAGCACAGAACTGGCGGAAACTAGTGGGACCTAGGTACACCCTACTACTATCTGGAGAAGTCTAGCCAGAAGTGGTCTTCATGGAAGAAAGGCTAGGGAGACTCAACTTTGCATGAAAACGTAGGAACTGGGGTGCAGAAAAATAGCAGCAGGTAATGTGGACCGATGAGTCAAAATTTGAAATATTTGGCTGTAGTAGGATGCAGTTTATTCCTGAAGGGTTCGAGAGGGGTACAATATTGAGTGTCTACAGACAACAGTGAAGCATGGTGGAAGTTTCTTGCAAGATTGGGGCTGCATTCCTGCAAACAGAGTTGGAGATTTGGACAGGATTAATGGTGTGCAAGTGTACCTAAAAGAATTGATGGTGTTTTGAAGGCAAAGGGTGGTCAAGATCTGATTTGGATTTCTCTTCTGTTCATTAAAGTAGGCCATAGATGGTTCCAGTCTTGGTCGGTTCCTGTTGATTTTAACCATGTTTGGGCAGGCTGAATGTACCCAAGTTGATTGATCGATCAACTTGGGTACAACCAGCCTGTTGTATATTACATGCGATTTATTATTTATTTATTATTCATAAGCAATTGTTATAGCCTCTAGCAATAATCACGGTGAGTTGCTCTCCTGGTGAGGATGGCTTCCACCGCCCCCGCCGGGAGATCAAAGTGGCTCCGCAGGAGGTATTCCCCCATAAACACTGACTGTGTTGATGTCGAAATTGAGCAATTTTCTTTCCTACAGCTACTTTACATTTTGTTAACTGATAAAACTAAACTATTAACACTTCTATTTCTGAAACCATTCTTAATTTACAACATTTTTTCTCAACTCCCTAAACTTTTGCACATCTCAATCTTTTTTTTTTTATTGAATTATGAAAGTGGGGCTTAATTATGAAGCATTCAAAAATGAGTTTGCCTGGAAAATTAACTGATAAAGCAAGTTCTCTTGCACTTCACTGACTGCTATAGGATTAACAGAGTCCGTTTTACTGAATAATAATTTGTTCAATCACTCCTGTAGCTACATTTCCTCTAGTAATGTGGTCTAAGGAATATGGACATATCTCCAGCTTTTTAGCATTGAAAACCTCAAGTGGTTTCAATTACAGTTTGTTTTGCTGGGATATAGTAGCATATTTATATATATTTAAAGCAATATACCCTACACAATGCAAAAATAAACACGCTTTAGATCAGCTTATAGCCAATTTCCAGCCATTTTGTTATTAGTTTTGAAGTAGGAAACAGTTACAGTTCTGGTTGTCTCCATTGGGGAGAGTATCTCTCTTTATTTCCCCATGACACCAATACAAGAAATGGGAGGTGTAACACTGGTACAAAAAAGGCACAGGCAGCAATAAGAAAATTGCCAGTAATTCTAAACATTCTCTTCTCCTTGTTTTATTTAGTTTTCATGTCTGTCTTTCAAACGATACATTTTCTATCACTTCTATTCACTGTCAGGAAGTGAGGAGAATTCTCCCCAGTGGAGACACAACAATAAAAACATGACAGAAACTCTAACCCTTTCCCCACTTTATATAGAATGAAATAAAGAGTTTTAATAGTATTAATTTATTAAACAAATATGCACATATACAGTGTAGTGTAAAAGCCATTCCATCGGGTGTCCTATGTTAATAAAAGTTATAGAGACTGACTTGAGAATCTGAACACAATAGATTTAAAAGAGAAATATGGGATTTTTTTTTTAAATTTTAGATTAATAATTACCTATGTGGATGGAGCATCAGACCGATGCTGCAGCTGTCCCCCGCCGTCTCTGCACTGGTCGCCGATGGCTCCGTTTTCACAGATCACTAAAAGGAGAGCTGCTGACTGTTAGCGTCTCTCCTCTCTACTTCTCCACGCTCACTGGATCGCTGAGCTGTGGAGGGGCAGGGTGCGGCCATCTCAGCGGCTCGCTGAGGCTGCCATCAATCAAGGCAGCTAGCGGATCCAGACTTGAAAGTCAGAATAATGCGTTGCCTCGACTGATGGCAGTGATGTCAGCAGAGAGTGGACTTCAGACCGCTCTCTGCTTGTGTGAATATTCTTAAATCATTTAATAAATTAGCCCGATGGATACATTTTGTGAGGATGAAATGTAGCTATACCTAAGATGGCTGGCCAAATACTTATGAAAATTCAGCCCGTCAGCACTATAATTTCAATTAGTGTTTGGCCTTTCCAGTTCAACCGTAGTTGAATATTTAATCAACTTCTGGCGAAAAGACATGTTTGAAGATTTTCCATCTTTTTCCACCATCAGAAAACAATGGGCTGGTGGGGGGGATTCCTCCATCTACCCTGTTTGTATGGATAGAGGCATCAGTTTTTTTTATTCTTACCATAAAATGGGGAATTAAATGCAGAGCACTTGTTTTGAAGGTGAGACTCTAGCATAAATGGCAACATAGCAGGGAACTTGAGCAGGGAAATCTTGACAATGAAGCTCCTAAGATATATATATATATATATATATATATATATATATATATATATAGCACACATATGACACTTTTGGATCCACACTTGATTTGGGTTCATGGCAATTAGCCTTTAACCACTTGCCGACTGGTTCACGCCGATATACGTCTGCAAAGTGGCACGGGTACACAAAATCACATACGCTTACGTTTGCCGCGGGTCGGGGTGCGAACGGCAATCGGGTTAGTTGCAGAACCAATCAGTCATCAGGTCCAGGCCAATGATTTCTGGCCTGGACCTGCTGATGGATTCTGGAAAACATAGTGTCAGGGCTGGGCTCAGCCCTTCCTTCTCTTAGCTGACCACTCAGCTGTCGGCTAATTGCCAGCTCCCATCTCACTCCACAGTTACTCAGCTGTTGATGATATCCTGTTCGTCAGTTGTGCCTACTTAAGCCGTCCAGTCCAGAGGAGCTCTGCTTTTGCCTTGGTCAACATCACAAGAAACTTTCTCCTGCGTTCCTGTTTAAAGACTGGCTTTGCTAACATCCCTTCTGGCTGCAGATCCTGCTTGCTGTTCCACTACATTGATCTCTGACTTCTGGCTTGGCTGACTATCCGTTCCGGTTACTGAATTTTGGCTACGTTTTGACTACGTTTGTTCTTTTAACTTTTATTATTAACCACTTCCCACCCGGCCACTGCACATAAACGGCCGGGTGGGCGCTCTCCTTCTGAGTGGACATTCAGGAACGCCCCTCGGAAGGAGGTGGATCGCGCGTGTGCCTGCGCAGCGGCGCGATCCCGATGCGCTCGTGTCACCCGGACATGGCGCATCTCTGATCGGCAGGAGGGCTCTGTGATTGGCCCTCCTGATCACATGACAGCCATGTCCAATCACAGCCGTCATGTGATGTAAACAGAGAGCCGGTTGCTAGGCGATCGGCAAGTTGTCGTGAGGAGAGCGGATCGCTGCAGCCGGCTGGTGATCAGTGAGTATGAGCTGTTTTTTACAGCTTTTTACACACTGATCACCAGTGTAAAAAACACATGTAAAACATGCACACAATGTAAAACACACATGTAAAACATGTACACAATGTAAAACACACATGTCCCCAAAACACATGTCCCCACACACATGTTCCCACATAGTAAAAACACCTGTCCCCCACAGATTTAACAGTAAAATCACATGTCCCAATAATTATCTGCACACATGTCTGTGATCACCTGCGCACATCTGTACATGATCATCTGCGCACATATGTCCGTGATCACACAAACCAATTATACACTTAACAGGATTTTTTTTTTACCAAAGACATGTAGCAGAATACATTATGGCTTTAATTTATGACAAAATTTTATTTTTTTGGATTTCATTTAAAATAGAAAAAAAATATTGTTTTCTTCCCAATTTCTGCTCTTTTTTCGCTTATATCGCAAGAAAAAAAAACGGAGTCGTGAATAAATGCCACCAAAAGAAAGCTCTATTTGTGCGAACAAAATGATAAAAATTTCATTTGGGTACAGCGTAGCATGACCACACAATTGTCATTGAAAGTGTGACAACGCTGAAAGCTGAAAATTGGTCTGGGAAGGAAGGGGGTGAAAGTGCCCAGTATTGATGTGGTAAACCACTTCATTACCTAGCTATAGTAATATGACGTCCACAGCAGGGATCTCCCATCCTGGGCAGGCGTCATATGACGTCCTGGGCTTCCCGGGCGTCTAGGGGGCGTGCACGCCGGCCGCGTTGCTCGGGACCTGGTGCGCGTGCCTGGCAGCCGCAATGTCCGCCGGGCACCCGCGATTGCCCGTGAATACAGCAGGACTGTAGATCTGTGTAAACACCTGACACGTCCTGTCAGGTGAGAGAAGACCAATGGTGTGTTCCCAGTAAAGAGGAAAACCAATCGGTCTCCTCCCCTTGTGAGTTCCCGCCCCCTACAGTTAGAATCACTCCCTAGGAAACATAATTAACCCCTCGATCACTCCCTAGTTTTAACCCCTTCCCTGCCAGTCACATTTACACAGTAATCATTGCATTTTTTATAGCATTGATCGCTGTATAAATGTGAATGGTCCCAAAACTGTGTCAAAAGTGTCCGATATGTCAGTCGCAATATCAGTCATGAAAAAAATCGCAGATCGCCGCCATTACTAGTAAAAAATTAATAAATAAAAATGCCATAAATCTATCCCATATTTTGTAGACGCTATAACTTTTGCGCAAACCAATCAATATACATTAATTGCAATTTTTTATTTTTTTTTACCAAAGATATGTAGAAGAATACATAATGGCCTAAACTGAGGAAATTTTTTTTTAAATTGGGATATTTATTATAGCAAAAAGTAAAAAATATTGTGTTTTTTTCAAAATTGTCGCTCTTCTTTTGTTTATAGCGCAAAAAGAAAGTGCATCACTAAAGGGGTGTGACGGTATTCAGGAAAGGAACGTTTGCTGTTTAAATCTCTGATAGGATATGGCACCGTACACTGATTTAAGGACCTTTGCATGGACTTTGACGTGGCTCACTTTTTATGTGTGCAATGTGTATAGCCCACTGAATGTTATTTTATCGCACTGAATATTTCTAGATATTTTGCTAGCGCTGTTTAATTCTCAAATTAGCTTTAATCCTGTCGTAATCTGGTAATACATTTAATATTTTTGTTGTTGTTTTGTATTCTAATCTTTGTTTGTAGATGACTCCAGTGGGAAAAAAACTGAATTCATTGACCCATCGATTTGCCATGCTCCAGGAGGGGAGTACTTTGTTGAGGGAGAGACATGGAACTTTGATTCTTGTACTCAATGTACCTGCCATAGTGGACGAGTGCTGTGTGAAACTGAAGTCTGCCCTCCATTGCTTTGTCAAATCCCTACTCGTACTCAAGACTCCTGCTGCCCACATTGCCCAGGTATAACTTTTTTTTTTTTTCCAGGCAGCAATTTCAAAATGTTCAAGTAACAAACATCTGTATAAAACGACTGGAAAATAGTTGTGAACTAAAAAAGTGCATTTGAGTAACTGTTGCTTACAAACTCAGTATATTTTAACACCTCTTCAGACTCCTGGACAACTGTTTCTAGATTAAGAATTGATTGGCCAAGTTGGATTTTCCTGATTGCTTGTATTCTTCTCCCAAAATATGAAAGGGTTGTGGGTAGCATTGCATAGTAAACACCTAGTATTGATGATGGTGGTTATTAGAATAGCTAGGAGCTATTCCTAGCATTCTTTTGAACCTAAATTTAAATAACAACTGGGAAGGCAAAACAGCTGTTACTGGGCACAGGTATGCTTCAGTAGGGCATATTTGTATTGGAGAAAGCCAGCTTTCCTTGGCATAAAAAAACTGTGAATCAAGGCAATCTACCAAAAACTGTTTATATGGTAGGAACGTTGGTTTTGATTCGGTCATTTTTGCAATTGAAAGCTTGTTTAAAATGCTTTAAACTGCCACACAATTTTCTGTTTGTACAGTCAACATTTGCATAACAGTCTGTCCACTTTTTATTTCTTTTCTTTATTGAAAATGTAGCTTATTACATTTGTATCCTTCAATAATTACCAGTCTTTTTTATATATGAAAAAGTCTTTAGCGTGAAGATCTATATTATACTATATTGTTCTGTCAGTGCTATGATAGAGAAAACCTTTTAATCATCTCCAGAGTACACAGACGTTCTGAGTTATACGTCACAAACACTTTGGAGAGGAGTAGCTACCCTAATGAGTTTACTAAATTGCAGGTGCTCCAGGTAGTGGGATTGTGTATAATTTCCCTTGGTGGAATTAAGTCACAAAATGAAGCGTTTGTGTGTTTGAATGACAGATGAATACAGGTGCAGCAGCACAGCCTGCTTCGTGAATTAAACAGTAATTCTACTTGTGGGTATAAATGTTTGAGCACTGGGAGTCCTCTTCAAGGTGCTTTTTTAATTCTTTACATTTTGATTGATAGTAATTTTCTACAGTGGATTTTTAGATATATTTTACAGAAAATCATAGCTCATATGTTTTCAAAGTTGCTCTTCAAAGCATTAGAAACAAGTGGTCTCTAGTAAATTAGTAGTTACCTGCCTTAAACATGTGCTGACGTATTGTATTTTTCGGTGAAGGCAGTGGTGCAGATAATACCAAGCACACAAGATTAAGAATGTAGTAAGGAACTATTTACAGCACCAAGTTCCCTTAGGAACCTTTGTCTAGAAAACAACTTAAAACTGAGGTTTGTTCATGCAAGCATAAGAAAATCTGCAAAATATGACAGCATTGCAAGAGTGGTTAAGGAACAGTTTTCAACTCAGATGTCTTCTGAAACTAACAAGTTCCCAATGAACAGCAGACACACTATATTATCATTTTTATTAGTGCTCCTCAGTGATGGTTTTCAGCAACCATCATCAGGTTATGTATATAATTTTTCCAGGTACAGTAGAAGCAGAGATTTAAGGTGAGGTAATACAGAAAACAGTGCTTTTCAAACAAAAGCATTGCTGTGCATGTACTACAATGTGTTGCTTTGTGAAAAAATCAAATGCTCTATGTTTCCTTGTTCAAGTATTTTATTAAAGATTATCAGAAAAAATTGAATGCAATCAGTAAAGAGAATAATTTTATATTGTAACATTAAGATAATATTAATACTGGAAAGGATATCTCTTGTCGCATATAAAATCATACAATTGTTTAGTTAAGAATTAAATTAAGACAGATCAATGCAGTAAACATAGTTATCTATCTAAACAAGAATCTACCATATATATATATATATATATATATATATATATATATATATATATATATATATACATTTATGTAGAGTCACTAGTATATTTAGTGCTCTTTTAAATAGTGATAATGGTTAAGCTACCACTGATTTGGGGCCTAATATAAGCTTCTTATTATGGTATGTCAGTCAACTATAGTGGCGTTTACCTGCATTAAAAAGATAATATGAAAAATGAGGGGAAGGGGTTTACAACAAGGAGGGGAAAGAAAGCAAGTAGGAAGAGGGGAGGGATAGGGTCCCTGAAGGTAGCTTACTCCCAGAGGACAATGATATATCTACACATTAAATCCTCATCTACCATGGTAAAAGTACTTGGTCTTCAAAGTCTGGTGGCAAGCAATGTTTAATCTGTGGTTTTCATAGATTATTAAACTTTTTTTAGACTGTTTTTATCTAAACTTCCATCTTTGCATGTAACAGAGTTTGGTTCGTTCTATGTTTGGTATCGGCTAAATTCAGAGTAGGTGTTTTCCAAGCTTTAGCTATAGTCTGTTTAGCAGCTGTTAGGAGCTGTATTAATAATTGAAACTGTTTTTGTTGTAGAAATTCCAGTCTTAGGTTTAGAAGGGCCAATGCCGGGTCAGGTGTGATAGTGCTTTTGAACATTAAGGCAAGCAGGAAAATAGATTTCCCAAATTTTTGTACCACTGGACATTTCCACCATATGTATAAATATGAACCCAGCTCTGAACAGCCGCAAAAACAGGAAGCCGAATTATCCGGAACATATTTAGAGTACTTTGTATACAGTCTCAACTGCTGTTACATACATTGAGGAAGCTTTTGTTATGGACCATATCTCAGACCATTCTGCTGTATCAATAATACGACATAGATCATTTTCCCATTTGGCCACATATGAGGGTGGGGATGCATCAGGTTTAGTAAGCAATTGAGAATAGAGTGATAAAATCCTTCCCCTACAATGTGGATCTTTCAAGCTAAGTTTTTCGAAAATTTACAGTTTTGTCATTGCAATCTTTGTATTTAGAGAGGGAGTGTAGAAATTTGTAAATATTGAAATAATTCAGATTGGAGAAGCCCATAGGATTTACATGAATCTGGGTAATAATGATGAATCTGAAACCAAATTGTGTAAGCATGAGATACCAGCCTTTGACCTGGCTCGGAAGGTCATGGGGGAAGTCCATGCTGCATAGGACGGATTTTTGTAGAATGAAAGGAGTGGGTTATGTAAAGATTGCAGGCCGTACATAGTTCTGTGTCTATCCCATAATGATAATGTTTAGTGATCGGGTTCATAAGGATCTTACGATCCCTTGGCCGTAACCATAATATATTAAATATGAGGAAAGGGTCACAGTCCACTGCTTCTATTGCAACCCAGAAGGGGGTTTCAGTAGTAGCTTGATGTTTTGATAGTTGTTCCACTTGAGCACCCTTATAATATGTCATAAAATTAGGAAAACCCAAGCCACCCCGTAATTTGGAGAGATGTAAAATTTCTTTAGGCAATCTTGATTTAATTTGTCCCCAAGTGAATTGTATCGCTCTGCTGTATAATTCTTAAAAAAAAAACTCAGGATGTGTATAGGGAGAACTTTAATTATTAAAAATTCGGAAGAATGGTCGTTTTAATTTTCGCTAACCAGGAAAGTGGAATAGATGACTGTTTTGACAATAAACTCGTGGGCTTGTTTCAGGCTGGATAATTGGCAGAAAATAGATCTTTGTGATCTTCGGTGAGCTGGATACGTAAGTAAGGCAGACTGTGTGAAGTTTCTGGATTCTGTAATGGATCCATCAGATGTATGTCTTGAAGGGTGTTTTGTAATTCAGTTGCAGAACGACAAGTATATTTGGAACTAGGTTATGAGAACCGGACTGAAAAGGGATAGCCCCATCGGTAGGTTATTTGGTTTTGTTGTAGTACTTGAAGCAGAGGTTTCAAGGCCCGTCTTTTATTGATTGTTAACTGCGACAGGTCAGCAAAGAGTTGATAGTGACCTTGGAAAGACTCTTTTCCTCTTGCTGCAGACAGAAGCTGTTTCTTTGTGCGATAAAAATGAAATTTAACAATTATATCTCAAGGGGGGCCCTCAGGTTTTTTTGGGGTCAAAGCTCTATGAACGCTGTCCGTTTCAAGGCATTCGACTGGAATGGCCGGTTGTAATTCCTGGAATAGTGCTAACATTGTGGCCTGTAAATCTATCACAGATTCAGAAATACCTTTTATGCGTAAATTTAGGCATCTGGCTCAGTTTTCATAATCCTCCAAATAGGTCTGCAGCATTAAATTTTCATCTTTGAGATTTTCAATCTCTGCTGTATAGTTCACAGTATAATTTTCCATGTCATCAACACGTTTTTCAAGCTCTGACAAGCGATGGCCCAGCTCCCTAATTTCTTTAGTGAGACTAGTAGTTATGTGGTCTGAAATGCGCTTCAAGGCCTTTTGAAGCATTATTTCAATTTGTTTTAACATTACTAAGGATATGTGTTCACTCTGAGTGGAATCTTCCCCACACACAGAATCCCATTCTTCTTCTGAATTGTTCAGTACCTGTGTGTTTGCCTTTAAGGCTCTCACAGCGCTGCGTGAGGTAGCTGAGGAGAATTTTGGCTGCTCCATTTTAGCTATAGAATGGGCCAGTGCAATTTTGCTGTTTCTCTTCCTCATATCCCACAGAGGATCACTTGTAGCTATACCGCCAGCTCCCTGAACTCAATGGGCACAGGTAGGTACTATTTGTGTGCGGCTGTCTCGCGAACAGCCGCTAATATAAGACTTTTACCTTCCTCTGAGAGTGGAGCTTCAGACAGGCATGTCTGCTCCCCTTGGCTCCACCCACTTTCTCCGCTCTACATTTCTAATGTGTTGCCCTGCAGGTCCTATTGAAGTCAACTGAATGGGATTTTTTGATGGCAGTACACTTTTTTTTTTGCAATGCACATTGCCTTGTCAATTCTGGTATGAAAGAGCCCTGAAAGTTCCAGAGATTAATTCATTAACTAGGCTTAAAATTATGAAAAACTGTCCTGCACACACATATGCACATGTTATAACCTATGGCCCTCTGGGTGTTCAGCTTTTAACACAACAACTCTGGATAATGGTAAACAAGAGGAAAATTGCTATTTTAACCTTTGTTTGCAACTGTTGACACAAATTATACTGTCTGAATATCAAGCAAACCTGCAGGAGTTGGTTCAGAGATGAAAGCAACCCATCGTGTAATGGAGACCAGTTGAGCATACAGCAATGTAGATGCAGTTATGGTAGCATGTTTGATCTAGTGTTGTCAGCATCATTTTGGATTGCTGAAAATCCAGGTGACTGTATTGATTATAATCTTTAGCTGCTCATGACTACATCATGACAACTTTTTCTGTTATATAAAAGGCACCACCTATAAAAACTTTTGAAGCTGTTGTATAATCTGTATTTTCTAGGTATGTTTTATATCATAAAAGTTCACTTGTAAAAGTCATGTTGTTGACCAAAATATCCAGATATGACGCAAAGGACTTACACTGAGACCCTATGATCGAGCTTCAGGATTTATTGTTTTATATAGAAAAGCACCAACTTGGTTTTAGAAGTGCCGATACATTTTCCCCTGAGCCTATAAATCACTATGCTTACCTCGACAGATGTCAAGAGCTGGGTAGTGGCTTTGCATACCTAGAGTTCATTTTCTGTTCTTGATTTAGCCCATACTCTTCAATGCTTGGTGTATTTTAGAGGTCAGCATAGCTGGAGCAATGATTTATTTGTGCTAACACAACTGAAAGGAATCAACGTGTGCATTGCACACAGGTGCTTTTCATAGATGGATTTTCTACCTTCTTGTCTTTTAAATATTTACGAGTGAGTCAATAATAAAGGAAGTCACCTTTGTGACTTTTGGACACTGTACTATCTAAAGCCATGGCACAGCCTCTGGTGTTACTTGTTATGAGTACATAATGTAGGCTGAGCATAAGGAGCTACTATGTTTATTACAATCATTGGAAGCCGTCATCATCCCCCTTTCCCGTTGGTTTCCATGGAAGGGGTTAACATGCTGGTCACTTAAGTGCTGAGTTGCTAACTGAAGGGTCACAAACATACTCTACATTCTGTTCCAGCCTTTTCAGCATGTGGTAGCTGTTTGTGTCCATTGTGCTTATTTGCAGGAGATACGCAGTTGCACTTTGATTAGTCTTTGCTGCTGCCTACAGTGACCCTGTCATCTCTGCCCCCTTGAACCTCTTCTGCTCTCAGCAACTGGTTTCTGAGTACCCATAGTTTTTACCTGATGTTCCCAAATCAGTTGCCTTTGTTAAAGTGGAAGTCTGGGCTAAACTAGTCTTAAATTTGCTCCCCCCCCACCTTCTATCCTAACTACCCTGTAGAGGAAAGATGTGTATATTTACTTATTCTCAGAGTGCTCCAGTCCTGTGATCAGCTCCCACCGTTTGCTTCAGGTGCGAGGAGGGGCAGTGGACAATGGATGCTCCATAGTAAGTTTATGGGTGAACGCAGCCGCTGGGGAGATCACATGACTGGACCAGACCACCCTAATAGTAGGTAAGTATAGACATCTTTCTTCTACAGGCTACATAGTATAGGAGTTAAAAGGGGGTGGGAGCAGATTTAGCCCAGACTTCCACTTTAAGCAGTGCAACATGTCGGAACCCAAGCACAATCGCTGAATTGACATTAAAGACCAGACCCAATCCAGAGTTCAATTGCAAACTCTGAGCCCCTAAATCTCCCAAGACATGTCTGAAGGTTAGCATGCTGCTGTTAAAGTTCTTTTGAGCCAAAGATTTATTGCCATTATCTCAATGACAGAAAGGTTTCAGGGGTTTTATCCCAACCTTTTCACTGTTCCAAAAAAGGGACATGCACCTCATCTTGGTTCTAAAGGCTTCATACTGCTGTCAAAAAATGTTGCATGGACTCCATAGTCTGCCTTATCCTCCATCCATCAAGGAAACTTTCTAGCATCTATGTCCCTAGTTTTCCAGTGCATAAATACTTCCTCTATTTTTCTGTTTTTAGCCCTAGCATTGGGTTTATTTTCCACAACTATAGTGTTCACCAAGGTTTTGGCCCCCAGTTCTAGCCTTACTATGCTCCCAGGGTATTCCCATTCTGGTATACCTGGCCAATCTCCTACTGAGGAAGCGGTCAACAAAAATAATGACAATGTGTTGTGGACAATCCGTATCTTAAAAAGGTACAGTATGACCCTGAACCCTCAGAAGTCAGCACTGGAACTGACACATCACTTGGAGTATACACAGTAGTAATGGGGTATATGGCGCAATAAGCCCCCGTTCACACCGGCGTGACTTGTCATACAATTTAACAGTTCCAAATCACACGACGAGTCCCACTCCATTGCTGGCAATGGATTTGTTCATATTGCCGCAACTCATGTTGCAGCGATTATGAAAGAGATTCCTGCACTACTTTTTACTGATTTCATTGTGACTTGCATAGACTTCGGTAAATGAAGTCGCAATGAAATCGGCAGTGCAAATCACACTGATATGCAGCTTTGAAATCGCACAGAAACAGCACAATTTCCAAGCTGCACTGGTGTAAACCAGGGCTCAGTGTTGTGTGTACATAAATGTCTATGCAGAACATCAAAAAGTTAGGTAGCGTCCAATTGGAGCATTCAGGGTAACTTTCCACAATGCACCAAATGCAGCACCTCTGAAGAGACTGAAGTATCTGTAGGCAAAGAGCTAAGAAGAATTTATGAAAAAAAAAAAAAAAAACAGCAGTGCGCAATCTGAGTGTAGTATATTAACAGATTTATTGTGGCAAAAAGACAAGTGCCAACTCACATTGTGACAGTTAAAATCAGGCTCATTGCATAGTAAGGGCTTCTGATGGACAGTCTCAAAACAACAGGGTGCCTCAGACCCCAGGATAGTAATACTGGGTGAATGGATACACCTGCAGGACCAAAAGAACACACCAGGGGCACCAAACTAAGTGCAGCATTAATTGTACTGAAATTCAAGTAAATTAGCAACTCACATGGGAAGAAGAAATGGCATCCGTGAGTGGTCAGGTTATGCATCTGGCATGGGGAGCCTCCTCCTGCAACTTGCACCATGGTAAGTCCGGATGTCAGGCTGGAAGACAGCTTAGATGATGGAGTGGAAACCAAGATGGCAAAGGGCTTCTTGTGGGATGCAGAGCATCACTTGAAGTATTTGGGTCTTGTCCTAGACACAGACCAACCCATAGTTTTAACTAACAGAGAAAAACTTCTGACTCTCTACTTCCAGAAGTGGACACTACAGTCACAAAGCTGTCAAACTGTGCAATTCTGCATTAGAGTTCTGGCCTTTGTGGTACCCTACTTCAAAGCAGTTTTATTCCAGACCCCTACAACACAACATTCTCTTGATAAACTGGCTCGGAAGAGACTGAAGACCAGGTTATCTTTAGTCTGGTGGCTTAGAAATCCAACTCTAGAGTTGGAAAAATCCTTCCTCCCACATCATGAAAGATCATCACAATGGATGCAAGCCTGAGAGGCTGTGGAGGAGTCCTAAACATCTTACCAGTGCAGCAGACTTGGTCAACAGTGGAGTCTCATCTCCTGGTCAACATTCTAGAGTTTTAGTTCCTGACCCTCCTGACTGGAGGGTCTTCCCATCAGTATCCAATTAAACAACAACATGGAATTGGCATGCATCAATTACCTAGGAGGCACCAGCAAGAGAAGTAAAAAAATTTTAGGACCTGTGCCACAGGCAGGTGGTTGCCAGATGTGAACATTATCCTTCATATTCAACAACAAATTGGATTGGTTTGTCTTCAGAAGTAGAGATCCTCTGGCAGAAGCAGTGGGTGCTCTGGTGATTCAATGAGATCAATACAGCCTGATCTATGCTTTATCTTCTCTAAATTCTCTTCCTTTGCTCTACAGGATAGAGATGTAGGGCATTCCAGTGATCCTCATGGCTTTGAACTGGCCCAGGCAGCTGGGGTAACTCTGACCTAAACATTTGGCAAAGACACCCTGTAATTGGATCTCCCATCTCAATTACTGTACCTTTTTACCAGCCTGCTTCATGGTGGCTTGCTTTAACGACATGGATGTTGATGCCCAGGTCTTGAAAGCTAGGAAGTATACCTCCCATAAGGTTTACCACTTCCCATGGAAGGCTTATTTGCCTTGTTGCTGCCCCTCCAATAAGTTGTGACTCACTGGGATTTTAATTTGGTTCTGTTGCCACTTTAAAAACCTCTTTTTGAGCTCAGTAGAGCTATTCCCCTTTACCACTTTTTCTAACAAGGTTGCTCTTCATGTTGCCATCACTTCAGCGAAGTGTGTATCTGAACTGGCAGCTTTGTGCTGTAAAGAACCCTATTTGTTCCTACACAAGGGCAAGTATTGTGACCTACAGCCTCCTTCCTTCCCTCTTTGATCTTGACCATTCATTTCAACAAGACATTGTTATTCAGCCTCTTTGTTCAGCTCCAGTACAACAAAAGGACATTTCCCTTTACTGTCTGCATGTAGTTCTTGCTGTGTGGATCTACCTCCCAGCAAATGCTTCCTCTAGAAATACTCATTCCGTATTAATATTACTGATAGTGCCCACAAAAGGGAACCAGCTTCATATTTTACTATTTTGCAGTGGCCTAGACAGGTATTTGTTCAAGGCTATGGTCTTCTAGTGATTGTAAAGGATCGTTTTTTTTTTTTTAAATAACAAACATGTCATACTTCCCTCCACTGTGCAGCTCGTTTTGCACAGAGTGGCCCCGAACATCCTCTTCTGGGGTCCCCCTGCAACTTTCGTGGCTCCTCCCAGCATCAGATAACCCCCTAGGAGAAGTGCTCTCCCGAGGGGGTTACCTTGCGGGTGCACTCCCGAGTCCAGCATTTGCGTCCATAGACACAAATGCTGGACTCGGCCTGCCCCCCCGGCGCCCGCGTCATTAGATTTGATTGACAGCGGGAGCCAATGGCTGCGTTGCTATCAATCTATCCAATCAAGAGCTGGGACCCCGTGGAGAGAGGGACAGCGTGTCCCCGCCGAGGAGATGAAGGGGCGCAGGTAAGTAAAACTGGGGGGGCTAGTGACTGCCAGGTGTTTTTTCACCTTAAATCATAGGATGCATTAAGGTGAAAAAACATGAGGGTTTACAACCCTGTTAAGGACAAGGTTCCATGTTTACCTGTCAAAGCACATACTACTAGATCTGTGAGTGATTCTTGTGCTTTTCTGCATCAAGCAACAGATTTGCAAGGCTCGCAGCTGGTCTCTAAGTAGTTGTTCATGTTTATCAGGTGTATGTTCATGCCTCATCTGATGTGTCAGCTTCATGTGTAAGCCTTTCAGGCAGTTCTTTGAGTTACATGCCCCCTCCCCCCCCCCCCCGTTCTATTGTTTTTATGTGTTTCATTACTGTTTCCACCCTTCAGTTTGGCTGCTCTTGGATGTCCCAATTGTCTTTAAATAACCAAATGAATGAGAATAAAACATGATTTTTGTATGTGCTGTAATATGCTTTCTTTGGAGTTCATTAGGGACACCAGTCTCACCACTCAGTGTTTGTAATTTACGGCTGATATTGCTTTTCTACAAAACTGAAACATGCAGGAATGGAATGGTTTGCTTGACCAATTTCTCCTAAAGGTGGCAGAATAACTGAATCCCATATTCATTAACAAAACACCAAGAAACATATTTTACAATAAGTACAAAAAACTTCCTGATAATCAAGGCCAGTCACTGCCACTCTTTCTTTTTGTGCAGGGTGACTGGTCTAGTATGCTGTAGTCCAGGCCTGCTGGGTCCCTCCCACAGTTCTGCTGTCTGCACAGGCTAAGTGCAACAACCTGGTAATGTTAGTGTTAATGCTACCTTTACAAGGGTATATCTGGGGTTACAAAAGTGTTTGGTGCTCACAAAGTGGATTTATATCCTTTATGGTTCTTTAGAATATGTAAGTAAATTTTTTTATGCACAGTGTTCAGTTTTACATTGCAATACATTGTTTTATCAGGCCTTGCATTGCCAACTTCAATGACTGTTAAAAAGGCCTATCAAGCATTAGAGAAATGGACTAGTCTCAATAAAATTGATCTAGCTTCCCTCAACACTGATCCCCTTGTTGTGAAATGTTTAGAGTTCATTAGACATGTGCAAATCGTTTTGTTCTGAATTCGTTTTTAAATGAATTTCGACAAATTTGTTAATTCGGAAATATCCGAATTAACGAAAACCAGTTTAACAAATTTTTCCAAATATTCGAAAAATTTGAATATTGGAAAATTTGTACATTCGTAAATTCGTACATTTGCACATTCGTAAATTCATACATTTGTAAATTTGTACATTCGCACATTTGTAAATTCGTACATTGGTAAATTCGTACATTCGTAAATTTGTAAATTCAGAAGTCTGAAATAATAATTAACTAATAATAACTTAACTATTGCTAACTATTAAATTATAGGTATTGTAATTTCCTTTCAAATTTGGCTGTTAGTGAACGTAACAAATACAAATTTATCCGAAATAACGAATGCCATATCCAAGCGAATGGAACGTAATGAATTAATAATAATAAATAACAATAATAATAAAAAACTTTTTATTATTATTATTTATTATTAATTTGTTTTGTTACATTTGTTTAGATGCGGCATTAATTATTTCAGATAATTTGTAGCTTCGGATAAATTTGTATTCGTTACGTTCACTAACAGACAAATTTGAAAGGAGATTACAATAGCTATAATTTAATAGTTAGTTACTATTTCAGATTTTCTAATTTTCGGGTTTTCAGATTTTTGAATTTCGAATTTTTTCAAATTTCCGAATTTTCTAATTTACGAATTTACAAATTTTATAATTTACGAATGTACGAATTGTGATCATAACGAATGACCCGAAAAACAAAAAAAAAAAAGCAAATGAAACTAAAACAAACACATTTTTTGGCAGTGCACATGTCTAGAGTTCATGCCAACAGCTCTGAGCTACTGTGTGCATGCATTAATAGATATCTCCTGTCTTATTCCCGGTATCTTGTCTTTGAACATGCAGAGAAATCTGTGCAAGTATGAAGACATAGGGGCTTCTCCATATTGGTGATTTCTATGTTGCTAAAAGCTAGCAGGTCCACATTTCACAAGATTTACTGTTGCACTTGGATAACATATTTTGCTTGGTTCGAAGCAAGAAAATATTTTCTGTAATTAAAACTTCTGTCGCATGAATCCTGACAATTTTGCATTTAGACCTGATCAGCATTTGGCCTTGAATACCATCAATAGCCAACTCAGTGCTCGTTCCAAAGACTGCTAGCTTTCCTGTTCTTTTATTAAGACCTTTTTACAGAGCGTCTCATGTGTGGTTTCCATTACCTTTTGAACAGGGATATTCTTATTTCCACTCTTATCAGAAGGTTGCATAACTTGTTGCCATCCCCTCTGTAAGGCATGAGTCTGAACTGGCAGCTTTGTTCTATAAAGAACTCTTAATTGCTTTGCACAGGGCCAAGGGCCTTTTTTCTTTCCTAAGATTTCAGCTTTTCACTTCTACCAGGACATTGTGCTGTCCCATCTGATGCCAGCTTTGGGCCTAAGATTGTTCAGGTGGCTCACACAGAAATGAGCTTAGTTCCTCCCGCTGGCAATTATCGTCATGCAACAGCTGGGCTCCTGTCTGTATCCACTTGTTGCTCAAAAAAGTAAATGTTGGAGTTCATACATAACCTGCAGAGTTTATTTATAAAAAATCAAGTGGTTCAGCTTACAACAGAAAGCTAATGTGTTTTCACTTACAACGCCTTACTCCTTCAGGTGGCCCTTTGTGCTGCAGGCAGCCGCAAGTTCTGTTTTTTTTTGTTATGTGTGCTTGGTAGTGTTTTGTTGCTGTAGCAGTTAAACTGCTTTTGGACATCCCAGTAGTCTATGAAGCCTGTGTTCCTCAATTAATAACAAAGAAAGTTGGATTTTTTTACTTACTATAAACTTATTTTCTTAGAATTCTTTGAGGGACCCCTCTGTGCTTATGGCCTTGTTTTGGGTAATGATTTATCACAAAACTGAGATATGCTTGGGAGGGGTTATGCCAGACTGTTTTGTTGTTTGCCAGTGCCCAAATCATCCTGAAGGTGGCAGTATAACCCAACAATTATCACTAAATCCTATATCCGTTAATGAACTCCAAGAAAGGGCTTTTACAATGTGCACAAAAATTTAATTATGTTGCAGCTTCTCAGACCTTAGATGTGAATACTGCAATAAATGTATTTTTCAGGCTTTATTTTACCTGTTATCTCTGCCAGCAACACATCTCCTGTCTTTGGAATTGGGATGGGATAGTTCTATAGCTCACTAGTTTTCCGGCATGATTAACAGGTATTTATTTGTATTGTACAGATATACTATAAGATAATGCTTTTAATGGTATCTTTTAAAAGTTTAGATTACAACAAGAAAACAAGGAGAAAACAAGAGAAGTTCAGTGCAAAAGGTTTATGTACAGTACAACACAGGAAAAGACTGAAGCATTCCTACACTAAATGTTTCTTTCATTTATACCACACAAGTGTGTCAATGTAGGAAAATGTTACTCTACCACTGCTGTATTACAAATGCTACATTTAGTAATATTCAATTCATGCTATATTCACATACGGTATGTGCAATACAAGGGACAATGATTGTCACCTGTCCACAAGCCCCCCCCCTTTACTTTTCAATACAATCTGTATAAATAAAGTCTCAGTGTTAAAATAATAAAGAAGACAGAGGGGATGGTGGGTTATAGTTTAAGTTTAGTGATTTTTTTTTCTTTAAACCAGCACAAGGGACAGTACTTACAATGAATGGGAAATTTCACTTGTGCTGGTGGCAGCTATGCTCATTCCCCCTCCCTCTCCCATACATCTGCAGCTGTGGTCTTCCAGTCCTGCAGGGGTTAATTTTAGCAGCACTTTTCGGACGCTAGCGGAGCACTTTTAAACCCCACTAGCGGCCTAAGAAGGGGTTTATAGCACCCGTGTAGCGCCGTTGCTGAATCGCTTTTTAACCACTTGACAACTGGGCACTTAAACCCCCTTCCTAACCAGACCAATTTTCAGCTTTTGGTGCTCTCACATTTTGAATGACAATTACTCAGTCATGCAACACTGTATCTTTATGAAATTTTTGTCCTTTTTTTCACACAAATAGAGCTTTCTTTTGGTGGTATTTAATCACTGCTGGTTTCTTTATTTTTTGCGCCGTAAAAGAAAAAAGACCGAAAAATCTGTAAAAAAATACATTTTTCTTCATTTCTGTTATAATATTTTGCAAATTAGTAATTTTTCTTCATATATTTTGGCCAAAATTTATACCGCTACATATCTTTGGTAAAAATAACCCAAATCGGTGGATATTATTTGGTCTTTTTGAAAGTTATAGAGTCCAAAAGCTATGGTGCGAATATCTGAAAATTGATCACACCTGAATTACTGACGGCCTATCTAATTTCTTGAGACCCTAACATGCCAGAAAAGTACAAATACCCCCCAAATGACCCCTTTTTGGAAAGAAGACATTCCAAGGTATTTAGAAAGATGCATGGTGAGTTTTTTGAAGTTGTCATTTTTTCCCACAATTCTTTGCAAAATCAAGGTTTTTTTTTTACTTTTTTTTTTTTCCACAAAATTGTCATATTAGCAGGGTATTTCTCACAGACCGCATATGCATACCACAAATTACACCCCAAAACACATTCTGCTATTACTCCCGAGTACGGCGATACCACATGTGTGAGACTTTTACACAGCGTGGCCACATACAGAGGCCCAACATGCAGGGGAGCACCTTCAGGCGTTCTGGAGCACCCAGGCCAATTCTGACATTTCTCTCCTACATGTAAAAATCATCATTTATTAGCTAGAAAATTACTTAGAACCCCAAAACATTATATATGTTTTTTTAGCAAAGACCCTAGAGAATACAATGGCGGTCGTTGCAACTTTTTATCTCGCACAGTATTTGCGCAGCAATTTTTTTAACACGTTTTTTTTGGAAAAAAAACTGTTTTGTGCTTTACAAAAACCAAAATAATAAAGTTAGCCCAATGTTTTTGCATAATGTGAAAGATGAAGTTACGCCGAGTAAATAGATACCCAACATGTCACCCTTCAAAATTGCACGCGCTTGTGGAATGGCGCCAAACTTTGCTACTCAAAAATCCCCATAGGCGACGCTTTAAAATTTTTTACTGGTTACATGTTTTGAGTTACAGAGGAGGTCTAGGGCCAAAATTATTGCTCTCGCTCTACCGATCGCAGCGATACCTCACATGTGTGGTTTGAACACCGTTTTCATATGTGGGCGGGACTTACGTATGCGTTCGCTTCTGCATGCGAGCTCACAGGGACAGGGGCGCTTTAAAAATTTTTTTTTTTTTTTTTTTATTGTTCATTTTACTTTATTTATTTTAGTTTGATGCTTTTTTCCAAAAAAAAAAAAAAATTTTTGACCACTTTTATTTCTATTACAAGGAATATAAACATCCTTGTAATAGGAATATGGCATGACAGGTCCTCTTTACAGTGATATATGGGGTCAATAAGACCCCACATCTCACCTCTAGGCTGGGAAGCCTGAAATTTAAAAAAAAAAAAAAAAAAAAAAGATCCTGGCTTCGATTGTAGCGGTGAGTCGGTAGAAGCACCGCAAGGCGGCGGGAAGGGGGGACGTCCCCTCTCGCCTCCCGTAAGAACGATCAAGCAGTGGAACAGCTGCTATGATTGTTCTCATGGTGTAGGGAATCGCCGGCTGAAAAAGCTGATATCTGAATGATGCCTGTAGCTGCAACCATCATTCAGATATCTCCGCACAAAGTCAAGGACGTTGTATGACGGCCGGGAAGTGGTTAAAACGCTTTTTTTTTTTTTTAACACAAAGTTGTCCATTTATACAATATTTCTACCACATAACATGTACATGCCAAAAATGACACCCCAAAATAGATTCTCCTACTCCTCCTGAGTACGGCGATACCACATGTGTGAGACTTCCACAGCCTGGCCACATACAGAGGGCGAGTACAGCTGAGCATGGCTCAGCATGGCAGGGTATGGCGGGGTATTGCGGAGTATGGCGGGGTATTGCGGAGTATGGCGGGGTATGGCGGGGTATGGCAGGGTATTGCGGAGTATGGCGGGGTATGGCAGGGTATTGCGGAGTATGGCGGGGTATGGCGGAGTATGGCGGAGTATGGCGGGGTATGGCGGGGTATGGCGGAGTATGGCAGAGTATGGCGGAGTATGGCGGGGTATGGTGGGGGCATGGCAGAGTATGGCAGGGGGCATTGCAGAGTATTGTGGGGGCATTGCAGAGTATTGCACAGCATTGCAGAGTATTGTGGGGGCATTGCAGAGTATTGCACAGCATTGCAGAGTATTGTGGGGGCATTGCAGAGTATTGCACAGCATTGCAGAGTATTGTGAGGGTATTGCAGAGTATTGTGAGGGTATTGCAGAGTATTGCACAGCATTGCAGAGTATTGTGGGGGCATTGCAGAGTATTGCAGAGTATTGTGGGGGTATTGCAGAGTATTGCAGAGTATTGTGGGGGTATTGCAGAGTATTGTGGGGGTAATGCAGAGTATTGCACAGCATTGCAGTAGTGAGGGATGGCTGAGCATGGATGGATGGATGGATGGATGTCTCTGTGCAGCGCTGTGGGCACTACACATCCAGCCCACAGCGCTGCAGACATCCATCCGTCCCCCTCCCCGCTCACAGTGTACCGATCGGTACACAGGAGGGGAGGAGAGGAACCGGCATCATCAGATGACGCCGGTCTGTTTACATGTGATCCCGCCGTCATTTGACGGCTCGATCACATGGTAAACGGCCGCGATCAGCGGCCATTTACCGGGATCCGTGATGCGCCGGGTCCCCTGGACCCGGCGGTCACGGATGTGTTCGGGTGCGCGCCCCAGGGGGCGCGCAAGAGGGGAATTCTGGGAGGACGTCATAGTACGTCCACCCAGAGTTATCCAACCGCCCTGCAGCCGTCATTCGGCTATGGGCCGGTTGGTAAGTGGTTAATGGGCAGGGACATTTTAGGAGCGGTGTATACATTGTGTTACTCTCCCAGTGGATCAAAATGAGACATGCACAGTTTTAAGGTAGATTTCTTTTTTACACTGAGCAGAAGGAAAAACAGGGACTTTGTTAAAAGTTACAAAATCACTGTGATTGATAACTGTGCACTTCTGATGATCCTTAGTATTGTCCCCTGGGATAACGTTTAAAGAAACATTGTCATTGGGTAACTCTTTTCAGCCTGCTCACACATACAAAATGTTTGAAATTCAAACTTATTGATGCTACCTTTGCTATAACACTTCATTATGCCTTTTGTCAGTAATAGCCCTGTAGTTTTCTTTGCCCTCTGACACTTTTAGGAGTGTTAGAGACTTTCTGTAGTTGGTCTTGTACTGGCCTTGAAGTCACCAAGGTGACTCACTGCTGCCTCTGAAGCTTCTAGGCCTGAAGCTTTGTGAGGGATGGCACTTGCACATTTTCAGTGACAGCAGTAAGTTCAGAAGCTCAGCACAGGCAGAGAAAACAACCCGTTCCCCGCTGTCACTCACCGAATGCTGAAAGCTTCGTGGGGAGCAACTGGACACCCTTGTGGACCAGAAGGGGGAGCAGTGTTCACTGTCTAAAAGTGTCAGAGGTTGAAGAGAACTACATTACTGTTACTGACAATGGGCAGAAGGCAGAATCAGTGAGTGCTCATTATAACATTTTATTTATTTGAGAAGCTTGAACAATTGTTTCTTATTGATAGTATATCTTCAACATTCTGATCCTGTTCTGAGCGTATTGGGCTTCTGCCATTTATGGTTTCCTTTTCCAGACTGTTATTCATGTATTTGAATACATTTACTAAAAGGCTTTATATCACTGCACCCTTATCATTAGAAAGCATAGGTACTGATAAATTGTAACCAATCACTTGTTTACTCATAGTGCTGTCACAGACGTCCAATCAAACCTTTGGAGTCTAACCACGGTGTGCCCAGGAAGCAGGTCAAGCTCACTGCTCTAATAATTTGTCATGTAGTAGATATTAGGATATATTTTTTGCAATACTCTGCCTTGTCATGGGTAGAGCTGGGTTCCCTAAAGTTCTTCTCATTACCATCCAACAATGTGCAAATTGTTTTTGTTTTTTTTTTTCATTACCTTCCGTTAGTGTGAACATTATTTGTGTTTGTGGTGTCTGGACTCTAGACTGAAGGATTTCACGATCTCATTGAGTTGTAATTTGGTAGATTCTAGCGCCACACAAAGTTTATTCTGATGTAAAATCAGATGAATACTGTACACACAGCCTAAGTGTCTTAAGGGCTAAACCTTTCATCCTTCATAAAGCATAAGAGAAGAGAATACCATCCAAGTAGGTCATAAGGTTGCCACCATCCCTAATGTAAGGAAAAAAGGATAACCCCTCAAAAAATTGGTGGGACTTTAAAGGCAACAAAGTAGTAAAAAGTAGTAAAATACAATTTTATTGGTATAGGGTATACATAATAGAAAAAATCCAATATAGTTCACATATAACAATAAAGAATAAAAATATGAATATACTGATGTGGAGTTCGAATGTATATTCGTGTAGTCTTCCAACTGGGTCTACGCGTTTCGGGACTACCTAGAAAGTCCCTTCATCAAGGGCAACTTGTAGGAAGAATCACACTGCATAATAGGATGTAAATTGGAATAAATTAGGAATCATATGTATTAAACACATTGCTTGTATCCTAGACCATTCTGCCTAATTGAACATCAAGAAAAACACAAACAAAAACATTAAAAAAAAAAAAAAAAATATATATATATATATATATATATATATATATATATATATATATACAGCATACCCAAGTATATTCAATAAGAGAAGCTCACTGCCAGATCCCGGAGGCGAGTCCGTCAGAGACACCCCGAAAAACCGAAGGAGAATTGGGCATGTGGCTGGCCCCGCCTTATCCACACTGGTCCCCCAGTATGACGCCAAAGGAGCGATGCTCAGCAGGGGTGGCACTATCTTAAAAAAGGAAAACAAATAGGATAGAACCCAAAGGGGTATAAAAAAAAAAAAACAATGGACTAGTATCCGTCTTTATGTAAGATAAACCATATAATAACAACCAACACGGCGTGGACACAGAGCCACATATCCACCATGTGGATCCGTGTCCAGGCAAAGCATGAGAGTAAATACCATTAGAATGCATGGCTTACCCCAGTCGTGGCACCAAGCCTATATTAAAGGGGAGGATGACGCAGGAACCAAAGAATCCAAAGGAGAAATAAAGGACCCCTATGCACATCGACAACTCCAAGGGTGCGTAATAGATAGGTGGCTTCCTAAGAGGACAGGATCTGCAATATGTGACAAGGAGAGCTGGTCACAAAAAACAGACATGCCCTCCATGTGTAGCAATATATTATATATGTGGCAAAGAAATTAATCAAAACCAGGCAACAAAAAGAGCCTTCAACAAATTACAGCTTCATAAATGAGAAACAAATGAAAGGAGACATTACCATCTAAGACGTGGAGCTGTGTATCTGTGCGTTCAGGGAGCTCATGCTCATCCGACCAGTAGATGCCGCCGCCGAGCAGGACAGTGTCATTGTCTCGGTGTAACGGTGGCTTTATAAAGGGTGAGGGAAAGGCGATCAGGTGCAGCGCTGATAGACGTGCCGATCCCGCACGTCATTACGCCGTTCCGTCAGGGGGAAGAAGGAGAGGGGAGCCATGGCAACAGCGGAGGAGCGTGTTGATCACGGCATCCTCCTGTCATATAGTAAAAACAAAAACATACACGGCTCCTCCCCCCGCAGGCACGGGAGGAGGCGCGTACAAAGCCTCGATATCTCGGCAACAGCAGGGGAAGAGACAGAGAGCAGAGGATGAAAAAAACAACTCCATATATGAAATGGAGAACCGAAAAACAAAAAACAAAAAACATAGGGGTATGTAAATAAAAACTGGAGCAAAACGAGGGTATAAAACACATGGGAGTGTTAGGGTGGCAGATGAACCCACCAGGGTCACCATATGTTATCATCCTTCATAATGGCTTAAAGTCATTGTGAACAATCACCTTGTAAAACAACCCATTAGTTTAAAACTGAAATGAAAGGCAAAACATTTGTGTATACGTAAAAAAAAAAAAAAAAAAACATATTCCCTCTATTCCATATTCCCTCTCTTCCCTTTTTCTCAGCTGCATAAGAGCTGGGGGGAAGAAAAGCAATGGCACACTGAGCTTCCCAGTGAGAGGCTATGCAGAGGAGGCATGTCAGGACAAGTCTGATCAATAGAGGAGAGCACAACTAAAGAACTGACCATGGTGTGTTCTCCTGCTTAGTGTGATCAGTTTTTAATAGAAAAGCAGAGGGACTGGCAGGAACACCAGGGATTTCACACAAAGGAAGAAATACAAAGAGAACCAGATACGTTTTCATACAAGTACAGCAGGCACATATCAGGAATATAAAATGCTGGGGTAACAAACCCTTTAAAGATGGGAAATCTTGTATGAGGACTAGGTAGCAAAAACCTAGTTTACCCCTTCATGCCTAAGCCTTTTTCTGACATTTTTTGCTTACCATTTAAAATCCATATTTTTCGCTAAAAAATTACTTAGAACCGCCAAACATTATATATTTTTATTTTAGCAGAGACCCTATAGAAAAAAAATGGTGATTGTTAGAATATTTTATGCCACAATGTATTTGCGCAGTGGTCTTGTGTCATGTGTGATTTGAACACTGATTACATCTGCAGGTGCGACTTACGTATGCGTTCTCTTCTGCGCGCGAGCACAGGGGGATGGGGCCCTTTCAATTTTTTAAATGTTTTGTTTTTTTTTACACTGTCCCTTTAAAAAAAAAATTCAGATCACTTTTATTGCTGTGACAAGGAATGTAAACATCCCTTGTGACAGTAATAGTCAGTGACAGGTACTCTCTATGGAGGGATCTGGGATCTATAAGACCCTAAGTCCCTTCTTTGCACTTAAAAGCATTCAAAATACCAAGTTTGTCAGTTTTGAATACTATAATTTTCTTAAATTTGGCATCTTTAAGTATTCTGTAAACTGGAAGGTTACTAGTTTCAAGACCCGATTGAAGCTGATTCTGGCTTTGTTCAGGTCTCCGGCCAGCCGGTGGACATGCTGGCTGGTCGCTCGGGCCTCCCGGTAAGACGGGAGAGCCCGGGCGAGCCACAGAAGGTGGCGGTAGGGGGGACGTCCCCTCCCGCTGCTTGGGATAACAGCTGCACGGCTTCTTAGCCATATCGATGGTTATCACAAGAAAGCCAGCTATCGGCTCTAAAAAAAAATGGTACTGGAGTGATGGGTTCAGCTGCATGCATCACCCAGGTACAACCCCTTCAAACCGAAGGCTGCATATTTGCATTACGCCGACGTGAAGGGGTTTGTATTTGAAGTGATGTGTTGGATAGGAACATGCTTATTATCAACTGGTTACTATGGTTACTGCAACAAACAGCTGCTGACGTGCATGTGCCTAACCAACATGCCTATGCAGGCTTCAAGCTAATAGGAGCTCTGATATTAATGTATCACAGGTATGTGGTTAACTGCTTCCCATTTATGCCATTGTAAAATGATGGTCAGACAGGAGCCCTATTGTTCTGGGAGGATGTGATATGACATCCTCCCAAAAACGCGCCACGGGTGGGTTCCTCTGGGTTGGCGTTGCGTGATCTGTCACCCTCTGTGTCCACTCATTGTATAAATTGTGTTGCTAGCTTTGATTTGTACCATGTGATTAGCTGTGCCCAATCACAGCTAAACACAACAATATACAGTGTCTACACACTGTCATTCAGGAAACATATATTTGCTTATAGCAGTGAAGTTCACTGCATGACCATGCTATTGTCATTCAAAACACGACATTGCTCAATGCTAAAAATTGTCCTGGGCAGGAAGGAGGTAAAAGTGCCTGGTATTTAAGTGGTTAATGAAGAGAATATATATAAAGAATGTATTTTTTTGTTGTGCTCGTATTTGCAGCATGTTACTGGTTAGTGTATACACTCTAAAGTAGCCTAAACCTAAGCTGAGATCTTTACTGCTGCCCAAATGTTTTGCTTTCGCCTTTTTAAAGGTTCTTTGTGGTACAAGCTAAGGAAGCAATTAAAACTCTATCGCGTATTAATGCTTTTACTAAACAGAAAAGCTGCACATACAACTGCAGGATACACAATGCATAGGTATACCAAACAGCTTAACTTGGGCTTTCTATTGGTGGAATCTTCTTCATGGTTCCTTCCTTCAGAGACCTGCACAAAACATTTATTTCCTCCAAAGTCTTCCAGCACAACTCTTACTCCTTTCTGCAGAACAAGTCTCAGCACATGGCCTGTTCAATGGCCTATCCCCCCCCTCTTTATTTCCTGCTACATCATATCCTGTAGCCTGACTAACTGTGCTGAGCTCTTAAACCAGTCCGACTGGTTCATTTGTATATAAATAGGGGAGGCTTAGCTTCAAAAAACAGCACATGGTCTTAAAATCTAGCAATTCAGATACATCTATGCTATAAAATCACCAAAATATACAGCGGGTAAAATAAGTATTGAACACGTCACCGTATTTCTAATATATTTTTTATTAATATATTTCTAAGAGTGCTATTGACATGAGATTTTCACCATCTGTAACAACCCATGCAATCCATACATACAAAGAAACCAAAACAAATAAGTTCTGAAATTAAGTTATGTGTAATGAAATGGAATGACACAGGGAAAAAGTATTGAACATGTGAAGAAAGGGAGGTGCGAAAAAGGCTTTGAAAGCCAAGACACCAACTAAAATTTATCAGCAATTAGAAAGCAATCATAGTTACATAGTAAGAGCCCTTTTACACTGGGGTGGTTTGCAGGCGCTATTGCGCTAATAATAGCGCCTGCAAACCGACCCGAAAGTGCCGCTACTTTCATTCCAGTGTGAAAGCCCCGAGGGCTTTCACACTGGAGCGATGCGCTGGCAGGACGGTAAAAAAAGTCCTGCCAGCAGCATCTTCGGAGCGGTGAAGGAGCGGTGTGTATACCGCTCCTTTACCGCTCCTGCCCATTGAAATCAATGGGATGGCGTGGCTATACCGCCGGCAAAGCGCCTCTGCAGAGGCGCTTTGCGGTGGTATTTAACCCTTTCTCGGCCGCTAGCGGGGGGTAAAACTGCCCCGCTAGCGGCCGCATACCGACGGTAAAACGCAGCTAATAATAGCCGCGTTTTACCGCCGACGCCGCCCCCACCCCAGTGTGAAAGGGCTCTTAGTAAGGTTGAATAAAGACACCAGTCCATCCAGTTCAACCTGAGTAAGTGTGGGTGTGTGTGTCTACAATTATCCCAATTTTTTAATTCCAAGGCACTACCCATATAGCGTTGTCAATTTACGCAGCGCTCCACACATACATCGCACACTCACATTGGTCCCGACCCTCAATAAGCCCACAATCCAAGGTTCCCAACTCACATTCATATACTAGGGCCAACTTTGGACAGAAGCCAATTAACCTACCAGCATGTCTTTGGAGTGTGGGAGGAAACCGGAGTACCCACAGGGAGAACATGCAAACTCCAGGCAGGTAGTGTCCTGGTTGGAATTCGAACCAGTGACCCTTTTTACTACACCACTGTGCCGCCCAAATCCTGCCCCTTATCAGTGCAAATTAATATCAGCTGGTTCAGTCTCAATTGATGGCCTATAAAAAGGTGTCTCATTACCAAGGTGTCACACAAGAAACATCTCATGATGGGTAAAGGCAAAGTGTCAGGGCTGGGCCCAGCCCTTCCTTCTCTGAGCTGGCCGCTTAGCTCTTGGCTAATTGCCAGCTCCTATCTCTCCACGGTGACTCACTTGTTGATGATCCTGCTCGTCGGTCCTACCTACTTAAGCCATCCAGTCCAGATGATCTCTGCCTTCGCCTTGGTCACATCTCTAGAGACGCTCTCCTGTGTTCCTCTTAAAGACTTGCTTGGCTGACATTCCTTCTGTCTCCCTGACATTTTGGCTTGTCTGACTGTCCGTTCTGGTTCATGAATTCTGGCTATGTTTTGACTACGTTTACTCTGTTTACCTTTTTTTTATTATTATTATTAACCACTTGTTTACTGGGCACTTAAACCCCCCTCCTGCCCAGACCAATTTTTAGCTTTCAGCGCTGTCACACTTTGAATGACAATTGCGTGGTCATGCTACACTGTACTCAAATGAAATTTTTATCATTTTTTTTCACACAAATGGAGCTTTTTTTTGGTGGTATTTAATCACCACTTTGCTTTTTATTTTTTGCTAAACAAACAAAAAAAGACACATTTTTGAAGAAAAAAAAAACATGTTTCATAGTTTCATTTTGCTAACAGGTCATTTTTCTCCTTCATTGATATTTGCTGATGAGGCTGCACTGATGGGCACAGATAAGGCGACACTGATGGGCACTGATAAGACAGCACTGATGGGCCCAGATGAGTGGCACTGATGGGTGGCACTGATGGGCACTGGTAGGTGGCACTGATGGGCACTAGCAGGTGATATTGATAGGCAGCACTGGTGATGAGGCACTGACTGGTGACATTTATAGGTGGCACTGATAGGTGACACTGTGAGCACTGGTAGGTGACACTGAGCACTGATGGATGGTACTGTGGGCACTGATAGGTGGCACTGGTAGGTGGCACAGAAGCCTCTGCAGAGGCTCTCTAGATCAGGACTGATGTCCCTCTCACAGCCGCTGGTGATCGGCTATTCTTTTTCTCCTCACGCTACTAGCGTGAGGAGAAAAAATAGCCCATTAACACCTCTGTTTACATCACATGATCACATGTCATTGGCTGACAGTTGATCATGTGGTAAGGGGTTGGGATCGACCCCTTACTCCGATCTGTGATCAGCCAAGTCTCATAGACTCGCTGATCACAGAGCGCGCCGCCAGCATGGGAGGACGGCCATGCACACCCTCCCGGGAAATTAGGTCCATGCTGTAGCAGTCTTTCGGCTATAGCGTGGACGGGATGTGGTTAAACAAGTGTGATTTAACTGTACTTCTGTCTCAGTCTAATTTAAAGTTTCTGACAGTAGGCGAAGGCCATGAATTCAGAAGATGCAGTCAAGCCGCTTGTTGGTAATATTTTTTCCAGATTGGATGAGCAGGATCACTGCATGGATCAGTTTGCTATGGCGTTACAAACGCTCCTGAGTTGCACGGCTCATCCCACTGTGGCTGCTCCGGTAAAACCTGTTGCAGGCCGTCCCTGCTGCTGCTCCAGTCTCTGTGCAGGCACCTCGAGTATTACCTCTATAAGAGGTATGTCTATTTCCGCTCCTCTTCCCCAGTGATTTGGGGGCGATCCAGTCCAATGCAGAGGGTTTCTCAACCAGGTTGAGATATACTTTGAGATGCTGCCCCGGGCGTTTCCCACGGACAGAAGCAAAGTAGGTTTTATGATATCTTTGCTTTCTAAAAGAGAGTCTTGGCCTGGGCAAACCCTCTATGGGAGACGCAAAAACCTGTTGTCTTGAGTTACCCAGAATTTGTGGCTTCTTTTAAAAGTGTATTTGACGTTCCCGCACGCTCTGCTTCTGCTGCCAAGTGCCTCATGTCCATCAGAGTATGAGAACTGTTGCCGATTACGCCATTGAATTCCATACTCTGCCAACAGAGGTTGCTTGGAACAATGAGGCCCTCATGGCTGCTTTTTCTCATGGTCTCTTGCCATCAAGGATGAGATAGCAGCCCGAGATATACCCACTGAGCTGGAGAAGTTGATGACGTTTGCCATCCTCATTGACTCCAGACTCAGAGAAAGACTATCTTTTAAGGAGTGCTTGCGGAAGCCTCCTGTACATTTGTCTTCGAGCTTTGCAGTCCCACCCTTGCCTCCTGGCACTGAGTCAGTCAGGGAAGGTGAACCTATGCACTTAGGTTTTACGCGTCTCTCTGCGGATAGGAGAACCTTTAGGAGGAGGGAGAGATTGTGCCTTTATTGTGGCCAGGCAGGTCACTTTTTGAAGTCTTGTCCTACCCGTCCAGGGAATGCCCGAACCTTGGGGTCCTGTCACAGACAGACCTTAGGTGTCGTTGTTTCGTCCCCAGTTATCCAGAAGGATAAGCCCCTAGTTTCGGTTACCCTTTCTTGGGCTGAGTCGTCCATTAAGATACAGGCTCTAATCAACTCTGGGGCTGCAGGCCTGTTCATTGATGCTGCCTTTGTATCAAAGCACTTGATTCCGCTGCAGCTGCATGACACTCCACTTGCCATTGAGGCTCTTGACGCGAGACCTCTACAGCCTGCCCCTGTGACTCATGAGACTGTTCCATTGTCCATGGCCGTAGCGGCTCTTCACCATGAGATAATCCAATTCCAAGTTATTTCCTCACCTAAGTTTCTGCTGGTTATCGGTTATCCTTACAGAGGCACAACCCCTGTTTTGATTGGCTCCTTGCTGAGGTTTTTTTCTGGTCGCCACATTGCAGTTAGACATGCTTCAGGAAGGCAGCCAAGGTCCTGTGCACCTCTTCACTCTCCTCCCTGCTGGAGGAGTACCTCGATTTTAGCGATGTCTTTGACAAAGGTCATGCCGATAATTTGCCTCCACACCGGTCGTATGATTGCGCAATTGACCTTTGACCTGGTGCCATAACCCCTCGTGGTTGGGTTTACCCTTTGTCGGTCTTGGAGGATAAGGCCATGGAGGAGTATGTTGCAGACGCACTTTCTCGAGGTTTCATCCGCAAATCCTCGTCTCCTGCTGGTGCTGGTTTCTTCTTTGTGAGGAAGAAGAGTGGTGAACTGAGACCTTGTATTGATCATAGGGGTTTCAATCGTTTTACAATTAAGAATGCCAATCCAATTCTGTTGATCACAGACTTATTTGACCGCTTCAAGGGAGCAATGGTTTTCACAAAGCTTGATTTGAGAGGAGCGTACAATCTCGTGAGGATTAAGGAGGGCGACGAGTGGAAAACTGCGTTTAATACCAGAACAGGCCATTATGAGTACCTCGTAATGCCCTGGCAGTTTTCCATGAATTTATTAACGATGTCCTCCGAGATTTGTTGCAGTTATGTGTGGTGGTTTATCTCGACGATATCCTCATATTTTCCAAGTCCCTGGAGAGCCACCACACAGATGTCTGTTGTGTGCTTCAGAAACTGAGAAAGAACAAACTCTATTGTAAATTGGAAAAGTGCGAATTCCATTGTGAGCAGGTTAAATTCCAGGGTTATGTAATTTCCACTGCTGTTTTTTTGATGGACCCAGAGAAACTTTCAGCTGTCCTACAGTGGCCCTGATCCGTGGGTTTATGTCCTCTGCAGTGTTTTCTTGGCTTTGCCAACTATTATCGGAAGTTTATTCGTAACTTCTCGTCTCTGGTCAAGCCCCTGACTGATATGACCAAAAAGGACGGCAACCCACAGAGTTGGTCTCTGGGGTCCATTAAGGCCTTTGAGAGTCTCAAGGCTGCCTTTGTTTCTGCTCCTGTGTTGGCACATCCTGATCCTACATTACCTTTTATCCTTGAGGTTGATGCTTCTGAGACTGGTGTTGGCACACTTCTGTCTCAACATCCTACCTCTGAGAGCTCTATGCATCCTTGTGGCTACTTTTCTAAGAAATTGTCACCTGCGGAGTGCAATTATGAGATTGGTTTTAGCCCCGAAAGAATGGAGACATCTCCTTGAAGGTACCACTGTGCCGGTTCTCAATCTTTCTGACTATAAGAATTTCACATTCTTGTCTGAGGCTAAATGCCTCTCTCCCAGAAGGGCAGGATGGGCTCTTTTCTTATCAAGTTTCAATTACATTGTCTCATTCTTACCCGGTACTAAGAATGTAAGGGCTGACGATTTGTCACAACAATTTTCCTCCACTTCCAACATGGAGTCAGTTCTGGTCCTGTGATTCCTCTGGATCGTATTCTGGCTATGGTTCACACCAGTCTTACTTCTCCTTTGAGTGACAAAATTCTTGCTGCTCAGGTCCATGTTCCTCCTTGTGACCGCTACTTTGTCCCAGAGAGTCTCCGTACTGCCGTACTCCAGACTTACCATTCTCGCAAGGATGCTGGCCACCCTGGGAAGAATCAACTCTTTTGGGCCATTTCCCAACAACGTCGCCTATTCTATGTGTTGATGTAATCGCCTTCATAGCTGCCTGTTCCATGTGTGCTCAGAGTAAGACCCCACAACACCTTCCAGTGGGTCTCCTACAACCCATACACAATGGAGAGAGGCCCTGAACCCACCTGTCTATGGATTTCATTGTGGAGTTACCCAACTTCCAGGGCAACACAGTTATCCTTATGGTGGTTGGCCGTTTCTTAAAAATGTCTCATTGTATTCCACTTAAGAAGTTGCCCACTTCTAAAGAACTGGCTTCCATTTTTGCTCGTGAGATCTTTCGCTTACATTAGCTACCCAAGGTGATTGTTTCAGACAGGGGTAGTCAGTTTGTGTCCTGGTTCTGGTGAGCCTTTCGTGCAGAGTTGGGAATTCAGCTTGCTTCCTCCTCTGCGTATCACCCGCAGTCTAATGGGGCTGCAGAACGAGTCAATCAGTCCTTGGAGCAATTCCTACATTGCTATATTTCTGACCATCATAACTGGTCAGATCTCTTACTGTAGGCAGAGTTTGCTCACAATAGTGCCTTGAATTCTGCTTCCCGATTGTCCCGTTTATGGCGAACTATGGTTTCCAACCTTGCATGCTGCCTGACTCTCTTGTTCTGCAGAGTATTCCTGCGTTAGAGGAGGAGGTCTTCGTTCCACTTGGGCACAAGTCCAGGAGGCTTTGCGACATGCTAATGATAGGTACGGATGCCATGTGACCGCAGACGCCTGCCTGCGCCTTCCTACCAGGTTGGGGACAGGGCCTGGCTGTCATCTCGCAACCTCCAACTTTGTGTTCGCACCTCGGTTTATTGGGCTTTTCCGTATTCTTCGCAGGATTAACCCAGTGGCTTATGCATTAGACTTTCCTTCTAATATGCGTATCTCAAATGTATTTTATGTCTCCTTATTAAAACCTTTGGTCTGCAACCGCTTTACCACCTCAGTGCCACGTCCTCACTCTGTTCAGGCCATTGTTGACTCCCTTAGGCGCATACAGTACCTGGTGCATTGGAAAGGGTACGGCCCGGAGGAACGCTCTTGGGGTCCATCTACGGACGTACATGCCCCTGTCCTCCTCCGTGATTTCCTTAGATGTTTTCCCCTTAAGCCTGGTGGTCCTTTGAGGGGGAGGGGTCGTTGAGGAGGGTGTACTGTCAGGGCTGGGCCCAGCCCTTCCTTCTCTGAGATGGCCGCTTAGCTGTTGGCTAATTGCCAGCTCCTATCTCTCCACGGTGACTCACCTGTTGATGATCCTGCTCGTTGGTCCTACCTACTTAAGCCATCCAGTCCAGATGATCTCTGCCTTTGCCTTGGTCACATCTCTAGAGACGCTCTCCTGTGTTCCTGTTAAAGACTTGCTTGGCTGACATTCCTTCTGGCTCTCTGACATTTTGGCTTGTCTGACTATCCGTTCTGGTTTATGAACTCTATGGCTATGTTTTGACTACGTTTACTCAGTTTACCGTTTTTTTTTTTTTTATTATTATTATTAAACAAGTGTGATTTAACTGTACTTCTGTCTGTCTGATTCATGGTTACTGACAGAAAGAGCTCTCTGAAGACCTTCGCAACCTTATAGTTGCAAAACATACTGATGCCATTGGTTACAGAAGGATTTCTACACTTGTGAATGTCCAAGTGAGCACTTTTGGAGCCATAATCCGGAAGGGGAAAGAACATAATTTCACCATAAACCATAAAGAGCCAAGGACCACTTGTGGAGAGCTTCAGAAAGACCTGGAATTAGCATGTGCAATTGATTTAAAGAAAACTAAGTTATGCACTCAACTGCTATTGGCCTGTATGCACGCTGGCCGCGCAACACTCCATTGCTGAAAAAAAAAAGCATGTTGAAGCTTGTTTAAAGATTGCTGCATAACATTTAGACAGGCATGAAATACTGGAAAAATATAATCTGTTCAGATGAGGCCAAAATTGAACTCTTTTGTATGCCATAATACACACCATGTTTGGAGGTCAAATGGCACTACACATCACCCCAAAAACACCATGCCAACAGTGAAGTTTGGAGGTGGGAACATCATGGTGTGAGACTGTTTTTTAGCATACAGTACTGGAAAATGTCGGGTTTAGTATTAGGGGACAATAAATCTTAAAGTACATATAAACCCTAATTTAAGGACATTTTTTGCTAAAGCAATTGCCTATTCAAAATAAAATGCTTGTTTTGTTGTTTGTTTATCCTTTGCTACATCTTAAAGTGAAAATTGTTACGCTCTAAGGCCCCATTCACACCTGAGCATAGCGTTTCAAGGCACAAAGTCGTGCGATTTTACCGCAATTTTGCCGCGTTTTTGCCGCCATTTTATACAGGTCAAAAGGTCACCAATGTAAAAAGCAGAAAAACGCCCAAATATACCTAAAAAAAAAAGTTCCAGAACTTGTTTGAGCATCAGGTGTTTTGGAGCTTCTGGCTTCAGGCGTTTTGGAGTGGAGATGTGAACCATCTCCATAGAGAATGATTGTTTTTTTCCTCTCCAGCGTTTTGTAGCTACAAAACGCTTATGTGTGAATGGGGCCTTACAAACAGTGAGCTGACAGGCTTTTTATTGCAGAGGAGATATGGGGGGGGGGGTTTACCAAAACTGGAATCTGGTGCAGCTGTGCATGGTAGCCAATCAGCTTCTAACTTCAGCTTGTTCACTTAAGCTTTGACTAAAAAACCTGGCAGGTAATTGGTTTCTATGCAGATCTGCATCAGATTTTGCACTCTCTAGCTTTAGTAAATTTCCCTCATGGTCTCTTCTGCAATAAATGCACCTACCTGCATGCTCTGTCTTCCCTGGCCATACAAACTAAGCTGTGCATGTGCAGTTCAGCTTATAGCGCCGGCCCAGTGTCTGACGTCATCCCATGCCACCCAATAAAGATTGCCCGGAACCGGCACACAGGAGAAGTGTACGCCGGATCTGCTGGTGCGGATCAGTGGGTGCCGACCAATGGAAGTCCGCTGATACCTGCTGATTGGCAAGGACAGAGACAGGATGAAGCTCTGCTTATGTAAACAAGGCAGAGCTCCGTCCTGTCAGCAGGAAAGTGCTGGATTTTGTTTCCCTGCAAAGCTGGGAATAAAATCCAGCACATCCCTTAGTAAAAACATCACACACGTATGTACACATAAACACAGGTTAGGCAGACATCCTCCCCCCCAAAAAAAAAATCACCCTAGATGTTTAACCCCTTCCCAGCCAGTGTCATTAGTACAGTGTATTAGTGTCACTGGTTCCCACAAAGTGTCAGATTGTCAGCTGCAATATCGCAGTCCCACTATAAGTCTTTGATTGCCACTATTACTAGTACAAAGAAATGTAAAAACAATAAAAATTCCAGTATATAGACAAGAGTTTCTAGATGCTATAACTTTTGCGCAAACCAAGCAATATACGCTTATTTGGATTTTTTTTACCAAAAATATGTAGCATTTTGGCCTAAATTTATTAAGAAATTTGATTTTTTTTTTCATTGGATATGTTTTATACCAGAAAGTAAAAAATGTTGTCTTTTTTTTTTTGCGAAATTGTTGGTCTTTTTTTGTTTATAGCATAAAAAACCCAGTGGTAAACAAATACCACCAAAAGAAAGCTCTATTTGTAGGAGTAGAATTGACATACATTTCATTTATGGACAGAGTTGCATGACTGCGCAATTGTCAGTTAGGGCCCATTTACACTTGCTTTGAATTCAACACACAGTAAAGCACCTACCGCTTCAGCATGTTTTTTTTATGTGTTTTTGATGCATCTGCGATGCTTCGGTGATGCTTTAGTGGTGCTTCGATGATGCTTTGGTGGTTTTTTTTTAAAGCCCTGCCCTGTGTGTTGATATCTCATACCTGCAATACCTCCAAAACAAAGCAAAGCTAAAGTTGAATTAAAGCCTCTTCAAAAGCTGCAGGTTCTTCAAGCGAGCTTTGTCATAGACTTCTATGGGGCTTTGAAGATGCTTTGAAGCACCACTAATGTGACATGAGGTATACTTTTTAATGCAGCACAAAAGCAAGATGTAAACAGGACTGTAAGCTAACCATTTTAGTGTAAACGAGCCCTTAAAGTAAATCAGTGCTGTATTGCAAAACATGGCCTGGTCATGAAGGCCAGTAAATCTTCCGGAGATTAACTGGTTAGCTTTTTGCCATACTTCTTTCCCTGCCAAAATCAGTGCTAAGGTCATGTCAATGCTTGGCCATTCACTAAACACAGTGTCATCACAAGCTGCATTTTGTGAATGGCCAAGCAAGATATAGATGAAGACATGACACCAGCACTAGTGTCTATCGTAGATGCAACGCTAATGTTGGGGGTACAGTGTTGGCTGCGGTACTAACTGCCAAAACTTTAGGCAATCTTTTTAAGCCATTTGAAGAAAACAAACCTAAAATAACTACTTGTGATTTAATTTTAGTGATTGCGTTTACATCCACCTTATTTTCAACAGGGGCAGAACTTGCACCCCCATGTGCAGCCTTTGTTAGGGTACAAGTAATTCCACATATACACAGAGATTGATTTAACACTACTGCTGTTATCTTAGTAATCCTTTAGGCCAGGTCAGTTTCTATATGGGAGTGTCATTTAAAATTACTTTGAATTTACTTTGATCCTACTGGGTGCATGTGTACCGCATAATAGGTGCATACAGTAAGTGTTTTGCAAACACGATATCATAAGCTTCACACCCATTTTGTTTAACTGTTTTCTTATGGCTTTTTTTACAGTTTTTGCTCCACTTTTGATTTACAGTACCTTTGTTTTAATGCACATTCTCAAGTACGGACAAGGCTTATCTTATGAAGTAGGGTAATAAGAACAGAAAAATGAATGTGTATGTTATAATATTACGTTGTTAATACAATATAGTTCAGAGTGCATTGTCTTGTATCTAAAAGCACAGAAAATATCTGTTATAACCCTTCTGCAGTGCATTATTCTGAGCTTCCTTATCTCTGGAATAAAAGCAAATGTGCTCCGACCAGTGTATAAATTGTAACTAAATTTGCACAATAGAATAGAATTATTTATTTAATGTGATCTGTTTAGATATGCTACTCAGAATCCAGCAGCTATACATATGTATAACTTAAAGTATGTGTGCAAACTATATTGAGACAGTCATTAACTTTTGTCCATAAGCAGTACATCTTCCTCCATTGCATTTTTCTGCACAGTTTCTGGCGTATCACTCTGTTTTTCTGATCACAGCGAAAGGTTACATGAAGAAACAGATGCTGATGTTCTGTAGGTCTTCAGGAAATTACGCCAAATTTACAATGTCCTTGATTTACACGGTCTGATACATCAACAGCATAAGAAGTATACATTTTTTACACATTGTAACATCTTTTGTTGGAGCCCTATTAAATATTCAGTAGAAAATATGTTAGTTCCCTAAAACAAAACAGCCGTACAGTTTGGTACTTAAGGTTTACAAATTTACACTGCAATTACCAATGAAAATACGTCAATGCAGAGCAACTTTGGAAATTCAGTGGTCTTACCTCTTTTATACCTCATATGATTAATGTTGGTAAGTTTACATATTGTAAAATGTTACTGTAAAGAGAAATATTTAAGTAACTGCTACGATACTGCAAAATCATATTTATACTGCAAGTTATTGTGCAATTGCTAATACAACGTACAACAATTTACATTTTATAGAAACATTTTTTTAAAAGGCATCGTCAGACTCTAATTGAGTTTACTGGTATACGGGAAAAAATTGTTAGAGCATACATGAAATGGGGCAAGAAGTTCTTACTTCTGAGTGCTAGCTCCCCTGCTAGGCAGTACAATCATCCAGCATAGCTAGACAGTACTAGTTCAAAGAGAGGACAGGCTTACCTTATAATTCAATGGGTGAAACCCTACCTAGCATGCTCAAATTATATTCCTTGCTTTTAATCTAAACCTTTTCTGTTTTCTCTTAAAATAAATGTTGTTTAAAATATTGTTTGCAGTGAGAACTTTGTTAAAAAAAAATGCTTATTTAATTGGGCAAAAAGAAATGGGCAATAGCAGCAATCCATTGTAGAATGTTTTGGGTTATTGTACAGTATATAATAATGCCAATAACCGCACACATCCAGCTCCAATTCGCATGAGACCCCAGGGGCAGGATGAAGGGCAATAGTAGCAATACTTTGGTGGCATATTAAGGCACATTCTTTTAAAAGAATAAAAAACACAGTCAGTCAACCAGGCAGGCATTCACATTCCTTTGCTGTGTCAGTTTAATAATTAAAACAATAAAATAAATTACAATGTTAAGGTATGCACCTGGACCCTATTAGCACATCCTATATAGCCTATTGAAAATGTCAGCCATTATGATAGGGTCTCGCCCTTTACCCACACATGATTGTGAGGGAATTACATTTACAGTGCCTTGAAATTTTCCACATTTTGTCATGTTACATCCAAAAATGTAAATGTATTGGGATTTTATGTGATAAACTAACACAAAGTGACACATAATTGTGAAGTGGAAAGGAAATTATAAATGGTTTTCAACATTTTTTACAAATAAATATGTGAAAAGTGTGGCATGCATTTATATTTATCTCCCCTGAGTCAATAATTTGTAGAACCACCTTTCTTAGCAATTACAGCTGCACGTCTTTCTGGGGATGTCTCTACCAGCTTTGCATATCTAGAGAGTGACATTTTTGCCCATTCTTCTTTGCAAAATAGCTCAAGCTGTGCCAGATTGGATTGATAGCATCTGAGAACAGCAGTTTTCAAATCTTGACACAGATTCTCAATTGGAATTAGGTCTGGACTTTGGGCCATTCTAACACGTAAATATGCTTTGATCTAAACCATTCCATTGTAGCTCTGGCTGTATGTTCAGAGTCAGTCTCAAGTCTTTTCCAGACTCTAACAGGTTTTCTTCTAAGACTGCCCTGTATTTGGCTCCATCCATCTTCCCATCAACTCTGACCATCTTTCCTGTCCCTGCTGAGGAAAAGCATCCCCACAGCATGATGTCGCCAGCACCATGTTTCACAGTGGAGATGGTGTGTTTAGGGTGATGTGCGGTATTAGTTTTCAGCCACACATTGCTTTTGCTTTTAGGCCAAAAAGTTCCATTTTGGTCTCATCTGACCAGAGCACCTATTTCCACATGTTTGCTGTGCCCCCAAATGGCTTCTCGTAAACTGAAAATGGGACTTTTTATGGCTTTCTTTCAACAATGGCTTTCTTCTTGCCACTCTTCCATAAAGGCCAGATTTGTGGAGTGTATGACTAATAGTTGTCCTGTGGACAGATTCTCTCCCACCTCTTTCTTCTCTCTTTCAGAGTTACCATTGGCCTTTTGGCTGCTTCTCTGATTAATGCTCTCCTTGCCCGGCCTGTCAGGTGGACGGCCATGTCTTGTTAGGTTTGCAGTTTTGCCATACTCTTTCCATACTCTTTCCATTTTCGGATGATGCATTGAACAGTGCTCTGTAAGATGTTCAAAGCTTGGGATATTTTTTTTATAACCTAACCCTGCTTTAAATTTCTTTACAACTTTATCCCTGACCTGTCTGGTGTGTTCCTTGGCCTTCATGATGCAGTTTGTTCTCTAAAGTTCTTTAACAAACCTCTGATGGCTTCGCAGAACAGCTGTATTCATATTGATATTAAATTTCACACAGGTGGACTCTATTTACTAATTAGGTGACATCTGAAGGCAATCGGTTCCAATAGATTTTAGTTAGGGGTATCGGAGTAAAGGGGGCTGAATACAAATGCACACCACACTTTTCAGATATTTATTTGAAAAACCATTTATCATTTTCCTTTGACTTCACAATTATTTGCTACTTTATGTTGGTTTATTACATAAAATCCCAATAAAATACATTTACATTTTTTGTTGTAACATGACAAAATTTGGAAAATTTCAAGGGGTATGAATACTTTTTTAAGGCACTGTATGTTACATTATGGAGAATGCAGTAGGGGTGACACTTAGTGACAATGTAGGGTAAGAAGCAGGAAGACTAGAGTGAAAAATCTCACCAGTGACTTCTGAAATTCTTGGGTGTTTTCTACACTCCAGACTTTACCGAAAACTGCTGTTTTATTGGCTGGTAAATAGCTTTTTTTTTAAAATAATTTATTAAAAGAGTATGGCATAATATGTGTGGTATGGAAACTATTATTTTGACCAAGACCTTTTCATTTCTACATAAATATTTGAAAATAAGTTTTTATATTTAGTAACCTAGTGGAAAGCCAGTAAGAGGCTGAATTATTGCAAGGCATTTCTGAATTAACCACACAGCAATTCATGTTCTCAGAGCTGTCTTTGTTTTGGATGGGAAGGTCACTTTCAAGTGTGGCTTTTTAAAATGGAACATTCAAATGCATTTTCCACCTTCTAAACTAACCTGTGTTGGAGAGACAGTAGGCCGGCAATAGATAGTGCCAACGGAAAATTCACTTTGTACCTGATATCCATTTCCTTTGCCCAGTTTAGGAGATCTGAGCTGACACTTCCTGCCACTAAATGTTTACATTCACTCTTCCAGATGAATCTTTACAGCCCTCAGTGCCCAGCAATGAGAGCCTGCCCAGCTACTGCAAAAATGAGGAGGGAGACATTTTCTTGGCAGCAGAGTCTTGGAAACCCAATGTTTGCACAAGCTGTGTCTGCATGGATGGAAAGATAAGCTGCTACACAGAAACCTGTCCACCTGCTACCTGTGCAAGGCCAGTCTTGAGGAAGGGTCAGTGCTGTCCATACTGCATAGGTGAGATATTCTACTATTACTACTTTTAAGGATATATGAATGTGGAAACAAGAATGAATACATTTATTGTTAGACTAATCCAAAATGTATTTGTCTGTTTATTTTAGAAGTCAAATATTTGTGTTGCTATTTGCAACTGTGTGCTGCATATAACCTACAAGTTACTTTTTTTTGCTAAATTGATATAAAGGAAATATGTTACCAAATCTCTGCTTGTATATTAAAGCTGCTCATGTGGTGGTCACCTTTTAGAGGCCCCATTCCTTATTGGCAATATTAGGTCATGAACACCATGAACACCAAAAAAAAAGCTGAATCCAAAAGCAAAGTCACTGGATATTCTGCGGAAGAGTGATAAGGCCATAGTACTGAGCAGACAAAACATGTTCATAAGGTCAAGTCATAAGTCAGCAATCTTTCCTCAATTTAAAGTACCCTTGACATACTTTTTCTTAGAGAAACATTTCCAAGCACAAGAATGTATATATGTAATGCATCTTCAATGTTTGGCACAGATTATAAAATGTAGGAACACATCCTTGCACAAGAAATGTCATCCCATTTTTTTGCGAGCAACTTTCAGCATCCTCATTAATTGCTTACCCAGGATGAGCAATAGAAAACCCTCTCCTCTGTATTAAAACCCTTTCAGTGTGTAAGAGCAGAGATTTCAAAGTAAGGAAGTTCATTGGCAGGCTTCACCAAAGAGACATAATATAGGTGTTCCCCTTAGTAAACTCAAAACTTTACTAGCTGCTTGGAGGGACCACCCATTATCTTGGATTGGCCGCATAGTAGCAATCAAGATGACAAACTTGCTGAAACTCGTACTTGTTTCCATTAGGATCCCAACTCCCATCCTATGGGAACTTCAACAACAGCTTCTAAAATGTATTTGGCACACCAAAGACCACAAGTAGCTGAACAAACCCTTTATCATGAGTTGGCCTTGAGGCAGTCTGGGGGTTCCACATCTCCAGAAGTATTATCATGCAACCCAATTGGTGGCTTTAACCAAATATCATTCTATAGCTGAAGTACCCCTTTTGGTATCCCTCCAAGTGATGGACTGTACGAATTTAATATCCTCCTATGGCTTCTTCCACACGATAAATTCTCCCTGTGGAACCCCATTGCTTAACATTCCGTATCTAAATAGTACAACATTAAGTAATTTGGAGCACTGCAGTCCTCCCATTCGCCTTTAATGTCCTTTCTAGGTAATTACGCCTTTCTGCCAGGATGGGAAAAGCCACGTGCATTTCAATATCAGATAGATGTAAAATTGACTGGCATGCGTTGTGTCCTGACATCGCGTGGTGCTATATCTTTTGATACTTTGCAAGTGGATAAAAAATTGCCTAGAACTTACATTTTTGCTACTTACAAGTTAAAGACTTCATGAAGTCTGTGTTACCTTTCACTGGCAAAGAAATGACCCTGACGCCCTTCAAAAATCATTGTTGTAAGGATCACCACTCTTTCCAGGCTTGATCTCCTTGTACTTCCAGCTTATTGCTGGCTCCTCGCCACCCTGTCATGCCTGCATGCAGAAATGGGAATCAGATCTCAGCATTACCCTGGAGTCAACAGTGGCAATAAATCTCTGAAGCAAGTAAATTAAGCTCCTAGAATGTTCTCTCCCTTGAAACTAATAAATTGTTGTACCGTGGGTATCTAGTCCTGACTCAAGTCACGCATTACACTCAAGGACATGACTGGTGCACAGTCATGTTGGAACAGGAAGGGCCCATCCCCAAACTGTTCCCACAAAGTTGGGAGCATGAAATTGTCCAAAATGTCTTGGTATGCTGACACCTTAAGAGTTCCCTTCACTGGAACTAAGGGACCAAGCCCAACTCCAGAAAACAACCCCACACCTTATCTCCCCTCCACCAAATGATTTTGAAGTGCATAAAGAAAGGTCCACAAAGACATGTATAAGCGAGTTTGGGGTGAAGGAACTTGACTGGCCTTCACAGAGTCCTGGTCTCAACCCAATAGAACACCTTTGGGATGAATTAGAGCGTAGACAGCAGGCCAGGCTTTCTTGTCCAGATCAGTGCCTGACCTCACAAATGCTCTTCTAGAAGAATGGTCAAATATTCCCATAGACACACTCCTAAACCTTGTGGACAGGCTTCCCAGAAGAGTTGAAGCTGTTATAGCTGCAAAGGGTGGGCCAACTCAATATTGAACCCTATGAATGAAAACTAAGATGCCATTAAAGTTCATGTGCATGTAAAGGCAGACATCTCAATACTTTTGGTAATATAGTGTATGTGTAAATAGATAAATACATTACACCCGAAGGCAGAAGAAATAAATATAATAAAACACCAGGTATGTGCATTAACTAATTGATAATCATGTACTAGGGTAAAAAAGTTTTCTATAAAACAATCTCTTATTACAAAATAAGCAAAATAAATAAATGTATTGGTGTACATGATTATAACTCTAGACGTCATGTCAAAACCAGCAATGCGTAGTAAAATTAATCCAAGCATGCAGTGTAAACTGATCGACTCAGAATGGATACTAAACCTAGAAATAGAATGTAGAAAATATACTGTACATATCCATAGTGCTAATGCATTACAACAGTGGTTCTCAACTCCTCCTCGGGGCCCACTAACAGGCCAGGTTTGCAAGATAACTGAAATACATCACAGGTGATATCATTTGCTGCTCAGTGATTGCAGTATTCTAATCTGCATCTCTTTAAGGTAATACTTAAAATCTAGCCTGTTAGTGGGTCCCAAGGACAGGAGTTGAGAACCACTGCATTACAGATATCACAAGAAATCATATCGATAAATGGATTAATGGTGGAAAGACGATGGAAAGACTGTAAAGTGTCCCAAATGGCGATGCATTACCAATATCACAAGGAATACATGAATGTACAACATAGTATAGACTGTATGCTAAATTGTTATTATAGATAAGATTATTTAAAGCATGTAATAAATGTAAATGGTGATCAGTATAATAAGATTGCTAAAAATGAGTATAGATCTCAAATGGCTATATGTATAACGAAGTATCATGTATATATGCGTAATGGCATCATAAAAACTGGGAGCAGGATTAGGTGAAGAAAATTGGTAAATAATTGATGAAGAATGCGGTCAATATTTGAACAATATATGAATAGAAGACCTAACCTTAGTTCGGCACCATTTGCAGAGTGATGAAATATACTAAAAGTGGTGGCTCCCTATATTCTAACTATAAGAAATGATGGAAAAATTGGATAAAAAACAGATGAATGAAATGGCCCTGTATCAGAACATAAAGGTCCCATTAAAATAGGCCTCTGAAGGAAGGAAGATGGCCCACAAATTATCTTTTGTTATCTTGGTATAATGGATGTTTAAGGAATGATGTGTACAGTTCTTTGTTTAGTCCTTGCAGGGGGAGACTATCCAGTTGAAAGATCCAGAACATTTCCTAGGCACATAACTTCCTATAATGCTTCCCTTTGGGTATGGAATGAGCGATCGATTGAATTGCAAAAACCTGCAGTGATGCTGGGTCCTTGTTATGGTAGACAGAATATTGCCTTGCTACATTAAATTTGGGAGAGCCTTGTTCAGTACTCTGTCTGTGTTCACCTACTCTGGTGTGAAATGATTTTATCATACGGCCTACATAACGCAGCCCATGGGGGTCGGTGAGGTAATATGCCACGTACAGTAGGAGGAAGAGCAGGTAAGAAACTGATTAATATTGTAGCTCCAGTTTTTAGATCCACAGAAGGTTTTCAGGCCATGAGGAGCCAATTGGCAAGTAAGGCATTTGAGTTTCTTATAACAACATGCCATTTATGAAAAGAAAACTTGGTATATTTCTTGGTGCTTTATAACGTGGGTTTGCCATGTTGTTGGGAGCGGTTAGATTCTTTACATTTCTAGCTGTCGGAAAAAACACTTTGGTTTTGTCAGGAAGCACAAGACCCAATTTGGGATCATTCCTCAGTATTGCCCAATGTTTGATTCTTCTAATGGGTGTGATCTCTTCATTGAATTGAGTAATAAACAATGGACCCTCATTGCTGACATTCTGTACAGTAATGGATGATACACTCTCACTCCTGAAGTAGAGCATGTAGGCTGCATGAATTGAGCTCGGTGTATACCTCTTTTATTAAAATTTTTTAGACAGCAGATTGCTTTGTCGTAGTCCTCCAATGTAGAGCTTTTTGATTATAGTAACAATAGATTATGTGGCCGCTGTGCATCTGTCCATGAATGAGTTAAGGTCTCGAGCCCCGCCAGCACAGTCAGACTTAAAGCAGATATGTAGGTTTACTTTCACGTTAAATAGTGTGTTGGGTAAGGGTTCCTTAGGGTAGGCCAACTGACCAGCTTGGAAAAAATTGTAATAGTTTTAGTAATACATAATACATATTTGCCTATGTTTTTTTTTTTTTTTTTAATAGAAATCAGTTTTATGGCTAAAAAATGATTTGTTGGTGCAGGCTGATTTAGGGAAGCATCCTGTTGTTTTTGTCTGTAACAAGCAAGGAAATCAGGAAAAAATTTGGCTAATTTGCAATGAATGTTTTAACGGCGCTATCAGACACATCAAGACTCTTGGACAGTGCATGTGCATTTTTTAAAATTGAAAATAAAGATATCGTTTTAGTTACTGTATACACACTCTTTTTAATAAACTATAAAAAATTCACTGAGGGGAGAGAAAAAAGTGGAGAAAAACACAATGGTCACACTCGTAAAAAGACTTAAAATGGCACTTGTCATGGTCCTTCAGGACCAGTCTTTTAGCTTACAGTCTGTGGCCAGTGGCAGTGCTGTGCTGGAGATGGAGCAGTGTACTAGCTAACTAGTGGTAGAAGGGCGAAGTACTTAAATCTTATGCCTAGCTTTTAGCTGGCCTTAAACTCAGGACTAGAAAACTGTTCCTGGGGGCTATGATAAGATCAACTTTAAGTCACTTTCTTCATTAAAATGTGACGCTTATAATTTCTTTTGATCTATGCACTTTAACTTCCTTCTTTCCTAACTATAGCTGTTGATTATACTAGTGTGCAGGTCTGAAGCGAAAGGATCACGGCTGTCCTATCTTTCGACAGTTTCTGATTGCAGTGGACTCATGCCTTTACACATCAGACCGCTCAGCCTATCTCAATCGTGTAAAATTGCCTGGTCATTACCCAGTTTATATTGCATGATCAGATGTCTGTTATTGTCAGCTGTAATGCTGAAGGTGAATATTTTAGTTCAGTTCACTGTCTCTTTCCGTTTAGACAAGTTAACATTTATTTTTACAGCTTTACCCCCTAACATTGACTCCTGGTGGCCCTTTACATGGGGCTTTAATGCCCAGGTAGGGGTGTGGCTTCCCTATCATGTGACCGCTGTGATTGCATCACAGCAGTTACATTAATAGGATCCATTCCACCAGCTACGAATCAAAAGCCGTTACCTGGAAATTTTGGTGAAAGCTTAACCAGTGTACTGGGAACTTGCTTTGTGCATACTCTCAGCAAACAACCTCAGACTTCTGTGAATGTTTATGTGTTCCAGCTGAGCGATGAAGGCCACTTTTCTTGCTGCTTCATATATGCATTACATGGTTAGCAAGAGCATAAACATTTGCGTTCTTTTCAACAAAAAAGAACCATTCATTAACTTGAATTGTGGAAGGTAATATAAATCTTTCGTAAATTTTCCGAAATATACAGTTCCAGGACTTCCAGGTTAATATCTCATGTTTGGCAAGGGTCTATATTGTTTCCAGAGAAATCATATGGCTCAGTAGAACAGTCATCTGGCTTATGAAGTAGACAAGTTTCTGCTGTCTTTTTTAGATATTTTTTTAAAATAAGCATAGCAAGAAGTCAGACCTTTTCAGAGAAATTGAATTAAATATTTGTAATAGTAATCTGCGAATAGATTATACAATCAAGGCCAATGTCTTAAAATCTAATGAGCAGTAGGACACAATATATGTGTTAAGCCATCTATAGACAGGGCATTTTTTTCATACAATTTGACAAAAATATAAGCACAAGAGTCCATTAACACTTTAGATAGAACAACGATGGCTAATTACTGAGAAGAGTAGAACATTCTGTCAAGTCTGATGCTGTATACAACACTGACACCTGTCTTTTTTTCCAGTTTTACTTAGTGATTGTAAACTCTTACATATAGCCAGTGAAGTGGCTATCCTCAGGTATTAGACAGATATCAAACAAATAATCCTACATTGTACCTGAAAAAAATTTCTACAGCCTTCTAAAACACAGATTTTACACAGAATTTGTAGTCCTCTTTTGTAGTCAGGAAAGGATGTCCAGATAGAAAGATGTGCTTTGTTCATATTTCATCTGTGTGTGTGTGTATACACTGTATTGTCAAAAGTATTGGAACTGCTGCCTTTACTCGCACATGAACCTTAATGGAAACCCAGTTTTAGTCCATAGGGTTCAATATTGAGTTGGCCCGCCCCTTTGCAGCTTAACAGCTTCAACTCTTCTGGGAAGGATGTCCACAAGGTTTAGGAGTGTGTCTATGAGAATGTTTGCCTATTCTTCCAGAAGTGCATTTGTGAAGTCAGGCACTGATGATGGATGAAAAAGCCTGGCTCGTACTATCGGGTTGAAGGGCGGTCATGTTCCTCCACCCCAAACTCGTTCATCCATGGTCTTATGGACCTTGCTTTGTGCAGTGACCCAAATCATTTGGTGAAGGGGGGGATTATGGTGTGGGGTTGTTTTTCAGGGGTTGGCCTTTTCCCCTTCGTTCCAGTGAAGGGAACTCTTAAGGCGTCAGCAAACCAAGATATTTTGGACAAGTTCATGCTCCCAACTTTGTGGAAACAGTTTGGGGATATCCCCTTTCTTTTCCAACATGACTGCGCACCAGTGCACAAAGCAAGGTTCATGAAGACATGGATGAGCGAGTTTGGGGTGGAAGAACTTGAGTGGCCTGCACAGAGTCCTGACCTCAACCCAATAGAACACCTTTGGGATGAATTAGAGAAGAAACTGCGAGTCAGGTTTTCTCATCCAACATCAGTGCCTGACCTCACAAATGTGCTTCTGGAAGAATGGTCAAACATTCCCATAGATGCACTCCTAAACCTTGTGGACAGCCTTCCCAGAAGAGTTGAAGCTGTTATAGCTGCAAAGGGTGCAACTCAATATTGAACCCTACGGACTAAGACTGGGATGCCATTAAAGTTCATGTAAAGGCAAGTGTCCCAATACTTTTGACAATATAATATATATGTTGTAGCAGAGCATTGCAGAGAGAGCTGGGAAAAGTCCTGTTCAGGGGTTTATACATCTCCTGGGCTCCTCTCATACATGTTCAGGTATCTCTGATCCACGGTCCAGTTCGGATCCTGGTCCTCTCCCCCAGGCCAAATTATGTTCACCTGAGACAGACAGCCAGTGCTCTCTGCCTGGGAAATCACTCAGACAACTCCTGTCTGTGAGAGCAAGAGGTTGGCAAGAGAGCAAGTTGTAAATGTGGAAGCTGACAAGCTGTAGGCTTGCTCAGCCTGTTAGGGCCTTTATTTTGTATAGTTAGTGCCGAGACACGGCTAGGTTTTTGTTTTGCTATTATTTTTTCTGTTTTTTGTTTTTTTTTTGAGACACTGTACAGCACCTGTATATAGACATGTAAATATCACAAATAAACACTGCACTGTTTTGTCACTACCTTCGTGAATTTGGTATCTGTGCCTGAGAGACTGCTTATCCCAGGGAGCTTTGTACCTGCTACCTGTTCCCCGCTCACATATGGTGGAGGTATGGTACTGGCCATATCATGTTACTACTGATAGGGCCAGTACCTGGAGTGACTAAACATGGAGGAAATCCTCAAACAGTTGGTGTTATCTAACATTGCACAGCAGCAGGCCAACGCTATCTCACAGGAGCAAACAAAGGTGCTGTGCCAACAGATTGGTGCTGTACAGGAACAAACGCAAAGGCTGTTTGAACAGTAAATAGGAAAACTGAGGTTTTGGAGACGCTGGCGCAGTGGTCACCTGCTAAAATTGAAGGTGTTGGAGACAAGCCCTCAGCCATCCATGTGGGTCGCTTCCTCAACCAGATGACTGCAAATGATGACCCAGAAGCTTTATTGCTGATGTTTGAAAGGACCGCTGAGATGGAAGGTTGGCCTAAAACCCCTTGGTCCGGACTGGTCACCCCCTTACTGGAGAATTGCAGAAGGCCCACTATGATCTGGAGTCGGCAGAAGCCAGAGAATATGAGAAGTTCAAGCAGGAAATCCTGGTGCGACTCTGCGTTACCTTGTCCGTTCGAGCATAGGAGGTCTGCAGCTGATCCTTCCGAGAAGAAAATCCCAAAAAAAGTCCCAAGAAAAACACACACAAAAAATCTCAGTAGAAACAATAAAAAATAAAAAGTGGTGAAGCTCCAAAATGGCCAAGTGTCCAAAGCATTCAGGTGACTCTTGTGTGCTCCCCTGTTGGGTCCCCACTCACCAGCTCCTTATACCCCTGCAGGGGTAATAGGAATGTATGGATAGCCTTGGGTGACGTCCCTTGGTGGCTCTGGTCGTGGTCCGTCTGTGACTACTTGTGGTTTGTAGTTTATGGCCTCTGCAGCTCCACCCGGTCAGGACATACAAAGGGATCTCGCCGGTAACTTTTTCCAAAGAGTTATTTGTCAGCTTGAAAGAGATGGATCCTCCCACAGCTCCATCCATCCCCAGCTGGATGGCTCCCCTCCTCCTCCTGCACTCAGGTTGGTGCCAGCCTGCAGCCCGTGAGTGGATCCGGTAAATAAAGAGGGAAATTTGGGACTTTAAACGAGGCTCTTGACATCGTGGGGGTACATTAATAGAAAACATGTTTAATAACATGGAAGATGCATAAAATACATATCAATGGTACAGAGCAAGTAAAAAATATTTTGATCATAAAAATACACATACATATACACATATAACATGGACATCAAGGATTCATAATATATATCAACCTTCGGCCCAGTCTGAGGTCCTGAGCACTCTGGAGAAGGTTTTCGTCCAGGATATCCCTGTACTTGGCCGCATTCATCTTTCCCTCGATTGCAACCAGTCCTGTCCCTGCAGCTGAAAAACACCCCCACAGCATGATGCTGCCACCACCATGCTTCACTGTTGGGACTGTATTGGACATGTGATGAGCAGTGCCTGGTTTTCTCCACACATACCGCTTAGAATTAAGGCCAAAAAGTTCTATCTTGGTCTCATCAGACTAAAGAATCTTATTTCTCACCATCTTGGAGTCCTTCAGGTGTTTTTTTTTAGCAAACTCTATGCAGGCCACTCTGCCATAAAGCCCCGACTGGTGGAGGGCTGCAGTGATGGTTGACTTTCAACAACTTTCTCCCATCTCCCGACTGCATCTCTAGAGCTCAGCCACAGTGATCTCCCCCCGATAGCTCAGTTTGGCCGGACGGCCAGCTCTAGGAAGGGTTCTGGTCATCTCAAATGTCTTCCATTTAAGGATTATGGAGGCCACTGTGCTCTTAGGAACCTTAAGTGCAGCAGAAATTTTTTTGTAACCTTGGCCAGATCTGTGCCTTGCTACAGTTCTGTCTCTGAGCTCTTCAGGCAGTTCCTTTGACCTCATGATTCTCATTTGCTCTCACATGAACTGTGAGCTGTAAGGTCTTATATAGACAGGTGTGTGGCTTTCCTAATCAAATCCAATCAGTTTCAAATTCTTTTTTAATAAATCTGCAAAAATGTCAACAATTCTGTGTTTTTCTGACAATATGGGGTGCTGTGTATACATTAATGAGGAAAATAATTAACTTAAATGATTTTAGCAAAAAGCTGCAATATAACAGAGTGAAAAATTTAAGGGGGTCTGAATACTTTCCGTCCCCACTGTGTATGTATATATATATATATATATATATATATATATACATACATACACATGTCATTGAGGCGGCACATTGCAATATAAGTAACATGATACAAAGTAATATGAACATGATTGCTAAAAGCGGAGTTCCACATAAAAATGGAACTTCCACTTTTTGGAACCTTCCCCCCCTTCGGTGTCACATTTGGCATCTTTCAGGGGGGAGGGGGTGCAGATACCTGTCTAGGACAGGTATTTGCACCCACTTCTGGGCATAGACTCCCGCGGGAGACTACGCCTCTTCCCGTCCCCCCCCGCGCTATCTGCTGGGACACACACGGGTCCCAGAGACAGCAGGGACCATTCGGATTGCGCAGCATGACTCGCACATGCGCAGTAGGGAACCAAGAAGAACTTCCTGATTACCTTACCGAAGATGGCGGTGGCAGCACCCAAGAGCCGAGGGAGAGATTGGCTTTGGGTGCTGACATCGTGGGCGCCCTGGACAGGTAAGTGTCCTTATTTTAATTTATTTATTGTGCTTCATTTAACTGATTCAGCCCCGGAAGATTTTACCCCTTTCCCGATCAGAACACTTTTTGCGATTTGGCACTGTGTCGCTTTAACTGACAATTGCGCGGTCGTAAGACGTTGCACACAAACAAAATTTACACCCTTTTTTTTCCCACAAATAGAGCTTTCTTTTGGTGGTATTTGATCACCTCTGTGGTTTTTATATTTTTTGCACTATAAGCAAAAAAGAACGACAATTTTGAAAAAAACGCATTATTTTTTACTTTTTGCTATAAGAAAAATCCCCCAAAAATATATAAAAAAAATATTTTTTTCCTCAGTTTAGGCCGATATGTATTCTTCTACATATTTTTGGTAAAAAAATCGCAATAAGCATATATTGATTGGTTTGCGCGAAAGTTATAGTGTCTACAAAATAGGGGATAGTTTTATGGCATTTTTATTGTTATTTTTTTTATTAGTAATGGTGGCGATCTGCGGTTTTTATTGGGACTGCGACATTATGGCAGACACATCGGATACTTTTGACACTATTTTGGGACCATTGTCATTTATACAGCGATCAGTGCTATAAAAATGCACTGTTTACTGTGTAAATGACACTGGCAGGGAAGGGGTTAACCACTAGGGGGCGATGAAAGGGTTAAGTGTGTCCTAGGGAGTAATTCTAACGGTGGGGGGGATGGGCTTCAACTCATAAGACAGCGATCACTGCTCCTGATGACAGAGAGCAGTGATCTCGGTCATGACACAAGGCAGAGCAGGGAAATGCTTTGTTTACATAGGCACTTCCCTGTTCTGCGGCTCCATGACACGATCGCTGGGAGACCGGCAGACATTGAGTTCGCCGATCCCATGGGCACGGTCACGCTGTACGTGGCGGGTGCGATAGCCCCGCCAATTAGAGGGAATGTACAGGTACGCCCATTTGCCCACCCCTGCCATTGTACCGACGTATATCGGCGTGCAGCGGTCGGCAAGTGGTTAAAGTCCCAAATTCCCCCCTTTTTTTCCTCTTGTTAAAAAAATTTCTGTGGTTTCTGCACATGGGGATACTCGGAAGTATCCTATAGCCACAGTCATGTTTCAATCTGGCATAGGTACTGTAACTCATCTGGTCAGAGTTGTACATAGAGCTGCACGATTCTGGATGAAATGAGAATCATAATTTTTTTGCTTAGAATAAAGATCACGATTCTCACGCCGTAACATCTTTCACATTATACAAAAAAATTGGGCTAACTTTACTTTTTTTTTTTTTAATTAATCGAAGTGTATTTTTGCCAAAAAAATGCATTTGAAAGACCACTACGCAAGTACAGTGTGACATAAAATATTGTAACAATTGCCATTTTATTCCCTAGGGTCTCTGCTAAAAAAAAAATATAAAGGTTTGGGGGTTCCAAGTAATTTTCTAGCAAAAAATACCGATTTTAACTTTGTAAGAAATAAATGTCAGAAAAGGGTTTAGTCTTTACGTGGTTAAACTTCCCTTATTTACACACAGAAGTTCATCCCCTTGATCTAAGAACGAAAAGTTACAATGTTTCTAGTTATCTACCAGTGCGGACAATGTTGTGAAAAACTTAGCAGGCTGCCTGTATTTTTTTTCTTTTGAAAGCTGAGTGAGCAGAGAACTCTCTACACTTGTTACATGAATGAATCAGGAAATTCTGCATAGAGATCGCAAGGGGGTTGAATTGAGAGCACGATTTTTTAACACTTAATCGTGCAGCTCTAGTTGTACCCCACTTAGTGCATGAGGCCATATTTGGCAGGGATTTCCCCAATTTTTGGGAACTGTGGGATCGTCCAGACTCGGTCAGAGTAGCTGAATTTAGAGGCGAAGCCAGAATCCCTGGCCAGCACAGACTATGTGGATTCAGGTGGCTCCTCTCAGGAATTCCCAGGTTTTCCTTTCTCTCTTATGGCAGGAGAACTGGGGGAGACTGAATAAGTCCCCACAACCAGTGAAACTGGACAGCATTCTGCTGACACTGAGGCTACCTTAGAGTTTAATGATCTTAATGTGCACCATAAAATCTTTGATACTGAGCAAAGAAAAGACCCTACCCTTGTCAGGGCCTGGGAAAATGTAGTAATGGTTAATAATGCACCTGTTGAACCAGGGGACAGGTTCTGTTTTCCAAATTTCAGTAGCAATGAGGATTTACTGTATTGAGTTTATAAAAAGAATAATGAAATTGTTGAACAGTTGGTGGTCCCTAAACCATACAGAAGGGTGGTACTATAACTTGCCCATGGACACTTGCTGGGAGGCCATTTGGGTGTTGCAAAAACCACTGAAAGAGTGTTACGCAGGTTTTACTGGCCTGGGGTTCAGAAGGACCTTGAGAATTATTGTCAATCCTGCCCTGTATGTCAAATGTCAGCACCCCGCCTCACTTTCGAAATCCTTTAGTACCATTACCCATTATTTAAGTTCCCTTTGAGAGGATTGCCATGGACCTTGTGGGTCCACTGCCCTAGTCTGCCCAGGACCATCAGCACGTTCTTGTGATTATGCACTAGGCTAACTGTTACCCCGAGGCAGTCGCTTTACACAACACACCTGCTAGAAACATTGCCAAGGATTTGTTTATGATGTTCAGTCGTGTTGGGGTCCTTACTGACCAAGGCATCCCATTCATTTCACAATTAACTAGTTTGTGTATAGAGTTGTGCAAATTGTTTAAGGTGACACAGTTGCAAACCTCTGTGTACCCCCCTCAAACTGATGGCTTGGTAGAACGCTTTAATAAAACAGAGTGTGTTGAAAAAGGTTGTTGACAAGGATGGTGTCACGGAATGTCCCTCACTTCGCTTGAGTGCTTCCGTCAGTATACCGCTTCCTAAGTTCTGGAACACGAGTCCAATGGATCTGGCTATAGGAACCCCCAAGAACTAGACAACACCAGTCTTGGAGTACATCAGAACTACCCTTTATTTGAGATCTCACACACATTTATACACCAGGCTGACTCAACGCTAACCTAATTAACATGAGCTCCAATAGGAGTCGTCCCGTCTCCTACATTGTATAGAGGACAATGTGATCAGCTCATTCAATTAACATACATTACCATAAACATCAACACAGGGTTAATTAGAACAAACAACAATGAGTTGAATACCCTTAGAACCTAGACTAAACTTATTTACATTAAACCCATTATAGCTGACATCAGACAGGTGAGTGGAGTTGATGACATTAGCATCTCCTCACAGGATGTGTCCCAACAGTATAATTCAGTCTTATCATTCTAATATGGCATATAACGGGTTCCAGAGTCTGTGTGTTTTGGGGGGACATGGAGCTGAATCCAAAGTAACACCAACCCCAGGGTCCCCAGTCATACAGAGAGCACCATTCCCCCAAATGCTAGGGCCCATAATCGGTGGGCAAGAGGCTTGCGTTTAGTCCCCTCCAATAGCCTCTGTCCTGGGTGAGTTTGTCACATTTCTCCCCTTTCAGCAGGAGACTAACACAGGAGGAGACCCCAGACGGATTGACTCCAAAGTTAGTAAGTAGCTCCAGTCCTCTAATTCCTGTACCCACACAGTACCCCAAATAAATTGTTCCAAACAAAGCATTACTCACCCAGCCAACCTCTGCCTCCCTCAGAGAACATATCTGCCGCTGGGGAGAGGCCTGGACTGGCCCTTCTCCCTGGAGTCCTTTCTGCCGCTGGAGAGAAGACAGGGTGACTGGGCTCACTCTGTCATGCTGTTGGGGATCTGGGCCCACTGCCCAGCATCCCTGGGGTATACAGGTGGAGACTGAAGTCCCATCCACCTTCACAGGAAATCCATCCTCTGTTAGTTGAGGGCAGAGTTCAGCAGTCTTCGGCCCTGTTGCCAGCCTTTCTGCTGGAAACCCCACACCATCTGTTCCAGCTAACTGTTGGGGAGGGAGGCCGACTGCCCCGCCTCCCTGGAACTCTGTAGTTGTTGCCGGTGCTGGGCAGAGGTTGGTAGCACTCTGCCCTGTTGCCAGCACTTCTGCTGGGGACTCTGCATCCTCCACTCCGGTTAACCGTTGGGGCAGGAGGCTGGCTTCCTCCACTCCCAAACTGTGTAGCTGCCATTGGGGAGGTGAGCCGGCTGCTTCCTTTTCCATTCCCTCATCTGGCTGCTGGGATGACATGTCGATGGTACTGTCTCCCAGGTGCATGGATCTTTGCTGGGGAGGAAAGCCCGCTTCCTCCACCCTGGTCAACTGTTGGGGAGGGACAACACACACCTCCTCTCCCTTCTCCCCCTGTATCTGCTGCTGGGAAGTGATTGCCATCTTCTCACCCTGAGCCTCCACAATTGCTGCAGGTGTGGGGCAGAGGTCTTGGACCCTCTGTCCGGTTGCCAGCACTTCTGCTGGGGGTTTACCAGGTGGTTCCTCCTCTACAGAAACGTCTATTAAATCCCCAGTCTCTGGAATTGGTAAAAGTGTGGGACAGAGGTCTTGGACCCTCTGTTCAGTTACCAGATCTTCAGCTGGAGAAGTTTGTTTTAACTCCATAGATGCTGCTGGCAGAAAATCACATGTCCCTGTCAGTGTTGTGGGAGAAAGGCCGACTACCTCTTCTCTCAAGAAGGCCGAAGCCACTGTTGGTGCTGGGCAGAACACAGTGAACTTTGGCCCTGATAGCAGCTCTTCTGCTGGAGGCTCATCAGGTTGTTCTTCCTCAGCAGAAAAGTCTATCAAATCCCATATCTCTGCAACTGATGTCTGCGGATAGAGGTTCACCATCTCCTGTCCATGGAACCCAGAAGATGCTATCATTTCTGGGCAGAGGTTAGCAGAGCTCTGCCCTGTGGTCAGCACTTCAGGTTTGGGGATGGCAATCTCCGGATTTTCCACTGCCGATTCTCTGGCATGCTGCTGAACTTGTTCTAGAAGTTTCCTGTATGCCCTTTCCAGATGCTGTTCCTTCCTTAGCAAATGGTCCAGATCAGGTTTGAGCTCTGAGACCCCTGCAAGACCGAGCATAGACTCTCTATATTCTCTCAGGTCCTCAAGGTCGGTCAGGTTCCCCTTCATCGCCAAACATAAAATGATCTGTAAGGCTCTCCCACAGCAATCCAGGGCCGCCAAAGTCATATCCCTCCGGAGAGCATTCTGTTGTCTCCCCTAAATATCCCTCCTCCGATAATGATTGTCCAGCTCTATCTCCTGCTGGACCAGCCTGTCCAACTCAGTCACCCATTGCTCCTGGGGTCGCTCTCCCAGGAATGCCATCCGCAATGCTCGTTGGTCACGGGCCCGTTGCTCTTGGGTTGGAAAGCACTTGCCCTGTTTTATACCAGCGAGCTGGAGAGCTCCGATCCAGAGCCCCACCCGAATCTGCTGCCTGAGTTCCAGGTATTCATCCTTAGACACAGTCCTGGTGTATGTTGAAAGGATGATCCGCAGCAGCCCCGGGAACTCTGATGCCAGGTCCATATTTCCGCTGGGGTGACTGAAGTCTGCTATGCTGATCTTGGATCCAGTTGCAGGTTTGGATGTCCCAGACTGCAGGAAGCTTTCCCGCTGCTTGCCACCAATGTCACGGAACGTCCCTCACTTCGCTTGAGTGCTTCCGTCAGTATACCGCTTCCTAAGTTCTGGAACACGAGTCCAATGGATCTGGCTATAGGAACCCCCAAGAACTAGACAACACCAGTCTTGGAGTACATCAGAACTACCCTTTATTTGAGATCTCACACACATTTATACACCAGGCTGACTCAATGCTAACCTAATTAACATGAGCTCCAATAGGAGTCGTCCCGTCTCCTACATTGTTTGGAGGACAATGTAATCAGCTCATTCAATTAACATACATTACCATAAACATCAACACAGGGTTAATTAGAACAAACAACAATGAGTTGAATACCCTTAGAACCTAGACTAAACTTATTTACATTAAACCCATTATAGCTGACATCAGACAGGTGAGTGGAGTTGATGACATTAGCATCTCCTCACAGGATGTGTCCCAACAGTATAATTCAGTCTTATCATTCTAATATGGCATATAACGGGTTCCAGAGTCTGTGTGTTTTGGGGGGACATGGAGCTGAATCCAAAGTAACACCAACCCCAGGGTCCCCAGGCATACAGAAAGCACCATTCCCCCAAATGCTAGGGCCCATAATCGGGCAAGAGGCTTGCGTTCAGTCCCCTCCAATAGCCTCGGTCCCGAGTGAGTTTGTCACAGATGGGAAAAACTGGGACTTTACAGAAGTACTTGATGTTTGCCAGCAGGGAGGTTCCCCAGTCCTCTACGGGGGTACTCTGCATTCGAGTTGCTCTATGGGAGACACCCTCAGGGACTCTTAGACATAGCCAAGGAAACCTGGGAGGGGGAGCAGACACCCCACAAAAGTGTAAGTGAGCATATTGCTCAGATGCAGGACAGAATTGCAGAGAAAATGCCCATGGGAAAGGGACACTTAGTTAAGGCCCAAGAAGCCCAACAAAGAATATACAACAGGGGGGCCCAACTCTGTGTTTTCTCACCTGGTGACAGGGTCCTGGTCTTGGTTCCCACTGTTGAAAGCAAGTTCTTGGCTAAGTGACAGGGTCCCTTTGAAGTAATTGAAAAATTTGGAGAGGTGAATTACAAGGTATATCAACCTGGTAAAAGAAAGCATGAGAAGATATACCATGTGAACCTGTTAAAGCCCTGGAAGGATAGGCTGGCATTACCTGCAAACTTTGCGCCTGTAGCTCCTGGGAGTACGGAGTCCCCTCTGGTCCCTGAAGTTACAATTCCAGACACACTGTCTTGTTCCCAAAAACAGGTAGCAGGTACCTCCCTGGGATAAGCAGTCTCTCAGGCACAGATACCAAATCCATGAAGGTAGTGACAAAACAGTGTAGTGTTTATTTGTTTACAAAGTTTGGTAGCCTGATCCCCAGTCAGGCGACCTAAAGAAATGGGGGCATGTTGGACTATTGCGGTACAATAAACATTGGTAATAATATAGAAAATAAATCAGTGATATGGAATTGTATAATAGATTTTATTGATGCAGAAATACAAATCTTAATAATACAATACAGCATGATAGAGTTAAAAACATAGCGCCAGGTGGGGACGTAATTGTACAATAAAACAATTGATCTCAGAAGTCACTTCCTCAACTAGTTTCGCGGGTATAACCGCTTCATCAGGAGGGAGTCTGAGGATGGTTTATTATGGCTAAACCTAACAAAATAAGAAAGAGTACAATGTAATATGCCAAAAAGACATCTACAGTAAAATTGCATCATGGTTAGAGACATACAATAAAGTTTACAGGGGGAAAGGACGAATCTGCTTACCCATGTCCCAGTTGACCCCAAGCGCGGGGCTCCACCACCCTGGAGTGATCTCCCACGGCGACCCGGGGGAGCTACAACAGTGACGGGGATACTAGGGAAGAGAACGTAAGAATGGTCGGGTATACTATTTTGCCAATATAAAACGAGTGAAAAAGTGACACTGGAAGGTGAAGGAAGTAGATTGGTAAATATGTGAGGACTACTGTGAGGATTGCAATTTGCAAACCAAGGGGGGGAAAACATAAAGATTGTAATAGCCATAGTGAGAAGATAGGAACATTAGTGGGATATAGTGTGGGATGGTGAGGGTATAGGGGGAGGGAAAACGAAAGGGGAGGGAGGACTGGAGAGGTGGGGGACCAGGATAGGGGTGACGGAGACGAGGGGAAAGGCTGGAAGGTGAAAACATTGGGGGAAGGGGAGGGGAGGGAAAAGAAGGGAAGGAGGGTTTTGGGTGAAGTGATTAAGGGCATAGTAATACCTGATGCTGAAGTAAAAACATGGGGAGGTATCCGGGAAGGCACCCAGAAAGGGGCCAACACCATATGAGGCCGGGGAAGGGCTATTAAGGATTGCAGGCAACGGGCGGAAGCGGGGTACGGCATATTCGCCCATGCCTGGAGCATCTAAAAGGAAAAAAATGTACGATCATTATGCACCCAAGCTGATACCCTGAAATACGGGACAGCAGGAAAATAAAGTAGATGGAGTAATCCCTTGTAACTTACTGTAAGCTGGCCATATTGCACGATGCCCGGAACCCGGAACCAACCGTCAATGAATAGACAGGCTAAGCAGGGTCAGGGGTCCCGCACGAGATAGTCGCGCGCCCGCGCATGCGCACCAGCCCTGAGGCTACGGGAGCAGAGTCCCTGCCAGGACGAGTACAAGAGGAGGGGGCGGTCCCATGTCTGAGACCAACCTCCCCGCCAGGGACCCCACCGGGCCGCCGCGGAAAAACACAGGGGGAGGACCGCACACCAGCGCCAGGGCCGGGGGGCAAGGAGGGGGAAGCAGAAAAGTCCCAGTATACAAAATGAATAACCAGTTGAAAAAGGAACATTGGAAAAAGTAGCACATTGATAATAAAAAGTGTGATGAAAAATACCATAATGAGACATAAAATTGATAGGTTAGGGATTAATGGATACCCTAAAACTGATGCAATTCACCGGCATGACATAGACCCATAGATATTAAACTACAGAATGCAGTATATAATAGTGAGGGCCGAGGACGATTATCACATGGTTGGGTACAGCCATGTGAAAGATTGGGCGGATAGCCAAATTAATTGTGTCTGCTCGGCCTGATGGGTGTCTGTCATGGAGGGTTGCATCAGGGTTAGTAAATAGAAGATGGTAGTATGCAGCGAATAATGATGAATAATGAAAGAGGCCCCCCCAAAGAAACAAACAAGTGGTCAATGGGGGTTAATTAAAAATGAGGGGTGGGAAAATTTGGGGCCAGGGAGGTGGAGGGCAGACCAATAGCCCTGTCCACACAAGCAGCTCACTCAATGATTCCCACTCAACATAGGTGCCGGGTGTGTTATCCACCCAAAATGTATATATGAATAGGTGGCCTCTATAATAAAGTATTAAGGTAAAAAAATTTTTAAAAACATGTACCATCATCCAGGAATGAATAATTTACAAAGTTTGGTAGCCTGATCCCCAGTCAGGCGACCTAAAGAAATGGGGGCATGTTGGACTATTGCGGTACAATAAACATTGGTAATAATATAGAAAATAAATCAGTGATATGGAATTGTATAATAGATTTTATTGATGCAGAAATACAAATCTTAATAATACAATACAGCATGATAGAGTTAAAAACATAGCGCCAGGTGGGGACGTAATTGTACAATAAAACAATTGATCTCAGAAGTCACTTCCTCAACTAGTTTCCCTCCCCCTATACCCTCACCATCCCACACTATATCCCACTAATGTTCCTATCTTCTCACTATGGCTATTACAATCTTTATGTTTTCCCCCCCTTGGTTTGCAAATTGCAATCCTCACAGTAGTCCTCACATATTTACCAATCTACTTCCTTCACCTTCCAGTGTCACTTTTTCACTCGTTTTATATTGGCAAAATAGTATACCCGACCATTCTTACGTTCTCTTCCCTAGTATCCCCGTCACTGTTGTAGCTCCCCCGGGTCGCCGTGGGAGATCACTCCAGGGTGGTGGAGCCCCGCGCTTGGGGTCAACTGGGACATGGGTAAGCAGATTCGTCCTTTCCCCCTGTAAACTTTATTGTATGTCTCTAACCATGATGCAATTTTACTGTAGATGTCTTTTTGGCATATTACATTGTACTCTTTCTTATTTTGTTAGGTTTAGCCATAATAAACCATCCTCAGACTCCCTCCTGATGAAGCGGTTATACCCGCGAAACTAGTTGAGGAAGTGACTTCTGAGATCAATTGTTTTATTGTACAATTACGTCCCCACCTGGCGCTATGTTTTTAACTCTATCATGCTGTATTGTATTATTAAGATTTGTATTTCTGCATCAATAAAATCTATTATACAATTCCATATCACTGATTTATTTTCTATATTATTACCAATGTTTATTGTACCGCAATAGTCCAACATGCCCCCATTTCTTTAGGTCGCCTGACTGGGGATCAGGCTACCAAACTTTGTAAATTATTCATTCCTGGATGATGGTACATGTTTTTAAAAAATTTTTTACCTTAATACTTTATTATAGAGGCCACCTATTCATATATAGTGTTTATTTGTGATATATACAGGTGCTGTACAGTGTCTCAGAAAACAAACCAGAAAAATAATAGCAAAACAAAATACAGGCCCTAACAGGATGAGCATGCCTGAACATATACAACTTGTTAGCTTTTACCAACCTCTTGCTCTCACAGACAAGGGTTGTCTGATTTCCCAGGCCGAGAGCACCGGTGTCTTTCTCAGATGAGCATAAATTGGCCTGGGGAAGAGGACCAAGGTCCGAACTGGTTCATGGATCAGAGATGCCTTAGTTCAGAAATTAAGTTGTGTAATAAAATAGAATGACACAGGGAAAAAGTATTAAATACGCTAACTGAAATTTATTTAATACTTCGTACAAAATCCTTTGTTGGTAATAATTGCTTCAAGACACTTCCTGTATGGAGAAACTAGTCGCATGCATTGCTCAAGTGTGATTTTGGCTCATTCTTTCACACAGTCTTCAAATCTTGAAGGTTACGTGGGCCTCTTCTATGAACTCTGATCTTTAGTTCTTTCCATAGATTTTCTTTGTCATCCTCTACACCCGGACATTGCACAATTGCAAACTGCTTCACAGGAGGGAGAAGAGAGATGAACACGGCAGTGTTTTACTGTTGCCTCGTTGTCAATTGATGTGCTGGGGCAAGTTCTAGACCAAGCTATATTGTTCAGTTGTAGTGTAGAGGGTAGGAGATGGCTATGTTGATGACAGATGTCACCGGGACTGAAAAACTGATGGTTTACCCAAAATTTTGAGTTGCTGCCAGAACAGGAATAGAAAGAAAAACAGCAGTTTAACCCTCCCCTACTCTATTCAAGATTAAACAAAATGTCTTTAGGTATATACCTTTAATTTCTCTCCCTATAAATGTACAGTATGTAATGCCTTGTTATTGGACAAAAGCATTTGCTACATTAAGTTCTGAGGTATAATGCACCAGTAAATCCACAATGATTAATATCTTTCATTCCCACACACAGCTTGGTATAATTGTACTTTCTGTGCAGAGTTGGCATTACAAGCAGGGGAAAAAAACTTTTTAGTGTCCTAACTACCAATTGATTGATGAAGTATGTCATGGGTAGCTTTACTTTTAGCTTGCAGTAGTGGTGATAAATTGCTTCTGATCTAAACAACCTTACGGCAGAACTAGAGCCGAAATATATATTTTGGTGTGTTTTAGAGGAGGAGGAATTGCACAATCTCCTCTATTCCTGTCAGAAAGTAGTTTTGTTTTCATCTGGCCTTTAAATGTGCAACCAGCGGCTGTAGCTTCCAACTGCTGATAGTCAAAACAAGGATTTGGTCACAATCATGCCCCTTTCCTTATGTCCCATTTGCTTAGAAAAATGTGATAAATAATTAAAAAAATATATGAATGTGTAAAAAGTGTAATAGACCAGAGCAAACAATCAGTATTCGTGTTCATTGAATCCACCTAGAGAACAAGATCTTCCTATCAAAAAATCTAGTTGCAGCACGTCATTGATCTTTGCACATCATCATATTTCCTTTTTGCACTTTTCAAGTGAATAAGGCTAAACATTTTTGAAACAAAATACTGTGATTTAAATAAAAATAAGAGCGAGCAATGTGTAGATATAGCAAATAACAAGAAAAATTCTGCACAAATACGGTAGGACTATGAAGAACGAACACCCTCAAACAGGAAGTCAGATCACAGCAGCAAAAAAAAAAAAAAAAAAAAAAAGGAATTTAGAGGAGGCTGAGAGCAATTTTTTTTTAACCATAGCTTGGTGTCACTATACTGTAAGATAGATTAGTAAAAGATAAATTCTTAGTGGTTGCTACATGATTTTATGAAAATTAGTAATTATTGATCAAACAAAAAATGTGTTTTCACATTTTACATCTTAAAAATAGAATGTTTGGCATTATTAGTTATTTTTGGTTTGCAAACCATTATTCAAATTCCTGACCAAAGTTTCACCTGTAATGTAAAAAATTACATTTTAATTACTTTACTGTTGTCTCCGTAATCTACTTACTGTGTAATACTTTAGGAAGCTGGGGCTTTGCACAATATAATAGTATAAAAACATAATACTTAATTTCAGTGTTCATTGTACAACCTAGTTTGCAAAATAGGATTAGTATTACATTGCAAAGCAATTGTATGGGTTTAGAAAATTGTGTGTGTGTATGTGTGTGTGTGTGTGTATATATATATATGTATATATACATATACATATAATACACATCCAAATGCATTTGGTTTCTATGAACCATAGAATGCAGTTGTAAAAAAAGATGAATACATTTACGTTTACTTGCACTCATGACATTTCATGGCTAAAGTAAAGTGGTTTTAAAGGCTAAAATATATCTCAATACTTTAATATATTCTTTATTAAGGTAAAAAACCCTCTGTGTCCAGCTCCCCCGCCAGCCCCCTAATACTTGCGCCCAATGTGGATCCAGCGCTGTGCCCAAAAGCAGCTCTCTTCACTACTCTCTTCTTCCTCACAGGGCAGATTGATAGCAGTGGAAGCCATTGGCTGCTGTCAATCAAATCCTGTGATGAGGGGGCGAGCTGAGCTATGCTGTCTGTGTCTATACAGCAATGCAGCTCGGGATTGAGACCGTAGGAGTGCCACAATAGAATGCGGCTTCCTGGCACACCTAGAAGAGGAGGAGCCAGGAGCACTAATAGGGGACCCTAAAAGAGGAGAATTGGGGCCGCTCTGTGCAAAACCATTGCACAGAGCAAATTAGCAAAACATGGTTGTTGTTTTTTAAAAATACATTTACAATCATTTTACATTTGCACACTGCATAGATTAAGGTATGACATCATATGACCAGATATAATTTGTATTCATTTGGTACACAGTTGCTTATTGGTCTGATGTGATCAGTCTTTGCCCTTCATAACCCTGCAATCCTAGGGGAAGATTTACCTCACAAGCTGCTTCTTTCTCACAGTTCTGCACATAATTTATTTTTCTCACCATTATGCTAGGCAGTCATGCCATGATTGCCCTTGTGGAGTCTACATTGGAAAACAAATGCCAAATCCTGCAGAGAAACGTGACAACAGAGCATCTGCAAGAGTTATTGGCAGGGGAAACTGGAAGAAAGGAGGGAGATATAAAGAGTCAAGGTTATAAAAACATGCTAGATGATTTTTGCTCTTGGCTTAAAGCTGAAAGATTAATTTTGGGTGCACGTATCCTTTAATAACTTCTAACACGTATGGAAATCTTTGCAGTTTGCCAGCATTAATTGTGAATAGAACGTCCACTATCATTTACTTTGTAGTTGTAATAAATGGTGTGTCTCTCATAAGATGAAAATGAAAGTACCTTACTCTCATTTGAAACCTTGTAATTACATTTAACCACTTCCCGTCAGCCCTATAGCGGATTGACGTCCGGGAAGTGGTTCTGTTATCCAGACTGGACGTCATATGACGTCCAGCAGGATAACATGCCGCAGCGCGCCCCCGGGGGCGCGCATCGCGGCGATCGGTGGAGCGGTGTGTCAGTCTGACACACCGCTACACTGATCTTGGTAAAAAGTCTCAGGCGGAGGCTCTTTACCACGTGATCAGCCGTGTCCAGTCACGGCTGATCACGCTGTCAATAGGAAGAGCCGTTGATCGGCTCTTCCTCACTCGCGTCTGACAGACGCAAGTAGAGGAGAGCCGATCGGCGGCTCTCCTGGCAGGGGGGGTCTGCGCTGATTGTTTATCAGCGCAGCCCCCCCTCAGATCACCCCACTGGACTACCAGGGATGCCACTAGGACCACCAGGGAAGGGGCAACGTGGATGGCCAGGTATGTACCCCATGGCCATCCACATGTGCCCAATCAGTGCCCACAAATGGGCACTGATTGGCACTATTATGTCAATGATCTGCCCAGCAATGCCCAGATCTGCCCAGCAATGCTTTATCAGTGCCACCTGTCATTGCCCATCTGTGCCACCTGTCATTGCCCATCTGTGCCCATCAGTGCCCACCTATCAGTGCCCATCAGTGCCACACATCAGTGCCACACATAAGTACCCATCAGTGCCACCCATATATACCAATCAATGCCACCTACGAGTGCCCATCAGTGCCGCCTATGTGTGCCCATCAGTGCCACCTATGAGTGCCGCATACCAGTGCCACCTATCAGTGCCCATCAGTGCCACCTATCAGTGCCCATCAGTGCCGCCTATCAGTGCCCATCATCAGTGCCCGTTAGTGCCACCTCATCAGTGCCACCTCATCGGTGCCACCTCATTGGTGCCACCTCATCGGTGCCCATCAGTGCCGCCGTATCAGTGCCCATCAGTGCAGCCATATCAGTGCCCATTATTGAAGGAGAAAGCGTACTTATTTACAAAAAAATTTAACAGAAACAAAGAAAAACTTGTTTTTTTTTCGAAATTTTCGGTCTTTTTTTATTTGTTGAAAAAAAAATAAAAACCGCAGAGGTGATCAAATACCACCAAAAGAAAGCTCTATTTGTGGGAACAAAATGATAAAAAATTTGTTTGGGTACAGTGTAGCATGACCGCGCGATTGTCATTCAAATTGCAACAGCGCTGAAAGGTAAAAATTGGGCTGGGCGGGAAGGTGTCTAAGTGCCTGGTATTGAAGTGGTTAAATAGCTATCTTAGGACACATCACTGCTTATCCTGCAGTTATGTCAGCTTTTTCATTGTAAATCTTCAGGCCTATGTGATATTGAATAAAACAGTCTATAAAATAATAACAAAAACTACATTTTGGTGACCTTAATGTTTTCAGAGATCCCATATCTCCTGAGAAGGACAGAACGGAGATCTGTCAATGTAAACAGACAGATCTCCATTCTGTCAAGGGAGTAGAGACCGATTGTCTGCGCCTAGTGCTTAGGAGCATTGATCGGTCTCCTCCCCCAGTCAGTCCCATCCCCCCACAGTTAGAAACACACCGAGGGAACACACTTAACCCCTTGATCGCCCCCTAGTGTTAACCCCCTCCCTGCCAGTGACATTTATACAGTAATTGATGGCTATTTTTAGCTCTGATCCCTGTATAAATCTATCTCCTATTTTGTAGATGCTATAACTTTTGCGCAAACCAATGAATATACGCTTATTGCGATTTTTTTTTTCTACCAAAAATATGTAGAAGAATACATATCGGCATAAACTGAGGAAAAAAATTTTTTTTTTTATACATTTTTTGGGGGATATTTATTGTAGCAAAAAGTAAAAAAAATTGCATATTTTTCAAAATTGGCGGTCTTTTTTTGTTTATAGCACAAAAAATAAAAACCGCATAGGTGATCAAAAACCACCAAAAGAAAGCTCTATTTGTGGGAAAAAAAAGGACATCAATTATGTTTGGGTACAGCGTCGCAGGACCATGCAATTGTCAGTTAAACCTGCACAGTGCCGCATTACAAAAAATGGCCTGGTTAGGAAGAGTGGTTAAAGATAGTGATCACATGAAGCCATTTATTATGACATAGTTGTTTGACTCCTTTTTAAACCATAATGATAACAGAAATCACCAAAATGGCCCTGATCAGCAGTTTACATACCATGGAATGCCTGGCCTTGGTACTGACACACGCAAGTTAAAATGGCAATAAAGGTTAACTTCCCACATATGTAGCTTTTTAAATTGCAATTTGTGTCTGTGTGTAAATAGTCAATGAGTTTGTTAGCGCTCACATGGATGCACTGAGCAGGCTAGATACTTAGCCATGGGGAGCAGAAAAGAGCTGTCAAAAGACCTGCATAGCAAGGTAATGGAACTTTATAAAGATGGAAAAGGATATAAAAAGTTATCCAAAGTCTTAAATATGCCAGTCAGTACTGTTAAATCACTTATTAAGAAGTGGAAAATTCAGTGATTTCTTGATACTACGCAAAGGCCAGATAGACCAAGAAAGACTACAGCCACAAATGCCAGAAGAGTTGCTCAGGATACAAAGAAAAACCCACAAATAACCTCAAGAGAAATACAGGCTGCTCTGGAAAAATACAATGTGGTTGTTTCAAGGATTGCAATACAACGATGAACAAAAATGAGCTGCATGATCGAGTTGCCAGAAAAAAAGCCCAATGCCACAAAAAAGCCCAGTTACAATATGCCCAACAACACCTTGACACACCTCACAGCTTCTGGCACACTGTAATCTGGAGTGACGAGACCGAAATAGAGCTTTGTGGTCACAACCCATAAGCGTTATGTTTGGAGAGGGGTCAACAAGGCCTATAGCGACAAGAATACCATCCCCACTGTAAAGCATAGTGGTGACTCACTGATGTTTTGTTAGTGCGTGAGCTCTAAAGGCATATATGTTTATTTTGTGAAAATTGATGGCAAGATGAATGCAGCATGTTATCAGAAAATACTGGCAATTTGCATACTTCTTTACGTAAGCTGCGCATGAAACGCTCTTGGATTTTCCAGCACATCAATGACCCTAAGCACAAGGCCAAGTTGACCCTCCAATGGTTACAGCAGAAAAAGATGAAGGTTCTGCATTAGTCACCACAGTCTCCTGACCTTAATATCATTGAGCCTCTTTGGGAAGATCTCAAATGTGCAGTTCATGCATGACGACCAAAGACTTTGACCTGGAGGCATTTTGCCAAAACAAATGGGCAGCTATGCCACCCGCGAGAATTCGGGGCCTTAGACACTTCTCAAAAAAAGGCTGCACATTGTCATTGATGCTAAAGGGGCAATACACAGCATTAAGAACTAAGGGTATGCAGACTTTTGAACAGGGGTCATTTTATTTACTTGTTGCCATGTTTTGTTTTGATTGTGCCATTCTCTTATTATGTACAATTGACGATAACTCCCATAAGAAATACAAGAAATTTGTTTTGCCTGTTCAATGTTTCCTTTAAAAATGGTACATACTGTATATTACCAATTCTCCAAAGGGTATGCAAACTTTTGAGCACAGCTGTATGAGTATGTGTCTGTATATTCTGCATATATATAGTGTATAAACAGTGTGTGTGTGTATACATATACAGACTGAGATTATTCTTCCTATGTGTCAGGTGTGAAAAATGCTGTAAATTAAGAATGCTTGCAGAAATAGAAGTGTTAATGGTTTATTTTTATCAATTAACAAAATGAACAGAGAGAGAAATCCAAATCAGATCAATATTTGGCGTGCACCCTTTCCCTTTAAAACAGCATAATCTAGGTACACTTGCACACAGTTTTTGAAGGAACTAAGTTTTTCCAAACATGGTGGAGAACTAACCACAGACCTTCTGTGGATGTATAAATATCCAAACATAAACAAAACAGCACTTGCACTTAATAAATGTCTACAGAAGAAATTGTACAATGAACTATACTAAATTCTTGTGTGCTGTGTCCTTATTTCACCCTCGTAAAAAATAAACATGCTTTCAATTAGTACTTCTTTCAACCATGCTCTTGTGCAAAACACTCCCTACTCACTGAAACACATTGACTTGAACAGGATACACCAGAGCACTTGCTATTGACCATACACCAATACATAAAGAATGGGAGGAAGCGTGCATCATCATCTAATTGTCAACTTATGCCTGGGGATATCACTTTAAAAACACTAGAGGCGGTCCCACTATTGCCTCTAACTGATTCACTCAGGACCTCATAGTATTGGTATTTAAAAAGCAGAAAGGAGAAGCATTTATTAGCAACCACGTATGTTAAAAATGCACTTACAGCTTTTTAGGGAAGATAAGCACAGACTGTATACAACCAAGAATAGCCGCTGGCTCATTCAGCGTGCGTTCCAGCAAATCTGAACATCACGTAACAGAAGTCCCTCCCATACCTTCCGTTACGTCACTTCCAGTTTCAGTGAAAACCGGAAGTGATGTAACTATATGGTGTTTAAAAATAGCAGCTGCACTGTAAATTATAAATCGTACGGGCAGAGGTGACACATACAGTGCTTCTCTAGATGCAGGCTGCCTCAAATCCTTCCTTCTCTTTATGTAATGCCAAACAGACTCGATGATGTTGATCTCTGTGGGGGCCAAACCATCGCTTCCAAGACTCTGTTCTTCTTTACACTGAAGATAGTTCTTAATGACATTGGATGTATGTCTGGGGTCATTGTCCTGCTGCAGAATAAATTTGGAGCCAATCACACACCTGCCTGATGGTATGGCATGATGGATAAGTATCTGCCTGTGTTTCTTAGCATTGAGGACACTATTGATCCTGACCAAATCTCCAACTCCTTTTGCAGAAATGCAGCCCCAAACTTGCAAGGAACCTCCACTATCCTTCACTGTTGCCTGCAGACACTCATTATTGTGCTGCTCTCCAGCCCTTCGCAAACAAACTGCATCCTGCTACAGCCAAATATTTAAATGTTGACTTCAGTCCAAAGCACCTGCTGCCATTTTTCCCAGGAATCCCAGTTCCTATGTTTTTGTGCATAGTTGGGTCGCTTAGCCTTGTTCCAGTTCAGAGGTATGGCTTTTTGGCCTCAATTTTTTTAAGACTTCTCTGGACAGTAGATCGGTGTATCTGGGTCCCACTGGTTTTCACCAGTTCTATACTGATGGCGCTGATGGACATCTTCCGTTGTCGAAGTGAAGTAAGCATGATGCATCTATCATCTGCTGCATTAAAGTGATTGTAAAACAACCCATTAAATTTGTAAAACAACCCATTGATTTTAAAATAGTAATGAAATGCAAATTATTTTTGTATTGATAAAAGTAAAAACATTGTAAATACCTTTTTTCCCTTTTTTTTTATAAGTGATCACATTCCCTCTGTTCTCAGCTGCATAAGAGCTGGGAGGAGAAGCAGCAGTACACTGAGCTTCCCAGTGAATGGCTGTGCAACGGGGGGCATGTCAGGAGAAGTCTGATCATTAGAGGAAATCATACTGAGTTCCCAGGATTGCTAGAGAACTGACCACAGTGTTGGTCAGTTCTCTAGCATCACGGAGCTGGTGGATGTTAGAGACCTTTAGGGTTGTCCCGATACCACTTTTTTAGGACCGAGTACAAGTACCGATACTTTTTTTCAAGTACTCGCCGATACCGATTACCGATACTTTTTTTTTAATGTCACGTGACAGTGGTTTTTTTTTTTTTTTTTTTTAGGGGGGGGAGTGTGAACGGTGTGTGTGTGTGTGTGTTTTTTTTTTTTTTCATTTACATTTATTATTTTTACAATTTAATTTTTTTTTTATTCTTTATTGCACTATGTGTGTGTTTTTTTTTTTAATCAGCCCTGTTGGGGGGCTTTGGTGAGGTATCAGGGGTCTTAACAGACCTCTGATATCTCCCCCTTGAGACAGAGAAAGAGACCGAGGATAGAGATTCTCCAGTCCCTTTCTCTGCAGCCTCAGCTGCACTGACAATGAATGGAGAGAAGACAGCGGCTCCTCTCCATTCATAAACTGACACATCATAATCACAGGTGATTACAATGTTTCAGTTATGTGAATAGACAGAGTCAGCTGACTCTGTCAAATCACACAGCGGAGAGACAGCAGAACGGAGGGGACAGAGGAAGAGAGAGGGGGACAGCGGAAAGCCGGAACGGATGGGGACAGCGGAGGGGGACAGAGCAACGGAGGGGGACAGAGCAAAGAAGGAGGACAGCGGAGGGGAACAGAGGAACGGAGGGGGACAAAGCAACGGAGCAGGACAGCGGAGGGGGACAGAGGAACGGAGGGGGACAGAGCAACGGAGCAGGACAGCGGAGGGGGACAGAGGAACGGAGGGGGACAGAGCAACGGAGCAGGACAGCGGAGGGGGACAGAGGAACGGAGGGGGACAAAGCAACGGAGCAGGACAGCGGAGGGGGACAGAGGAACGGAGGGGGACTAAGGGGTATGAGGTGACAGTCAGCGGTGATCGTGTGTGGGGGAGTTACAAGCACCGATCACCGCTGTATGTCACTAAAGCAGCTGAAAGCCGCGGGGGGAGAAGCTTGTAACTCCCCCACGCGCCGATCACTGCTGACAGTCAAGGTATCGGGGGAAGCATCGGGAGCATTTGCCCGAGTACAAGTACTTGGGCAAATGCTCGGTATCGGTGCCAATACCGATACTAGTATCGGGACAACCCTAGAGACCTTGCGTTCCTCCACCTTCCATTTGAGGATGCCCCACAGCTGCTCAATAGGGTTTAGGTCTGGAGACATGCTTGGCCAGTCCATCACCTTTACCCTCAGCTTCTTTAGCAAGGCAGTGGTAATCTTGGAGGTGTGTATGGGGTCGTTATCATGTTGGAATACTGCCCTGTGACCCAGTCTCCGAAGGGAGGGGATTATACTCTGCTTCAGTATGTCACAGTACATGTTGACATTCATGGTTCCCTCAATGAACTGTAGCTCTCCAGTGTCGGCAGCACTCATGCAGCCCCAGACCATGACACCCCCACCACCATGCTTGACTGTAGGCAAGACACACTTATCTTTGTACTCCTCACCTGGTTGTCGCCACACACACTTGACACCATCTGAACCAAATAAGTTTATCTTGGTCTCATCAGACCACAGCACAAGGTTCCAGTAATCCATTTCTTTAGTCTGTTTGTCTTCAGCAAACTGTTTGCGGGCTTTCTTGTGCATCATCTTTAGAAGAGGCTTCCTTCTGGGACGACAGCTATGCAGACCAATTTGATGCAGTGTGTGGCATATGGTCTGAGTACTGACAGACTGACCCCCCACCCCTTCACCTCTGCAGCAATGCTGGCAGCACTCATATGTCTATTTCCTAAAGACAACCTCTGGATATGATGCTTTGGTCGACCATGGCGAGACCTGTTCTGAGTGGAACCTGTCCTGTTAAACCGCTGTATGGTCTTGACCACCGTGCTGCAGCTCAGTTTCAGGGTCTTGGCAATCTTCTTATAGCCTAGGCCAGCTTTATGTAGAGCAGCAAATTCTTTTTTTTTAGATCCTCAGAGAGTTCTTTGCCATGAGGTGCCATGTTGCCAACTTCCAGTGACCAGTATGAGAGAGTGAGAGCGATAACACCAAATTGAACACGTAGAAAATATATATATATAAATATTGCGCTATCAGAAAGAGAAATAAGCAGCTAGCACTAACAAGTGATCTAAACCTGTGAAAAATACATAGTGAAAAGAAAAGTGCAGCACTAAGAAAGTGGTAACAAACATTGATATGTGATATACAATGTAAATATATAAGTTGGATTTTTAGGTGTATATAAAAATAATATTTAAAAAAAAAGGGACATAAGGGTTGAGAGTTGAATCTCAGAAACATCCGTTAGGATGTGCACCTCTAGCACAAACTAATATACATAGGTGAATTCATACAATGTCCAAAAAGGTGTATATATGTTAATTACCCAAGGATGTAAAATTTAACACAAATAGTTATGCATAAATAAGTCCATGAATTATCCAGTAAGATGTATAAATGTTATACACCCAGAAGTGTAAATAACATGATATTCAAGTGTTGATAGCAGATCCACCACCGTGAGTAAAAGTGGGGGGCTTACCAGAACGATTGGACACAGATGGGTATACACCCACTGCGCCAATTAAGCTTGTATAGCTGTAGATCTCTGGAGATGGAATAAGGATAGCCAAGGTACTTGTAGAGAGTATGTATGGTGGTCCCGCCTGCTGACACCACTACACTGCCAAATTTTACCTATTCTCAGCGCTGTATTTTATCTTCACAAATGTGAGTGTTTTATCTTCAATAAATACGCTTCATAGCTTTTTATACAGTATCACGCTATGTGCTCTCATGTTTTCTCCTTATATGCTGTGGATACTTGATTGGATTTGTCCTTACCATACATACTCTCTACAAGTACCTTGGCTATCCTTATTCCATCTCCAGAGATCTACAGCTATACAAGCTTAATTGGCACAGTGGGTGTATACCCATCTGTGTCCAATCGTTCTGGTAAGCCCCCCACTTTTACTCACGGTGGTGGATCTGCTATCAACACTTGAATATCATGTTATTTACACTTCTGGGTGTTTAACATTTATACATCTTACCGGATAATTCATGGACTTATTTATGCATAACTATTTGTGTTAAATTTTACATCCTTGGGTAATTAACATATATACACCTTTTTGGACATTGTATGGATTCACCTATGTATATTAGTTTGTGCTAGAGGTGCACATCCTAACGGATGTTTCTGAGATTCAACTCTCAACCCTTATGTCCCTTTTTTTTAGACTATTATTTTTATATACACCTAAAAATTCAACTTATATATTTACATTGTATATCACATATCAATGTTTGTTACCACTTTCTTAGCGCTGCACTTTTCTTTTCACCAAATTGAACACACTTGGTCCTCATTCACACCTGAGACCTTGTAGCACTAACGAGTCACATGGCACCGGGGAGGGAAAATGGCTAATTGGGCCCAATTTGGACATTTTCACTTAGGGGTGTACTCACTTTTGTTGCCAGCGTTTTAGACATTAACCACTTGCCGACCGATATACTTCGACAAAGTGGCACGGGTACGCAAAGCAAAGTACCCATACGTCGCTGCGTCATCTGCGGCTAACGGGCGCATGCGGGTCCCGCGGACTCAATGTCCGCCGGTGGCCCGCGATCATGACACAGAGAGGCAGAACGGGGAGATGCCTATGGGCATTTCCCAGTTCTGCCTAGCAACATGACAGGGATCTACTTCTCCCAGTGATCGGGAGCAGTGATCTCCTCTGTCATGTTCTAGTGAGCCCATCCCCCTACAGTTAGAACACACCCAGGGAACACGCTTATCCCCTTGATCGCCCCCTAGTTTTTAACCCCTTCCCTGCCAGTGACATTAACACAGTAATCAGTGCATTTTTATATCACTGATCGCTGTATAAATGCTAATGGTCCCAAAATAGTGTCAAAGGCGTCCGCTCTGTCTGCCGCAATGTCGCAATCACGATAAAAATCGCAGATCACTGCCATTACTAATAAAAAGAAAAATATAATAAAAATGCCATAAATCTATCCCCTATTTTGTAGATGCAATAACTTTTGCGCAAACCAATCAATATACGCTTATTGCGATTTTTTTTTTTTTTTACCAAAAATATGTAGAAGAATACATATCAGCCTAAACTGAGAAAGAATTTTTTTTTTATATTATTTTTTGGGGATATTTATTATAGCAAAAAGTTAAAAATATTGCTTTTTTTGTTTATAGCGCAAAAAATAAAAACCACAGAGGTGATCAAATGCCACCAAAAGAAAGCTCTATTTGTGGGAAAAAAAGGACGTCAATTTTGTTAGGGTACAACATCGCATGACCGTGAAATTGTCAGTTAAAGTGACGCAGTGCCGTATCGCAAAAAAGGGCTTGGTCAGGAAGGGGGTGGTTAATGGCTGTGTGTTGTTATTTTGAGGGGACAGCAAATTTACACTGTTATACAAGCTGTACTTTAAGTATAATTTATTCAGTGTTGTCACATGTAAAGATATAATAAAATATTTAAATATATAAAATATTTACAAAAATGTGAGGGGTGTACTCACTTTTGTGAGATACTGTATAATTTTCACAAAGCCATTACATTCCACATATTGTTAATGCAATAATTTTACATGAAGGTCTTCTATTAACTTCAAATCAAAATGCAGTCATTTTGAGTAAATCCTTATAAGTTAATGTGTACAAATGAGAAATTCAGTTCTGGGCAAGTACATAAAAAAATTAAAATTGAGCTGCACCTTTAGAGCCATGGACCATACAATGTCCAAGATAAGTCAGCTGAGGAAAAGCAGCTGATCTGATTTCTGGACCTGTCCTAAACGTAACTGTTAGTTTGAGTTCCTCAGCATCCACATTACATTGTGGGAAGAGAACGTGTTTTGTTTTTGTTTGTATTTTTTCAAGACAGCATTTCCCAGGCTTTGGAAACTAAGAGTGCTGCAGAGAAATTATGAGAAGCAAATTGTATGTTGTGGCACTTTGGAGTTTCTTCTATGACAGGTTTATGTCAGTTTCTACTGTATTATAGTGATGGTTTATCAAGCGAAATAGAGCACTAGGCAATGCTTTTGTATTGTTTTATATTAAAAAAATGGATGACTTAGGGAACAGTTTATATGTTTTTACTATATTGTTATGCAGAACTTTTGTGATGTTTTCTCTGGTAAAGATTAAAGTTCTAGGTATCACTATAAGATGCAGAGAAGGTATAAAAAACAGAATCACTGTAACCATTTGCTTTTTTTCAATGCTATGCGTACCTATAACTAATAATGTAACTATCACAACATTATGGAAAAATCTGACACATGTATCTATCTATCTATCTAAATCTCATGCTGTTACTTCTGAACTACTCACTTAGCAAAATTTTGGCAAAATTAGAAATACTTTATAAGCCACAGTCTGGCAATTTCATGTTACTGTATACTGTTTAAATAGGAGGAGTAGTTTGTTTTTACAAAACAATGCTCTTGGCAAAGTTTTCGCTCCCAAGTCAGTCCATTAACATAATTTACAGCTAATGTTTATACAGATAGCCATGATTCGGCAATATCTATGCTGACCAGGAAATAGTTTAGTAGACTTTTATTGCACTTTAACAGTCAAACCAAAAGTATCAGCTCATCCTTTGCTTTTTAGATCTGAATCGACCATAACCTAACGTGCTGGGATAACATTTCCTACTCCAGGATAAATAATTATTTTACTCAGCCTTGTAAATGTGCAGAAAATTTCTATAGAAAAAGAAAACAGGCCTATTGTCTAACAGAATAAATGTAATGTTTTATTTAATAATATGCATTTGAAATATAATTGCCAGATCTAAAAGGTGGTTGTGGACAACAATTCCAATTTTCTTTGATTCAGTTTACATGTATTAGCCATGATAATGGGTGGTCAGGTAGTTGCTGGTTCTGATGTTTTAGTGAAAAATTTATTACAGTTGGGGGTTGGGTTTATTATAAGGCCCCATTCACACTTGGCGATTTGGAATCACGGGTGGAATTACTGCGATTCTGCCCGTGATTCTAAATCTTGTGACAATTGCTAAAAAATGCATGTGCGCCTTTAAAAATTGCAAGAAGCTTGTTGCCCAAAAAGGAACAGGTGCTTCTTTTGGGGTCCAAACGTGCATAAGGCAGCCTGTTGAAGTATATAGGCTAGTTTCCACTACGCAAAGTGTGAATGGGGCCTAAGGGTTAACGATTCATTCTGGTAAAATTATATCTAAACTCTTTTAGTAAAATCTCGTATGTTAGTGTAACCGAATATGTCATTTTCAATATTTTTAAATATCTGGTGAAATTGCCATAAAGGTCCTTCTTCAGGCTCTGCGTATTATAGGGTGACAGCACCCTTCCCCTGTCTCATAATTCTGCTCCTTCATTGCCACCTTGGCTATTTCAACATATATTATGCAGTCATAGTCCACTATTGTCACCAACGCTTGCTCTAAGAAATTGCATGCAGTTCTTGCTGAAGTGCATGCATGTAGGCATAAATGTTTGCACAGACAACAAACCATGAAAAAAGGATTGAAAACAAGAATTACATTTGTTCAAAGAAAATAGAAATTGTTTACGATACAATTATTTTTTTTTTTTTAGCAAACTAAGAGTTCATATAGATGGCTCTTTCTGTCAAATGCAGCCTTTTCCATTTGAGTACAACACTTTTTGAACACTTAAGTTCAAATGCAAAACAAAAAACATTGCATTGACATTGCATTGCCTGCAGTCCAAATCCATCTCAATAGGACCCTCTGGGTCCAAAAAATGGAACCCAGAGCAGGGTAAACGCAGCCTCTTGACTATTATCTACTCCATTAAAGTCAATGGGAATCTGCAGACCTGCATTTTAATGTGTATTTCTAGCACAGGAAAACAATGCCTATCTTCAAAAGCCCTGAATGTCAATCAGTTAGGGTTTACATCTACTTTCAAAATTAAATTTGGGCTTTAACAGATGGGGTTAATTTCATGTTTAGAATTACCCTTTCTGTTACTTTTTGGTGCAGTTTCTTTCAGATGTTACATTTCTTGCTGACAAATATTTCTGGTACATGGATGGGCCCTTTATTGCGGAAAAGCAGTAAATATTATACTGTATATTTTCTGAAAGCAGACACCCTATAGAATAAAATAGTGGTAGAACTGAGGTCTCTCCCACCATACTGGTCATGGGTACACCATTGGGCACGATGAGCATGGGAAACATGATGGTAGCTTGCTGGGGAGATAGGGTGGAGACACTTATAAGGGTGTGTGAAAGCGATCTGCCAGATTGCTTCCATCTGACAGCCAACAGTTGGCTTGTCAGATATACACACACTTCCAGCGGCGGTAGCCACCAGGAGTACCCCCCACCACCATCATTAACATTCCATTTGTTTGCATGACATTTTTCACATTGCTTCTGGGTGATTAGCAGGAAGGGAATGTCAGCGAAGGGACATTTTGCTGACTCATTGCACCACAACACACAGTAGTGCATTACTGTGCATTGCAGTGCAGGACGTGCCAGGTGTGCACTGGGTTGCTACTCAGTGTGAATGGTAACAGAATGCAGTAGGCACAATACAGCGATGCACGTCACTACAACACATAGCCATGGAAAATGTGTGCCCATCTGTTTGTCGTCTCCTCTCTATTTTAGTAACTTTCTTCAATATAATTTCATTTGATTCTTTACCTGCTTTTGTTTATATTTTTCTGCATATTTACATGCAGACCAAGCTGTCAATAAAAAGTGATAGTGACAGCAGTTGGGATAAACTATAATACAATATTGCAGTAGCCTCTTTATATTTTATGGTTTAGAGCTGGCCATAGATGGCTAGAATTTTGAATGAAAATTCGTACAAAAATTCTCAGAACATTTAAATGTCGAAAGATTTTGTTTTTTGATTTTTGAATGAATAGACCTTACTGAATGAAAACCACATACGTTGTTACAAAATTTGTTCATTGTTCAAAACATTTCCATCCTGCTCCTTCAAATTTTCTCGCCCCTGTGGTCAAAAACAAATGTCGATTTGATCTATTAAGGCTGGTTTCATACTATTGTGAATTGGATGCGATGTTTCCCGCATCCAGTTCGAATGCCAGGAGTCTGTGACCGGTTAACAAATCTCCGGGGTGGCTTCGGTGCGAGTTGCACAGGAGTCCTTTGCTTCTTCTGGTCCATTTCAGGTCCGAGTTAAGCCAAAAAATCAGACTGAAATCGGACCTGAAACGGTGAACAGGGATGCACCAGACCCCTGCTGTAAACCACTCCGTGCGGCAGTGTGAACCCAGCCTAATGATTAGAAAAATTGAAAAAAACTTTCTTGGAACATTTTTTCCTAAAAATTTTTATTCAAAATTGTACCCATCTATGGCCAGCCTAAATCTGTAGACCTTATGCACACAGGCAGTACAGCCCACAAATTAGGCTGTTAAAATCAATGAAACGCTAAAATATACAGGGCCATATTATTATTATTATTATTATTATTATTATAATACAGGATTTATATAGCGCCAAAAGTTTACGCATCGCTTTACAATATAAAAGAGAGACAATACAGTTATAATACAATAAAATACAAGAGGATTAAGAGGGCCCTGCTCAGAAGAGCTTACAATCTAATAGGATGGGGCAGGTGGTACAAAAGGTTGTAACTGTGGGGAATGAGCTGGTGGAAGTGGTAGGAGATTAGTTGGAGACGTGATAGGCTTTCCTGAAGACATGAGTTTTCAGGGATCACCTGAAGGTAGCAAGAGTAGGGGATAGCCGGATAGATGGAGGTAGCGAGTTCCAGAGGGTGGGAGAGGCTCTGGGGAAATCCTGGAGATGAGCATGGGAGGAGAAGATGAGAAAGCTTGAAAGCAGGAGGTCTTGAGAAGAGCGGAGAGGTCGATTTGGGTGATATTTGGAGACAAGATTAGTGATGTAGCTCGGGGCAGAGTTGTGAATGGCTTTGTATGTTGTGGTTAGTATTTTGAATTTAATTTGCTGGGTGATTGGGAGCCAGTGTAGGGATTGGAGTAGAGGGTTGGCAGACACTGAGCTGTTGGTAAGGTGGATAAGTCTGGCAGCAGCATTCATGATAGTCTGAAGAGGGGATAGCCTATGGAGAGGTAGGCCAATGAGAAGGGAGTTGCAATAGTCAAGGCGTGAGATAACAAGAATGAGGAGCTTGGTGGTTTCATTTGTTAAAAAGGGGCGAATTTTGGAGATGTTACGGAGATGAATTTTACAAACTTTTGACAACTTTTGCCCGAAAGAGTTAGTCAGCATTTGAGGCATACATCCCTGTAAGCAAAAAACTACTTGGAACAGCATACAGCCACTACATATTTCGACCTGTCATTAGCTTTGACAAGTTTCTGGCAGAAGTCTGTATACCGCACCTGTGCCTCCCAGCAGCCAAAATGCATCTATTTTTTCAATCTGCTGCCAAACTGCTTCAGCCCCGGAAGATTTTACCCCCTTCCTGACCAGAGAACTTTTTACAATTTGGTACTGCATCGCTTTAACCGACAACTGCATGGTCATGCAATGCTGTACCTAAACAAAATTTGTGTCCTTTTTTCCCACAAATAGAGCCTTTTTTTGCTGGTATTTGATCACCTCTGCGTTTTTTGGGGGGTTTTTTGCGCTATAAAGAAAAATCGAGAGACAATTTTGAAAAAAACAATATTTTTTACTTTTTGCTATAATAAATATCCCCCAATTAAAAAAACAAAACAACACATATTTCTTCATTAGTTTAGGCCAATATATATTCTTCTACATATTTTTGGTAAAAAAAATCACAATAAGCGTATATTGATTGTTTTGTACAAAAGTGATAGCGTCTACAAACTATGGGAAAGATTAATGGCATTTTTATTATTTTCATTTTTTTTTTACTAGTAATGGCGATGATCTAAGATTTTTAGTGGTACTGCGACGGACAGATCGGACACTTTTGACCATACACATATATACAGCGATCAGTTCTATAAATATGCACTGATTACTGTGTAAATGTCACTGGTAGGGAAGGGGTTAACACTAGGGGCGATCAAGGGATTAAATGTGCGTTCCCTAGAACAGTATATCTACGTGAGCTGGTCGGGAACCGGTTAATGACATGCATTGACCACATACAGTAATCAAAATAAAATATTTTTTGTTATAGCGGTGCTGTAAATAAAATTGATTTTGGTACATCTTCCAAAAAATAAAATTAAACTTTTATACTTGTTAATGATTTTACATCTTTTGTCTTTTGCCAATTTCATTTATGCATTGTTTTCATTTTCACTTTACTAGGGCTTTAGATTGTAAGCTTCTTGATAAGACATTCCCTCATCTATAGTCTGTTTTTTTGCTCTAGTACAATGCTAAAAGGATTATAAGATTTATCTATACAGAAGAGTTTGAACCAGTCTAGTGTGCATGTGCAGTAGGCTTGGCAATGTGTAGGTTCAGAACTTTCTCTTTTCATTTAATTAAATTTCCCATTGCAATTCCCATGTCGTATGTATTCTTTAAATCACCATACAGTAGCTTCTATCGATTACCGATTGCATTCATTCAGTTTTTGAGCTGTCTGAGAAGCAAGGACCAATGATCCCAGTTGTCTTATCTGACAAGGTTGTGATAAGCAGAAGAACATTCAGCCTTTTACTAGTAGTCCTCTTCTCTGTGATAAGTATTTGTGACATAACAGCAGAGCTAATCTTATAACATTATAGGTCCTTGTTATAAGGACATCTTTTAAAAGTATTTCTATCTTTTGTGGGTCAATGTTTCAAAATAACATCAAGCAGGACTTTTTTACTTGTAAATCACTAAAACATATTGCCATACACAGTAGCATTCTGATTTTAAATTACTTGCTTGTCATCGTTGTCTTCTAGTGCTTGTTCTTGATTGTGTGATAATAAATTCATTAGCGCTTGATAATGTAAATGTGACATCAATGGAATGTGGAATATTGTAGTAACTCTCATGCTCATGTGTGAGGTATATCCTGTAAGTTCATGAAACAGATATATCTATTTCATCTTTATATTGCTGTGAAATTGTATATAATGATATACAAAGATCTATCGATATTTCTCAAAATACTGCTCTGTCTGCCATCAGTTAGACTTGAAGATTTCCCTGCAATGTTGCTTTCAGTCTCATTTCCCAGTTTTACTACCTGTTTCGACATTATATTTTTAGCTGCACCTTTCTATAGCTTTGAAGTAAACCTACAACTAACTGGAAATAACTGGACCACTTTAAAAGGATTGCATCAGTTTCAAAGCCCAGTGTCATTTGTCAGCACAGCATGACTGATGCACCAGTGGTCACAGACTACGTTATAGGACATTAGAAAGCAGTGACAGCATGACATCTCCCACTCTGTAACACGGCCTCACTGAGGGAGGCATGAGGTTTGACACTAATTGGGACAAACACTGAACCAACATAAAAAAAAATCTGAAAACTTGAGCAGGGAGGATTATTTTGATTCGCAGGCAGTAGCTGCTTTTTAAAAGGATAAAAATGCTGCAGTTGAAGCAAAAAAAAAAAAAATGACAGAATCGCATTTATCATTGTCAGATGCCGAACCATCATGACAATACTTGTTTCTCCATTTGTTTACAGCCTGTAATTTTATTAGCTGTTCATCCTTCTTTGTCAGCTGCAGTGCAGGCACAATGTGTAAAAGGCAAATCTGTATCTTAATGATGCTTTGTGCACTTTATTGGAATGTATTAAATAGCAAACTTACAGACTTTAAACGGCTAAATTGTAGGCCTCCCTCAAAGAGACACAAATTATATTTTTATTCTTTTCATTCTTTATAAAATCAGTACAGTTATAATGTAAAAATATAAGATAATATTCTTCACCTTATTTTTTTATTTTATTTAACAGATGTATTTTATTTACAAAGAAAACAAAGAGAAATGTACATGTTAACAGTGACACAATGCACAAACAATACAGAGAAGTAGCTAGGCTAAGAAACCAAGGCATCTAAGAAGTCAGACTTTAACATTTCTTCTGCTATACAATCAGGCATAGCAATCAATATGACAATCACAGCCACCATAGTGCCCTATGAGGGAGGAAAGGAAGGGGGGAGGAAGGATACAAGCATAGGAACATCCCATAGGACAGTATAGTCATAGGACAAGCATATGCAATTAGCGGACCTCCAGCTGTTGCAGAACTACAAGTCCCATGAGGCAAAGAAAGACTCTGACAGCCACAAGCATGACACCCAGAGGCAGAGGCATGATGTTACTTGTAGTTTTGCAACAGCTGGAGGTCCGCTAATTGCATACCCGTGTCATAGGATATCAGCATAGGAGCATCTCACAGGATAATACAATGCGTCTTAAGAGATTGAGCCATGTGCGTCGATCCATTGTGACCAGACCTTATCAAACTTTTTGGGCAGTTCCTACTCTAGTTTATACAGTGGCAATACAGAGTTAATCATTGCTATCCAGTTGTTGAGCGTTGGCGGTGTTGGTTGTTTTCACCTAAGGAGAATCTCTCTTCTGGCATAATATAGAGCATAGAAGAGAAATAATTTCACATGCCTGTTGGCCACAATATCCTCCATGCTACCAACTAGCGCTAAGGCTTGATCCAGCCTAAGGGACCAGTCTCCAAAGTCATACAAAGCCCTAATTACCTTCTCCCAAAACTGATGGATACGGGGACACTCCCATACCATGTGGAAGAACGTACCCGGGGAGAAACGACGCCTAGAGCAGAGGGGGCATATCTCGGGATATATTTTGGCTAATCTTACAAGGCTATAATAGGCTCTATGAAGGAATTTAAGTTGGATGAAGCGGTCTCTAGCCAAAATCATTTTAATGATGTAGCCACTCACCAAATCCTCCCAGTCCTCCTCAGTCAGCCCCGGTATGTCGGCCCCCCACTTGTCGTATACTGTCATCAGAGTGGTCGCATGAGCCAAGGCGAGATAAAAGTAAAGGGAAGATAGAGGTTTTTCTAGAATTTTCAAAATCAGCCATTCAAACGGGTCAGTTTGAAGGGTTAGAGGGCTAGGGAATTGGGCCTGTGTTGCGTGTCTAAGCTGGTAGTACCTGAAGGTCATTGAGGCGGGTATAGCGTATTTCTCCCGCAATACCGAGGAGGAGGAGAGAGATCGGTCTGTGAGAATATGTTTGAGAGTTTTAATTCCCCTGGATACCCAGAGCTGGGGGTTCGGCAGTTGATAATAATGCTTAAAGTGATTGTAAGGGTTGTTTTTTTTTTTTTTGTTTAAAATAACAAACCTATTGGGGGGGGCGTGGCCGGCTGTGAGGGAATATGGCCGCTTAGTAAATGGACTCTGTGACAACGGAACTCCCTGAAGCGGCTAGAAGCCATTTAAAGCAGCCCTGGACAAATGAAATAACCCTTAAAGTAAAGGAAACCTGACATGACGGGGAAAAAAAAGAAAAGAGACTTGCCCCGTAACTTGAGTGAACATCGGCATTCGGCCGGGACTCAGAAAACGGAAGATGGCGCTGGAATCTCCTCACAGCAAAGGCGCAAGCAGTATAGAAGTACAAGCTGAGGAGAATGTAAAAGTACAAATGGAAATACATTCTAGTGACAATGAAGAATCAAATGATGACACTAATTACCCACCTAAACAGAAAAGGAAACTGGACAAACCTGAGGTAAATCTGACTGAAAATTTACATGGTCCTGATATTACTTTGTGTGAAAATCTTTATGACGCTAAACTGAATGCCATTCCTACCACAGGGCAGCCTGTCTCAGACTCGACCATTAAAGAAATTGTAATGTCTTTAAGGGGAGCCCTGCAACAAGACATGTTTAATTTCATGCAACAATCTAAAAGAGACATAGTGGAAATTGGTGATAGAGTAGACTATGTTGAAAACAAATTGTGTGGATTCACTGACACACACAATGATCTGGTTGAAGCCCATTTTGATGTGAAAGAAGAATTAAAAAAATCTTAAACTGAAAGTGGCAGATTTGGAAGGAACAATGTTAAGTTCCGAGGCATCCCAGAGAATGTAAAACCTCCAGACTTGAAGAAATTCTTAAAAGAAATGATTACAGCATTATTACCTACTGTTCCTCAACAGGAATTAGCAATTGACTGAGCACACAGACTTCCTAAGCCCTCATATTTGCCGGAAAGAATTCCCAGAGAAGTAATTGCTAAAATACATTTTTTTCAAGTAAAGGATCAGTTAATGCAATATGCACTACATAACTCTCCTCTCCCTGACCCTTACGCAGGAATGATACTCTATTCAGATCTTTCCCAAGCAACGATATTAGCACGCAAAAATCTGAACTCAATAACCAAAGTACTTCGGAACCATAAGCTACAGTATAGATGGGGATTCCCTGCTAAAATACTAATCGATCGTGAAGGTACGTCATACAATATCCATAACATGGAAGAAGGTCTGAAGATTCTGCATCAGTGGGGATTACTTCTAATTGAAGAAGGCAAAGGTCCAGACAAATCCCTACCTATCCCTGTACTTGGACAATGGCAAACCAAACAAGGAAGACCATCATCCTCCCTCTCCAAGGACCCCTTTAAATGTCCTATAAAAACTATTCTGCTGAGTATATGGGTATTAGGTTTAGATTTATTCACCTACTTTAACCCAGGGTCTCTAATTACAGGGAGTTCCGGAGTCTGGGTAGATCTGTTTCTCCCCCTATCCTAGGATATTTAGTACATTAACAATGTACACAGGAGTTGCATACCAACTCCTTGTTTATCTTAATTTGTTTATGTTGTTTATTTGTATGTTACTTACTTTTTTGTGCTTTATAAGGCTCAAATCCACTATCTACTGTTTACAGAAGGTAATAACTACTACTGCATTAGAGAGGTAAAGTTTTTTTTTAGGTTAATGTTAAATTAACCTTGTTTAGCAGCGATTACCACCACCACTATGGGCATTAAGTTTGTCAATAAATACTAACAGTCTTAACAGTCCATATAAGGGAATAACTTTATGGTAGGATGCAATTAAATTCAACTGTGATATAATGTGCATACAGGAATCACATTTTTCAATGGACAAAACACCTAATTTTTCTTGTCGTATGTTTCCACATATTTTTGTTTCCAACAACAAAAAAAAGAAAAAAGGTGTGGCCATAGCTATTAAAGATACTGTCGCTTTTCAACTACTAGATTTTAAAACAGATGATCAGGGTAGATACATCATACTAGTGGCAAATATTGACATTACAACCTATACTATTGTTAAAATCTATGCACCTATTAAAGACCCTCAAAGATTCATAAGTAAAACCATTATAACCACAAAAAAAAATACAGAAAGGCCAATTTATTATCTCTGGAGATTTTAATGCTCCTATCGATCCCATTATGGATACCTCAAAAAAAGAAAAATCTACTAGGCCTGGTCTAAATAAATTACTTCATGATGAAGATCTATATGATCCATGGAGATGTATTCATGCCACTGAACTAGACTATACGTTTTTCTCAAACATGCATAAATCCTATTCCAGGATTGATTACTTTATCACAGATAGATTTCTATTACAAAAGATAGAAAATGCTAAAATACATAGTATAACATGGTCCGACCATGCTCCTATTACAATAGAAATACAAACAGGATCAAGGAATAACAATACTTTATGGAAAAATAATACTTTCATTCTATCTCAAAAGGACAATCTATCTGTGATAAAGAAAAATCTAAAAGAATTTTTTGAATTTAATATTGAGGATTCTGTAAATATAACAAATGTATGGTGTTCCCATAAAGCATTTATAAGGAGAATATTGATTCAAGTAGCATCCAGGGAGAAAAAAAAGAAACAAATTACATTAAACAAACTACTGCAAGATATTTCTGACCTAGAGGAAGTACACTAAAAAATCCCATAGATGTCAATCTATCTCAGCAATTAAACATCGTTTGAATGGAACTAAGATGTGCCTTAATAGCAGACCATGATAAATATCTAAAAAGAATTAAAATAAACTACTACTCCCAAAACATTAAAGCTAGCAAATCATTAGCATATCGATTACGATAACGCCAAAAACAAGAATAAAATTACGAAATTAATTCATCATACTACTCAAGAAACACATTATAACCCCCAGAAGATTGCAGATTCATTTTCGGATTACTACGAATCATTATATAATCTTAAAAAAGATAAAAACACTCTACAACCTACACCCGCTAGTATAACAAGTTTTTTAGACTAGGTAAATCTACCTAAAATTGATACTTTCACTCTTGAACAAATCAATGAGCCTATATCACGAGAAGAAATTCTTACTGTAATAAAATCCCTACCTAAAAATAAGGCACCAGGAATTGATGGTCTGTCTGCAGAATATTACAATGCATGTACAGATATCTTAGTTCCACATCTAAATACATTGTTTAATCAAATCGCAAACACCAGACAATTCCCCAAGGAAATGCTAGAAACAGTCATAATTACTATTCCTAAACCAGACAAAGACCCCTCATCCCCTAAAAACTATAGACCAATATCATTGTTAAACACAGATCTGAAGATATATCCAAAAATCCTGGCCAATAGATTAATAAACATAACATCATCTCTCATAAACCCAGACTAAATAGGTTTTGTGAAGGGAAGACAAGCTCCAGATGGCACGAGAAGGATGATAAACCTAATCAATCAGATAGAAAATGGTCAAATGCCTTCTCTTTTTCTCACTCTTGATGCCGAAAAGCATTCGACAGGATACATTGGGAATTTATCTCAAATTCACTTAGGAAATTCGGATTTAATGGATTTATACATTCAGCCATAATGGCACTCTGTACACAACCCTCAGCTAAGGTCTTCACCTCGGGTATAATATCAAAGAGTTTTGATTCAACGAATGGAACGAGACAAGGGTGCCCCCTATCCCCCCTTATTTTTTCATTAGCTATTGAACCTTTAGCGGAATCCATATGATCAAACTCAGATATAAAAGGGATCAAAATAGGACAATACAAGCATAAAATAGGATTATTTGTTCTAATCTCAATAACCAATCCTAATACTTTGTTACCGGTCGTACACAAAGTTTTAGAATTGCATGGAATTACAATCTATTATAAGATCAAACGTAATAAATGTCATGTACTACCTATGAATCTTTCTGATGATACTGTAGTTAATTTGCGTGGAAAATATGATTTTAATTGGGAAGAATCATTTATATCCTATTTAGGAATCAATCTTGCCTACCCTTCCTCCAAATTATATGGAGCTAATTTTCCGATGTTATTAGAAACAATCCACAAAGACTTACAGAATTTTCAGAAAACACAACTCTCATGGGTAGGTAAAATAGCAGCATTTAAAATGGTAACTACCCAAAATCTTATATTACTTCTGTACCCTCCCTATCTTGATCCCTAACAAATTTTTTACGCAAATTGACACTAAACTCAAAGTATTCATATGGAATGGAAAGAAACCTAGAGTGGCATTTTCTGTATTGATTTCCTCCAAGTTAGTAGGTGGAATGGGTTACCAAACATAACAAACTACTATTATGCGTCCTTATTGGACCAGATGAAGCATTGGTTCCCCTCTTCGGAGGATAAATTATGGTCCGATATCGATCGAGAAGTAACTTTGGGACACGATATGTATGCGTTATTGCTGGCTTCCTATTCTTTAAAAAAAAATTGATATTCCCAACTTACTTAGTTTTAAAGCCACTTTAATGGCATGGAAACATATCCTGTCCAAAACTAAAAGTTGGCGTGATAAATCTTTATTATATCTCCCTGTGAGAATAGTAGATTATTGTAAAATACGCGTTAAGAAAAGAGATTGGATTATACAATATGTATAAGGATTTACCCTCAAATTATAAAACAATGGTTTTCGGGTAAAATTGAAAAATGCTCCCGCTTAAAAAACTTTAATCCAAATGATAAGATAGAAATTTTTTCAACTGTCTGGGAATTTCTATCTAACCATAGGAATCAAAAGAGGAAAGGGATTTCACTATTCTATGATCTCCTCTCTGAATATTCTTTAGAATACAAAAGCCCTCATATCATAAAATGGGAAAAGGATTTATTGCAGACCTATTCAGTAGAACAATGGAGGAAAGCGATATTAGTTTCTAAAAAGGCATCCTCTTCATTGGGACAATTCCCAAAAAATACAGAACAGATGATATCTTACACCTTATAAACCATCTAAAATGTATCCTTCTTCACCCTTATGCTGGAGATGTAATGAACACATAGGAAATCTACACCACACGCCAATATTCTGTTTTCTTTGTTAGCAGCAGCTTGGCATTGCATGCCATTGCTGAGCCTATCATCTACTAGAACCCCCAGGTCCTTTTCCATCCTAGATTCCCCCAGAGGTTCTCCCCCCAGTGTATAGATTGCATTCATATTTTTGCCACCCATATGCATTATTTTACATTTTTCTACATTGAACCTCATTTGACATGTAGTTGCCCACCCCATTAATTTGTTCAGACGTTTTTGCAAGGTTTCCACATCCTGCGGAGAAGTTATTGCCCTGCTTAGCTTAGTATCGTCCGCAAATACAGAAATTGAACTGTTTACCCCATCCTCCAGGTCATTTATGAACAAAATAAATAGGATTGGTACCAGCACAGAACCCTGGGGGACCCCACTACCCACCTCTGACCATTCCGAGTACTCCCCATTTATCACCACCCTCTGAACTTGCCCTTGTAGCCAGTTTTCAATCCATGTACTCACCCTATGATCCATGCCAACGGACCTTATTTTGTACAGTAAACATTTATGGGGAACTGTGTCAAATACTTTTGTAAAATCCAGATACACCATGTATACGGGCCTTCTTTTATCCAGATGGCAACTCACCTCCTCATAGAGGGTAATAGATTGGTTTGGCAAGAACGTTTCTTCATGAATCCATGCTGATTACTGCTAATGATACGTTCTCATTACTAAAATCTTGTATATATTCCCTTATCATCCCCTCCAAGAGTTTACATACTATTGATGTTAGGCTAACTGGTCTGTAATTCCCAGAGATGTATTTTGCACCCTTTTTAGAATGCATTGAGGTGAAAAACCATGAAGGTTTACAACCCCTTTAAGCTGTAGATTACCCCATAAGGGGGTATGGGGGGGAGAGGGTAGAATCAGTCTTGTATATAGCCCCTGCCTGTTGCCATACACAAACAGTAGTTTTCATCAGGGTTGTCACTGCGAGATGGGCCTTGGGTCCCCTATAAACGAGGTTGCTCAGGGCTGCATATGATCCCAAAATAGCTGCCTCCAGTAACACTGCAGGGTTTCGTTTGTTTGGCTAAACCTCCAACGGACAGTCACTAGTACTGTCGCCCAATAATAGAGTTGGAAATGAGGCATTGCCAGGCCCCCTGAGAAAGAGGGAGTTGTAGCGTTCACTTTGCCAATCACTGGGTTTTCCCTGCCCAAACAAAGAAAGTTATAAGACTGTCCAGTCTACGAAAAACTGACTTAGGGATAGGGATCGGAGTGTTCCTGAAGAAATACAAAAATTTGGGAAGGTAAACCATTTTCAGTAGGTTCACCCTACCCACTGGCGACAATGGCAGGGTTTTCCATGACTGACATTTCAAGTGATTAAGGGCGTAAGGTTATCCTCCAAATAAACAAGTAGGGATCCTTGGACTTTTACCCCCAAGTATGTAAACTCCTCTACACACCGGAGGGGGGTCTGAGTGTCCACTGCAGAGCCCGAGCAGTGAAGGGAAAACAGGACTGACTTGTCCCAGTTGATGCGGATCCCAAAATACTGACCAAATTGGTCAATTATCTCCAAAGCAGACTTCAAGGAGGCACCTGCATCAGCCAGGTATAACAACGTGTCATCTGCATAAAGACATCTTTTCTTGGAGTACTCCAACTGGAATTCCCTTTACCCTAGGGTCCTGGCGCAAAAGGATTGGCAGGGGCTCTATTACCAAAGCAAACAGCCCCGGGGAGTGGGGGCAGCCTTGTCTGGTTCCCCTTCTCAAATTGAAGGGAGCAGACAATAAGGCCATTAACTCTGACTCAGGCGGTTGGGTTTGTATACACGAGTTGGATCCAAGAAATTAACCTAGGCCCAAAGCATTCTAGCAACTTCCAGAGAAAAAGCCACTCCATCAAGTCGAATGCTTTCTTGGCATCTAATGCCCCCTACCACCCCTGCGTTGCCATCCTCGGCCAGATCTATATGGGTGAACAATCTACGAATATTAATGTTTGTCCCCCTACCCGCCATGAACCTAGATTAGTCCGGATGCACCAAGGCCGTAATTACCGTGTTCAAATGGTTCGCCATTATCTTTGCCAGAAGCTTGGCATCCACATTTATCAAAGATATCGGATGATAAGATTTACAGAGTTCCAGGTCCTTGCCAGGTTTGGGGACCACTACTATCACAGCCTCAGACATGAAGGCTGGCAGGGACCCCTCTCTCAAGGAAGACAGTAACATGGAGTGGATTCTAGGCACCAAGTCCTCTACATAGGTCCCGTAAAATTGAGTGGGGAATCCATCAGGCCCCGGTGTCTTCCCTGCCTGGAGAGAGGACATGGCCCGCCGAACTTCCTTAAGGGTAATAGGAGAGTCGAGCTGATCTCTATAAGTTGAGGTAAGGACAAGGTAATCAACATCAGAAAGGTATGTGTGAAGATCTTCCATGGAATAGTTTACCTGGGAAGAGTAAAGTGCACTGTAGTATGAAGCAAAACAGTCAGTAATTGTCCTAGACACAGTCTGTTGGGTCCCATCCGTGTCAACTATGCAGGGGAAACTGCTTGTGGGCTAGCCAGGCTAACAACCTACCATTACGCTCGCCCTCCTCAAAAATTCTTTGAGACTGCTGGAGTAGTTTTTTTTAGTCAGGGAAGTACGGAGCAGAAGAACGGCTCTAGTGCTTTTCTGAAGCTGTATCAGCGGATCCTTAGTCTGGACATATTGTTTCTCCATGTAGTTAGCTGTGTCCTCGGCTTTAACTAAATCAGCTTTTATCTGTCTGCAAACCCCTCCTATGAGCGCCTGATAGTGACCTCTACAGAAGGCCTTGGAGGTATCCCACAACACAGCCTCTGAGGCAGACCCAGGATTATGGGACCAGTATGCATGCAGCTGCTGTCTAAGCCTAGAGTCCACCTCAGGGTTAGAAATCCAGAACCTGGATAGTCTCCACAATTTATCTGAGGGAGACCCCTTCAACCACAGCCGACGCAGCATTGGTGCATGGTCAGAGATTCCCCTCTGGAGGATGGATATCTGTTGGACTCTAGGAAAGATGGGGCTGCCCGCATACATCAGATCGATTCGGGAGAGAGACCTATAGGTGGCAGAGTGACACGTGAAGGACCTGTCGAGGGGATGTCTCCACCTCCACAGATCCATCAGCCTCCGTCCACCCAGAGAGGTTCGATGAGGAGCCCCCAATGGAGGTGAAAGGGTCAAGCTTAGGGTTAGGTGGCATATTCAAATCCCCAATAAAAATCACGTTATCTTTACAGTACTTGGCAATGAGGGAAGTAAGCTTATGGAGAAACTTAATAGAGGCAGGGGGAGGCATATAGAGTTCTAACAGCACGATTTCTAAACATTCCACTATAGCGTGAATCACAGCATAGCGTCCATCTGAGTTAAGGATTTACGTATCAAAACACTCACACCCCTGTCAAAATTAGAATAGCTTGAGTGATACTAATGGCCCACCCAGGGTTTTTTAAGACTGAGAGTCTTCCTCCCCACTAGATGGGTCTCCTGGAACACACAGATATGAGGATTATATGTCTTTAGGAACTGGAATACCAAGGACTGCTTTATAGGAGAGTTAAGGCCTCTGGTGTTCCAGGAGATCACAGTAAGGGATGCCATCAGAGCACTAGGACCAACATCATAGGAGGAGACTCAGGGATCAGTACTAGCCCAGATAGATCATAACCACTCGGCAGGATGCCAGCCACCGAATTGCCCTTTGAGATTAAGAACAAAATAGGTATAACTAATTGTGTCACATACACACATTAATAAAAAACAAGAAAATAATAAAGAAAAAAAAAGAACATACCTTCATAACCCAGGCACAGCTGACTGTCATGCAATGGAGGCAATATGTGCAAGAGGCATACCGTGCATAAGTCTGTTAACCCATAACAGCTAGGGTCATCTGGAGGATGCATGGAGTGCAGGTCACCCAGCAAGCTGGGGGTACAGAACTTGTTACACGTAACTGGATAAGCAACCACGCTTAGGACAAGGGTAGAGGGATAGGTTTGCTGCCTCCCCTAATAGGACTCCCCTAAGGGAACACTAAATAATGAAAAAAACAATCAGAGAAAGGGGGTATAGCGCTACCTATTAACTACAACCAAATAAACATAGGTGAAGAGAATTTAAAGGGGGCTAATGGGCCCCAACAGAACACAATACATAAATAACCCAACCTAAAACAGGTATCAGTATCTGATGTATTAAATTATCTGTGAAGTGTGTATAACAACACAGCCACAGAGCACAGCCTATGGGTATGTGTTATATGTGCATATACAAACAGTGTGAATGAATGGCATGTAGGTTCTGGCAACTATAGAGCCTGCAAATAAAACATAAGTAAATAGTGTAAGAATTAATAAGTGCCTGGTAGTAGTGAAACCAACTAGCAAAGTAGCACAGTGAAATTTAGTTATAACACAGTGAAAATAGACATTTTTAAAAATAAATTATAAACCACTGCCAGGAGTATCATGTCAAAAATACAAGCATAATACCCTGGTACATGAAATATACCAAAATGACAAAATAAAGTCCCACTTTAAAGACGTATGTGAGTCCGTGACAATGGTGAAAATCAGGTTCACATATAGGTGAATAACTAGCAGTTCATGTGAGTTATGAGTCCGGCAATATTCAGATATATAGCAGACAGTTTAATGGTGACTTGAGTGCTCACAATATCCTTGGGTGACTTTTGTGCTCCCCCTCAAGGGTCCCCACTCACCGGATGCAATCACCCCAATGGGGAAATACGCATATAGGTATAGTCACTACAACCAATTTGCCACGATATCTGTTAGATTTGCTCCGGATGCACACCTCTGGCTTCAGATAGGTAGGACATAATCCTTAATAGATCCCTCGTGGGAGAAAAAAATATAGGCTCCCATAGTGTAGTAGAAGTATATTCATTTATTTAAAAATGTATAAAAAAACAGTAAAAAACATAAAATAAGCGTTCCTGATGACATATATGTATTATATATGTATATGGCCTACTCCTAGACAGCGATGGTTAGACCACAAAACACATGTGAAGCAGTAAACCCGAGGTGGGGACAGCAGCCTTGCACTTATTAATTCTTACACTTTTTACTTATGTTTTATTTGCGGGCTATGTAGTTGCCAGAACCTACATGCTATTCATTCACACTGTTTGTATATGCACATATAACACATATCCATAGGCTGTGCTCTGTGGCTGTGTTGTTATTCACACTTCACAGATAATTTAATACATCAGATACTGATACCTGTTTTAGGTTGGGTTATTTATGTATTGTGTTCTGTTGGGGCCCATTAGCCCCTTTTACTTTTAATTATCTTCACAGAACTTGTTACAGTCCGCAGGAACTTCCTGTGTAGCTAATAAACATCTGAGGACAAAAATAACTCAACTTCCAAGAGACCACAGGTGCTGGACCTAGAACTTAGCCCAGAAATATATAGGTCAACAGGACAATATAAACTGAGAGATCATGGCTCAATTACCCAGCCGAGCCCAGTGAGAGTGGCAAGGAGGTGATGAGGATCAGTTCCCACCACTGGCAGAAACCTGGTGATCCGCAGGGCATCCCAAAAGAAAAGGATCCAGTAGTATATGTGAGGCCGTAGGTAGTCCAGGGAAGGAGGAGGTAGCAGCCTTCATCACCCTGTATAAACAGTATCCAGCCAGGAGGACGCCTCCTCAGGTGACATGAAGAAGCGCACCCGCTCTCCATCTTGAACCCCGAGTCTCGCTGGGAAAAGCATACTATACTTTGGCAAGTAGGCGGGTTCGGACATGGTCAAATGATTTCCGTAAGCGTTGAGTTTCAATAGAATAGTCAGGGAATATGAGAAGCTTAGTATTTTCAAATTTCAGCTCACCCACATTACGGGCCTCCCGCAGTACAAGATTCCTGTCCCGGAAGTTCAGATGTTTGAATATGAGGGTGCGCGGAGGTGCCCCCTGAGGGCCTCTGACTGGGAGAATATGGTAGGCATTCTCCACCACAAACTGAGGGGAGAAGGGTTTGCAATAAACTTTCCGTGATTAGAGTGGGGACATTACCTTCTGCTCCCTCCGGCCGCCCCAGGATTCGCAAGTTATTGCGAGGATTCCGATTCTTGGCGTCCCCTACAATGCCATCCAGGTCAGGTGCTTGACCTTGGCTTTCAGCATGTGGATGTCTGCCAAATGGTCCCTTTGCACGTCCTCAGTCCATAAAATCCACTGCTCCACCTCCGCCATGCGGCCCCGGAATGTATCCAAGTCTCGGCGGATCAGTCCGAGCTCCATGTATACATGATCCATTTTGTCCGTCAGTGTGGTACGGTAAGCAATAAAAGCCTGCATTAAGTCAGCAAACTCCGAGGAGGACGCAGAGGTCTCCAGTGCTGGATGAGACTCAGCCTCGTGCATGTCTCCCCTGCCCTGTCTGCGTGGCCAGGGTAGTACAGACAGTTGCTGCTACCCTGCTCTTGACATCCAGTTGATCCTTCGGCGGGTTGTTTTTCTGAGAAGAGCCCCATTTTCTGTATCCAAACATGGATGAACAGAAGGGGATAGGCAAACTCAGCTCCCCAGGCAGATAAGGATCGTCCTGCACTTAGTGTGATCAGGATAAAAGCCCCGGATGGCGGAGCAGCACTAAAACACGTCTGCCCCCTGCGCCATCTTGGACACATCCCCTTCTTCACCTTTTTAATGTGTTTTTTTTTTTTTTTTTTTTTTTTATTGTGAACCTAAATTAGATAAAATGATTAAACCTTTTGAATGGCTATCCGTCACTGAGAAATTCTTTGGCTGCTGTTTTTATCTTGCATTATGTAAAAACATTTATGAGGAAAGTAAGTTTGCCTTACTTATTGTTGCAAATAATGAATACATGAAAATTGTATTAATGTTTTCAGCGTGCCTTTTTAGCTATTGCAGTTGAAATGTTCTGAAAATTATATCTCATGTGTGCCATCCTATCCATCTTAATGTTTTTTACCTGTTTTGTTGTTCAATTGCCATTCTAAGGTGGCTGGTGAAATTGCAAGTATTAAATGGTGGATATTCATGTGGATAGATGTCATATTCTAAGTGTGTACTGAGGGGAAATATATGTGCTGCCATTGTTAACATACCCTTTTGAAAATGCTATTTACTTGCAAGTCACACTCTTCCTAGGAAATCATTACTTTCTGACTCTCAGAACAGAACAGGGGTTCTGACATTTCACCCTGAATTCCCTTGCAGCATGCTTTTTCCAAGTCAATGACTCCAATGATGTTAAAGCTAGAGACAACATACTCAGAAATCAGTAATACATAGGTGATAAATTATTACTACTTTTATATCTCTGGGATTTGTTTGGTAGCTAATAAGTGAACCAACCTGACTTTTCCCAACCAAAACATTAGATTTGGGTGGATTTGACTTGAGAATCTTTAAACTACTGTCACTTGGGATCTTCACCAGAAATAATGTGCCCTTGATTCATAGGACAGTGCTATTAACGTTCAACGTGCTAGTAGTTATGGTCTGTCCTATGTGCTGTTACAGCTAATAACTTGATTGTCCTTTTCATTGGCAGAAATCAATACTGAGGATAGGGAAAATAATTCTAAATTAATAAAATGTTTTTACCTAGCATATCTCAGGTACCACTAAATTCATAAAGAAGGGCACATGAAGCTCCAGAACTCCTATTTGAACATCATTGTATATTGTGTAGCCTAAGTTAATAAATAACACCGACCATATAAACATCCACAAGCATTATAGTCATTCTTCCTTTTTAGAAGGGCACATGAAGCTCCAGGACTCCTATTTGAACATCATTGTATATTGTGTAGCCTAAGTTAATAAATAACACCGACCATATAAACATCCACAAGCATTATAGTCATTCTTCCTTTTTAGAAGGGCACATGAAGCTCCAGAATTCCTATTTGAACATCATTGTATATTGTGTAGCCTAAGTTAATAAATAACCCTGACCATATAAACATCCATAAGCATTATAGTCATTCTTCTAAGAAGAATGACTATAATGCTTGTGGATATTTATATGGTCGGGGTTATTTATTAACTTAAGCTACACAATATACAATGATGTTTAAATAGGAGTTCTGGAGCTTCATGTGCCCTTCTTAGATAAGACATGATGCAAAGGTATTAATTGTGATTTATTGTTATTGCGTTAGATTAGTAGATAATAGTATCCTCAAATGTGTAATGAAATGTATTAGTTACACTGATACAACATTTAGCTCCAGATTAGACTGTCTTCAGGGTACACCGAGAGGGCCCAATATGGATCGAAATGGCAAATCAATATGCTTAATAAACTGCCTTGCTTTCTTCAGAAATATACTAAGGCAATTTATTTTTTATTTTTGTTGCTTTGCTATTTGCTAAGAGTGTGTGGACTAGCACATATTACCTTAAGGCTAGGAATCTACCATACGATTAATGGTGATTTTAAGGTAAAGCGAGTTTAGAAAACATGTTAATCCCCTTACTGGACCAGCTTTCTGAAAAATTTTCAAAAAACAAAGTAATATTACATGCTCATCAGAGCATATATTTTCATTTATTTATAGCATCTTATGAGCTTTAAATTAAATTGAATGATTTTTTTAAGCTGTATGAGCTTTAAGTTGAAGCTTGGGTATAATTTGTATTACATTGATCCTGCTTAATGTAGATTATTTTCTGTTTAATTTAATAGTATAAAGCATTTTGATAGGAAGAGGCAGGACTAGGTGAGGATGAATCCATAGGTGTTGGTGCCCTATGCATTGTGTTTTTCTTTTACTGCATCTACTAACACTACCGTAACCTGCCCTCCTGAAACTTTCAAAGCAGTACAACATAAATCACAGTGCAGTTTTATTTCGTATCTGCTTTCCAGAGTCCATTTAAGACAGTCAAAATTCTTAACCTCTAAAAAAAGGGGGAGAGTTTTTGTCCCTCGAAACAACATGTTGAATCTATTTTTCTATGAATCAGTTTTATCATTAAATTACTTTGGACTCTTGGACATTTGTTTGGCGCTCTTATTCGATTATATGTGTCTATACATTGTTGAGTCCAACATACAGTAGGTGCTGGAGTGCCATGATGTTGTGCCTTGATATAATAACCTTTTTTTACGCTTGCAAACAACTTTCTGGATGTTGCTCCAAGTGTAGCTGCTGACTTTAAATAAACAGACACTCACCGGTCCAGCGATGCAGCTGCTTGAAGCATCGCTTCGCTCCTTCTCCTCTTTGCGGTGCCGACATTGCAAGTGTGGGCACCCGGCTGTGACAGCTTGCGGCTTCACAGCCGGGTGCATATTGTGCATGCGCGAGTCATGCTGTGCGTTCTGAATGGGCGTGCAATCTTCTGGGACCTGTTACGTGTAACAGAAGAATGCAGGGAGGGAGGAGAGGAGAACTTCCGCGTGGTGCCATGAGCAGAAGTGGGAGCTGGGTACCTGTCAAAACTAGGTAGCCGCCCCCCCCCCCCCCAAAAAAAAAATGACATGCCAAATGGGGCCTGTCAGGGGGTTAGGAATCCTTAAAGCAGAAGTTCCACTTTTGGGTGGAACTAAGCTTTAATCTGTTAGAGAAACTATGTACAAAGTTTGTGCAGCATGCAAAAATGTGTGTGTTCACCCAAAGAATGTTTTATAAAGAGACCCCGACCCCTTGGTGTATAATCTACTTCAGAAAGTCATTCAGAAAAAAAATGTAGTGTTTGACATAACAGAATTAAATTAATTACGTTTTAAACCCAGTTATCGCCACACCACAATCCTTGAATCTTGTGATCTCTACCACCACACTTTAGTAGTGGGACTTGCCTTATAAATTGGACCTTATAAATATAAGAAGGTAAAACGGCACATTTTGAGGGATAAATCACCCATGCATTCTTTACTGGTATAGTATAGCATCACGGCAACAATATTTACAAGGACCCAAATACAAAGCCCAAAAGTTTAACAAAGTACTAGCTTGACAAAGTTTTAAACATCAACCTAAAGAATCTCAACTTACAATTTCATATTTTTTCAATAAATTCTCAGGATAGGGTATGTTGAGAGAGGACCCTAGGATAGAATGCAACTGGAACTATATTGTTTTTTTTGATTCCTCTAAGCTTTAACCTCTAGGCGCCAAGCGCACGCAAATATGCAACCTCTCAATGGCTGGGCCTTGACGCCAAGTGGCCGCATATTTGCATGCAATAGCATAGTGGGAACAGTGCTGTGGTGAGAGCGTGCGCCTTGTGGGCTCCTGACACGGTGTCCGACAGCTCGGAAAGTTCTCGATCGCCGTTTGTGATCAAGACTTTACCAATTATGTATTTATGTGAGAAAATGCTGTACCAACTCTTGACAAAAAATATATATAGTGAAGCAGCCAACACAACAATCTGACTATTGTGAATATATAAGGAACAATAAAGTGTGGCGCTAGTATGATATTAGAAAATAAATGATAAAGCAAAGGTGATAATAATGTCTAGAGAAAGGGATCAATGCCCTAAATATGTGATAATTAAACCCGTGGTAATCTCATGGAGTGTAAAGAGAGGTATCTCTTCAGAACCAAAACTAAATAAATGGATGATACAAGGTGAAAACAAGTACATTTACCTGAAAAACAACTGTGATCCAGAGTATCTATTGTGATGGGAGTGACCCAAATGCAAAATATTTCAAAACTGAATCACAATAGATATATAATGGAAAAACATACATCAATGTGATGTGGATAAACTCAATATTAAATGTCCGTCAAAGTGATACCATGGCACAAAGCCATGGGTGAACTCAAATGAATATGTGGGATATTGATGTCCGTCACTGTAAAGTAGAATGATCACAAAATCTAAGTGACATCATAGGTGCTCGCAGTCCTCATATATGTTGAAAGGAGACTGTTAGAAGCATCTCTGCATGTAGGTGGATTCTTCTCTCAGCATGGTAGTATTATCTCAAACAAATAAGCATAAAATGCCCTTACCAGCTTGTACCGTCAGACGGTGTGATACAGCGGACCGTAGGTTTATTCATACCTGAATCCTATCGGTGGACTTGGCTTTGAGGGAACAACCGATGTCACCGAATGGTGTGTCCCTGGGAGGGTTGAACCGGACTCTAATGTCTTTTAGGACCAGCTTCGATCATCGGCCGGAAACCACCTCATCAACGACCATCCATGTGATAAAGCGAGGAAAAAAGGAAAACTTCCACATATTGTGAATCCATTTAAAATGTTAAAAAAGGGGGGTGCTCAAGCGCTGACGTGGATAAATAGCAAAACCGACAAAAATTAGTAAATTAAAATTGCTAAGAGATAACCAAATAATATAGCTGCAATTAATTGATGTATAATGGGTGCTGCAATAAAAGTGAGTGAGTAATTGCGCTGATATTAACCTCTTCTGTGTATACCTAAGAGTGCCGATTCAGTGTGTAACAAAATTTCTTCACACAAAAAATGTATAAATAAACATACACTAATAGCATAAATAATAAAATAAAATGTGCAATATATCACAATTATCCGGAGACCCAAGCCCTTCTAAATTTTATAACCAAGTACATGCATATAGTAAGTGGTATAGCAATCATTGCTGTTTTATAGTATAAACAATCTGTAGTGCACCAATAATTAGAAATTATAAATAACAAATTAAAATAATATACTGCGTGAAGAACAATATGAGCAACAATTATTCAAAATGTCCTATTTAGTAGAGTGCTAATAGCATTCAAATCTGTGCATTGGAGCAAAAAAAGTCAATAGCAAATGCGTAAATAGCCTATAAAGTAAGTGAAGTGCCAAAGACTCTGCCTTCAATGGTGGTAGTATTAATAAGATCACTGTCACTTTTCTCCTTTCCGCTTCCAGTGAGAATTACACTTATTTTCCGCTCATTCACAAGCCATATGAAATAAAAAGAGACAGGTCCATTGCGCAATGATCTCAGCAAGATATGTAAATATCAAGCATACTGATCTGTACTCACATATCCCCTGCTTTGGAAGATCGCGTATGGACGGTAATGATCAGCTGCAGATAGCTCTGTATCACAGGCTTTCCGTGCACCGTCAGTGCTCCCACACAGCCACACTAGCAATGTCACAGGCTCCTCCTGCCGACGCGTTGCGTCACCGACACGTGACTTTGATAAACGGAAAGCCCGTGATACAGAGCTATCTGCAGCTGATCATTACCGTCCATACGCGATCTTCCAAAGCAGGTGATATGTGAGTACAGATCAGTATCCTTGATATTTACATATCTTGCTGAGATCATTGCGCAATGGACCTGTCTCTTTTTATTTCATATGGCTTGTGAATGAGCGGAAAATAAGTGTAATTCTCACTGGAAGCGGAAAGGAGAAAAGTGACAGTGATCTTATTAATACTACCACCATTGAAGGCAGAGTCTTTGGCACTTCACTTACTTTATAGGCTTTTTACGCATTTGCTATTTACTTTTTTTGCTCCAATGCACAGATTTGAATGCTATTAGCACTCTACTAAATAGGACATTTTGAATAATTGTTGCTCATATTGTTCTTCACGCAGTATATTATTTTAATTTGTTATTTATAATTTCTAATTATTGGTGCACTACAGATAGTTTATACTATAAAACAGCAATGATTGCTATACCACTTACTATATGCATGTAAGGTTTTGAAATTATAGGTTCATATACTTGGTTATAAAATTTAGAAGGGCTTGGGTCTCTGGATAATTGTGATATATTGCACATTTTATTTTATTATTTATGCTATTAGTGTATGTTTATTTATACATTTTTTGTGTGAGGAAATTTTGCTACACACTGAATCGGCACTCTTAGATATACACAGAAGAGGTTAATATCAGCGCAATTACTCACTCACTTTTATTGCAGCACCCATTTAAAACGTTGTAGCGTTTATTGGTATAAAAGTTACAAAGGATTATATCCAATAAGTAAAAAAAAAAGTAAAACCTGGGCAGTAAAAATTCGGCTCAAAATGAAAGAAATAGCGCAGTAGGTGATGGTAAGGGTAAAACAAAAGAACCCTTGGGTTCTTTTGTTTTACCCTTACCATCACCTACTGCGCTATTTCTTTCATTTTGAGCCGTGTGTAGTGCTGGATGCAGTATGAAATCATGAGAAAACTGATCCTTTTTAAATTGATGTTTGATAGTTGATATTCTAAATTAAGTTTATTTTGACCTTTGTCCTACCTAGTAAACCTATTGCACAAACTTAAATAATTGGTTTGATTATTTTTACTTTCTTGTCTATTGAGGGACACAGGAAGCCACCTACAGGAGAAATGGACATTGGCTGCAAAAAAATGTTAGCCAGTACAGGATAACCAAGATTACAACCAGCTTGCCTGAGTTTTCTGCTAGTGTCCTCAAATGAATGGACATGTTTTCTTCAGCTCCTCTGTTTTCTGTTTCTTTTGAAGATTTTTTTCTAATATCAACAGCTGCTGGGAGAATCATGCCGGGTATAATAAATCCTGGAAATGTTTCCAGTCAGCCAATGAGTGCAGATTTTCCCAGGTTAATCCTGGTTTATACTCTGTGATGACCCTGATTTTTTGGAATTTTCTCCATTGGTCTACTGCTACTGGTAGATTTGGGCTAGATGTTAAAATCCATAAAAGCTCCCTAGTTAGAGAAGCAGCACAGGTTACCAGTTCATTATCTATACTGGCGTTCTCTGCAACACTCCTGCAGTCAGCAATGTCTGTGTCCCAGGACTTTGCTATTCAGCTCAGGCTAGTATGTCCGGTGATTTCTTATAGAGTTTTCAGTCTTGTCCCCTCGCTGTTTGTGAGTACATAGCAGGTCCCATGCTGGGCTGAGGTTTCCTCTTTTGATACTGAAATGATGTTCGTGTTTTATGCTACAGAAGCAACTTGAGCTGACCGGCTATTTTGTGTGAGGAGTTAAAATTCTCCTTTTATTCTAGGTTAGCTTTATACTTTAGGCATTTTGCAGGTTGAACACAAGGGAGAGCCCCCCTTACTTTCAGTTATGGGCTATACTAAGGAAATCTCCCACTTTCATTTTCCTTGCTCTCTCCTTTTTCCTAGCTGCACTGGGTGACACAGCTGTAATTTACAGCAAAGGCAAAATTCAGATCAACATTTTCCCTTATATTTCCACTGGCTGCAGATTGATTAATTAATCAACAGAGTTGCCTCAACAATTATAATTTCATACGCTGGGGCAGAATTTTGATGGGCACCTACTTGCTTCTCCGCTATCTTCTGCAGCCTTAGGAAAAAACGGATATGGGAAGTGTTATGGCTGAAGAAGGTACAATGCTGTGAAAAAGTATTTGCCCCTTAATGATTTTTTTTTTTTTTTGCATATTTGTCACACTTAAATGACTCAGATCATCAAAAAATTGTATTATTACACAAAGATAACCTGAGTAAATACAAAATGCAGTTTTTATTATTATTATTATACTTGTACTTATATAGCGCCGTCAATTTACACAGCGCTTTACATATACATTGTACATTCACATCGGTCCCTACCCTCAAGGAGCTTACAATCTAAGGTCCCTAACTCACATTCATACATGCTAGGGACAATTTAGACAGGATCCAATTAACCTACCAGCATGTCTTTGGACTGTGGGAGGAAACCGGAGTACCCGGAGGAAACCCACACAGGCACAGGGAGAACATGCAAACTCCAAGCAGGTAGTGTCGTGGTTGGGATTCGAACCAGTGACCCTTCTTACTGCTAGGCGAGAGTGCTACCACTACACCACTGTGCCGCCCGTTTTAAATGATGGTTTTATTAAAGCAAAAAAGCTGTCCAAACCTGCCTGACTTTATGTGAAAAAATAATTTCCCCCTAAACCTAATAACTGGTTGAGCCAGCCTTGGCGGCAACAACTGCAATCAAGCGTTTGTGATAACTGGCAATGAGTCTTTCACATTGCTGTGGAGCAATTTTGGCCCACTCTTCTTTGCGGAATTGTTTTAATTCAGCCACTTTGGAGGGTTTTCCAGCATGAACGGCCTGTGTAAGGTCATGATACAGCATCTCAATTGGATTTAAGTCTGGACTTTGACTAGGCCACTCCAAAAACTAAATTTTGCTTTGAACTATTTGGAGGTGGACTTGCTGTTGTGTTTCGAATCATCGTCCTGCTGCATAACCCAAGTGCGCTTGAAGTCACAAACTGCCGGACATTCTCCTTTAGGATTTTTTGGTAGAGTTCTTACTTCATGGTTCCATTAATTATGGTAAGTCCTCCAGGTCCTGAAGCTGCAAAGCAGCCCCAGACCATCACGCTACCACCACCATGTCTGACTGTTGGTATGATGATCTTGTTATGAAATGCTGTATTAGTTTTATGCCAGATGTAACGGGGGATGCACACCTTCCATAAAGTAACATTTTTGTATCATCAGTCCACAGAATATTTGCCTGAAAGTCTTGGGGATAATCAAGATGTTTTTTGATAAATGTGAGAGGAGCCTTTGTGTTATTTATGGTCAGCTGTGGCTTTGGCGTTGAAACTCTCCCATTGATGACATTTTTGCCCAGTCTCTTTCTTATTGTTGAATCATGAACACTGATCTTACCTGAGGCAAGTGAGGCCTGCAGTTCTTTAGATGTTGTTCTGGGTTCTTTTATGACCTCCTGGATGAGTTGTCGTCATGCTCTTGGAGTAATTTTTGTAGGCCAGCCACTCCTGGGAAGGTTCACCACTGTTCCAAGTTATCTCCCTTTGTGGATAATGGCTCTCCCCGTGGTTCACTGGAGTTCCAAAGACTTAGAAATGGATTTGAAACCCTTCCTAGACCGATACATGTACATTACTTTGTTTCTATTCTGTTCTTGAATTGTTTAAGATTGTGGCATGTTGTGTGGCTTTTTCTGATCTGTTAGCGTGCTTCACTTTGTCAGACAGCTTCTGTTTATGTGATTTCTTGATTCAATAGGTCTGGCAGTAATCGGGCCTGGGTGTGGCAAGTGAAATTTAACTCAGCTTTCCAAAAAATTGTGGTTAATCACAGTTCATTCATGATTCAGCATGGGAGGGGGCAATTACTTTTTTAAATAGGGCCAGGCAGGTTTGAACAACTTTTTCCCTTAATAAATTAAATAATAATTTAAAAACTGAATATTGGATTTACTCGAGTTATATTTGTGTAATATTAAAATTTGTTTGATCTGAATCATTTAAGTGTGAGAAATATGCAAAAAATAAATAAAAAAAATCAGGGAGGGGGCAAATACTTTTTCACAGCACTGTATGTAAAAGCTGCAAAGGTGAAGAGGTTCTGTGCTGGTGCGCACCTGATTGACCAAACCCGATTATATATGTACTTGCCTATTTCCTGCTTTGGATGTCACTACTATCTTTGGCTAGCAGAAGAGGAGTCACTTTGCGCAATGCAAAGGTGTCAGAAACCATGAACCAGACCGAGACAGAAGTACAATAAAATCACACTTGTTTATTGATAAAAATTAAAAGGTAAATAGAGTAAGCGTAGTCAAAGCATAGCCAGAGTCCAGCAAACGGATTGGGTTGTCAGCCAAGCCAGAGTTCAGTAACCAGATCGGGTAATCAGCCAAGCCAGAGTTCAGTAACCAGATCGGGTAATCAGCCAGGCCAGAAGTCAGGGATCCAAGTAGAGGAACAGCAAGCAGGATAAGGAGCCAGAAGGGATGTCAGCAAAGCCAGTCTTTAAACAGGAACGCAGGAGATGGTTTCTTGTGCTGTAAGCAAAGGCGAAGGCAGGAATGAAGTGAGCTGGAGATCTTTAAGTAGGCGGGACTGACGAGCAGATCCACAACAGCTGGTTAACTGTGGAGAGAGATGAGAGCTGGCAATTGGCCGACAGCTGAGCGGCCAGCTCAGAGAAGGAAGGGCTGAGCCAGCCCTGACAAAAGGACCCACGGTACTAAGACACAGTACAGGCTAAATTGCTTCCTGTGTGCAGGGAGTTCTTTAAAGAGTGGTTTGACTTCTGCAGACCACCTCTGAATCATTATTCCCTAAATCTTTTTCCACCTTCCCTGCTAAAATTGACAGACATGCTGGACTTTACTGGTTCAATTGGGATCCCTTTATGGATCTGTTAACTGATATCAGTTCTTTGTCCTCTCTAAAGGAAGAGTTCTTTAGATTGCTGTAGATCTGCAGTGGAATTGAAGACTTCTGCTCCAATTCCTTTGACTGGACTTGTTATTTTACACCAAAGCACAGGACCAAACATCCTCCTTGTGACTGATCAGATTTAATTCACAGAGGTTCTAAAGATAAAACATTTTTTAGTGGTCCTTAAGGTAAAAAAAAGTTCTCTCAGGGGACAGTGCCCATGGTGCTGACTGCAACAATCCCACTCTCTGATTGTTAGGAAGCTTTTGTTCAATCCGTCAACATTCTATTCAAGACTAGGGATGAGCTCAGGCGTGTTTGGATCCTAGTCCAAACCAGCCTGAGCTCTCCTGCCAGAAAACTGTCACTGCACACCACCAGTTGTAAGCAGCTGAGGCATTTCTCACCCTGCAGATGCACCAATACAAGTGGTGTCAATATGTGTGACTGTGGGGTGGGAATGCCTCAGCCACTTATGATTGATGGTGCAAAGTGACACCTATCTGGTTGGATAGATGAGACAGGTTTGAACTAGAATCTGAACATGCCGGAGTTCATTCAAGGTCAAGACCCTCCTGTGACAGACCTAGCCGGGACAGAGGCTGTTGGAGAGGACTGAATGCAAGCCTCTTGCCTTTTGATTATGGGCCCTGGATTATCAATGGAACAATACTCTTTGTGAGGTGAATTAGAAATCCAGTCTGAACTGTACTAATCGGACTCAGTCGTGTATATATTGTATGTTGTTTGATTCTGTTGGGGACTCCTTGCTGTGGTCATTTGGGATTTGTGTCCCTGAAGAGGGAGGGGGGATTCCTCCAGCAGCCCCCTGCTGATAAGACTGACTTATACTGTTGGGACACATACTGTGAGGAGATGCTGGTGTCATCAACTCCAACTACCTGTGTTTATGTTAATTGAATGAGCTGATCACATTGTCCTCTATATAATGTAGGAGACGGGACGACTCCTATTGGAGCTGCTGCTATTGTGAGAAAATGTCCTGTGATAATTAACTCAGTCTGGGCAAAAGGTCATGTCTCAGTCACCTAGGCTGTATAAAGGATTAGTTAATTAGCTCATGTTAATTAGGTTACGTTTGTATTGTTAGAGTAATATGAGCAGGAGGGTGGAACCTCATCTTCTCCTGTATATAAGACTGTATTCTGGTTCTGAATAAAGTCGGTTCATGTTAGCATCTAAGCAAGTGTCGCCTTGTTTTGTGCTCAGAGAGGTTGGAATACCTGACATCTCTGTATACAGACTGGGAGGAAGTGGTATATGACGGAAGCACTCAAGCGGAGTGTGGGACGTTCCGTGACACCTCCTATCTTGTTTCCCTGTTCATCTGCAAGTTTGGGAAATCAGTTTGAAAAATTCTCAGGCAAGCCTTCCTATGCACGAATGCACGCCCCCATTTTCCATGGTGGGGGGATGTTTATTTACCTTTTTAGGTTTGATTACAAATTTTATGTCTCGGATTCCTTTCATTGAAAGGAGTTCTTCTGGCTTTGGTGTTGAAGTCCAGGTCTTCCTATTTACCTGAGGTAATTTTTACCTTTCACATCAACCATGACATTAGGATCAAGTGTAGTATCTGTTCTTATCAGTTGCCAGAGGAGGCACTGTGCTACTCCCATAGGGGAGAGCTATGCAAATCCAATGGCGTAATTGTGCCTGGAAGGGCGGTCTCAGCAGGGACTACATCTGGTTGCCCGACAGATACTGGGGACCGGTAAGTTGTTGAGTCTGAGTCGTCTGGAAGGGTGCTCCTGGTGAGGATGGGTGCTGTATCGGTCTGGCCAGAGGGCCGGGTCCCTGGCCTTCTGGCCTAGATTGGTGTAGTTCTAGCTCCGGTCAGTTTTTCAGGAGAGAACACTGGTCCCCCTTCCCACCGGGGGGGGCAGTTAGTATTTCCCAAATGTAATTAGGTAGGATTGACGGGAGCGATGGTTGAGCCTCAGGGGTCAGGGGCTCTCCCTAAGCTCTTGGAACTTCAGGCCTTCCTGGCTGGGGTGGGGGCTGCGCTGACTGGACTGTTGGTCAGGGTTGTGACGAAACGCCTGTGGTGAATGTGCCCCTGAAGTGGCAGTTCAGGGGTGCCTTATAATCACTGTGAGTGAGGGTCACTTTGATTTATGGCACCATGGTCACTTCACCATACACACATTTTTCACACCTACCTCTAGGGCCGAGCTTTTTGGCTAGGACCAGGGGAATTTTTTATTCCTGGCCGCAGGGCCGGCCACTGTATTGCACAATGGCCACTTTCACTTCTCCCACTTCCTTCTCTCCACTTTCTTTTAATTTATTCCCTATGTTTGTCACTTTTATGTATTTTTTTGTTTGATGTGTTACACGTTTTGTCACTGTGTGATTAGTAGGGTGTGGGTCCTCGGGCCTACCCTGAACGTCTTGGGAGGGGGTGGACATGGCCTTTTGGCTTGGTTCGCCCTATCTCATGGGGTCTCCCTTCGGGGGAGTCCCACCTGGTACTTGGGTGGGTCTGTTTCGGCAGACCTTCCAGAGAAAGGGGGTCCATCTGGTTTCAGCCAGATGGACCCAGTGAAGTACCTCAGTCACTGTCTGGAGCCTAACGCCCTGGAGGATCAGGGTAAGGTCCTTCCTAGGGAGTAACATAAAAATCAACCATGACATTGTCCTTTTTGTCCCTCTGGCTCAAGTTTCACCAAAGAAAATGTATCTTTACTGTCTGGATGTGGTTTGGGCGGTGTGATTTATCTTTTAGCCACTGCTTCATTCAGAAGTCTGATTCCCTTTGTGTTATTCCATATTGACCCTTTAAGAGTGTTTTGGCTTTTCACACACATTCTTTGTACAGTCAATCCTGATGTAATATACTTTATTTATTTCATACCAACTTTTCACTGTTTAAACACATACTCTACAGTATATACATTTTTTATATGGTAAATATAACACATTCTATTGACAAGCATTACAGTACTGTCATCGGTGCCCAGTGTAAAATACCCTAGAGCAGGCATGTCCAAAGTCCGGCCCGCGTTACGGTTTTGAACAGCCCACCAGGATATCCGGACATATATATTTTTTGTGGCCACCAACGATCTCCCAGCGCCAGGGCCAAAAAAGATATATATATATTGGCTGCCTTGGAGGGGACAGGGAGGAGGCGAGAGGAGTGCCCTACACACAGGAGTATTTTCTGTTTACACGGCAGCCTCTGTAATAGGAAGCCCCTTCTCCGGTGCTGTCATTGGACGACTGTTCTGTCCATCAAAGGAGGCGGGACTTTCTATTAGAGACCACCGAGAAAACAGGAGTTTTTCCTGTATGCAATCTTTTGGTGCTTGTCCTGCCACCCCTGTCCCCTCCAAGACTGCAGGTGGATGGGCATCAATCAGGCTGCACTGATGGCAATGGTGAGTCTCTATTCATGGCAATGGGGGTGCTGCATTCCTAGCAATGTTGGGTGCTGCATTCCTGGTAATGGTGGGTGCTGCTTTCCTGGTAATGGTGGGTGCTGCCTTCCTGGCAATGGGGGTGCTGCCTTCCTGGCAATGGGGGTGCTGCCTTCCTGGCAATGGGGGTGCTGCCTTCCTGGCAATGGGGGTGCTGCACTGATGGAAATTGGAGTGCTGCACTGATGGAAATAGGGATGCTGCATTCATGGCAATGGTGGGGCTGCATTCATGGCAATGGTGGTGCTGCATGCATGGCACTTATAAGGCTGCAGATGGGCACTGACCCCTATTTTGCTTCACAGTTCTTTATTTCAAATGTAAGTTTTTTTCCTGAAAATTCCCTCTTAAAGTGAAGGTGAGTGTTATACACCATTAAATACGGTATATCCAAATAACACGCCCAAGCTCATCTCTTTACTCACACACAGCCACAAAGGCAAGAGAATTCTTGTTGGGCAGTGTATTAGTGCTCGAACGAACACACTTAGACCGAATTTTAATGGTTCAAAGAATGTCACGCAAAATGGTCAACCCTCACGCATGTTCACTTCATCAAATCTGGCCCTCTTTGAAAAAAGTTTGGACACCCCTGACCTAGAGTATCATACACTGCATTGCATGCATTTGCTTTTAGTATGTGTACAATATACTTTTATTTACAGTTACCACTGTAGGGTGGGTAACCTCTAGGGTATCCACACCTTCTGCACTAGCTGAACACCATACTGATTCATCTTTACAGGTACTTTGTTAGATGTGGCTTACAGGAATTAGTGTACTGTACACAACAAAAAGAGGCTAATTTGCAGGACCGGTATGCATCGATAGATTAAAAGGATTTGGCCACATGAGTTTATCTCTGGGAAAAGTAGCTTTAATCTTCCCATTATATCTATCACTAGGGGAAAATTGGCAACCTTTTGGCCTAGGTGAAAAAATATACCAACTGGCCCTTTCACACTGATTTGTTTCTGTGGTAATCTGCATTGTGAAGGTTGGATGTGGTCTTAAAATACAGTATCTCACAAAAGTAAGTACACCCTCACATTTTTGTAAATATTTTATTATATCTTTTCATGTGACAACACTGAAGAAATGACGCATTGCTACAATGTAAAGTAGTGAGTGTACAGCTTGTATAACAGTGTAAATTTGCTGTCCCCTCAAAATAACTCAACACACAGCCATTAATGTCTAAACTGCTGGCAACAAAAGTGAGTACACCCCTAAGTGAAAATGTCCAAATTGGGCCCAAAGTGTCAATATTTTGTACGGCCATCATTATTTTCCAGCCCTGCCTTAACCCTCTTGGGCATGGAGTTCACCGGAGCTTCACAGGTTGCCACTGCAGTCCTCTTCCACTCGTCCATGACGACATCACAGAGATGGTGGATGTTAGATACCTTGCGCTCCTCCACCTTCCATTTGAGGATGCCCCACAGATGCTCAATAGGGTTAGGTCTGGAGACATGCTTGGCCAGTCCATCACCTTTACCCTCAGCTTCTATAGTAAGGCAGTGGTCATCTTGGAGGTGTGTATGGGGTTGTTATCATGATAGAATACTGCCTTGCAGCCCAGTCTCCAGAAGGAGGGAATCATGCTCCGCTTCAGTATGTCACAGTACATGTTGGCATTCATGGTTCCCTCAATGAACTGTGCTGGCAGCACTCATGCAGCCCCAGACCATGACACTCCCACCACCATGCTTGACTGTAGGCAAGACACACTTATCTTTGTACTCCTCACCTGGTTGTCGCCACACACACTTGACACCATCTGAACCAAATAAGTTTATCTTGGTCTTATCAGACCACAGGACTTGGTTCCAGTAATCCATGTCCTTAATCCGCTTGTCTTCAGCAAACTGTTTGCTAACTTGTGCATCATCTTTAGAAGATTTGATGCAGTGTGCGCCATATGGTCTGAGCACTGACAGGCTGACCCCTCACCCCTTTAACCTCTGCAGCAATGCTGGAAGCACTCATACATCTATCTCCCAAAGACAACCTCTGTATATGACGCTGAGCACATGCACTCAGCTTTTTTGGTCGACCATGGCAATGCCTGTTCTGAGTGGAACCTGTCTTGTTAAACCGCTGTATGGTCTTGGCCATTGTGCTGCAGCTCAGTTTCAGGGTCTTGGCAATCCTCTTATAGCCTAGGCCCTAGGCCATCTTTATGTAGAGCAACAATTCTTTTTTTCAGATCCTCAGAGAGTTGTTTCCCATGAGGTGCCATGTTGAACTTCCAGTGATCAGTATGAGAGAGTGAGAACGACATCACCAAATTTAACACCTGCTCCCCATTCACACCTGAGACCTTGTAACACTAACGAATCACATGCCACCAGGGGAGGGAAAATGGCTAATTGGGCCCAATTTGGACACTCACTTAGGGGTGTACCCGCTTTTGTTGCCAGCGGTTTAGACATTAATGGCTGTGTGTTGTTATTTTGAGGGGACAGCAAATTTACAGTTATACAAGCTGTACACTCACTACTTTACATTGTAGCAAAGTGTCATTTCTTCAGTGTTGTCACATGAAAAGATATAATAAAATATTTACAAAAATGTGAGGGGTGTACTCACTTTTGTGAGATACTGTATGTTGTTCACTGTGACACACCTTTTGACATACACATGCTGGGTGCTAAGAAAACAATTTTAAATAATGAGGTCCTTTATGAGCTAACCAAAAGCAATGCTGTCTTAAAGAATGGCATGGACATATCTAAGCAAAATGATACAATATTGTGAACACACAAAGACCTTTCCCACGTAGAAAGTTATTAGAAGTGGATTTACTAAGAATTGATATGCACCTCTGAAAACTCAATACTCAGGAAAAGTAAGGCTGCATGCAGAGGACATTTATGATGCCACCTCTCAAGCCTATGTGCTTCTGTGGCTAAGCTCTTTAATTTCATGTCTGAGTGGCTTGCTTTATTTAAACCCAGAAGAAGTAACAGCTGCTGATTGAATTACACGCACATGAACTTTAATGGCATCCCAGTCTAAAAGCCCATACACACAATACAAAAATCGGAAGTAAATTTTTGTCTGACGAACAATCTGCCGATTTTCAGATCGTTAGTATGGTGCTTTTGACAGCCAATTCCGGTTTTTCGTCAGACAAAAGCTGGATGTGCAGACTATAAAACTTTTGTCGTACATGAACTCAACGTCTGATTTTCGTTTAATTAGTTTTCGTAGGGAAAAAAATAGTAGGAGCAAGACTATGCATGCTCATAAATGAGTCAACACATTACGTCACTTCTGAAATTGTATTCTGTCAAACGAGAATTTTCTTATGGTGAGTAACCTCTTCACTTTCGACATGAGACTAGCATGCAACAAGAAACGGACAAACAGTTGTCCGAAAATCTGATCATGTGTATGAGGCTTTAGTCCATAGGGTTTAATATTGAGTTGGCCCACCCTTTGCAACTATAACAGCTTCAACTCTTTTAGGAAGGCTGTCCATAAGCTTTAGGAATGTGTCTATAGGAATGTTTTACCATTCTTACAAAAGCACATTTGTGAAGTCAGGGACTGATGTTGAACAAGAAGGCCTGGCTCGCAGTCTCTTTAATTCATCCAAAAGTGTTGAGGTCAGGATTCTGTGCAGGCCAGTCAAACATTCCCATAGACCCACTCCTAAGAGAGAGATCTGGGTTCCTGATTAGTAGGATCTCTCTCTTGCTCTGTGACAGAACGACGGTCTGCCTTGTTTCTGTCATTCCTTGAATGATCGCGGGTGACCAGCAGTCATCGCGGCCGCCAGACCCGCTGATTGGCTTCTGCTGTGTCCAATCACAGCGGAAGCGCGTCGCCAGTGGCACATGCGCGCCACAAACTAGGGAGCGCAAACAACGTACAGGTACGATATTTTGTGCAGCCGGGCTGCCTTGCCACAGTATATGTGTGGTGGGTGGTCAGGAACTAGTTAACTATGCTAGTTTTGTATATGAGTTTCCACAGATTTTATGTGAGGTTGGGTTCCACCAGTGTTGGAGTTGATCTATGATGGATACTTTATAATAACAAGAAAGGTTTGGCATTTCCATACCTCTGTCAGTCATATGTCATATATTGAAATATTGAGTGCAAATCTACAGTATTTATTTTCCCACACATATCGGGTAACACATCATTGCATTAAAGTAAGAAATGAGAGCAGTAGTGGGGTAGTAATGGTTCTAAATAAATAGAGAAGTATAGGGAGTAAAAAAAGGGTAAAAACAAATTTAGTGCAGCTATTCTATCCCCTGCAGAGAAATTGACAGGGGGTGGGTGGCGCTACCTTGTGAGGGTACCTTGATTTGCAATATAATGAGCCTCAAAAGGGATCCGGAAAGATGTAATAGTAACTATACCCCCTACTTATGTAATCCCTCTTTAAGTGATGGGTCTAGATATCCAGCGTTAACTGAATATACTGTGCTAACAGGTCTTAGTCAAACCTATATGCAGGTGTACACCGTGTGATTTAATCAACAAAAAAAAAAAAAAAAAAAATTTTTATATTAATTGACAACAAGTCAACAGTGGTAGACCAAACCTCATATAAATAAATAAAACTAAAATAAACCACAGTACAAGATTATATCAATCCCCATGTGTGCCAATATGCTTATAAGCATAAAAGTGAATATAAATAGTCCCAGCTTTAAACATATAGTGCAGAGTTCCACATTAGGTAATATAAGGCTGGTGAAAATTGGTGATCAACTTAGTAAAGAATGGGTAAAAAATAGATCAAAAAATGATGAAAAAATAGTGTAAAATTAATAACAAAATCCAATAGCAACAAGTGAAAAAGCGTCTGTAATAGGTGACTTTCGTGGACACAGCTGATCAGATCCAGTGACTTGCGGTGCTCCCCCTCAAAGATCCCCACTCACCAGCTCCCTACACCCCTGCAGGGGTAGTAGGCATGTAGTATTAGACTCCAATCAGATGTGTATGGGTCCACAGGGTACACCGCTCCAGCTGTAAGGTATCCTTCAGTACGTCCTCATAGGGAAGAAACAGGGCTCCATAGTGTGATACTTTTAAGGTATTTTATTTATCACAATATACAAGAGAACCAAATAAATAAAAAGTTTAAAAACCAAGACAGTCACACAGCTTGTGAGCTAATTCGTATGGAGAGTGCAGGGCATCTAGGATCGTCAGCTGCGCGGCGTGCGCCTCAGCTGCGTTCCACACTCTTCTACTTCCGCGTGTGACGTCAGTGTGTAGCTCCGCCTTACGCGTTTCGTCATCAACGTTATCAAAGGCGCAGCTAGCGTACCTCGTCCTCTGTTATTTAAAGCCAAGCAGTGTATGCGTTCCTCCCACTCTCCTCCCCTGGGTGTGCTTATAGTCTCGTGTCACCTCCCAAGGAATATCATTCCAGAACGGAGAGGAGATCCAATACCATCTATGGGAGCCTGAACTTGATATCTCCGCTTGTCATTAAAAGGCAGACATAACAACATGGTCCTTAGCATCATAGATAGTCATGTTCTATATAACATTACTATTCAAATAACCTATCAAAGTGACTAAGCGATACCACCTCCTACTACAGGCTGTTTGTATGCAGGGAATGGGGGCCTAGTGGAAGCTCAAGGTAATTGCTGTTCTATCCATATTAATAATATCATACTCCTAGCCACACGGGATGTCCGTGCGGATGAGATGTCAAAATTCTAGGTTAGAAAGTGTTCTTACCCCCCGTTATTAGCCCTCTATGGGGTCATTTTCATCAGTTTATACTGCATAGGCCAGATTAAGGGGTTGGTATCGCCATAGTAGATGCACATATATAAAAACATGTAAACAATAATAAAATAAAATAAAATAGAAAATTAAAAGTATTTAAAGATTAATTAATAAGGATATATGTATAACCTTAAAAAAAGAGAGAATTTTTTGAAAAACTTAATTTTGGAAAAATTATTTAAAAAAAAAATATATATATATATATATCAAGGAGATTGTTTAAAAAGGAGGCTATATTGTACATGATGGACCCCTCTATACATATGTATAATGGGATGGTAAACATACTCATGTGTAATGATGTCCTATATGCTAGCAGAACACCCGGCTGTAGCCCCCAGACTGTGTATACACCCCCTCATGTCCTCTCTTGAGGTCAGTACAACATATGGGGGCTCCGCATATATACCCCTGCCCATAGAAACCCTTATCGGAAAAATACCTTAAGGGACTGTGTGCCCCTAGGCTAATGGTGTAGGGGAAAAATTATAGGTGTGCCCTACAAAAGAGGGAAGGGGGGTTACAATACTAGAATCAGTATTAGTTGATCCCCCCAAAGGGCTGATTCATATGGTGATACTAATTAAACAGGTCCATAGTTAAGGATTAGCTATAAAACAGTTCAAATCTATATCCAGATTTAACCCCCTAGGGGCCAGGGATTGTAAACGGTAGATCCATTCGGTTTCATTTTGGGAGATCAGAGTGAGTTTGTTGTTTCCTCTCCAATGATCTTCCACATGATCTATGCCATAAAATACAAGCCCTGTGGGGTCTCTCTGATGCACCTCATCAAAATGTCTAGACAGGTGGTGTTTAGGGAACCCCTTCTTTATATTGTTAATATGTTCCCTAATTCTGACTGCCAGGGGGCGGGTGGTTCTGCCCACGTATTGGAGATGACAAGGACATTCTATGATGTACGTAACGTGAGTGCTCTGGCATGTAATTAATTTTCTGATTTTATATTGTTTATGGTCCACTGTAGATTTGAATGTTGCTCTCTTCCTAGGTTGTGGTTTGCTGACCCTACATGCTAGGCACCTCCAGCATTTATAGAACCCTTTTAGGTCTGTACTGATTTTTACTTGCTTTGGGGGGTCTACAGCATTATGTACTAGGAAGTTACGGAGATTGGGTGCTCTCCTATAGACAAATTTAGGTTTTCTAGGGAGAATTTTTGATAGAACTCTATCCTCTTGTAGGATAGGCCAGTACCTGTGGATAATCCGTTCAACGTCCTTGTATTGGTTGTTATACCCTGTGATGAACAGAATCTCTCCTTGTTCGTTTCTCCTCTTCCTCGTATTATTGAGCAGGGTCTTTCTGTCCATCTTCATAACATCTGATTTCAGCTTAGCTAGGGTGTTGGCTGCATATCCTTTTTTTTGGAACCTCTGGATAAGCATATCTGCTTGTTTATCAAAGTCCGCAATTAAGTCGCAATTCCTGCGGAGCCGCATTAATTGGCCCTTTGGGATATTTCCCTTCCATCTTGGATGGTGGCAGCTGGAGTTGGGTATATACCCATTGCGGTCCGTTTCTTTAAAAAAGGTGTGGGTGTACAGAGATGTTCCTGTCTTGAAGATTTCTAAATCAAGATACTCAATCTTCTCAAGGTTCCACTTTCCCGTAAAAGTGATTCCATATTTGTTAATATTGAGTTGTTGAAGGAATTCCTCGAATGTATCCGGTGTTCCATCCCAAAGGATGATCAGGTCATCAATGTAGCGCCTGTACAGCTTGATTTGGGGGATTTGCTGGTTATAAATGTACTCTTCCTCCCACATATCTAAAAACAGGTTCGCTACACTGGGGGCATAACGTGCCCCCATGGCTACACCTTTGGTTTGTACATAGTAGTTGTTACTGTACCAAAAGTAGTTACATTCCATGGCCATCTTAAGCCCCTCCAAGATGTAGTTGATCTGCTGTTGCTTCATTCCTGTTTTTTCATGCAGCGCCTTCTCTACTCCAGCTAGCCCATCTTTTTGTACAATACTGGTGTACAGTGAGTTGACGTCTATAGTTGCTAGGATCCAATTCCCCTCGGCTTGGATACCCTGTAATTCCTGAATGAGCTGTTGGCTATCCCGTAAGTAGGATTTCCCTTTTTGGACTATTGGTTTAAGGTATTTGTCCAGGTATTCCCCTAGCCTCGAGAATATGGAATTGATCCCACTTATTATAGGCCTGCCTGGTGGTTTATGCAGTCTTTTATGTATTTTTGGTGTATAATACATAATTGGAGTCTTAGTGGACCTTGAGAACAGATATTCAGCCTCTTTTAGATTTAGTATCCCTAGTTTCTTCCCCTTATCAATAAAGGTCTTCAATTTCCTTTGATACTTTTTCTTAGGATTGCTCCTTAATCTCTGGTAGGTGTTCTCTACCTTTAATAAGTTTTCCATCTCTTCCTGGTAGTCCTTCTTGTCCAGGATGACCAGTCCTCCCCCCTTGTCCGCTGGTCTTATAATCACCTCATGTCTTTCCCCTAGTTTTTTAATGGCGTCCCATGTATGTTTCCCTTTTCTGTCTTTCCTTCTTAGGTTTCTCAAATCTTCCTCAACCATCTTTTTGAATGCATTCATGCATTGACTACCTGGTGTCTTTGGGTTATAGATGGAGTTGTTTTTAAGGTTAGTTTGTACATATTCAGGGGTTTCCCATGTCCCATCTCCTTGATTTAAAGCGAAGTGTTTTTTGAGGTTGAGTTTCCTCATAAATTTTTGAAGGTCAATATAAGCTTCGAATTTATCTAGCGTTTTCCCAGGAGCGAACTTGAGTCCTAAATCTAATAACTTGAGTTCTTCGTCAGAAAAAATAGAGGAACTCAGGTTAAATATTCCTTTTCCTAGTATACTCTCCTTCTTTTTCTTCCTACCTCCTCTCCTTCCTCTTGTCTGCCTCTTCTTTCTGGGTAGCCTGGCGTTGGGCCCCTGTTTCTTTCCTGGTTGTATTCCCTCCCGTTGTTGGGATGTGTCCATTCTCCAGGTTCTTGTCTCCCCACTGGTATGGGGTTGCCTAGTCTTCTCGCTCCACCTCTTGGGGGTCCTCCTCCATTCCCCCGTTGTGCTCTCCATCCTGGGGTCCTGTAGGGGACACGAGCTTTCCACCTTCCTGGGGGCCTGTCCTGGTAGTCTTCTCTGCGAAAATCCCATTGGTCTTCATATTCTCTCCCATATGAGGGATGAGAATATTGTACATTTCTTAAAGGCGAGAATCTGTTGTGTGTGGGGACGTTGAACCTTCTAGATGTTCTCTGATCTGAGGGCTCTCGGTAGCTGACCCTCCTCTGGTTGGGTGTATAGCCATAATGCTGAGGCGTTCTTGGTCTCCCTCTAGTGTTCATCATAGGGTATACTGGCGTTCTGGTATACTGGCGTTCCTGGTGGCGGGGTATTGATTTTTTCACAGCTATGTGTGATTTTTTCTGCAGCTATGGACATATTCGGGTACATGCATAATAGAAGTATAGATCTAGGAGGCATTTTTTGTCAAGAACAGGTTACTAATGCACAGGATATGCATAGCCTGATGAGACAACTAAAACATACCCTAGAAAAGCAACTAAGAGTATGGTGGGATGTCGCCACACTAGAGACATATAATACGGCTAAAATGACCCCAAGGAGGCTTAGATGGGATATGCACCCTAATGATAACATCAATGATGCCGGCCTCATGGCGGATTGGTTCTCTTTGTTTAACAAATGTGAAGGAGAGTTACTCCAAAATATTGTCAAAAGAAGACAATTCAAGCTAAGGATGATAGAAACCAATATCGCAGAAATAAAAGGCCTACTAGTACCGTTCGCCAGCCAGAGGGATTACAAAGACAAAGAAAAGGAACTACAGGAACATATTAAAAAGTATGATGGTGAAATACAGGCAAAAAAACAGAAGAAATTCAAAAGGGATGTCCTGGATTACAAAAATAACAGAGTTTATAAATGGCAATCCAATTTGGAAGATGCCAGTAATGACATGGAGGACACCTTAATGGAAGACCCCTCAGAAGAGGGCATTGAAGCTAGAATATTGGGTTTAAGGGAAAATACCCCGCCACCAGGAACGCCAGTATACCCTATGATGAACACTAGAGGGAGACCAAGAACGCCTCAGCATTATGGCTATACACCCAACCAGAGGAGGGTCAGCTACCGAGAGCCCTCAGATCAGAGAACATCTAGAAGGTTCAACGTCCCCACACACAACAGATTCTCGCCTTTAAGAAATGTACAATATTCTCATCCCTCATATGGGAGAGAATATGAAGACCAATGGGATTTTCGCAGAGAAGACTACCAGGACAGGCCCCCAGGAAGGTGGAAAGCTCGTGTCCCCTACAGGACCCCAGGATGGAGAGCACAACGGGGGAATGGAGGAGGACCCCCAAGAGGTGGAGCGAGAAGACTAGGCAACCCCATACCAGTGGGGAGACAAGAACCTGGAGAATGGACACATCCCAACAACGGGAGGGAATACAACCAGGAAAGAAACAGGGGCCCAACGCCAGGCTACCCAGAAAGAAGAGGCAGACAAGAGGAAGGAGAGGAGGTAGGAAGAAAAAGAAGGAGAGTATACTAGGAAAAGGAATATTTAACCTGAGTTCCTCTATTTTTTCTGACGAAGAACTCAAGTTATTAGATTTAGGACTCAAGTTCGCTCCTGAGAAAACGCTAGATAAATTCGAAGCTTATATTGACCTTCAAAAATTTATGAGGAAACTCAACCTCAAAAAACACTTCGCTTTAAATCAAGGAGATGGGACATGGGAAACCCCTGAATATGTACAAACTAACCTTAAAAACAACTCCATCTATAACCCAAAGACACCAGGTAGTCAATGCATGAATGCATTCAAAAAGATGGTTGAGGAAGATTTGAGAAACCTAAGAAGGAAAGACAGAAAAGGGAAACATACATGGGACGCCATTAAAAAACTAGGGGAAAGACATGAGGTGATTATAAGACCAGCGGACAAGGGGGGAGGACTGGTCATCCTGGACAAGAAGGACTACCAGGAAGAGATGGAAAACTTATTAAAGGTAGAGAACACCTACCAGAGATTAAGGAGCAATCCTAAGAAAAAGTATCAAAGGAAATTGAAGACCTTTATTGATAAGGGGAAGAAACTAGGGATACTAAATCTAAAAGAGGCTGAATATCTGTTCTCAAGGTCCACTAAGACTCCAATTATGTATTATACACCAAAAATACATAAAAGACTGCATAAACCACCAGGCAGGCCTATAATAAGTGGGATCAATTCCATATTCTCGAGGCTAGGGGAATACCGGGACAAATACCTTAAACCAATAGTCCAAAAAGGGAAATCCTACTTACGGGATAGCCAACAGCTCATTCAGGAATTACAGGGTATCCAAGCCGAGGGGAATTGGATCCTAGCAACTATAGACGTCAACTCACTGTACACCAGTATTGTACAAAAAGATGGGCTAGCTGGAGTAGAGAAGGCGCTGCATGAAAAAACAGGAATGAAGCAACAGCAGATCAACTACATCTTGGAGGGGCTTAAGATGGCCATGGAATGTAACTACTTTTGGTACAGTAACAACTACTATGTACAAACCAAAGGTGTAGCCATGGGGGCACGTTATGCCCCCAGTGTAGCGAACCTGTTTTTAGATATGTGGGAGGAAGAGTACATTTATAACCAGCAAATCCCCCAAATCAAGCTGTACAGGCGCTACATTGATGACCTGATCATCCTTTGGGATGGAACACCGGATACATTCGAGGAATTCCTTCAACAACTCAATATTAACAAATATGGAATCACTTTTACGGGAAAGTGGAACCTTGAGAAGATTGAGTATCTTGATTTAGAAATCTTCAAGACAGGAACATCTCTGTACACCCGCACCTTTTTTAAAGAAACGGACCGCAATGGGTATATACCCAACTCCAGCTGCCACCATCCAAGATGGAAGGGAAATATCCCAAAGGGCCAATTAATGCGGCTCCGCAGGAATTGCGACTTAATTGCGGACTTTGATAAACAAGCAGATATGCTTATCCAGAGGTTCCAAAAAAAAAAGGATATGCAGCCAACACCCTAGCTAAGCTGAAATCAGATGTTATGAAGATGGACAGAAAGACCCTGCTCAATAATACGAGGAAGAGGAGAAACGAACAAGGAGAGATTCTGTTCATCACAGGGTATAACAACCAATACAAGGACGTTGAACGGATTATCCACAGGTACTGGCCTATCCTACAAGAGGATAGAGTTCTATCAAAAATTCTCCCTAGAAAACCTAAATTTGTCTATAGGAGAGCACCCAATCTCCGTAACTTCCTAGTACATAATGCTGTAGACCCCCAAAGCAAGTAAAAATCAGTACAGACCTAAAAGGGTTCTATAAATGCTGGAGGTGCCTAGCATGTAGGGTCAGCAAACCACAACCTAGGAAGAGAGCAACATTCAAATCTACAGTGGACCATAAACAATATAAAATCAGAAAATTAATTACATGCCAGAGCACTCACGTTACGTACATCATAGAATGTCCTTGTCATCTCCAATACGTGGGCAGAACCACCCGCCCCCTGGCAGTCAGAATTAGGGAACATATTAACAATATAAAGAAGGGGTTCCCTAAACACCACCTGTCTAGACATTTTGATGAGGTGCATCAGAGAGACCCCACAGGGCTTGTATTTTATGGCATAGATCATGTGGAAGATCATTGGAGAGGAAACAACAAACTCACTCTGATCTCCCAAAATGAAACCGAATGGATCTACCGTTTACAATCCCTGGCCCCTAGGGGGTTAAATCTGGATATAGATTTGAACTGTTTTATAGCTAATCCTTAACTATGGACCTGTTTAATTAGTATCACCATATGAATCAGCCCTTTGGGGGGATCAACTAATACTGATTCTAATATTGTAACCCCCCTTCCCTCTTTTGTAGGGCACACCTATAATTTTTCCCCTACACCATTAGCCTAGGGGCACACAGTCCCTTAAGGTATTTTTCCGATAAGGGTTTCTATGGGCAGGGGTATATATGCGGAGCCCCCATATGTTGTACTGACCTCAAGAGAGGACATGAGGGGGTGTATACACAGTCTGGGGGCTACAGCCGGGTGTTCTGCTAGCATATAGGACATCATTACACATGAGTATGTTTACCATCCCATTATACATATGTATAGAGGGGTCCATCATGTACAATATAGCCTCCTTTTTAAACAATCTCCTTGATATATATATATATATATATATATATATATTTTTTAAATAATTTTTCCAAAATTAAGTTTTTCAAAAAATTCTCTCTTTTTTTAAGGTTATACATATATCCTTATTAATTAATCTTTAAATACTTTTAATTTTCTATTTTATTTTATTTTATTATTGTTTACATGTTTTTATATATGTGCATCTACTATGGCGATACCAACCCCTTAATCTGGCCTATGCAGTATAAACTGATGAAAATGACCCCATAGAGGGCTAATAACGGGGGGTAAGAACACTTTCTAACCTAGAATTTTGACATCTCATCCGCACGGACATCCCGTGTGGCTAGGAGTATGATATTATTAATATGGATAGAACAGCAATTACCTTGAGCTTCCACTAGGCCCCCATTCCCTGCATACAAACAGCCTGTAGTAGGAGGTGGTATCGCTTAGTCACTTTGATAGGTTATTTGAATAGTAATGTTATATAGAACATGACTATCTATGATGCTAAGGACCATGTTGTTATGTCTGCCTTTTAATGACAAGCGGAGATATCAAGTTCAGGCTCCCATAGATGGTATTGGATCTCCTCTCCGTTCTGGAATGATATTCCTTGGGAGGTGACACGAGACTATAAGCACACCCAGGGGAGGAGAGTGGGAGGAACGCATACACTGCTTGGCTTTAAATAACAGAGGACGAGGTACGCTAGCTGCGCCTTTGATAACGTCGATGACGAAACGCGTAAGGCGCAGCTACGCACTGACGTCACACGCGGAAGTAGGAGAGTGTGGAACGCAGCTGAGGCGCACGCCGCGCAGCTGACGATCCTAGATGCCCTGCACTCTCCATACGAATTAGCTCACAAGCTGTGTGACTGTCTTGGTTTTTAAACTTTTTATTTATTTGGTTCTCTTGTATATTGTGATAAATAAAATACCTTAAAAGTATCACACTATGGAGCCCTGTTTCTTCCCTATGAGGACGTACTGAAGGATACCTTACAGCTGGAGCGGTGTACCCTGTGGACCCATACACATCTGATTGGAGTCTAATACTACATGCCTACTACCCCTGCAGGGGTGTAGGGAGCTGGTGAGTGGGGATCTTTGAGGGGGAGCACCGCAAGTCACTGGATCTGATCAGCTGTGTCCACGAAAGTCACCTATTACAGACGCTTTTTCACTTGTTGCTATTGGATTTTGTTATTAATTTTACACTATTTTTTCATCATTTTTTGATCTATTTTTTACCCATTCTTTACTAAGTTGATCACCAATTTTCACCAGCCTTATATTACCTAATGTGGAACTCTGCACTATATGTTTAAAGCTGGGACTATTTATATTCACTTTTATGCTTATAAGCATATTGGCACACATGGGGATTGATATAATCTTGTACTGTGGTTTATTTTAGTTTTATTTATTTATATGAGGTTTGGTCTACCACTGTTGACTTGTTGTCAATTAATATAAAAATTTTTTTTTTTTTTTTTTGTTGATTAAATCACACGGTGTACACCTGCATATAGGTTTGACTAAGACCTGTTAGCACAGTATATTCAGTTAACGCTGGATATCTAGACCCATCACTTAAAGAGGGATTACATAAGTAGGGGGTATAGTTACTATTACATCTTTCCGGATCCCTTTTGAGGCTCATTATATTGCAAATCAAGGTACCCTCACAAGGTAGCGCCACCCACCCCCTGTCAATTTCTCTGTATTATTAACTCACCCCTTCGGTGGTAAGTGTTAGGGGAGGCTGCAAGCCTTCAGGTCCGTGAGCGCGGAAACCCTTTTCTTAGTTTACTTATTCTATCCCCTGCCCCTGCTATTTTTAAGAATTGAATTGGACACTGCAAATAGCAACCCAAGTGACCAACTCCATTTTTTGGTCAGCAGGGACCAGTAGTAGACAGAGCATAGACTGGAGGCCTTGAATTAGTGGTATGACAGTGTGGTTTTTAAAAAGCCAAAACTCAGAAAGGGAATATCATCTCTACACTTACCTCCTGCTGTCCCTTTTAGTTATGCTACCTGGAAACTCTCCTTTAATAAATAATGCAATTTATTTAGTATTTTTTCTATAAATTATTATTTCATGTCATCAATGTATTTATTATATTGCTCTTTTGAAACTGACTGTGCCTATGTTTTTCTAGCTCCATAAAATGAATCCACTAAAATGTAAAGTCCGTCTGAGATCACCATTCATTTCAGTCCTGGAACAGTTAATGGTTATGATTTATAATGAGATTGCAGATTTGAAAGAGGAGTAAGATAATCTTGAGTAAAAGCCTAAAGCATGCCAAAATGAACACATTATTATATTCTTGAGGCAATGTAAACCACAAAGCTTTTAAAAAAAGAGGGTTTGTATGTGCTGGAGAAATTATTAGTAATACGTATTTTCTGCAGAATAAACCCTGAGCAGGATACACTTTTACCTTTACTATGACAAGTGAATTGAGGGTGTAAAGTCACATGAAGGAGATTTGCCATTAATTGCACTATTCATAATTAACATGTAGAATTAAGCCAATGGAAAGGAGGGTGCAATAAATTTGCCTGTAGATAATAAGGAAATATTTAAACATCCCGGCAGTGTAACTGGTCATTATAAACATCTCATAATGAGTGATTCAAAGTGAGTAGTAGGTATTTACGTTGTTTTGCCTCATCTCCTAGTTGAATTAATCAGGTATAATTTAGGTATGAAAAAATGCCTATTTTTTGTGCCTTAGCACCATCTAGTGGTTTTTCTTATAGCCTTTAGTGAAATAATTAGGTACAGAGAACATTTTATGATTATGCTATTATCTGTACCATGAGAGTCATAAATTTGTTTTTGTAATATGCACAGTAGCAATATTGTACTCTTTATGAAATCTAAAGCCTTGTTTAGTTTCAACCTTTTAAATGGATGTGCAGCATAAGCCTAACTTACATCTGATACACCATCCAATTATACTATATTATCAAACAAGGAGTATATCATTTAACATCTGTGTTGCTTTTTAGGGACTGCATATTGTCATAACCATTTTTATCAAAAAAAGCTAGAGATTCATATGGTAATAACAAATATCTGAAGGTACTTATGTCACATTACTTACATTTCTGTAATTTCTGTTATTCCTATCGGCAGTTCCCTTTCATGAGGCTTTTAAAAGTGTTACAAAAGTTTCTGTAATACCGTATATGGGATAATATTCTTGCTATTTTGTCTAGTTTCAGAGGTTTGCCTATATCCTGGGAATTCATTTTCATATATCTATTATGCCACCGGGAATATATTCTTTTGTAGCATTATCTCAAACTGCTGGTTACTTTCTCATTGTTCCAGCCAGTGTAGCAGGGACTTTGGGTATGCATGCACTGTTCACTGGCAGTAGTTTCAGATCACCTCTTACAAAGATCTTACAAAGATCTCAAATTATTATATATTTTTTCTTATTACTGCACAAAGTAGTAGACAAGGAAAACTGTTATGTCAACTCTGTGAAAGCCAATATATATGCTCTTGAAAGGTAGAGGCTGAGCTACAGATCCCTGAATGGGTGGGTGTACAGGGACAGTTCCTTGGCCCTCATCCACCAGCAACATAATCACTCCCAGAATTTCAAAATCACTTATTTTGATCCTCATCATGTTTAATTGACAATTTTTCCTTGTCTTGTTTTATGAGCATGTGAAACATAAAAGTGCCAATACAGGCGTGTTACAACTCCATAAAAGACTGTAAAAATACAATATTTAAAAATACTTAGGCAATTCATATTTTCAGATTTTTAGTAACTGGTCATATATCATTTTCCATCTTGCAAACTTTTTGAACCATCTCATAAAAGCTGTAAACCGTATAAATTAAAAAAAAAAAATATTGGCGACCCATACATTCATTTTTTCTTATCTGGCTGAAAGATGCAGAATAAGTTTAATGGAGTCACATGCAGCTCAGAAAATACTCTTTACATTTTCCTGCCTTAATCTTGGGAATTCTGGGGAAATCCTGTAGCACTCTTCTGGTGTAGTTCTTTTTAAAACTACCTGCACCTAATTCAGGCAAGCCTTTGCACAATTTCTGATACCAGTAACTTCATATGCACTAGATTCAGGTAGTTCTTATTATTGCCACTTTAGGGACCTGTCCCTGTGGCTGCAGCAGATAGCGCGCAGGTTAGTAAACTTGCAGTATTTAAGACCAACCTTGGGCTGGAGTATAGACACCAGTGCTAGTGTACATAATAAGGCATTTTGTACTGGAAAGCTGTCATAACTGTGCCAGATTCCCGCACAGGGCTCATGCCTGCTAGGATGCCGATGGCTTCCTACCAAACGATAACTCAGCACTGGCCAATATTCAGCTTTCGGCTAAAAACTGAATGTAAGCAAAGGGGCAGGGGCGCTGGATGACATAATTATCCAAGTATGGCAAAACCAATATTTGAGCAATAAGTCACACACGAAGAGGACCTGATGGGTAACTAGTCTGAGTTCCAGCTGCTAGCTTAACGCTGAATGTAGCAAAGGGATGGGGATGCTGGATGACATACTTGCACATGTATTGCAATACCTATATTTGGACAATGATGAGTCACACAAGAGGTGAAAACTAGTCTCAGCGTTCCCCATCAGACTGCACCCACCCAGCTCCACACCTGCCCACTGCCATATGCTGTCAGTCATTGGCAAAGCAGATCTAAGGGGGCTAGTCTCTCAGTTCCACTTACCCCACTACAAAACTCCCTCCACCATGCACCTGTCTAAGTGACAGGTGGAGTTGCCTAGGAAAGGGGCTCACTAATGCTGAGCTGCTTAGAGGGCAAAGTGTCCAGTGTGGACACGCCACCTTTAGTGCTGCCACCTTCTAAGACAGATTCATCTAACCGTTCCTGGTAGGTAAACAAATTAGTTGCAAACCTCAATAATTTTTAGTGCATAGATACGGGGGAATTTTTAAGAGTGTCTGCAACACTTGTTATGTATTCCCCCAATACAGTATGTCTCTGTAAATATACACAGAAAAGAGACTCAAATTCCATGTGAATCAAGTAAATTAACTAAATGAAAAGAATGTGTCCTCACTGGCCCCGAGTAATAGTGGCTGTCTGCTTGTCTATTAAAATTGGTTACAATCCTAGGTCACAAGTCTAAAAAAAATAAATCCCAGTCTAGTGATATAAACATCTTTTCAGTGGATTGTTCTGTGTTATTGTTTCTAGTGGAACAACGTTGCCCAGCTAATCAGCTTTAAAACTTGACACACATCCATGACTTAATTTACAGTGCCTTGAAAATGTATTCATACCCCTTGAAATTTCCCACATTTTGTTATGTTACAACCAAAAGCGTAAATGTATTTTATTAGGATTTTATGTGATAGACCAACACAAAGTGGTACATAATTGTTAAGTGGAAGAAAAATGATTAATGGTGTTCATTTTTTTTTTTTTACAAATATCTGAAAAGTGTGGCGTGCATTTGTATTCAGCCCCCCCCGAGTCAATACTTTGTAGAACCACCTTTTGCTGCAATTACAGCTGCAAGTCATTTTGGGTACCTTTTGCACATTTTTGCCCATTCTTCTTTGCAAAATAGCTCAAACTCTGTCAGATTGGATGGCAAGTGACTGTGAACAGCAACTTTAAAGTCTTGCCACAGATTCTAAATTGGATTTAGGTCTGGACTTTGACTGGACCATTTTAACATATGAATATGCTTTGATCTAAACCATTCCATTGTAGCTCTGGCTGTACGCCACATATAGCGTTATGGCTTTCTTGCCACACTTCCATAAAGACCAGATTTGTGGAGTGCACAACTAATTGTTGTCCTGTTGACAGATTTTCCAACCTGAGCGGTGGGTCTCTGTAACTCCTCCAGGGTTACCATAGGCCTCTTGGCTGCTTCTCTGACTAATGCTCTCCTTGCCCAGTCTGTCAGTTTAAGTGAACGGTAATGTTTTGGTAGGTTTGCAGTTTTGCCATACTCTTTCCATTTTCAGATAATGGATTGACCAGAGCTCCTTAAGATGTTCAAAGCTTTGGATATTTTTTAATACCCTAACCCTGCTTTAAACTTTTCCACAACTTTATCCCTGGCCTGTCTGGTGTGTTCAGTGGCCTTCATAATGCTGTTTGTTCACAAATGTTCTCTAACAAACTTCTCAGTGCTTCACAGAACAGCTATATTTATACTGAGATTAAATTACACACAGGTGGACTCTATTTACCAATTAGGTGACTTCTGAAGGCAATTGGTTCCACTGGATTTTAGATGCTGTGGGGGTATTAGAGTAATGGGGGCTGAATACAAATGCACGCCACACTTTTCAAATAATTATTTGTAATATAAATTGAAAACGATTTATCATTTTCCTTCCACTTCACAATTATGTACCACATTGTGTTTGTCTATCACATAAAATCCCCCAAAAAATACATTTACCTTTTTGGTTGTAATATGACAAAATGTGGAAAATGTCAAGGGGTATGAATACTTTTTCAAGGCACTGTAACTGTCATACTTTATAACTATATTTTTAGATTACCCAAGGAAATGTAGACACTGTCACTTGAGTTAAAGATGGGGAAAAAACATTTTTGTTTATGCTTGATATAAAACTTCTGCAGTCCTTGATTAGGCACCTCGCTTTGGATCCCCATGTTCTACCATAGCAAATTACTACCAGTACTTCTTTTTGATCTTTTAATAGCCAAACATAAATTGTTTAACACTAAAATGTTAGGTAGCCCAATATCTTTGAGGCCCAGCGAGTATTAAAATAAATTACAGCTCTGGCTGACCTACTCTCTGAAGTTTCTTCCACAAACGTACACCTTCCCAACCAACACTGCTGCCGCATCATTGCATCATCCAGCCCACTTCCTGTGAGCCCAAAGTATTGAGAGGCTTTAGGGAAGGGGGTGGCAGGGTGTTTAAAAAAAACAGAGTTTTTCTTTAACGCTACATTCGGACACTTATCCACTCACACCTCTTGCTTAAATTGATCCTTCCCTGGCAAGCCATGTTTGGTCCCATTCCTTCCCTGATAATCAATCTCCTAGTAATATTTTGACTTTTGAGGAGTTCTGATCCCTTTCATATAGAAATTGTTGGGGTACGTGTTATCACAACCCTATCCGCTTTGAATTTGTACCTATTTCCCCCAAAATTACCGGTGGTTTAAATGCCTTCATCTAAATTGACCTTAGAATCTATGTGAGTTACTTGTGTGTTTGCTAAGGACATTAGACTGTAAACCCCACTGGAGAGGGGGATGGACATGTAAGCTGCAAAGATCTGCATTCACTTAGACATACCTCATGCAGCTCTTTCAGCATGTATGAAATATTACATTTGTATATAGAATTAAATGTTTATACCTTTCATTTACCAATGCAGAATACAGTGTTTGAAGTAGTGCATCTCACTGCAAAGCAGTCTTAAGTCATTTACTGTAAGTCTGCCCACTTTAAGCTTCTGAAAGTTATAAATTATTGCCTATCACTGTTTTGTATTGTTGGTTAATCAACCCATTAGTACTGTATCTTCTATACAGTAAGTCAACTCTCTAAAATCTCCTAAACTCTTATCTAAATGGAAATAAATTATAAACTAGCAACATTGTGATGCTGACACAATGACTGCACAGCATAAAAGCACATTATTAATTTTAATATGTGAGAAAATAAACACAGCTTTGCTTAACTTGCTGAATAGCATTGTTGCAAATTGTATAATGTAGATGTTTGTGACTAGCTGTGCAGCTCTACAAGTTCATTGCTGCCATTGGCACTCTATACCTGCTGTTCATTCAAATTGTAAGATACACAGAATGATTGCTGCACTTCCCTTCAGCTGCCATCTAAAGGTACTACTTTAAATTTCAATATTTCAATACAATAATTCATCCTACTTTCAATAGCCTATTGTTCCATTGTATAACATCTGTTTTTATAGAGTGAGCAGCTGCTGATGACGTTGCTGACTTGGTGAATTAACACTTCATTTTCAGTTTACTCATATATCAAAATTTTGCCAAAAAAAAAAGGGGGGGGGGCAGACGTTTTTTTTTTTTTTTTTTTGGTATTTACATGCTCATAGATAGCAATGTTTCTTCACAACGTTATTTGTGTGTACAAATGTATAATAATGTATACCTTATTAAAGCACTAAAAGGCTCCATTCACATTTGCGAATGGAGCTGTTTAAAATTAGCTGTGGGAGACCACTCTAGATATGCCAGCTTCTGCCTCTTTTCGTATGTTTGTCGGGTTTTATTGCTGCCTGTCACCCAGCTAGGTAGTCTCATTATCTCATTTTTTCTTTATGACCATTGTCACTGAGGCAGAAAGTAATGGAGATTCAAAAATTCACAGTTATCACCAGAAATAGAGACCCAATGGGGACACCTTTTATTAGTGGCAACTTTTTAAGAAGGGACTTCCTCTCTTTTTGTAGAGAATGTGTCTCACCTTATATATCTAAGAGGATACAGTCAACAAACCTTTCCTTACTCTATCTTAAACAAAAAAAAATGTTTGGGTTATACATACCCTTTAACCGGTTCCCGACAGGCTCACGTACTTTTACTGCAGCAAAATGGCATTACTGCGCGAAACCCCGTAGGATTTCCCTTCCCGTACAGATTTGTGTGTGTAACCACACAAATCCCTGTTCTGTCAGGGGAGAGTAGACATATCCTTTGTTCCTACTAAGTAAGGACAACGATATATCCCCTCCCCCAGTCAGTCCTATCCCCTCACAGTTAAAATACATCTAGGGAACACATTAACCCCTTGATCGCCCCCTAGTGTTAACTTCTTCCCTACCAGTGACGTTTACACAGTAATCCGTGCCTATTTATAGCACTGATCGCTGTATAAATGTCAGTGGTCCCAAAAATGTGTCAAAAGTGTCCGATCTGTCTGTCGCAATGTCGCAGTACCGCTAAAAATTACAGATCACTGCCATTACTAGTAATAAAAAAATATATAAAAATTCCATAAATCTTTCCCATAGTTTGTAGACGCTATAACTTTTGCGCAAACCAATCAATATACGCTTGTTGCGATTTTTTTTTTTTTTTTTTAAGAAAAATACATAGAAGAATATATATAAGCCTAAACTGATGAAGAAATGTGTGTTTTGTTTTTTGTTTTTTTTTAAATTTGGGGAATATTTATTATAGCAAAAAGTTAAAAATATTGTTTTTTTTTTTTTTCAAAATTGTCGCTCTTTTTTCGATTATAGCGCAAAAAATAAAAAGCGTAGAGGAGATCAAATACCACCAAAAGAAAGCTCTATTTGTGGGAAAAAAAGGACGCAAATTTTGTTTGGGTACAGCATTGCATGACCGCGCAATTGTCAGTTAAAGTGACACAGTGCCAAATTGTAAAAAGTGATCTGATCAGGAAGGGGGTAAAATCTTCCAGGGCTGAAGTGGTTAAATAACTACTAATGGGGTATCATGGGAGCGAGACTAAAGCCTGCTGTACACGACTCACTGGTTGCTTTGACATGCACCATTTTTTCCAATGGTGTACAATACAATGTACAGTGTATTACCATGCTTTATGGTGCACTGCAACACATCTGCATTGGTTAGAAATGTGTTTAACACACGAATGCGAATATGGTGCATTGTGTTACTGCAATTCACTGTAATGGATGGGTCTGAATGGAATTTCTTTATTAACTGCTCAATTAAAATGATCCTTTAATTTACACATTAGAATTAACCACTTAAGCCCCGGAAGATTTGGCTGCTCAATGACAAGAACACTTTTTACAATTTGACACTGCGCTGTTTAAACTGGTAATTGCGCAGTCATGCAATGTTGTATCCAAATGAAATTTGCGTCCTTTTTGTCCCACAAATAGAGCTTTCTTTTGATGGTATTTGATTGCCTCTGCAATTTTTATTTTTAGTGATATAAACGGAAAAAGACCAATAATTTTGAAAAAGAAATGATATTTTCTACTTATTGTTATAAAAAAATCCAATAAACTCAATTTTAGTCATACATTTAGGCCAAAATGTATTCAGCCACATACCTTTTGTAAAAAAAATAATAATAAGCGTATATTTATTGGTTTGCGCAAAAGTTATAGCGTCTACAAACCTGGGTACATTTTTTGGAATTTACGCAGCTTAGTCATTTCTTGAGGTGCTAAAATGGCAGGGCAATACAAACCCCCCAAAATGACCCCATTTTGGAAAGTAGACACCCCAAGGAAATTTCTGAGAGGCATGATGAGCCCATTGAATATTTTATTTTTTGTCACAAGTGATTGAAAAATGACAAAAAATATATAAAAGTTACACAAAGTTGTCACTAAATAATACATTGCTTTCACATGCCACGGTTGTATGTGGAATTACACCCCAAAATACATTCTGCTGCTTCTCCTGAGTATGGGATAACTCACACGTGAGATTTTTTGGCAGTCTAACCACATACAGCACAACCCCCCCCCAAATGACCCCATTTTGGAAAGTAGACAGCCCAAGCTATTTGCTGAGAGGCCTCACATGCATGGTGTAATTGCTGTTTACATATGACACCAGACTGACGCTTGCGTTTGCCTTTGTGCGTGAGCATGGGGGGACAGGGGTGCTTTTTATTTTTATTTTTTTAATTTTTTTTATTGTTTAATTTTCTTTTTTTATTTTATTTTTAAACTGTTCCTTTCATTTTTTTTTTTTTCATTTTTATTGTCATCTCAGAGAATGTAAATATCCCCTTTGATAGCAATAGGTAGTGATAGGTACTCTTTTTTTGAAAAAATTGGGGTCTGTTAGACCCTAGATCTCTCCTCTGCCCTCAAAGCATCTGACCACACCAAGATCGATGTGATAAAATGCTTTCCCAATGGCGCTGTTTATATCCGGCGAAACCAAAGTCATGAAATGCTCATAACTTCCAGTTTCTTAGGCCATAGAGATGATTGGAGCCGTTCTGGTCTCCGATCAGCTCATAGAGATGATTGGAGATGATTGGAGCCGTTCTGGTCTCCGATCAGCTCTATGGTCAGCTGGCAGAACCACCGGCTGCATTCTCGGGTTCCCTGTTGGGACAGTAGAGCTGGAGAAAACCATAGAAAACGGTGGGAGGAGGGGGGGCTTTCCATCCCACTTTTTGTAAAAGCAGTCTAGAGGCTAATTAGTCGCTAGGATTGCTTTTACATGAAAAACCGCTGACTGAAAAGAATGATAACAAGATGATACCTAAACCTGCAGGCATCATTCTGGTATAACCACTCAAGGTCCAGCAAAATACCAATATGTTGCTGGTCCTTGTTGGGCATATATTGTAATGTTCTTTTTTGAGATTGATCGGTGGGTATGCCCACCATTAGAATACCACCCTTCATACACCCACTTCTAATGATGGGCATACATGCACCATTTTTTTTAATGGTGGTGGTGAAATTACCTCCCACAGCGGTGAAGTCACTGATTTGCGTATTGTGAGAGCATACGCTGTTGCTGTCAATAAATCAGTGCTGCAGTTGAGTGGTGTACCTGCTAAGCAAATGATTGTTAACAATAGAACAAAGTAACATTACAGTATAACAGTAAGACATACCATACCTGCAAAGCAAATACAATAAAACATAGTAAAAATAAAACATTTTTTAACGCAATATGTGCCTAAATAATATATGCCAAAGCATGGGGGCAATCCGCCCCTAATGCTAGGAGCAAATCGCTCTCCACCCATGCCCCCATGCTTTGGCATATATGCTCTTTTTTTTAACTGTGGTGGTGAAATCACTTCCTACAGCGCTGGAGTCATGGCTTTATGTATCGTGGGAGCAAACACTGTTGCTGTCAGAATAAATAAACCTGTGCTGCAGCTAAATGGCGTACCTGCTAAGCAAATGATGGTTAACAATAAAACAAAGTAACATTACAGTATAACAGTAAAACATACCATACCTGCAAAGCAAATACAGTAAAACATAGTAAAAATAAAACATTACAGTTCTAAAATACAGGAACAATAGATATAGAACAATAGAGTGGACAATAGAGAGAGAAGAAAAATAAAACCACAACTATTTTTGTTTTTTTTGTGGGTTTTTTTTTGCACTTTTATATAAACTGTAAATATTCCAGATTAGGGTCTCTCAAAATGTGATAGCCATCTCATCTTTCAAGGACCCTGTGCAAGTGTGCCCTAGGACTGTGTAGTGCTGTACCCTATGCTAATACTCCACTAGTGTGTGGTAGCGTTTGAAACAGTCACTGATGCAGAGACCAGGTTGGTCAGGACAGGAGGGACAATAATAGCGGGTGTCACGCCTAAATCCGCGTTTTCTGCAGACTTGACATCTTCTTTGGGGTGTTCTGTGGGCAGGGGTACCAGGGAGGACATACGAAAAATGCCTCTCATGCAGCTGGCTCACTGCATTTGCGTTGGGAAGGTGGGCCATAGCACCGTCTGGAAACCGAAGGGCTGTGACGATCTCTTCCTGGGATTTTAGGAAGGATCCAGTTCATCCTGAAGCTTTGTATAGCACAAAAGCATTCAGCAGAGCCAATAAAAATATACAGACACTTTTTTATACCAGAGTCTGGCCTTAGAGACAATTAGGTACGGTGCCAAAAACTGGTCATTGAGGTCCACCCCTCCCATGTTAAGATTGTATTCGTGGATACAGAGGGGTTTTTCCACAACACCAGTCGCTGTAGGAATTTGGACTGTTGTATCTGCGTGAAGGAAGGACAGAAAGAAAACATTACGTGAATCTCTCCACTTCATTGCTAACAAATTATTACATTTCAAGCAGGCTGTCTTCCCCGTCTAAGTCAGGACTCTACAAGCCGTTGGGGGAAGCCCCGGCGATTAGATCGCACCGTGCCACATGCACCAATTCCACAATCAAAAAGGTGACTAAAAATTGGGACGTATGTGTAATAATTGTGCACATACAAATGGTACCTCTTTCTGAATAAGGGTGACACCATGTCCCACACAATCATACCAGCGCTCCCTGTGTGCTCTGGGCAGTTCTCCGGCTCCACGTGATTATCTCTTCGCTCGTGAACCATAAAACTAAATCTATAGGCTGTTGCCCTGTCACAGAGCTTATAAATCTGGACCCAATATCTGGCACACTTGCTGGGAAGATACTGTTTGATAGACAAGCGGCCAGAAAACGTAATCAGGAACTCATCAACGCAGACAGCTTGATCGGGAGTAAACAAGGTTGCAAACTGTTGGTTGAAGTGGTTTACGAGGGAGGGAATTTTGTGGATCTGATCGTATCCAGGGTCACCCCAAGGACAACAAAGTTCATTGTCATTGAAATGCATGAACCACAAGATCTGCTCGTATTGTGTCCTGGTCATGGAGGCAGAGAACACGGGCATTTGGTGAATTGGGTCAGTGGACCAATATGACCGCAACTCACTCTTTTTAGTTATGCCCATGAGGAGGGGTAGCCCAGGAAGGTCTTAAATTTGGAAACCGTAATAGGTTTTCAATCTCTGGCAAGGGTCCACTGGGGATTAGCGGCGATGAATTGACCAGCATACAGATTGCTTTGGTCCACAATGGATCTATAGAGAGGTAAAAAACAGTGAATAAAAATCATGTGACGTAAAATCAACTGTTTCCACCTGAATTCTGGGTTACCCAGTGAATGGGGGAAGCACAGGTGCTGCAGAAGTCGTGGGCTCCCAATTCAGATTGGCAAATGCAGCAGGAAAGGCACTATGGGCTCGAAGGGCCTGTGTTTGTCGTCTTCTTGGTGGCTGCGGGACACTAGTTATTCTAGCCACCTCACCAACTTGAACTGCACTTATGGGACTCGCCACGTCATCAAGTGTTACTGCAGTGCTGGATGTATGACCAGGATGTACTAGGCCGCTGGTGCTTGTCAGTTAACCAGAAGGATGAGAGCAGCACTAGTACTGGCTCTCTGCACCATATGAGAGCCCCGTGGTTCTTGCACCTGAACAACAGCAGAAGAACAGGGTCAGGTATGCCTGACCTTGGCAGGGACCACTACTTTGTCGTCAGAGCTATCTGTCAGGGTGCCGCTGCTGTCTACTGGTTCATATTCTGAGCCAGAATCGGACAGATGGGTGACTTTCTCTTCACTCTCATCTGTCAGGCTCAGAAACGTGTAGGCCTCTTCACTAGTGTACCTTCGATTGGACATTTTGGCCTCTAAATTTACTGGCACACTAGTGAGACTCGAAGGAAAAAAAGAGCACCTGACTGTCAGCGACTGCTTCAAATGCTACCAAGAAAACTGTTGGCACTCGCAGCGATCAGCCCTGACTCTGCGAATGCTGCACTTGGCTGGGCTGGGTGGAGATGCTAAACGCAGGTGCTATTAGGTATCTGGGCTGATCCCACTAACGCTGCATTTTTGGGAACCCTAAACTACTGGGGACGCTAGTATAGATCTGATCAGATATTGATCCATTCAGACATTATACTACTAAGGGTGGTGTGTATGGTACGTGCGTGGGTGTTAGCACTACTGGCACTAATCTGACACTGGGGTAACGCAGACCCTGACTGACGCTAAAAACAAACTGATATCACCCACCGGGTGATCAGGGGGTTACACCTTTATTTAGGTAATATACGGTGGGTTCCCTGGCGCTATAAAAAAATAACTAGCTAACCAGCGTCACCCGTGACACTAATACGGTGATCACTGGTGACGGGATGATCAAGGGGTAAACCTTTATTAAGGGGTTTTGGGGGGTTCCTAGACCTATCTGGGTCTACCTCTAAGTACCCTAACACTGATTATTGTCACAAATGACACCAGTACAGTGATCAAAAAATATATGAACACTGCACTGGGTGACACAGTGACAGGGAGTGAAGGGGTTAACTGGGGGGGTGGTCGGGGGGTGACAAGTGTGCCTATGTGTACTGTGTCAGTGTAGTGTTGGTGCAACTCTGAGATGTCTTCTCTCCTCTCTCTGGAATGGAAAAGAGTTACACGAGGTGAGATGACATCACTTCCCCTGCCTGTGTTTACACTTACACAGGCAGGGGAGGATTTCATTCGCCAGAACCGTTCACCAGGCCAGAAATCACCGATGTACAGCTATGACGCTTCGCCCAGCCGTGCCAACCTGCAGCAGTATAACTGCGGCGGCTGGTCCAGAACTGGTTAAAGTCATTTGCTGTGTACTAGCATTTATAGATTTCATACCGGCAGTAGTTAAAAACATTTTTGTTTATCAGGTTGCAGTACAGATTTTCTTTGTATTGCATCCATTGTGTGTATTATTTTGCTTTTGACCTTGCAGCAAAATGTATTTATTTGAGTCAGGGAAGTATTAGTAACTCTGTTTTAACTATTAATAAATGGCTTTAGAAATTATACTTTGTGGGTGAAACTTCTGGAAGCGTTTCTGTAAAATATCAATAATTCTTTCAATATTTTAAAAAGGCCAGTATATCCTTACACTTATTTCCATAGATGTTTGTATTTTTATAATTGACCTCAATAAATGTATAATTAGAAACTTTTAAGATCTAATAGAATTTATTATGTTAACAAGTTTACATTTCTAACTTTTCTTATTGAATATATATCGCCGTGTAAGTTCTAGATTAAACTGGAATCTTGGGTATGTTCAGAGAAACTGGAAATATGTTGTTTGTTTGACTGCCCTGTGTTGGAACAGAGGGTTGCCAACCCTACAGATCTCAGGTTTTACTTGATTTGTTTGGCCAGTTCTTTGCAATATTCCATGTTTTGGGAGTTTGTTGTAAAAACAGAGCTCTTAAAGCGTTTGTAACCCTAAAAAAATTGGATCATATTACTTTAAAGCATGTTAAACAGTACAGTGCTTGTGCTGTGTCATTTGGCCCCCTGTGTCACCTGAAATACCTGGCTGATTCTGCCCTCCCCCTGTAAACTGACCACAGTTTCTCATGGCTGCTGAGCCCTGACACCGTGTTCAGTTTACGGGCCTCCATCATCCGCAGCTCTCTTCTGTCCTCTTTCACCCTCCACTCCCTGGCTGTCAACTAGTCACAGTGCCCCCCCCCACTCCCTCCTTTTGCTGAAATTAAAGTATAAATGACATGCAATCCCTACTGTTAGAAAGCGTCCTATGCTGCAGTGTCTGTGCTTTGTAAAAAAGATGCCAATTTCTACCTGAATTCACAGCACCACTCGGCGCTCACGTGACTCCTCGCTGCTCCCGTCCTCCCCGGCTGACATCTTGGCTCTCTACTCCCGACTGACGTCAGCCAGTGATTCTTTGTCCCTCCCGCTCACCGCTGTGAATTCAGGTAGGAATGGGCATATTTTTTACAAAGCGCATACACTGCAGCATAGGACACTTTTTAACAGAGGGGATTGCATGTAATTTACTAAGTGGCTTAACAACCACTTTACGTTTAGGAGAAGAAAAGGAAACATTTGAAAATGTCTATTTTTTTTTATTGGGGTTTTCTTTCACTTCCTGTCTAATTGACCACCTGTCACAAGGACAGAAACAGTGGAAAAATCTCCCACCAAGCACATAGACAGCAATAAAAAGGACAGATATACTTGAGCCCTGTTCCAGTCTGCTAAAACTGACATATTTTGTGACCTGCATAAGAGATTTCTCCTTGCTTCCAGCCCGGTCTCTGCTAAAATAGTAAGCAATAAAATCCTGACAGGGGCTCTAACACTTCCCCAGTCTAAATTAAAAATGAAAAAGAAAAGTTTGAGTTGCTCATAAAAGCTAAACTATAGTTGCATACCAAATGCCATGCTATGCAGCTGGAATATTATCCTCCAACCTATAGACACACACACACTTTTTTAATATTTTACTAGCTTTAATTTCTTTTGAATAATTGCCAATCCCAGGTATCTGTGGTTCAAAACTGAAGTTTCCCTTCAAACTAAGCATTGCATTAATGTTTCCATGCATTGAGGTGTGCTGTATTATGACTTCCTATTCATTTTGAATTGGCTTGCAGTGCACGTTAAAGTGGATGTAAACCCACCACTCACTCAGTATAAACGAATGGCACAGTATTAATGTATATATACATGCAAGCCTTGCAAATGTCACCCCCTTCCACAGTAGGAGCCCCGCAAAACTCTGGAATCAGTGGGTGGGTCTCTTTGGCAGAGCTCGATTGGCAGAGTCGTGCTGTCACATGACTCCCCGCCCACCTCTACACTCCTACTCTTCAGTCACACTTATCATGCCCCATGATGCGTAACATCCAGTCAAAACTCAGGAAAGGCACCACATGACTTTAGCATGCCCAATCATGCTGAGGTGTGGAGCAGCCAATCCTGGGAGAGCTGGAGAAGAAAGGAGGAGGAATGTGAAGCTGGAATCGTAACACGCTCTCTGCTCGTTCGTGAGATAAAGAAATGTCAGTCACAGCAGTGGGGGATGTGGTGACACAAACTTATCTGTGTGTTGTTTTTTATCTTACTAAAAAAGACAAGAGGATTGCTCAGAGCTGGATTAATTCTTTCTGGCAAGACTGGGCCCAGATGACTTGACATCCTCTACTGTACCAGGTAGAAGTCTTTATTAAAAAAAAAAAAAAATCAAGTTTACATCCACTTTAACAGACAGAAATCATACTTGACACTTTTTTTTAATGCAAAGCATTGCTGCTGTGAATTGCGTTGCCTGCTGCTGTAGAAGGGCATTGGGGTTCCATTCAAAATGAATAGTACCGCAACACACTACAATGCTATGCATGGACTGTGTTAAATCTCTTAATAGCTGGAAAGACCCCAAAGCTGCCATTATGCCTAGGGCCCCAAAAAACCTTAATCCAGCCCTGACTAACTTCTGTCAAGATATTTGGCAGCAGAGCTGGTGTTAAGGAGGATTCATAAAACATTATATGCACACTAACTCCTGCTACATTGTCTGTAAATACAGATATCATACGTGGGAATGTATTTGATACCTCAATCATTCTCACAAGAACAGTAGCCACAGTCTTTTCCCTATTTGCTTAAATTGCATGTCAATGGGGGGAGGTGATTTCATAAACAAATACTTGCAATTTGCAGGTAATATACAGTATTTCATAAATTGAAATTGGCCTTAAGAATTATAAATGTAACTATATTGGGTTGGCAATAGGTCAGCTTTGTTGAGGGAGTTGTGCAAGATGGGTCTGCTACAACCCTTGAATGTTTCTTGCATTGTAAAACGACCTATTGTATGTTTAATGATGTTTGGTGTTCATTGTTCTAAGACATTAAGAATCCCACATTTCACCTGCCAACTCTGGAAAATATGAATATATACGCTTCTGCGCTACATATCTGAAACGGTGGGTTAGTTTGCCTGTAACAATAGTGTTTTGTAAGAACTCACATTCCCATCTATTTGTTTGGAAACAATTATATATATAAATATATATATATATATATATAATTTTTTTTTTTTTTTTTTTTTACAGAAACCCCAATATATAACTAATTCATAAGCTCAATTGTGGCTAATATATTTAATTTATGTTCACAGAGGATACAATTCCAAAGAAGGTGGTCTGTCACTTCAATGGCAAGACATATGCTGATGAGGAACGATGGGACATTGACAGTTGTACACATTGCTATTGCTTACAAGGACAAACACTTTGCTCTACAGTTAGTTGCCCACCTTTACCATGTGTGGAGCCAATTAATGTTGAAGGAAGCTGTTGTCCCATGTGTCCAGGTAACAATATATTTAACTCTGAATAAGTCTTTTCTGTATGCCATGTCACATTATGTAAAATTATTTCTGATTTTACAATTCTCATTTTGTGTACGCCACAACCAATACAAAACACAGTGGTGATCAAATACCACCAAAAGAAAGCTCTACTGGTGTGAAAAAATTACATTAATTTAATTTGGGTACAGTATTACACGACCACGCAATTGTCAGTTAAAGTAATGCAGTGTCATATCGCAAAAATGGCCTGATCATGAAGTAGGGGTTAAATCTTCCAGGGGTCAAGTGGTTAAAGGCAAACTTAGTCTCTAAATTAATCATAAGCAGCCATTTGAAGGATATAAAACATAACAAACAAATCTCATGCCATGCAAAAAGTAAGCAGAGCAAGAAGACACAATGTGTTCATCCTGCATCACCAAGGTATCTCCCAAGCAGAAATTTTGTAGCAGGTGAGTTTTTCCAGATGTGCTGGTTTTAGGCTTCTCTGCAGACGTACAAACAAATCATCTGGGCAGAGGACCAACAATGCCATGGGTTGGCTGAATGCCACAGGCACTAAATACTTTGAGCTTACCTACCTTTTAAGACTTTAAAATGTCCAGACCAACTGTTGGCTCAGAACTAACAGAAGTCATTCCTTGGAGCTACACATGCAAACACATTGACAGAGATTCCAAAAATCACAATTTGTCTAGATTGAGAAGTCAACATTTTTTTATTAATTTTTTTTTTTTTTTAAAGGTATGCATTTTTAACATTTTGGTATGCATTTTTAACATTTTATTTATTTTTATTTTAAACTTTTGGAATTATTTTTTGAAGCATTCCTTCTTTACAGCATGTTTTCACACATAGCAACTGGATCTTCGTTCCCCAAGAGCTGTCATTTTTTCCTTTAAGTATGAAAATGTATCACTATGACTATAATTTTGCTCCACTTAATCATCTTCACATTACAGACTTAAAGTAGTGAAAACACTAAGATGCTTTTACTGAGAAGTTGAGATCAACTGAGGATCTAACTATGTTTACAATTGTATTCTATAATGGTGAAAAAGAAGTGTATAAACGCAGTGCATTGTAGTTGATACCCTGCTTCTTCTTTTCAAGATAGCCAAGTGGGATCATAATAGTTGTTTTAGCCAAGTGGGATCATAATAGTTGTTTTAGCCACTACATTCACTAAAAATATTTGTGGTTTCACTATATTGTGTACATAGCTTAACCATTCAGTAATGACTCCAAAAAGTTCTAAAACCTGTTGGGGCTCTTTCACACCAGCGAATCCGCCTGCTCGGTGCTGTGCAGGTGGATGACAGGTCCGTGTCTACTCCGCTTATGCAGAGCAGACACAGAGTCACATGTAAACGGGAATAGATCCCCCATCTGTCTGTTTTTAGTGCATAGGATCGATCCGTTTTTGGCAGGTGTCATCGAACACGTGCATTTACATCCGCCTAAAAAACAGACAGGTGGACCTGGTTGGTCTGCCCGTGTGAAAGAGCTCTTAAAGTGAATTTGTACTGCTTTAAAAGAGAATTAAAGGTTTGGGGTTTTTTCCATATTCATACTTATCTAATTGGATGCAGCATCGGTCCGATACTGCATCTGTCCCCAGCGCCTCTACACTGAGAACCGAGTGATCGAACATCGCCGATGGCTCGGTTCCCACAGCTCCCAAGCAGAGAGCTGCTGACTATCAATCAGCAGCTCTCAGCTCTGCTCCTCCATGCTCACTGGAGTGCTGAGCTGTGGAGGGGCGGGGAACGACTGTCTCAGCCTCTCAGCAGCTCGCTGAGAGGCTGAGACAGGTGTCAGTCCAGGCACCTGGTGGATCCAGACTTTATTGTCCTGGTTATGTGGTGCCTTTACTTATTCCTGTGACGTCAGCAGAGAGCAGACTTCAGTCCGTTCTCTGCTGAAAATGGGTCATAGGAGTGAAAAACGAAATGCACTCCTGTGATCCATGGGAGAAGCCCAGACAAATGAGCCTTTGGCTGGACTTCTCCTTTAAACTAAAATGTTTAATGAAATGTTTTACATTATTATGCTATAGACATCATCTTTTACCTTTTCAAACATGTGTATCAATGCACCCTAAAGCCAGCTGATAGGCCAAGGAACATTTCTATACAATGGTACATCGATAGAGTTTTTAGACACTGAGGTTTGTGCACTGTGGGATATCAGCCAGGTATGTTCTAACACCTTATTGTGCCCAGTTTTCAGGCAAAATCAGTAAGTTGGCTACACTTAACATAATAAATATAAAAATATATTTTTCTTAAAATTTAATAAATAGAGAGGTTGCAAGGTATATGATCAACTTTACAACCTGCTTGCTGAAAAATAAAACAATATATCAGTGGATAATACTACTGCTATTAATAATTATACAAACATAATACTGTACACTTTACTGTAAATACATTTCAACTTGTGTGTAAATAACAAAGTTTGGCTTGCATACAAACAAAAAATGCCTCCAGTCATGATGGCATTGAAATTTGCTGACGGCTACATGAAAAACAAATAGATCCATAAATGAAATCCGTGTTTTGCAGAGATGTATATTCCAGAACCTACTAACATCCCTATTGAGAAGACAAATCACAGAGGAAAAAATGAACATGATAGCTCTCAATGGCCAACACCCAGTGAGAATGATATTCTCCACCATAGAGGTCAGTACAATATGGTATCTACCACCAACAGTTTCTGTATATTTAATAGTTATTTATTGGACATTTGTGTTTACTACATAAGATGTATACAGTATTTGCTATTCTCAGTCTCAGGCTGGGTTCATACTTATGCGAATTGGATGCAGATCTCGGGGACGGCCACGGAGCGCACAGCAGAAGGGGGCAGCCGCGGCCCTGGAGCGCACAGCAGAAGTGTCCTGTGCGTCTTTTTCTCTGTTTCAGGCCCGAATTTCAGGCAAAAATTTGGACATGAATCGCCTCTGGAACAGGGGCACACCGGACCGCTGCTGCGAGACTCTCTGCACATCATGTTAACCCTGCCTGATACAGAAATGATTCTATTGAAACAAACATGTATTATCAAATCCATGTATTTGTCTAATCTATTGTCCAGTTCAAATCACCAACTGGTATGGATTACACAAAAACACAGTCAATATAACTCCACAGCATAGGCAGCAATTATATAGCTAAGATGATCTTCCTTAAACCCGATACACGCTGCAAGTTTGTTTCTATGTTTTTTCATTCAACCCAGCAAAAAAACCTGATAGATCACTGTACCAACACACGCGATGTTGGTGCGGCTCCCCCCCCCAGATTTGCCATGGACTAGCTTAATGGGAACCTGTGACATTTCTGAAGCTTAGCATTTCTGTATTTGCACAGAAACACAAAGCTGTGCAGTAAAATACAGTCCTTATAGGATGTCTCAAGTTGACTTGGATACACTGCTTGAATGAGCAACTACGTATTAAATGAGGTTTAGTGGTGTTGAATGTACAGATATGAAGTCTAAAAACATAAATGCATCATACAAATTAGGGGGAGAAAAACTGGGTGAATCAGTGATGTAGAAGGATCTAGACATGCTAGTTGATCAAAGACTTAATAGAAGCGCACAATACCAATCACCAGTTTCTTGAGTAAGCAAGATGCTTTTTTACTACCTTTTTGAAAGAGCATATAAATGCATTAATACTTTAACTGGTTAATTTAGTTGACCTGCTTTGTACCCTTTCTAGTTATGCAACAATGTTTTAGTTAACTGGTATCCAAAATGAAACTAAACACGTTTACGATGAGGTCTTACTAATTCTCTGTAAAATAGGCAAAATTGTGTCTCCTTCTCTTCAGTCTATACCTCGCTCATTATAAAAAAGAGCTTTAAAGCCCAACTCCAGTATACAAGCAATCCTACTGTAATTGCTAGTATGAAAAACAAAAAAATAAATGCCCTTTCACTTACTTGAAGCCATGGTCACAAACCTTCTCTCTTCTATTTACTTCTGGGGGTCCTTCCTCCTGTGTCCACTGTACTGCTTGCATGCATTGGTGGAGGTGACAGTTTAAGTGGCTGGGTCCTGTCTCAAAGGCAGTAGAACTCGTAGGGGCAGTGAGAGGACCAGTGCCCAAGAAATTAGTGGGGAAAATGCCCAGGTTCTCAGGGCAGGAAATTAGCTTGAGTCATGGAAGAGACTGTGAATTTGATCCATTATACTGTAGGATAGCTTAGCAAGAGGTGTTTGGAATCAACACTGAGGAGTATGGTAATTGTGCACAATGTACTATTCAAGTTCCAATTTACCTCTTTAGCTGGTTGTACTGTAAGACCCCTTTCACACTGGGGCTGTGCGGGCGTTCGCCGTAAAGTGCCACTAGTTTTAGCTGCGCTTTACCACTGTTATAGCAGTGCTTTTTGGCCGCTAGTGGGGCACTTTTAACCCCCACTAGCGGCCGAGGAAAGGGTTAATAGCGCCCGTTTTGCAGCGCTGCCTAATCGCTTTGCAGGTGCTTCAGCAGCACTGCCCATTAATTTCAATGGGCAGTAGAGTGTATGCACCGCCCCAAAGATGCTGCTTGCAGGACTTTTTTCCTGTCCTGCAAGCGCATCGCCCCAGTGTGAAAGCACTCGAGCTTTCACACTGGGGTGGCTTGAGAGGCGCTATTCAGGTGCTATTTTTAGCACTAAAATGCCTGAAAAGCACCCTAGTGTGAAAGGGGTCTTAAGGAATTTATTCTCAAAGACTCATAAGTTAGATTTCATTGTGCATCCAACAAATATTGAAGATATTGAATGCTGAAGATTCAAGGAAAAGTTTTAAGTGGCTTTTTCAGTACATCCCAATAGCAACCTCTGTTCCATTAAAGTCCAATTCTAGCTAGCGTTTTAGGATTTTGCAATACTTGTTCTATCTCCAGCACTGTCCCCCACAGACTCACCACTCATCTCCAGGTTAAATGACACCCACCTATACTTAGACTATACTGGCCAAGCATCATTCAATTCACCTCTTTTGAGCCCAAGGTGTCTAGGCAATGGCGGCTGGTGCTTTTTGGGGGGGGTGCAAACTAACTGAAAAATTCTGAAACAAAAACATCAATTGCAGCCACTGTGCCCATCATATGCGGACGCTGTGCCCATCATATGCAGACACTGTGCCCATCATATGCACCCACTGTGCCCATCATATGCAGCCACTCTGCCTATCGTGCAGCCAACTGTGCCCCATCAATTGCAGCCACTGTGCCCATAATATGCAGTCACTGTGCCTCACAAATGCAGCCAACTGTGCTCCATCAATTGCAGCCTTTGTGCCCATAATATGCAGCCACTATGCCCCGCTGTCTGCTCGGTATTTACCCCATCGTGGTGTGGGTCAGGCAGCAGGTCAGGTGGCGAGCTGTGGGACGGCTAGCAGGGTGATGGATGCAGGACTCCTCCATGTATGTCTTCTTCCTGTTCTGCATGGCGGCCAATGGGATCACTTTTATCTTCAGTCAATCAGGTGCCCAGTATTAGCAAAGCAAATATTGATTTGCTTTGCTAACACACCTGGGTGCACTGCAAGCGCAATGGTTTGCTCTAGCAGTGCACCTTTTTTGAAGCCTATTAGAGCCTATGATTCTAATCAGGTGCTTCAAAAACACCCCCCCGCCGCTGTAATTCAGGCGTCCGGGGCCCGAAAAGGGGCCGGACGCCTGAATGGGGGTGGCTACAGCGGCCGTGGATAGATTCATGCAATGCATGAATCTATCCATAGTACACAGAGGGGGTTACTGGAGAGAGGGAGCCCCTAATGGACGCACCGCCATTGTATCTAGGGGTGCATTATCAAGCTGCCCTAGATGTACAGGAGAATCCTGCATATGATGGTGACTCTTCATTGAATGGAACTGTTCATTGCAGCATTCAGGACCTGCCCAGTGCTGGAGGAAGAAGAGGAGAACCAGTGAAGCCACATGACCAACTGAACCTTGAGAAAAAGTATACATGCAGCGATTTAAACAGATAATGCTGGGAATGTTGAGCAGGAAAGGGTTATTGAAGGTGGAGGTGGGAGGAGTTCACATTAGGTGGAAATGAGCTTTAGCATAACATTTCTTTTACATGCTGCAACCTCTTCTAAGTATTGCTGCAATTAGATGGTTTTTTTTCATTCTTGTAGAAATGGGTCATCTTAAAGTTAACTACAGGGAAGGCGACAGACCTCGGCCCAGTGAAGATGCGTCTCTTCATTCAGTTGCATGGGTGGCAGTCCCTATAATGACAGCACTTGTGATCATCATAGTCCTCCTTCTCATCAACCAGAAAAAGCAATGGATTCCAGTACCTTGTTACCGCACTCCTACCAAGGTATAAAATTCCTGCTATATATATGTGAGAGAATATTTAAATTGTTTGTATATATGTATGCATTTGTAATTTTTCTATTAATCTGTTTTTCTTACTTTCTTTGTATTTTTCTCTAGTTAGCTATCACAAGGGTCAAAAAATCATGTCTGCTTAATTTTCCCATATTTCCTAATGTAACTATCCTATATGTAATAGAAAACAGGCACAAATATAGGTAACTGTGCTGCGTGTGTGGTAAACTCTAAACCTAACTAAAGTTTCTCTGCATCCCATCTAACTGCTCATATAGAATAGCTTAACCAAGCATCCGATTTGTATGCTAAACGCTTCCAGTAAAGTTCACATGGTACCAGTATACTCCAGGCACTAGGGGTTGATAGTGGGTACTTATAGGGAACAGAGTACTTTATTGTCACTGCAATTTAGTATTAGTAATCATACCAAATGAGGCAAAAGTAAACATAAAACTGTTATTATCCATTCCAAAATTTCATTAAAATCTGATTGGCTGATTCTGCTGCACACTATTGCTATTTGCAAGGGGTTATTTTAAAAGCATCAGTGTGGACACATCACAGATTTATACATTTGTTTTGTATTTCTTTTTTTCCTTAAAGCTTTAAAAAACATGCATATTTATACAGCGCAACAATGTGGTTTACTAAAAAGTATGTTCTGTGCTCCACTGGCTTCAGAGTCTTAAAGAAACATAACAGAACTGAATGAAAGTTGTTTTGAGAAGCCAAACAACTTGGGAGGAAAATCCGGTCATGTGTCTTCCAATCATGGAACTCTCTCTGCTCCATTAAAGTGGAACTAAAGACTACGGAATACTCACCTCAATTCCAGCAATGAGAATGTTGGATCCCTCACTGACCTTGATCTTCGGACTTCTTCCAGGTGCAGGGAAATGAGCTTCTTGATGGGCTGGCAGGGATGATGGGACTTCTGTGCATGCACATAGGAGTCATTTATCCCAGCACACTGGCACCATGCCAAGAATGTATGCTGAGCTACACATGCGCAGCTCAGTGTACATTCAGCAGAAGATTGTAATCAGGCAGCTTGTTTTGTTTCATTGTGTTTTGTTACAGAAGAGACATACTGTAGCATGTCTCTTTTCAATAACAACATGCATTTTCACAATTTTTATAAGCAGAGAGAACTCCATGGGACACTGCTGTATACACATTGCAGCCTGATTTTAATTGATGTGTAGAACCACATGTATGAATTAAAGTCTATAGGCTTAGAAAATTTGGTTTGTAAATGGATAGAAAACTGGCTAAGGGACCGTATTCAGAGAGTATTGATTAATAATTCATACTCTAAATGGTCTAAGTTTATTAGTGGTGTACCCCAAAGTTCAGCATTGGGACCCTTACTTTTTTTTCTGTACTTTCAAACAGTAACTTTTATTAAAGTAGGTACAAATATAGGATTACAGTAGATGTACAGGGTACAAAGTAACAAAGATACAGTTACATTAAAAGCATATATTGGAGTTTGTCCTCAAGTGTAACAAGTCACAAAACAAACATAATAAAGGAAATTATAAGGGTATTATATTGTGTTATATATTATGGCATGTATAAACTGCGTGTATAAAAGTATAACATCATCAACAAATACTCTTAAATGATATTGGTAAAAGACCAGTAAGATCTCCCAAAGTACACATTATGTTTACATACATGTTTCAAATGCTTGTAGCCATTGGTCCCATATGATATATTTGGATGGGAATCCTCTATGAATATATAAGGATTTTTTATATGGCAAAGTATTGTTTATTTCAAGCATCCAGCTGGTAAGTTGAGGAGGTTTGGACCTTATCCATTGTCTGGCAATCACTTTTCTGGCAGAGAACAAAGTTTAATGCAAGAAGACCTTAGTGCATTTGTCTAAATCTGGTTCAGAAAATATTTCTAGCAGACACTGCTTGGGGTGTAAGGTTAATGGAGAACCCATGGTATCATAAAGGAATTTAATAACTTGCAACCAGAAACTCTGTATTATCTGACAGTTCCAGAGCAAGTGATAGAATGACCCGCATCAAGGGGAACACATAGGACATGTGGTACTTTGTCTCCTTTTATATTGAGCCAGTTTAAGGGGTGTAAGATAAGATCGATGTACAAAGTAAAGTTGGGTAAGGCGGTCTGATCGCTTGGGTGACACTACCTTACATGTGTCCAGGGCCTCACTCTATTCCTCGTCATCTATTGCACCCATATTTGCCTCCCATTGTGACCTAATCCCATAAGCTACTTGGGACATGGAGCAAAAGAGTAAGAGACCGTTACTTGTTTACCTATTTTCAATTGACATAAAGTTTGGGATTAAAAGTACAATTTCAGTGTTTGCAGATGACATCAAGCTATCTAGTGAAATAACATCTTTACAGGATATCTCCAATTTACAAACCAACCTCAATACACTATTTAATTGGGGAGCTATGTGGCATTTGTGGTTTAAAAGAGAAGTATGGGTTGTTGTTTTTTGCTTATTCATACTTACCTAGGTGAATACAGCATCATACAGATGCTGCATCTGTTCCCCGCCGCCTCTTCACTGAGAACTGAGCCACGAACATGGCTTGGCTCTCTCACCTCCCCAAGCGGAGAGCTGCTGCCTGTCACCATCTCTCATGCTCTGCTCCTCCATGCTCATTGGAGCGCTGAGCTGTGGAGGGGCGGGGAGCGGCCATCTCAGCCTCTCAGCGGCTTGCTGAGAGGCTGAGACTGCCATCAGTCCAGGCAGCTGGCGGATCCAGACTTCCTAAGTCGGATGATGCACTGCCTGGACTGATTCCAGTGATGTCCGTGGAGTGTTAGTAACTTGGAGACTATAACATGCATACATACTAGGAGGAGAACAGCTGGTGCAGTTCTGGTAGATCATACATGCCAAGCTGCAGTTTCTAAAGCTAGCAAAATACTTTCTTGTATTAAAAGTGGCATAGAATCCAGAGAGAGAGACGTAGTTTGCTCCTGTACAAATCATTAGTAAGACCTCATCTAGAATGTGCTGTTCAGATTTGGGCACCAGTTCACAAAAATTATATTGGGGACTTGAATAAAATGCAAAGAAGGGCAACTAAATTAATAAGAGGCATGAATGAACTCCGCTATGAGGAAAGATTAGCTGAACGGATTTATTCTTTCATGAGAAGAGGCAATTATAGAGGGATATGATGACCATGTACACAGTAAATACATAAGGTGTCCAAATAGTGAACTTGGTTAGATATTCACTTAAAGGTCATTGCAGAGGACAAGTGGGCACTGGTTACTTTAGAAGAAAATAGATTTAACCTTCACATATGGAAAGACTTTTTCACAGTAAGGCTAAGTTCACACTGGCATTGAAAGCAGACGTTTAGGGGGTGCTTTTAACGCTCCTCAAACGCCCATGCAAATGATACTATGAACGGCGCACAATGCTGTTCCCATTATCAAAACATGAAGCCTTAGTGTTGCGTCGCTTTGCTTCAAAATTAAAGCCTCATGTCAACTCTTTAGAAGTTTGAAGCCTTTCAACACCTCGCATTCAAGTCTATAGTAACACTTCACAAACGCACTGGCAGCCGTTTGCGGCGCATTTGCGGTGCATTAAATCGAGTCTTGGAAAAAAAAAAATAATTCAGGAGCAATATAATGTCTCACAATGCCCTGTAATGATAGAGGAGAGCATAGAGTATTCTGCAGTCACTTCCTTCTATGTGCTTCCTGTTTGTGCAGCTTGAAGATAGCTGACATCAACTTCTGAGGGTAGGTGTGAAAATCATGATACAGGGCATGAAAGTATCCTTTGGAATATCTCTGAGAGACAATTGGATGTACCCAATAGCGCCTGAATGCCCTTCTCCACTTCCTCTGCTTAGCCAATTGCTCACACATCAGCATCGTCTGCAGGAGACCAAACATGAGATAAACATTAGCTGCTGCTAATGGAGTATGCACAGGAAACATTCAGCACGACAAGCCACACCTCAAATAGTTTATTTCCTATAATGTCACTTCTCTTTAAAATGTAAAAAAAAAAAAAAAAATAGGCATTTGTGGAGCGGTTTTAACAGGTTGTTAACACTTGTAAAATGTCAGTTTAACACTGACATGGTGGTTAAATGATAGAGACAGAATATCAAACAAAAATCCAGAAATAACACGATACAAATGTTATAAATTGAGTTGCAGTTCAGTGAGTAAAATAAGTACAGTGCCTTGAAAAAGTATTCACATCCCTTGAAATTTTTCACATTTTTACAACCAAAAAAGGAAATGTATTTTTATGTGATAGACCAACACAAATTGACACATAATACAAATTGAACTCATATATTATTCAGCATAATAATGCTGCAGGTAGAATTCTACATTGTTTCTACTTGTTATTATGATTATCTTTGAATTTGCTGTATGCTATTTTGCCACTCGAAAATTCATTTTTTTTTTCTCTTTAGAAATTAGCCCCCAAATCCTGTGATACACTTGCATGTTTCTCTATATGAGATAGCTGTACATAGCATGCTGTCATGCCTTGCAGAAGAGAAGCAAGTTAAAGCACTAAACCAGAAAAGTAATATCGTGAATATTTGAATTTCAGCCCAAGGCAATATCGCTTGCTTTGCATGTCTGCTCACACAATCACATTCAGAACATTCCACAAGGGAATGCAAGATTTAGGTATTCCAAGAGAACATTTGCATTTTTCCTGTGCACTTAACCCTTTTATACAGGTACAGTAATGCACATGGATGAAATGTTTATGTATAAAAATGCATTCTTAAAAGGCATTCAAATTGCAACTTCCAGTTTGTAAAGCTTAGTTTGTCTGTCAAAATATGTCTAATGATAGAATTGAATCTTAACACAGATTTAGTTAAACAAAACAAATCTATTAACTGCACTAACTTGTAGCCACTAGCCACCATGTATGGTCATCTGCTTTTTCTATCTGGATAAAGTTGAGCTGCAGTGCAATATCAAGATATGCTACATGTTAGTGGAAGTAGGTTTGACATGTACAGCTTCTGTCAAATATACATTTGCTGAATGGTGATCCTGGTGCAGTCAAGATAATGTATTGCATGCATACAGATTGCATGAGGTGTACCAGTTAATAGCATCATCACAGGTATTTGGACACCACAGTTATTTATATTATTTTAACTGGTAGGATTTTTGTGCAGATTTAAGAAAGAAAATGCAAAACTAATTGTTTAGCTGTATCACCTACTAAGAGCAACTGTTTATGTATATGGTGTTTGCTGTAATGTAATGGAGGCAGTGGCAAGCGAGCAACCCCCTGTGGTTAGTGTGTAGAGGGGAAGCCGCACAGAATCTGAGCAGGACCTAGAAGATCTCGACCATCACTGTAGTAGCACCAACTACTACAGTAATTGTCCGCTTACCCAATAGCCCTTTTGGTATGATATATGCATACTTGCACTGCAAGTTGGACCAATATATGGATGACATAAAGATTATGGTGTTCACCTTTAAATGTTAAGTGTAATCATGGTCAGACTGTGGATACTCAAGTTTTAACATATTCCTGTCGAGCAGTAAATTGGATTTAAAAAAAAAAAACATCACTGACCTCTGTAGCTGCAGATGCACTAATACTTTCTCAAATTTCAAAGCAGAAGCACTAAAATTGTTCAAGTCAGGTCAGCCTGCTCCTTCCTCCCAACTGTTTTCTGTTTACATTAGAGATTTAATGTCTGGAAGGCTGCCAAGGCACTACTGGGAAATGGCTGAGTACTACTTCAGTGCTTCTGCTGTGAATTTTGAAGTTGAATTGCTGCAATGCATTGGGAGCTAAAGAGATCAGTAAGTACTTATTTAAAAGCTCCTTGCAGTTTGTTGGGAATATATACTGTAAATAATTGAATGTCCATAAACATGGGCCACCTAGTATACACATACATATACACCACCAAGAATCAGCATTTCTATGCAGATGGTATGCATGAGTGATCAGCTGTGGCCAGAAAACTGTACAAATCAATGGCAAGCTGACAGGCACTGCAGGTACTGTAATATTTTCTCCAATAAAAGCGTATATCATTTATTTTATTGCTTCTATCCACCACAGCAAAGTACCCAGGATTTCAAAAGGTGGCATTGTTAGAAAAATTAGAAAAAAAGTAATAAATGGAACAAAGAAGGCAATGAAGTGAAAATTGGATGCATGATCTGACTGATTTTGACACCATTCTAACACCATTCATAGACTGATGATTGATGGTGCCAATTTTAGATTTGTACAGACCAATGTTTGTGTGTAAGCAACTGTGATATTACCCTCTCCTGATACTGAATGTAAACATACCTTTTGTGTTTCAAACAGCCAACCTGCTTAAACAACCAGCTGGTGTATGTGGACTGCAAGAAAGGAACTATGGTACAAGTGGACAGCTCACAGAGGATGTTAAGAATGGCAGACCCAGACTCTAGATACAGTGGCTTCTACAGTATGCAAAAGCAGAACAACCTCCAGGCAGATAATTTCTATCAAACTGTGTGAGGATTGCCTAGACAACTATATCATGGATTTTTTTTTCCTTTCTAAAGGAAAATAATTCAAACAAGAGGATGGGAAAAGACTAAAGCCTGCTATATAACTAAAATAAACTAGAAATGTGCACTTGCTCATTGGATTGTGTGACATGTACTGCCAATACCTTACCGAGACGAACTCCTGTCTCCTGCAATGTGCCAAAACGAACATTCCCACTTTCCCTTTGTAACAACTGACCAAGTGTTTTCTTAGAACCAAAGTTTGGAGAACTGGCTCATACATATCTGCTTGTAACATAGCTGTAGAAAAGTTTTCTTTTTTTCTGGTTTGTTGGGGTGGTGGTTTGGGGTATCGACAATGGAGAGGTCACATGAGATTAAGTGGATGAAGACAGGAGGAAAGCAAATGCGGTTAGTGGGGCAATCAATTTCTTTTCACAAAGTTGGTCACATTGTCAAACCACGCACATGTAATAATGAAAATTCCTGCACCCCTACTTAAAGACATTGGCTTCTCTTGCATCCGAGATTCTACATATGTGTCAAATGACAAAAAGTGAGGTTGATCAGCGTGATCTTTGCAGTTGTTAAGATTGTTAAGCACTAATTATGCTACAGTATAAATTACAGCCATAGTTATGCTGCAATTACTTTTTCCTTTCTAAGATGATCTCTTTACATACGTATAGAGGAAATGGTAACTTAAAAAATAGGCAAAAATAGATAATAGCTGTCATAAAGTAGAAATGAGGGCAATGGTTCTGAAACTATATACATTGTGCTGCTTTTTTAAAAATAGCTATTTGGCCAGTTAAATTCAGGCAACTTTACAGAGGGCTTAGTAAGTGCTATTTTCATCCATAAATCTATATCTATATCTGAGCACTGGATTTTTATTTTTTCCTAAGAGCAGTATTTAAAGTAGACATTGTAAGATCATTACTATGCTGTTCAAATTATTTCTTTTATAATGGGTATTGTTAGGGGTTTTTTTTTTTTTGTTTGTTTTTTTTTTTTGTGTGTGTGTGTGGGAGTGTGTGTGATCTTTTGTTGCATTTTTGTGCTATGAAGAGAAGGCTTGACAATGTTATTAATATATTTGATGCCAGGGAGGTAGTAGATGTAGGCAATATTAACAGAAAGCCATTGGCATTATCTTGCTGGAAAATATAAGTTGTGCTTCAAAGAAGTGAAAAGAGTAGACAAATGCTTTGTTTTTATTTAGATTTTTATTTTATTTTTACTTCTTGTTTTTACGTTTTTTTTTTTTGTTTTTTTGTGGATGTTTTACGTTACTGGTTATGCAAATTAGAGAACTGCTACCCTACTTGGGTATTGCTTAATTTTGTATTATTCAAGCACCTTTTTCAAAGCTGAGTTTAAATTAATTGAATCCATAAAGTAAAAAAAAATATATATATTAATTAAGAAGAGGAGATTATGCTTCTTTGAACTTTAGCATTATAGGAATATTTATGTAAATGTATATTATGCTAAAATGATGACAAATAATTTGTGTGTGTGTGTGTGTGTGTATATATATATATATATATATATATATATATATATATATATATATATATATATATATATATATAATTTTATGTTTTTTTTCCTGTTGAATGTACTTTAACCAAGAAAGAAAACTTTACCCATGATAAACGTATTAAAAACCAGCATTCCATACCAATGCTTAACAGCTTATCAGCTTGGAGGAGGACAAAGGCAATTTAATTTTATCTGTTTTCTTTTCTTTTTTGTTTGTGTGTGCGTTGTCTCTGTACTGGTTCACGTGTGCTTGTGTGCATAAGCATTTGTGTAAAATATGTACATGTGCGTGTGAACCTGCAAATTCTAGTGACTTCAGCAATAAGCAAGAGTCCTGCTATTTGCTATACTGAGTTTAGGGTGGGGGTATATTAATTTATTATATAGTATATGCTTCTGTTGTCTCTATTTTGCAAAACAAGCCTGGGTATTGGATCCTGGTGAATTGGTGTTGCAAGGTGACGTTAAATAAATTAGAGATGGAAGGAATGCATTGCAAACTGACAAGAAAAATGTTTGGTTATTGAAAAAGCTTTGTGGTGGTGTTCATTCCTTTATTAATTGGATACATTGAATACATTGTAGAAACATATATTGATGTGGATGCTCCTATCTTTTTCAGGTTATTTATTATTTGAAACTGAAGTTTACTTTTTTGGAACACAGCACCAAACACATTAGTTGTGAGTAATGGTGTGTGTATCCCATTACATCAGTGGTTCTCAACTCCTGTCCTCATGACCCACTAACACTTCAGATTTTAAGTATTAACTTGGAGATATGCAGACTAGAATACTGCATTGACTGAGCAGCAAATTATATCACCTGTGATGTATTTCAGTTATTTTGCAAGCCTGCCTGTTAGTGGGACAGGAGTTGAGAACCACTGTATTACACGCAGGCAGCTGCTTTTGGTTAAAAAAAAAACATCTTCCCTTCATGACCTCCTTCATAGCTGCCAAATGTTGCCCTTAGCAGCTGTCTTCTGGTTCTGTGAGAATTAACATCTGCCACTGCTACCAAGAAATATTGCAGCACTCCCCTGCTCCCTTCTGCCCTCTCTGCCATTCTTATTACCTTATATTACTATTCTCCCAAAATGCATCATGGTCTGTAAATGGGCGGTGGACATCCTGTCATTCAACTGCTCTTCCTTCATTCAGGGAATGTAATGCATTGTGTGAGAATAGTAATAAGAGTAATATGAATGGTGGAGAGGGCAGAAGGGGGTGGGTGAGTGGCCCATCTTTTCTCAGCAGTGGCTGCTGTTAACCCTCATAGCGCTGGAAGACAGCTGCTCCGAGCAGTATCAGACAGCTATAAAGGAGGCACTGAAAGGAGCATTTTTACCAGAAGCAGCAGCCTGCATGTAATAGTATGCATGCCATTACACATAACTAATTTGGTGCTGTATCTCCCCCCCCCCCCCCATCAAAAGCTACTTCAGCTTCATGTAGACAATGGGGAAATGTTGGACAAAAAATGAACTGAAGGTATCATTTCTGTTATGTCATACTGTATTATGTAAATTTAACATTGCTAACATGTACTAAAGTAGACCTCTTGCCTGCATTAATTACTGGATCAGCGCTAAACTTGGATGCCAACACAGGTATATTCAAAACCGAAAACTAGATGTAAAGTGCAGCAAAGAAATTTATTCAATCAGCAATTCTCTTTCATAGGTCTGACTGTTCTAAACTTTTTAACTAAAAAAACAAATTTGTTGCTTTTGGTTGTTCCTCTTTCCATCATCTTACTTAATAACCCTGCCTTTGTAGGCAATGTGTAATCTTAAGGGGTTTTCCACTCTTTTAATTAGGTCAAAATGGCAAAATCCCTCATGGGGTATTTTTTGGTTTTCCAGACCTCCACAAATTACCTGATTGAAACAAGTTAAGCAGCTTGATCTCTCGCCACCAAAAATTACTCAATGTGAGGATTTTCAGTTTGTCAACAATAAAATTTTTCTCTTAAGGCCTAGTTTAGATGGGCTTCAAGAGAAGGCATTTGACTAGCAGTTTTCTAGCATTATGTGGGTTTATTGAGCACCTTCCTGTTTTTATTGTGGAAAAAGAGTAAACATAAGACTTTTATGGTGGACATTAATGTTGCTTCACTAAAAATATATTGACTTGCATTGTTTTTTTAAGCTTAGTTGCTTACAAACAATTTACAAACAATCCAGTAGAGTTTGAATGCTCTCCAAATGCCTATAAGTAGACGTGTAGCTTTTTACAGGCATTTGCAGAGCTGACATTAATCAGACATTCTATCCATCTAGAGAATTTTTTTTTTTTTTTAATTGTCCCATAATGCTCCAGGGGGGAGACAGAATAGCAGCCCTTTTTTCCATCATGACGAGCTATGCACTCAATATGGGTGAGCTCATGCTTGCAGCTGAGTCTCACGCAGAGCTGTATGATTCTACATTGCCCAGCTACAGCGATTCCTTCAGAAAGTAGGAGGCTTGACAGGATGTTTGTTAAGTTTAATACATTGCTGAACTACCACTTGTCCATATAAGAAATTGCATTTTGCATTTGATAATATTTCCAGATCTCTGTACAAATATTTCATATGATTACAGAATATGTACAAAGTTTAAATTGCACGTTCACTTTTTTTCAGTGAGCAAAAGGAAGTAACTATCCTTTGTATGCTAATTCCTCTGAACTTTTATTAATAAGAATCTTTGATCAAAAAGGAAAATGTAAATGCTACTGGGATGTAACTCGTACAATTCAAGCCATCAACATTGCTATGTATATTTCTTAGTGTTGTAAATGCAGTGCAGATAAGAAAAATAGTATTTTTATATGGTTTTCCTTCAGGTATCATTAAAATAAAACATTGCAATGAATGAAACTCTTCTTTATGGGACAGATTTTGATCTGCTGAACTCTTTAAATAAATTCATTCTTTTGCTGTTTAAAGAAACAAGTTCATGGAACATGTTTTATTAAGTTGTAGTAAACACACAATTTAAGGGCTTCATGTACTTATGTACGTATGTGCAATAAATGTTTACAGTATTTCTTTTCCAGAATCCTCACTATCAGGCTTATTGAATTACCCAAACACACAAAGCAATAAAGTTGTGCATCATAGAACCAGATTTTACTTGATTAAAGTCAAATCATTCATAACAATTTGCTCTGAGCTGTTGCACTTTGCGCCTTGCCTTAATGTTTTTGCTAGAATCTGAATCAACTTCGTAAAACTAGCCATAGACATTAGAGGACAAGCATGATCCACCTGTGCCCTATCATCTGTACCAACCTGCTGAAGCATGAATTGTTACCTCGGATGACTTCAGGTTACCTAATTTGTATTTGGACATATGGCAAAAAAAGGGGGGCATGCAACAAACACCTCCAGCACCAGTAAGAAAACAGTAGCCGCTAGTTGGGATTTTCTAACCTGTCTGGTAGATTTTACCCCTGAGTCAATTGTATCTGAAAGGAACATTGATCCACCAGACTATTATCTAGTGCCTTTGGTCAAATATGTTTGATAATTTAAACCAATTGCTTATTGTGAGTGTAAGTAGTCTGGGTTCATCTACAAATAACATTAAAGCTAAACACCAGTCAAAATTTAAGGTTAAGCCTTGAAAAGTATACACAGCCTACATGCTCAGTACTTCAGATTTTTTTTTTCGGGCATTGCTATGTAGCACCATTTCACTGCACTCCTTTTGGTTAGTAATTTGGGAATCCTAGAATGTACCTTCTGGTAATGCTTGTTCCTAGCTTTCTTACTTATGCAGAAGTGCTGATAATAGAAATGCTATTGCTAATAAGTTTCCCACAGCCATCAAACATATTCAAACCTGCCCTGAAGTTTGATGCTAAGAGAGTAGGCATAGTTGAGCAGTGTGTGGTGGTGGATGCAGGCGTTTGCAGATTACAGAATTCAAATTCAATTGAATGAACATTCTGATTTTAGCACAGTTGCAGCATTAGTTTGCGCAAATAAGAAGCTCAATTATTGTGTTCACTTGTTGCCTGGATTTAGAGCTAAATGAAGGAATTCACATTTTTACACATATAGTTAATCTCCACTATTACTGGGAGGCAGTAAATTTGCTTCAAAATTACAACCACAACTAAACCCCTAGAAAATCCTAGAATTATATATTGAAACCTCCTGTTTTCATTGGAGAACCTGTTTACAAAAGATCTGTGCGAACAGCAGAGCCCAGATCTGAATGATCAACCTCGACCAAATGCTCACAACACGATTCACGCCATGACTAGCTGCTTTTTTTCAGCCAGTCCCTTGGTGTGAATGGTGTGACAGCAGGCAGGGGATCTTCTCTCAGCACCTGCTCTCCCTTTTTGAAAAGAGCACAGCCATGCGAGGCCCTGCCCACACAGGCGCATCATTCATTCACAGTTTCCTGTGAATGCACTAAAAGTACCGCCAGCCACCGCAGCTAATGGCTTGTAGTTCTGAATGGATAGCTAGGGCACTGCGCTCACATTCACAAGCCCTGCAGCTTTGAAACAGACAGTCTATATGAAGGTACAGGCAGAAAGCTGCAGGAAAAAAAAATAAATGGGCATTTTTTCAGCAAAGTTTCTTTAACTACTGAGGGATTCTGCCATCTTAAATAAATGTAGCAGAGAAGTAAATCCTTTCAGATCTGACACGTTCCAGAGATGTGTATTGCAATATACAGCTCGCACATTGTTCACACAATAATGGGCACATCTTTGTAGAGATATTTACATCATTAGTATCTACAACCCAACCGCATATTGTTGTCTCAGCAGTGTTTCCCACAGTAAACAGTTTGCACACATGTGCATTGCAACTCTTCCTCCTGCACCTGCACTAGCTTTTGTCACAGTTCTTCCCACAATATCGTCTCTTTCCTCTCTCCCCCAAGTGGGTGCACTACATTTATGGCAATTTTAACACCCTTCTACACTTATGTCAGATACTCTATTTTTTCATCCATGCCATGGAGCTGATTTACAAAGCATTTGTATGGCCATACATTTTTAAAGAAGAAATAGGCTGTCTTATTTATAAAGCATTCAAAAAAAAAAAAAAAAAGAAAGCTGTATTCATTTTACCAAATTGTGGAATTAAAATGTTCCAGCAGAGCAAAAAGCAGTCACGTGACCTGTCGTTTGTGACTGAGATTTTCTCTTATCAGATTGTTTCTTGCAGAATTATACAGAGAACAGTCCTAAGAACACCACAGGCTTCACACCACTGTATTTTATGAATGATACTTAAAATGCACACAGCCCACTGGGCTTGTTGATACCACTTTAAAACTACCTCAGAGTACACCCAAACCATATGCCCACCCCCACCTAAGCTGGATCAATAATCATACTCTCTCTCTTTTTAGAAGAGGCTTCCTTCTGGGACGACAGCCATGTAGACCAATTTGATGCAGTGTGCAGCGTATGGTCTGAGCACTGACAGGCTGACCCCCCCACCCCTTCAACCTCTGCAACAATGCTGGCAGCACTTATACGTCTATTTCCCAAAGACAATCTCTGGATATGACACTGAGCATGTGCACTCAACTTCTTTGGTCGACCATGGCAAGGCCTGTTCTGAGTGGAACCTGTCCTGTTAAACCACTGTATGGTCTTGGCCACCGTGCTGTGGCTCAGTTTCAGGGTCTTGGCAATCTTATAGCCTAGGCCATCTTATGTAGAGCAACAATTCTTTTTTTCAGATCCTCAGAGAATTCTTTGCTATGAGGTGCCATGTTGAACTTCCAGTGACCAGTATGAGAGAGTGAGAGCGATAACATAAATTTTAACACACCTGCTCCCCCTTCACACCTGAGACCTTGTAACATTAACAAGTCACGTGACACCAGGGAGGGAAAATGGGTAATTGGGGCCAAATTGGACAATTTCACTTAGGGGTGTACTCACTTTTGTTGCAAGGGGTTTAGATAATAACAGCTGTCTGTTGAGTTATTTTGAGGGGACAGCAAATTTACACTGTTATACAAGCTGTACACTCACTACTTTACATTGTAGCAAAGTGTAATTTCTTCAGTGTTGTCACATGAAAAGATAATAAAATATTTACAAAAATATGAGGGGTGTACTCACTTTTGTGAGATACTGTACATCATACCCTTTGCAAAAAAACTGCACCACAACTTTAAGAAGCAAATATCCCCTGGATAAATAATAAGGACTTTGCAGGCAACAAGGAAAAGGGGGTCTAAGGAAAATATTGTAAAATGTTTATTTATTGATTTATAGAAAATATAAAATTATTCAGGTGCAGACATCACCAAAAGTTAATAAAAATAGCATGTATACAAAGACTAAATCGTTAATGCGTGGCAATTGTAGACATTCGGCCCGACGCATTTCAGGACACTTGTAGGGTCCCTTCATCAGGGGCATTCAAGACAAGGTGAAATTACCATAGCATATTCTAATCAATAGAAGACAGAAAAATGATAATAGTAATAATATAATAAAAACCCCACAAATTATAATAACAAAGTATGTACATCATAAACAGAGGACAAGAGGCAGGAGCATTGTTGAGACCAAGACTGGGAGATCACCTACCGATTAGATGAACTTGATATAATATACACCTCCAGAAAATGTGCCAGCTGATGCAGTGCGGCCGTAAAGTCACGCCAAACGCCATAAAGCAGTATGAAATGGAGATAATGGAAATATAAAATATCTTAAAAATATATAAAGCTCATAGGGAAACAGGTGATAATTGTCACTCCAGTGTTATCATTAATATGGGTATATGCTTATTTAAGAAAACCCCCCTCTTTTTTTCTTAAATAAGCTTATACCCATATTAATAATAACACTGGATTATATTATTACTATTATCATTTTTCTGCCTTCTATTTTTTAGAATATGCTATGGTAATTTCACCTTGTCTTGAACGTCCCTGATGAAGGGACCCCGAAAGTGTCCTGAAACACTTTGGGTCGAATGTCTACAATTGCCACGCATTAACGTTTTAGTCTTTGTATACTTGCTGTTTTTATTAACTTTTGGTGATGTCTGCGCCTGAATAATTTTATATTTTCTATAATTCAATAAATAAATTATCATTTTACAATATTTATCTTAGACCCCTTTTCCTTGTAGCCTACAAAGTCATTATTTATCTGGGGGATATTTGCTTCTTAATATTATATCTAGGATTGGCAACCTCAAGTCCCTGTTTGGTGGATCTTCTTAGCTATTTGAACCACAACTTTACACATCAGGAGAAACAAGATGAGCACTCACCATTATCCATAGTCAGCTTCCTCTTTGCATTTCATGACCAGCTCTTCCTCTCTGAGTGGAACATGATCAGCTTCTGCTTTATTCCCTCACATCCAACTCTAATTAAAACTTTGTCCAGGTAAGCTTCAGCTTGTATAAGAGCAGTGTGTGCAGCAAGCTTTTACAATGAATTAGCAAAGCTTTCAACAAACTTCAGCCAACTTTGTTAATTTTTTTTTGCAAATCAAACTTTAGTTCCAGTCAGTGGCGGCTGGTGTTTTTTTTTGGGGGGGGGGACGGCAAACAACCACCCACCCCAGAGCTGCGGGTGGCAGGCAGCGTGGTGCAGTGGCTCTGTGTCCTTCATGATGGCTTCCAGCTCTTCCCCTCCTCCTCCTAGGCATCCAATAGGATCGCCTGTCCTTTCAGCCAATCGGGTGACCAGTGTCAAAACCTGCTTCCCGATTGGCCGGGAGGAGGATCAGTGTTTCAACAGCGAATATTCTGAAAAAAGCCGAACGCATGGATGGGGGGGTGGCGATGGACGGGGGAGGCAGCACCGGTGTGCCCTTAATGGACAGGTTGCCCCTGGTTCCTGTTTATTGATGTTAAATGTAGATTTAAATGGAGGTGCAAGCTGTAATTTTATTGAAGCTGTTGGTATGTTTAGCATGCATCAGGTAAAATTTTAAATCATGCTGAAGACTAGTGAAGCCTGCTAGCAGCTTGTTTAAGGTGACAGACTACATTTCCATTACGATTTGTGTTTAATATGTCTAAACTGAAGCTGAAGATTGCTTTAAAGTATTTAACAAAGCTAAATAAAGTGGGAAAAATAATTATGATTGATCCCTTGCAGATTTTGTAAGTTTGCCCACTTACAAAGAAATGAAAGATCTCTATAATTTTTTTCATAGGTGTATTTTAACCACTTCAATACCAGGTACCCCTTCCTGCCCAGGACAATTTTTAGCTTTCAGCGCTGTCACATTTTGAATGACAATTGCGCGGTCATGCAACTCTATACCCAAACTAAATTTTTATCATTTTCTTCCCAGAAATAGAGCTTTCTTTTAGTGGCATTTGCTCACCTCTGTGGTTTTAAATTTTTGCACTATAAACAAAAAAAACAACAATTTTGAAAAAAAAACTGATGGGCACTGATAGGCGGCACTGATAAGTGGCACTGGATAGGCAGCACTGATGAGGAGCTACTGACAGACATTACTAATGGGGCACTGATTGGCACTGTTGTAGGCACTTATCGGCAGTTTTATGGGCACTGACAGGCATTTATAGAGGGGGACAGGCTGGCAGGTGATGGGCACTGATTGGCAGCTGATGGGCACCTTTTGATGGGGGCTGTGCTGATAATTTGCTGATTATCAGCACAGACCCCCCTCTGACAGGTAGAGACGCCGATCGGCTCTCCCTGTCGGTGTGAACCGACAGGGTGATTGGTCACAGCTGATAACGTGGTAAGAAGCCTCTGTCAGAGGCTCCATACCACGATTGGAGTTGCAGTGTGTCAGACTGACATACAGCACCTCCATTCCCCTAGCTGCACACACCCGTGGGTGTACGCCGGCTCTGTTATCCTGATCACATATGACATTCGGTCAGGATAACACAACCACTTTGCCGCCGTCATTTTGCTATACTGCGGGGGCAGCAAGTGGTTAAATGATAGAGAAAGGATATCAACCAAAACTCGAGCAAAAACAGATAATACAAATGTTTTAAATTGAGTTGCAGTTCAGTGAGTAAAACAAGTATTTGACCCCCTACCAAACAACATTTCTGGCTCCCACAGACTGGCTACAGTATGTGCTCATGTGGTACACAGATTAGTCCTAACAATTGCAAAAGGTGCTCCTAATGACAACTCCTTATGTGTATAAAAGATACCTGCCCACAGAATCTCTTCCATTCAAACCTCACCATCATGAGCAAGACCAACGAGCTGTCAAAGGACGTCAGGGACAAGATTGTAGACCTGCACAAGGCTGGAATAGGCTACAAGACAATCAGCAAGAAGCTTAGAGGGATTAGAGAGGATAAAAAGGGGGAGGGGATGCCTATATATCAAGAATAATGTACAAGTGAATGTGAGAGATTACGTCACTAAGGGAGCTAGAGAGGACGTGGAATCCTTATGGTTAGAGCTCCAAAGGGATGAAGCTAAGGGGAAAATAATACTGGGAGTATGCTATAGGCCCCCTAACCTGAGGGAGGAAGGGGAGACAGATCTCCTATCACAATATAGATTAGCAGCAAGGATGGGAAGTGTTATCATAATAGGGGATTTTAACTATCCAGACATAGACTGGGCGGAGGGAACTGCACATTCATCTAAGGCTCGCCAGTTCCTAAATGTCTTGCAGGACAATTTTATGGGTCAGAAGGTAGACGCACCAATTAGAAATCAAGCATTACTGGATCTACTGATTACCAACAATACAGACTTGATCCCGGATGTGGAAATACGGGGCAATTTAGGTAACAGCGATCACAAGTCAATTTGCTTCAGTATAAATCACACAAATAGGAAACATAAGGGGAATACAAAGACACTGAATTTCAAAAGAGCCAACTTCCCTAAACTACGAACCTTGCTAGAAGGCATAAATTGGGATAAAATCTTAGGAACAAAGAACACTGAGGAAAGATGGGTTTGCTTTAAGAGCATATTAAATAAGGGTATTAGCTAATGCATCCCATTGGGTAATACATTTAAAAGAGCGAACAAAAGTCCTGGATGGCTTAACTCCAATGTTAAAATGCATATAAAAGCAAAGGAGAAGGCCTTCAAAAAATACAAGGTTGAGGGATCATCATCAGCATTCAGACTTTATAAAGAATGCAACAAGAAATGTAAGGATGCAATAAGGACGGCTAAGATAGAACATGAAAGACATAACGGAGGAGAGCAAAAAAAATCCCAAGAAATTCTTTAAGTATTTAAAGAGTAAAAAAGGGAGGACAGACCATATTGGCCCCATAAAGAATGAGGAGGGACATCTGGTTACAAAACGAAGGTATTCAATTTATTCTTCTCCTCAGTCTTCACGAGGGAATCGAGGGCTTCAGTAACCAAAACTGCAGTGTTTATCCTCATGACAGATCACAGGAAGCACCTCCATGGTTAACAGAGGACAGAATTAAAATTAGACTTGGGAAACTTAACATTAATAAATCACCGGGACCAGATGGCTTGCACCCGAGGGTACTTAGGGAACTCAGTCAAGTAATTGCCAGACCATTGTTCCTAATTTTTACTGACTGTCTACTGACTAGAATGGTACCAGCTAATTGGAGAAAAGCCAATGTAGCACCAATATTTAACCACCTCAATACAGTGCCCCTTCCCGCCCAGACCAATTTTCAGCTTTCAGCGCTCTCACACTTTGAATGACAATTACTCAGTCATGCAACATTGTACCCATATGAAATTTGCGTCCTTTTTTCACACAAATAGAACTTTCTTTTGGTGGTATTTAATCACTAGTGGGTTTTTTATTTTTTGTGCTATAAATAAAAAAGACTGTAAATTTTGTGAAAAAAATGCCTTTTTCTTTGTTTCTGTCATAAAATTTTGCAAATTAGTCATTTTTCTTCATAAATTTTGGCCAAAATTTATACTGCTTCATATCTTCGGTAAAAATAACCCAAATGAGTGTAAATTATTTGGTCTTTGTGAAAGTTATAGAGCCTACAAACTATGGTGCCAATCACTGAAAATTGATCTGAAGGCCTATCTCATTTTTTGAGATACTAACAAGTCAGGAAAGTACAAATAACCCCCAAATGACCCCTTTTTAGAAAGTAGACATTCCAGGGTATTAAGTAAGTAGCATGGTGAGTTTTTTTAAGTTGTAATTTTTTCCCACAATTCTTTGCAAAATTAAGATTATTTTTTATTTATTTTTTATTTTTTACAAAATTGTCATATTAACGGGGTATTTCTCTCACAGAGCATATGCATGCAACAAATTACACCCCAAAATACATTCTGCTACTCTTCCCGGGTATGGCCATACTACATGTGTGAGACTTTTACATAGCCTGGCCACATACAAAGGCCCCATATTAAAGTAGCATCTTCAGGCGTTCTACAAGCATAAATGACACATCTCATTTCTCAACCACCTATTACACTTTTGAAGGCCCTGGAGCACCAGGACAAAGGAATTGCCCCCAAAATGACCCCATTTTGGAAAGCAAACACCCCAATGTATAATCTATGAGGCATAATGAGTCTTTTGAATGGTTCATTTTTTTCCAGAAGTTTTTGGAAAATGTGGAAAAAAAATGAAAACGCATTTTTTTTACACAAAGTTGTCCATTTAGCAGATATTTCCAACACATATCATGTACATAGCAAAGATGACACCCCAAAATACATTCTGCTACTCCACCTGAGTATGGCGATACCACATGTGTGAGACTTTTACACAGCCTGGCCACATACAAAGGCCCAACATTGAAGTAGCATCTTCAGGCGTTCTACGAGCATAAATGACACATCTCATTTCTCAACCACCTATTACACTTTTGAAGGCCCTGGAGCCCCAGGACAATGGAATGGCCCCCAAAATGACCCCATTTTGGAAAGCAAACACCCCAACGTATAATCTATGAGGCATAATGAGTCTTTTGAATGGTTCATTTTTTTCCAGAAGTTTTTGGAAAATGTGAAAAAAAAATGAAAACGCATTTTTTTAAAACAAAGTTGACAATTTATCAGATATTTCCAACACACAGCATGTACATAGCAAAGATGACACCCCAAAATACATTCTGCTACTCCTCCTGAGTATGGCGATACCACATGTGTGAGCCTTTTACACAGCCTGGCCACATACAGAGGCCCAACATCCAAGTAGCACCATCAGGAATTCTAGGAGCATAAATGACATATATAATTTCCTGGCAACCTATCATTTTTGAAGGCCCTTCATATTTCTAACACATAGCATGTACATACCAAGAATTACAATCCAAAATAAATCATATTGTGGAAAGGGTAAAAAAAAAGCATTACCTGTGCTTTTAGTATATTGTCAGCACAGCACAGTCCATAGAAATTGTCCAGGCAGAGACAGCCAGCACAGCCATAATATTGGTCCTGGTACACTGTTACCTGCAGACACTCATTGTAGCGCTCTCCAGCCCTTCATAAACATACTGCCTCTTGCTACAGCTAATTATTTGCATAGTCCATGTAGCGGTGGGGTCTGTCCATGCGGCAGGCAGAGGCATGATGGCAGTAAGCATCATGCTGAGGGCCGCAATCAAGTAAGACCTGTGCACAGGGGCAGAGGCTTCGACCCACCAAAATCTCTATGAAGCCTCCGGACTCCAGACCCTAATCCGGAAATTCAGAAACCCGGAGAAAACAAAAAAAAATTGTTCTCTCCATCCGGAAAAACAATTCTGGAGCCCCTCACATATGTGAGACCCCTGTGTACTACAGTAGCAGGGCAACAGATCAGTCCAAGCAGTAGGCAAAAGCATAGTCCATAAAACAGGCCAGGGTTAGTTCATGTGCAAGCAGTCCAAGTGGTAGGCAGTAGCGTAGTTGATAAAACAGGCCAGGGTCAGTTCACGTGGAGGCAGTCCAAACGGTAGGCAGAGGCATAGTCACAAAACAGGCCAGGGTCAGTTCACGTGAAAGCAGTCCAAACGGTAGGCAGAGGCATAGTAAAAAAACAGGCCAGGGTCAGTTAACGTGGAAGGCAGTGGCATGGTTATTTGGGGAAGCATGGAAAATGGTCAGCACAGATGATGAAAATGGGGAAATGGTTAAAAATATGAGCTAATATTTTAGGGATGTATGATAAAGTTGGAAGCATTCACCAATGCAAAGGCCAGGTTGGGAGGGACACTGGGGACAATGGTAGCTGGTATCTTTTCAAAATCCTCTTTTGGTGCACACGCAACATTTTTTTTGCCGTCTTCGGCCTGCTTCAGATGGTGGAATGTTGAAGAGGAAGTGGCGCTCATGAAGTCGGCAAACAGCCTTAGAGCGAAGGTCTTCAGGGGGGTCTTTGGTGATAGATGAGAGACGTAACAACTTCTTCTATGAATTGTAGGAAGGGGGGGCTTTCTGTGGATTTGGTGTAGACTACATAGAAATTATAAACAGCCAAATGTATGAGATAAATTGCTACCTCCTTATGGACAAATAGGGCTGAATCATTTGATCATTGAAATCCACTCAAGACACTATGCGCATCGGCTTGTTGTTGGGGCGTGACCGGATGCAGGTGTGAGCGGTTGAGCGTGTGAGCTCTCGCCCGAACCCAACCCTGATGCTGCATTAATGCCTGCTAAGCTTCCCTAGCTTATTCTATGAGCAGTGACCCTCTGGTGTCTTTACCATTCCTACCTATGTCCCCGGTTGGTTGCTGGTTGTTGCTGGTGTGAGAGGGATCGGCGAGCTGTCTGGAGGTGGAGACGAGCAGTGAGGCTTGGAGAGGTCCCGCTGTGCTGTTGCGCTCCTGTGTTGTGGAGCGGGGACTGAGCGAACCGCGCCCCATTGTGGCCGCCTGCTGTGAGACGCTCGGGGGATATTATGAGAGGCTGAGGGAAGTCAGCCCGTGCTGAGGAGGGAGTGTCAGATAAACACCCGAGAGCGACGAGTGGAAAGAACGGAGGTCCCGTGTGAAGGATCCCAGGGCTAGCTGTCCCCTATGTGCCACCTGCGAATGAGGAGGCTTGGAATCCGGAGGTAACTGTAAGCTATAGTTCACAATCTGGAGGAAGGTAGCCGCTTGGGGCTCATCTTCTCTCAGCCCCTGCCTCTGGGAGGATTGGACACTTTAATTAAGTTTGTTCGATAACTATCTGTTCCAGTCTGGGCTAAGTTTGCTAAATAGCGCCTTATAGTATATATCCCGCCATGACCAGGAAGAAGGGGGAGGATCAGCAGCAGCCCCAGGAAAATCCATCTACACAGACCACCCGAACAGGGAAAGAAAAAGAAAAAGGGAGCCAAAATGCATCTGCACTGACAGCTGCAGCAAAACTGGAAAAATTTGCTCACAGCTCCTTGCAGTCCCCAGCTAAGAACAGTCAGCCCCCCCCAGGGAAAATGTTGGCGGGAGGTCTGGGGGATAGAAAAAGCATGGGGAAAGGGGCTGATAACCCACCAGCTAGTACAAGGCTAATGAATAAAAAAAGCCCTGAGAGGGAACCCCTGGGAATGTCTGTGGACTCTATTGCTGTCCCAATCGTAGCTGGCGAACAAGAGCCTACTTTAAAAGAGGTGCTAAGCGCAATAAATGCTTGCAGGAGCTCACTAAGTGGGATGTGTGAAGAGTTAAGAGTCCTAAAGGAAGAATTTTGTAGTATTAGGAAAGAGTTTCAGAAAACAGTGGAGAGAATTAAGGAGGTGGAGGAAAGGGTCAATCAAGTGGAAGATATTGTATTCCCAATGCGGCAGGACTTTAAAAAAATGCAAGCTCAGTTAGACGCCAACAAACTTAAAATGGAGGAATGGGAGAATAGGTCGCGTAGACAAAATGTGAGAGTGATGGGTCTCCCCGAGAAAAGTGAGGGCTCTCATCCTGAAGAATTCATGGAAAATTGGCTGAAGGAGAGTTTTGGGGCTGAGTCCTTTTCTCATCTTTTTTCCATTGAGCGAGCCCACAGAGTGCCTTCCAGGTCTGAGTACTCAGGAGGTCGCCCGAGACCGATGATAATGCGTTTTTTTTAGCTACAAAGACAAGATGAGCTTAATGCAAAAATCAAGAGAAAAAGGGGATATTTTTTTCAATGGTGCTAGAATTTCAATATACCCAGATTACTCCCCGGACTTACAAAGGAGAAGAGCTGGCTTTTTGGATATTAAGCGTACTTTACGGAAATATAATATTCCGTATGCTCTATTATACCCAGCGCGCCTGCGGATCGAGGCTTTAGGGAAAAATCATTTTTTTTAATCTGTCGGAGGAGTTACAGACTGGTTTGAAGAGAACAGAAAGAACTTATGGAGATGAAAGTGTATATGTGTAAAAGAAATCTCTTTCATACATAGGATATATAGGGTTTTTATTTTTTTTTGTTTTTTTTTTTGCAGCAGCAGCAGCAGGGGTTGGGAGGGAGAGGGTTGGGCTGGTGTAGTGAAGGATGAGAGTAATGTTAAGGTTGGTGATGGGGGTCTTATTGGCCCTTGGGGTGATGGGGTCACAGGGGATGGGGGAGGCAAGGGTTTGACAATTAGGACAATTGAGTTTAACTTAGAGTGGGAGGTAGGGGAGTGTATGGAGTGGTTTGAGGGGGATAGTAAGGTCACAAGTAATGCCCCTAGGGCAAGCCAAGTTAAGCAATGGGGGGGAAGAAGGGTTTACTCAAAGGAAAGGGCACTACAGTTGTATTTAAAGTTGTAAAAAAATCACAGAGAACTGTTAAAAAAAATTTGGGAAGGTGAAAGAAAAGAAGCGTAAACACTTAAATTTCACAAGGATAAGAATGAATGAAAAAAAAACATAGGTAGTGGTGGGGAGGGGGGGGGGTATTTTCCTTCCTAACTCTCCCCGTTCCCTCCTCATAATATTAGCACTGAATGAAGTAATAAGGGGTATTGTGGATCTGATGCAAAAGGCCAAATGGCTATGGGGAAGAAGGGCACATGTGGTGGATCGGTGCTGTCAAAAGAGTGGTTGGAGATTTTTTACTTTTCAGTTTTATATATAACAGCGCTGGTCTAGAACAGCGTTATCCTATGGTCTTGATTTTCTTACTTCTAAGTAGGAGGTTAACTTCATGCCGGCTCATATATTCCTGGTACTGTTTTATTTTGTTACATAATTGAATGCAGCCTAAAACATTTGCCATAAGTTCCTGGAACATTAGGGGGATGAGTGAGCCTATTAAAAAAACTGCCGTGTTTTCGGAATTGGAATCCTGTGCTACCGAGCTGATATGCCTGCAGGAGACTCACCTGACTGACGAGACTAAATTACTAATCAGAAATAAAAAAATTCAGACACATTACCATTCGGTGTACTCCTCTTATTTAAGGGGAGTGAGCATTTTTGTCAGGAGGGGGTTGATGTTCTCCTGCAGGGATGTCAGTATTGATAGGTTGGGTTGTTTTATCTTTTTGTACTGTTTAATTGAGGGTAGGCCATTTGTCATTGTAAATCTGTATATCCCGCCCCCATTCAAGATGGAGATTCTGTCCCTGTTACTGAGATTTTTGGAGGATAAAAAGGAGGTACCGGTTATTATAGTAGGCGATTTTAATGCCATGTTGGATAGTAGGCTAGATAGGTTCCCGCTTGGGCTTGGTGGAGGTAGAGGGTCGGAGGGTAGGCTGGCACAGTTCCTGGAGGAGGTTGGGTGGTGTGACCTGTGGAGAGCTCGTAACCCTAGTAGTCAGCAATATTCTTGCTTTTCGGGGTCACATCACACTCTCTCCCGTATTGATATGGCCATCGGTAATCAAGAAGTCCAACCTTTTATTGGAAAAATTGAGTACCGACCAAGGGGGGTATCTGATCACTCGCCACTGATAGTAACAATAATGGTCCGGGATAATAGCGGCCAGAGAATGTGGTCATTAAATCCAACATGGCTGGAGATAATTGGGAATAGAGATGAGATAAGTATAAGATTAAAAGAATTTATTGAATATAATACCGGGACAGCCTCGGGGGAGGTGTGATCTGGGATGCCTTGAAAGCATACCTTAGAGGGCTATTAATTCAACAAATATCAAAATAAAGAAGCAAACAAGGGCAAGGGGAGAGCTTATTAGAAACGAGGTCTTGGTGTCAGAAAGAAAGTATGTGTTAGATCCAACTCCGGAAAACTGAGAATTCTGGGTAATGAAGCAACAAGAATATAAAATGGAAGAAATTAGAAGAGCAGAAAATAAGAAGGCTTTCCAGAGGCAGAGAAATTTTGAGGAGGGGGAAAGAGTAGGTCGGACCCTGGCCTTATTGGCCAGGACTAATTCACCCTCTTCAACAATTCCTATGATTAATACAACTGAAGGAGAAATTTCATCAGATCCTCTGGTAGTGAATGGAATAGAATACTATAGCGATTTATATAAGTCGCGACACTGCCCAGTACAGGGAGAGATGGTGAAGTTCTTGGAATGTACTAAGCTCCCGGTATTACTGGACACAGACAGGAATAGTATGGATGCCCCAATAACACTAGAGGAACTTCGGCAAGCAATAGTGGATATGCCGAACCAGAAGTCCCCAGGCCCTGATGGATTGCCCGTTGAAGTCTACAAACAGTATGGGGAGGTGTTGGCCCCTGAACTCCTGAAGACATTAAACTGGTCAGCTGCAGCTGGTAGATTACCAGCATCAATGTCTGAGGCCATTATCGTACTAATTCAGAAGGAGGGGAAGGATCAATTAGATACATCATCATATAGAACAATCTCGTTGCTGGATACCGATGTCAAGATTCTGGCAAAAGTCCTGGCATCCAGGCTAAATAAATGTATCTCCTCCTTGATCCACCCGGATCAATCCGGGTTTATACAGAACAGGTCCACTAGTAAAAACATAAGAAGGACCCATTTGATTCTCCAGACTCCGGTAGAAAACACAGGTTCCAGAGTTGTCCTGTCCTTGACATTGCCAAGGCATTCGACACTCTGCAATGGGGGTATTTATGGTGGGTAATAGAAAGATATGGGTTCGGTCCCCTATTTATAAACTGGCTTAAAATACTATATCACCAACCCAGTGCTAGATTGAAAATAAACAATATATATTCAGAACGGATCTCCCTGGAGAGGGGAACTAGACAGGGGTGCCCGCTATCCCCCCTGCTGTTCGCCCTGGCTATGGAGCCCTTTGCGGAGGTAGTAAGAAACTCAACCGGTCTGCAGGGTTATAAAAGAAAAGGAGGTGAGGAAAGAATAGCATTATATGCTGACGATGTTTTGTTATTTCTGGGGGACATGGGGCCATCATTAGTAAGGGCAATACAGTTGGTGGAAGGATTTGGGAGGATTTCAGGGTTGATAGTCAACTGGGAGAAGTCTACTCTTCTTCCGATTGACTCGACCACAGGCTCTCTCCCGCAGGGGATACCCTGTTTTAGGGTGGTGGATAAGCTTAAATATTTGGGTATAGTTTTAGATAATAACCCAAGTCATTATATTAGGGACAATCTAGCTACGCTTTTAGAAAAATTTAAAAGGAAAAAAGACGTCTGGTGTCGCCTCCCCCTATCTGTTGCAGGCCGTATAAATCTGGTTAAGATGATTTGGATGCCACAATTAATGTATATTTTACATAACTTGCCAGTTTGGATTGGGAAGGACTGGTTTGTAAAAATTAACTCCCTTTTCCGGGAGTTGATTTGGAGGAAGGGTCAGGCCAGGATTAGCCTTCAAACCCTGCAACGTCCTACCAGGGAGGGGGGATTGGCGGTTCCGCATCCATACAGGTATTTTTTGGCGGCCCAGCTGCAACATTTGGGTGGGTGTGAAGGTGAGGGAGAGGCGAACACCAACGTAAGAATTATGTTATCAGCTAATCCGCACAAATCTTTAGCAGGAGCACTGGAAGCTGGGTCTTTAAGATGCGCACTCCCATACTCCCATTATTCCCTTTGGGAATAACTTGTCTAAACCCTCTACCCCGGTTTACTATTTTTATTGGTATTTACCTTGAGTCCCCCTTTTTTTAATTTCATATATGTGCACCTTTATATCACATAAAGGATTGTACATTTGGTGCATCCATATATTGTGGAATCATGACTCAATATATATAATTGATTTTAAACATATGTGTGGACTATTTTATCTTGCCATGCTTAATAATGTTGTCTGTCATACAGATAGACAGGCGGCTCCGTTCTTCCCCACGGAGATACCATCATCTGGTCGTTCTTGAATGGTATTACTCCGTCAGGTGGGGGGAGGTACTACGGAGTCCGCCTGCCTATAAGATACGTGGAGCATGGAGTGATGGCTACGCCTTTGATAACGGCTTGGAACGCAGGCTGGTGCGCACGCTACGGACAGCTCTCTATTCATAGCACCTAAGCGCCCCTGCTTACTTGCATTTTGTGCCGGACGGGTTTTTTATGTATGCTAATTTTTCAATAAACCTTTCTACTACACTATGGAAGTCCTTTGTGTTTTCCGGTGAGGAACGGGCCATTTACGGTGAAGTATCTCGGAGTACCCTGGTTCAAAATTCGGGCTGGAAACCCATGATTTAATACTGCAGTGACGGTGGTGCAGACAACTACTATGGCTACCTAAGAGGAAGATCTTTATTAAAGCTACCTACTCTATGTCTACTACCCCTGCAGGGGTTTATCATCTCTGGTGAGTGGGGACACATTGGGGGAGCACTCAGTCACGATATCTGCCACACACAGAAGTCACTTGAAGTCACATTTGGAACTTTATCACGTTTTGTTTATAATAGATATTTATAAAATATGTGGCGCTACTCTATCGATCAGTACCAATCCTAACCGTAATCATCTAAGACAAAGAATAAAGTTGACAAAGTTGACTCCAAAATACTGATTCATACCCAGAAAAAGTTATAGTGAACTTAGGACTACTACACAGGAGTCCATCAATGAAAACATCAGTTCCAAAATATAAGAATAAGTGGGTAGATATCAACCATTAAAGTGCCCAGTGCAAAAATAAAATAAATAATGTATAAACCATTAGGGAAGTGATAATAATCAATGAAACTGTGAATTAGAAGTGATGACTTCCCAAACTAGCTGAAAAACAAATAATCCCTGTTGCTGAGTAAAATGCCAAACAGCTCTTAAAAGTGTATCACATAAAATAGCAGCTGAAAATCAAGTGGTCCCTAGTGCTAATAACAAAAGAATTTTAAAAGTGAATCACATAAAAATATGTACAGCAAACTGTCATAATGTGCAAAAAATAATAATGCGTGCAGAGATTCCCTGTCAATATCAATCCAAAATATCAGAATCAAAAATTCAAACAGTGATAATAGTGCAGTCATGCCATTATAAACTCACTAATGCGCTATAAATAAATAACTAATAAATAACTAATAAATATAGGGACAGACAATCCTACAGCAAAGATGCAGTCCAAAAAGTGACAATAGTGTAATTCAGTCCATAAATAAAAAAGTGCAACTGTGATGAGGGGTGTCCACAAGGAACGATCTTTAAATAAGGTGGCAAGTGTGCAGTGACTGGTGATCTTCTTTTATAAACGTTCTGGTGCACACACCAAGTGTTTCCCCCAGCCTCTCACCTCCAGCAGCGGCCCCCAGTGGGCCAAGTAGAGCGGGTAAATATTCTTGGAGAGGATGGGTTTCCTGGAGCGATGTCAGTAGATCTGTCTCTCTGAATCTCCTCCCGCCGCTCCCAGTAATCCCAGCAATAGTTAGGAACAAAGGATCCCTTTGATAAAGTCACGTGGTGTGACGCAACGCGTCAGGGTAGGAGGAGTCAGGTGCCGACGCTTCTCGGGGACGGCCGAACCCGGAAGCTCACTACATCCATTGATCGCTGTGATTTTAAATGTAAGTTACTACGTTTGTCAATAAAACTAGTTTGTAATTACTACACCATGAGACCTCTCCTTTGTTCCTAACTATTGCTGGGATTACTGGGAGCGGCGGGAGGAGATTCAGAGAGACAGATCTACTGACATCGCTCCAGGAAACCCATCCTCTCCAAGAATATTTACCCGCTCTACTTGGCCCACTGGGGGCCGCTGCTGGAGGTGAGAGGCTGGGGGAAACACTTGGTGTGTGCACCAGAACGTTTATAAAAGAAGAGCACCAGTCACTGCACACTTGCCACCTTATTTAAAGATCGTTCCTTGTGGACACCCCTCATCACAGTTGCACTTTTTTATTTATGGACTGAATTACACTATTGTCACTTTTTGGACGGCATCTTTGCTGTGGGATTGTTTGTCCCTATATTTATTAGTTATTTATTTATAGCGCATTAGTGAGTTTATAATGGCATGACTGCACTATTATCACTGTTTGAATTTTTGATTCTGATATTTTGGATTGATATTGACAGGGAATCTCTGCACGCATTATTATTTTTTGCACATTATGACAGTTTGCTGTACATATTTTTATGTGATTCACTTTTAAAATTCTTTTGTTATTAGCACTAGGGACCACTTGATTTTCAGCTGCTATTTTATGTGATACACTTTTAAGAGCTGTTTGGCATTTTACTCAGCAACAGGGATTATTTGTTTTTCAGCTAGTTTAGGAAGTCATCACTTCTAATTCACAGTTTCATTGATTATTATCACTTCCCTTTTAGGCGGGGTGGTTTATACATTATTTATTTTATTTTTGCACTGGGCACTTTAATGGTTGATATCTACCCACTTATTCTTATATTTTGGAACTGATGTTTTCATTGATGGACTCCTGTGTAGTAGTCCTAAGTTCACTATAACTTTTTCTGGGTATGAATCAGTATTTTGGAGTCAACTTTGTCAACTTTTTTCTTTGTCTTAGATGATTACGGTTAGGATTGGTACTGATCGATAGAGTAGCGCCACATATTTTATAAATATCTATTGTTTTCCTGGGGGAACTGAGTGGACCCATCTATGTTGGCAGCTCTCTACCGTGTACCTTACTGATAGTTTCAGATTTTCGTTTACATTGTGGTTTTTGCGCATTAGTCCCCATACATTCACGTTTTGTTTATAATCACCTCTTTAAGTAATATAAGTTGTTTTCATAACAAGAAGCACAGTACTTATGGACCTACACTACAGATTGGACAATTACATATGTACTTAACACTGTGGACGCTGGGTGCACAAATTACTCGTTGATCTATTAATTATTAACGTGTACATGCACTTTAGTATATATTTTTCGCTCAAGATTTTGTCATTTAATATGTCAGTTTTTATTTTGGTTTTTGAATTTGATTTTTTGATTTTTTAGAGGTAGGGTGTGGATACATGGGGTTCTAGGGGGCGGACAATTGATTTTGGCTGCATGGGGGTTCTGCCCAGTTTACACCCTACCCACAACACTCGTTTACATCTTACACGTTAACTCACATTCACTGGTGGAATACACACATACCCCAGTTATATGTCACTGGGTTTGGTTTTATGTAATTTATGCCTCACTTATAAACATATTTTATGTAACGTTTTGGCACATAGGGTAGTGCCACTTCCCCACTCTCTCTTTTATATACTTCATTAGGGCCCTATGGGAACTAATTAGGGGAGGCTGCAATCCTTGCTTTCCTAAGCGCGGATTTTTACCATACTATATAAATTTGTCTGGTCCACAATGAATTGCAGCAAAGTGTCGGGCAAAAACAGATAAAAATCAATCGCTGTGAAATTTTGGGTGTTGGCCTGCACACCTGGCTGTGCTGTGAATGGGGGAATAATTGGTGATCCCGAGTCGGATGGCAGCCATGTTGGGTTGGCAAGACCATCTGGCATATATGTAGAGGCCCTGGCTCTTGGGGGACGTGACACTCCAGTAGTTGGGGGAATTGAATTTCCTGTGCTGGTACTCAGGCGTGATGTGGCAGCAGTGGTACTGGGTCTGGGCATTTGTTCCTGGGGCCTATCGCTGGTGGCAGCGCTGGTACTGGGCCTTGGAATTTGTTCTTGGGGCCTATTGCTGGTGGCAGCGCTGGTACTGGGCCTTGGAATAAAATCCTGGTTTCCAGAGTGCCGTGCCCTTTTAGGAGGAACCCATTCTTCCTCCGAATCATTTGCTGATTCACTATTGGGATCAAATGCCGAATTTGATTCGGAATCAGAATTGGAATCTGATGAGAACTCCCTGTTGCTCTCATCAGTCATGGAGAGGATCTGGAACGCCTCCTCACTGGTGTATAATCTTTTGGACATGACGCTGATGGCTGTGTGACAGGTGGCAGGTGACGGTCACTGATGGGCTGTGAGATGGGTGGCAGGTGACGTTCACTGATAGGTGATGACGGTGTGACAGGCGATGGTCACTGATGGGTGACAGGCCACGGACAGTGACGGGTGATGGTCACTGACGGGTAATGGTCACAGATGGGTGACAGGCCACGATCACTGATGGGTGATGGGTGCACCGCTGATGGGTGACGGTTAATGGCTGACGTCACTGATGGGTGACAGGTAATCGATGACATCACTGATGGGTTATGGGTAATCGCTGACATCACTGATGGTTGATGGGTGATGGTCACTGATGGGTGACGGGTGATGGCTGATGGGTGACGACTGACGTCACTGATGGGTGACGGGTAATGGCTGATGGTCACTGATGGATGATGGGTAATGGCTGACGTCACTAATGGGTGACGGGTAATGGCTGACGTCACTGATGGGTGATGGGTGATGGGTGATGGTCACTGATGGGTGACGGGTGATGGCTGACGGTCAGTGATGGGTGACGGGTAATGGCTGATGTCACTGATGAGTGATGGGTGACGGTCACTGATGGGTGACGGCTGATGGTCACTGATGGGTGACGGGTGATGGCTGACAGTCACTGATGGGTGACGGGTGATGGCTGACAGGTGACGGCTGATGGTCACTGATGGGTGACGGCTGACAGGTGCACCGCTGACGGTCACTGATGGTAGTCATATGTGACAGGTGAACTTTATGGGGTGACTGTGGTGACTGTTGGGTGACAGATGACAATTGGGGGGGCGATGGGACAAGTGTTGTGCTTGTACAGTACAATACAAACACAGATTGGTAACTCACTGCTCCTAACTCTTCTCTCCTCACACTGGAAACGGTGTGTGAGGAGAGAAGAGCTGGTAACAGGTAGTTACCGCTCTGTGTTTACATTTAGTGATCGGCTGTGAATGGATCACAGCTGATCACGTGGTAAACAGCCGCCGGCCATTGTTTACCATCGTCGGTGACAAGCAGTGTTCCCGGGAACACGCCGCCACCGACGTGCACGCGCTGCACGCTCCCGATCACACGCATGCGCTGTGCACAATAGGGCGTTACCAACTGTCATCGGCCGTGACTTCATCACGGCCGATCACTTGGTAAACAGCCATGCCGAATGGCTGTTAACCCCCCTCGGTGGCGAGCGGTGTCTCCGTGACACACTGCCACCGAGGGTACAGGGATGTGCGTGCACTCCCTGTTTAAAGGGCAGGGCGAAATATGACGCCCTCCCAGAACGAGAGCCATGCCGTCATATGACAGACGGCGGATGGCAAGCGGTTAAAAAGGACACAAAATACATCTCTGGGAATTACAGACCAGTTAGCCTAACATCAATAGTATGTAAACTATTGGAGGGGATGATAAGGGAATATATACAAGATTTTAGTAATGAGAACGGTATCATTAGCAGTAATCAGCATGGATTCATGAAGAATCGTTCTTGCCAAACCAATCTATTAACCTTCTATGAGGAGGTGAGTTGCCATCTAGATAAAGCTAGGCCCGTAGACGTGGTGTATCTGGATTTTGCAAAAGCATTTGACACAGTTCCCCATAAACGTTTACTGTACAAAATAAGGCCTGTTGGCATGGACCATAAGGTGTGTACATGACTTGAAAACTGGCTACAAGGGCGAGTTCAGAGGGTGGTGATAAATGGGGAGTACTTGGAATGGTCAGGGGTGGGTAGTGGGGTCCCCCAGGATTCTGTGCTGGGACCAATCCTGTTTAATTTGTTCATAAATGACCTGGAGGATGGGGTAAACAGTTCAATCTCTGTATTTGCGGAAGATACTAAGCTAAGCAGGGCAATAACTTCTCCGCAGGAGGTGGAAACCTTGCAAAAAGATCTGAACAAATGAATGGAGTAGGCAACTACATGACAAATGAGGTTCAGTGTAGAAAAATGTAAAATAATGCATTTGGGTGGCACAAATATGAATGCAATCTATACACTGGGGGAAGAAACCTCTGGGGGAATCTAGGATGGAAAAGGACCTGGGGGTCCTAGTAGATGATAGGCTCAGCAATGGCATGCAATGCCAAGCTGCTGCTAACAAAGCAAACTGAATATTGGCATGCATTAAAAAGGGGATTAATTCCAGAGATAAAACGATAATCTCCGGCTCTCCAACACTCTGGTCCGGCCGCATCTGGAATATGCTGTCCAGTCCTGGGCACCAGTCCTCAGGAAGGATGTACTGGAAATGGAGCGAGTACAAAGAAGGGCAACAAAGCTAATAAGGGGCCTGGAGGATATTAGTTATGAGGAAAGGTTGCGAGCACTGAACTTATTCTCTCTGGAGAAGAGATGCTTGAGAAGGAATATGATTTTAATATACGAATACCATACTGGTGACCCCACAATAGGGATAAAACTTTTTTGCAGAAGGGAGTTTAACATGGCTTGTGGCCACTCATTAAAATTAGAAGAAAAGAGGTTTAACAGTAAACTATGTAGAGGGTTCTTTACTGTAAGAGCAGCAAGGATGTGGTGGTCCAGGCGGTGGTCTCAGTGGGGAGGCATTGATAGTTTCAAGAAACTATTAGATAAGCACCTGAACAACCGCAACATACAGGGATATACAATGTAATACTGACATATAATCACACACATAGGTTGGACTTGATGGACTCGTGTCTTTTTTCAACCTCACCTACTATGTAACTATGTCATGAAAAGGAAACAACTGTTTGAGTGATTATTCGCAAATGGAAGAAATACAGTGCATCCGGAAAGTAATCAGAGCACTTCACTTTTTCCACATTTTGTTATGTTACAGCTTTATTTCAAAATGGATTAAATTCATTATTCTCCTCAAAATCTTACAAACAATACACCATGATGACAATGTGAAAGAAGTTTGTTTGAAATCTTTGCAAATTTATTAAAAATAAAAAACAAAAAAAAAATCATGTGTACATAAGTATTCAATGCCTTTGCCATGACACTCAAAATTGAGCTCAGATGCATCCTGTTTCCATTGACAATCCTTGAGATGTTTCTACAACTTGATTGGAGTCCACCTGTGGTAAATTCAGTTGATTGGACATGATTTGGAAAGGCACACACCTGCCTATATAAGGTCCCACAGTTACCAGTGCATGTCAGAGTACAAACCAAGCCATGCAGTCCAAGGAATTGGATTTATACCTCTGAGACAGAATTGCATCTAGGCACAAATCTGGGGAAGGGTACAGAAACATTTCTGCAGCATTGAATGTACCAGCAAGCACAGGGGCCTCCATCATCCATAAATGGAAGAAGTTTGGAATCACCAGGACTCTTCCTAGAGCGGGCCGCCCGGCCAAACTGAGCAATCAAGGGAGAAGGGCCTTAGTCAGGGAGGTGACCAAAAACCTGATGCATTTCACATGTGTACAGTAAGGGTTTAGGTTAATAGTAGTGGGTTCACTATCACCGGGTTGTGGGATTATAGATTTGCGCTGCTTGCTTCTTTTTTCTTGCCAATTAACTGGTGATCATAGGCATGCATAGGGGGTGTGCCAGGTGTGCCTGGGCATACCCTTTTCACCCTATTAGCATGATTGCTCTATGTTCAGGCAGGGAGATGGAAAATATCTCCCTCTGACCAGTTCTGCCATTCATGGAGTGCTACTGTACTTCTCTTTCACTGTACCGGCTCTACCATAAGAGTACGTGTTTTTCTGTATGTGTATGTATATGTAATATATATATATATATATATCACACGCATGTGTGTTTGATCATCGGGGTGTGCACCCTAATGCAATAGGGTACACACACCTATGCTGGTGATTCACAGGTACTTAGGTGGCAGCAATCTTATTTAATCCCTCAATCTTCCATTAATATCTTTGGCACTAGTTTTTCTTGTGCTTGTCCAAGTAACCATTTTTATTGAGTCTATTCACGAATAAGTGAAGAGAGGTGAATTGTCAGAAAAATCTAAGCCAAAGTGGCTGAAGTAGAAGTTGAATAAAATCAATACTTAACACTGGATTACTGGATTACATCTTAGTTTTTTTTTTTTTTTATTAGGGTGAACATTTAAGAAAACATAAAAAAGAACATTTATAATAGGAAAAAGAACATTCTCAAAAACAATAAAAACAATACAATAAAAAACAAAACAAAACAAAAATTGCAGTAATATGCAATACTATGTGAAACAGTGATAAAGTACACTAATTCAAGAAGCAAAACAGCAGAAAGACAAATATGCATAAATGACTACCCCCAATTTAAAAAAAAACAAAAAAAACACAATGATATGTGAAACAGTGATAAAAGTGCTTGAATCAAAAGCAGGTATTGTCAGAAACCATGAATCAGACTGAGACAGAAGTACCGTTAAATCACACTTGTTTAGTAATAATAAAAAAAAGGTAAACAGAGTAAAAGGTAAACAGAGTAAACGTAGTCAAAACATAGCCAGAGTTCAGAAACTGCAACAGATAGTCAGACAAGCCAAAAGGTCAGGGAGCCAGAGAACAGCGTAGTAGAACAGCAAGCAGGATCTGAAGCCAGAAGGAATGTCAGCCAAGCAAGTCTTTAACAGGAACACAGGAGAGCGTCTTTAGAGATGTGACCAAGGTGAAGGCAGAGATCATCTGGACTGGATGGCTTAAGTAGGCAGGACATCAATAGGTGAATCACTGTGGAGAGATAGGAGCTGGCAATTCGCCGACAGCTGTGTGGCCAGCTCAGAGAAGGAAGGACTGAGCCCAGCCCTGACAGTACCCCCTCCTCAATGACCCCTCCCCCTCGGAGGACCACCAGGCTTGAGGGGAAAACATATATGGAAATCACGGAGGAGGACGGGGCATGTACATCCGAGGATGAGACGCAAGAGCGTTCCTCCAGACCATACCCTTTCCAATGCACCAGGTACTGTATGCGCCCACGGAACCTACGGGAGTCAACAATGACTGTACGTCATACTCCTCATGGTTCTCCACCTGTACAGGGTCAGGACGAGGCACCGAGGTGGTACAGTAGTTGCAGACCAAAGGTTTTAATAAGCAGACATCGAATACATTTGAGATACACATATTAGAAGGAAGGACTATTGTGTAAGCCACTGAGTTAATCCTGCAAAGAATATGCGAAGGCCCAATAAACCAACTTCAGAGAGGAAACACAACCTGGTAGGAAGGCGCAGACAGGCGTCTGCGGTCAGCATGGAGTCTGTACCTATCATTAGCATGTCGTAAAGCCTCCTGGACTTGTGTCCAAGTGGAACGAAGACCACAGAGATGCACCTCTAAAGCAGGAATACTCTGCGGAACAAATGAGTCAGGCAACATGGAAGGTTGGAAACCATAGTTCGCCATAAACGGGGACAATCGTGAAGCAGAATCCAAGGCACTAATGTGAGCGAACTTTGCCCACGGTAAGAGGTCTGACCAGTTGTTTTGATGGTCAGAAATATAGCAACGTAGGAATTGCTCCAAGGACTGATTTGCTCGTTCTGCGGCCCCATTAGACTGCGGGTGATATGCAGAGGAGAAAGCAAGCTGAATTCCCAACTGTGCACAAAAGGCTCACCAGAACTGGGACACAAACTGACTACCCCTGTCCGAGACGATCACTTTGGGTAGCCCATGTAAGTGAAAGATCTCCCGAGCAAAAATGGAAGCCAGTTTCTTAGAAGTTGGCAACTTCTTAAGTGGAATACAATGAGACATTTTCAAGAACCAGTCAACCACCATAAGGATAACTGTGTTGTCTTGGGAGCTGGGTAACTCCACAATGAAATCCATAGACAAGTGGGTCCAGGGCCTCTCTCCATTGGGTATGGGTTGTAGGAGGCCCACTGGAAGGTGTAGTGGAGTCTTATTCTGAGCAGACATGGAACCGGCAGCTACAAAGGCGGTTATATCAGCACGTAGACTAGGCCACCAGAATTGTTGAGAAATAGCCCAAAAGAGTTGATTCTTTCCAGGGTGGCCAGCAGCTTTGGAAGAATGGTAAGTCTGGAGCATGGCAGTACAGAGACTCTCTGGAACAAAGCAGCAGTCACAAGGTTTTTCAGGTAGAGCATGAACCTGAGCAGCAAGAATTTTGTCACCCAAAGCAGAAGTGAGACTGGTGTGAACTATAGCCAGAATATGATCAGGAGGAATCACAGGAACCAGAGCTAACTCCATCTTGGAAGTGGAGGAAAATTGTTGTGACAAAGCGTCAGCCCTTACATTCTTAGTACCGGGTAAGAATGAGACAATGTAATTGAAACAAGAAAAGAGCCCATCGCGCCCTACTGGGAGAGAAGCGTTTAGCCTCAGATAAAGAATGTGAGATTCTTATGGTCACTAAGAATGAGAACTGGCACAGTGGCACCTTCAAGGAGATGTCTCCATTCTTTCAGGGCTAAAATGATATGAGCTAACAGCCCTCTGTCACCAATCTCGTAATTGCACTCTGCAGGTAACAATTTCTTGAAAAGTAGCCACAAAGATGCATAGTGCTCTCATAGGTAGGGCGCTGAGACAGAAGGGTGCCAACTCCAGTCTCAGAAGCATCAACCTCAAGGATAAAAGGTAATGTAGGATCAGGATGTGCCAACACAGGAGCAGAAACAAAGGCAGCTTTGAGACTATCAAAGGCCTTAATGGACTCAAGACCAACTCTGTGGGTTACCATCCTTTCTGGTCAGGGGCTTGACCAGAGATTGAGAGGTTAGGAATAAACTTCTGATAATAGTTGGCAAAGCCAAGAAAATGCTGCAGAGGACGTAAACCCATGGGTCAGGGCCACTGAAAGTTTCTCTGGGTCCATCGAAAAACCAGCAGTGAAAATGACATAACCCAGGAATTTAACCTGTTCCCGATGGAATTCACACTTCTCCCATTTACAATAGAGATTGTTCTCTCTTAGTTTCTGAAGCACACAACAGACATCTGTGTGGTGGCTCTCCAGGGACTTGGAAGATATGAGGATATCATCAAGATAAACCACCACACATAACTGCAACAAATCTCGGAGGACATCGTTAATAAATTCCTGGAAAACTGCCGGGGCATTAAAAAGGTCAAAAGGCATTACGAGGTACTCATAATGGCCTGTTCTGGTATTAAACACAGTTTTTCACTCGCCCTCCTTAATCCCCATGAGATTATATTCCCCTCTCAAATCAAGCTTCATGTTGCTCCCTTGAGGCGGTCAAATAACGCTGTAATCAACGGAATCGGATAGGCATTCTTAATATGAAATTATTGAGACCCCTATAATCAATACAAGGTCTCAGAAACTAGCATCAGCAGGAGATGAGGATTTGCAGATGAAACCTCAAGAAAGTGCGTCTGCAACATACTCCTCTATGACCTTATCCTCCAAGACCAACAAAGGGGTAAACACGGCCATGAGGGGGTATGGCACCAAGTTGAAGGTCATTTGTGCAATAATGCGACCGGTGTGGAGGCAAACTACTGGCTTGACCTTTGTCAAAGACATCACTAAAATCGCGGTACTCCTCCGGCAGGGAGTAGAGTACACAGAGTGCACAGGAGCTTAGCTACCTTCTGAAAGCAAGTCTTACTGCATTGTGGCGACCAGGAGAGAACCTCAGCACGGAGCCTATCAAAGAGGGGTTGTGCCTCTGCAAACGATAACCAATAACCAGTGGAAACTTAGGTGAGGAAATAATCTCGGGCTGCTATCTCATCCTTGATGGTACAGTGTATCTGAGAGACCATGAGAAAAAGCAGCCACGAGGGCCTCATTGCACCGGAACGGATAGTCAGACAAGCCAAAACATCAGGGAGTCAGAGATGAGCGTAGTAGAACAGCAAGCAGGACCCAGAAGGAATGTCAGCCAAGCAAGTCTTTAACAGGAACACAGGAGAGCGTCTCTAGAGATGTGACCAAGGCGAAGGCAGAGATCATCTGGACTTGGATGGCTTAAGTAGGCAGGACTGACGAGCCGGATATCATCAACAGGTGAGTCACTGTGGAGAGATAGGAGCTGGCAATTAGCCGACAACTGAGCGGCCAGCTCACAGAAGGAAGGGCTGAGCCCAGCCCTGACAGCCATTCATCTGATTTTACATAAAAAACAATAAAATAAGTCCCAAAAAATAAAGTGCATGTTCATCAAAAAGTGATGAGATGTGAACATCACATGCTCAAACAGTTCTTGAAAGTTGTGAACACAATTGTTCCCACCATCCAGGCATCCACCAGGAGTGTGCCCTAGCAGCTCACCTTAAACAAAGACCACAACAGGTCTAGTGGTGCTTTGGTATACAAATCCTTAATGGCAGTTCACGTTCCACTCTGCTCTCCTCGCCAGCATCGAAAGCCACAGCTGGTCTGACAAGGCTTTAATATATGGAAAATCACATGCCACTCCACTCTCCTCTCCTAAAAGCTCCACTAGACCTGTTGTGGTCCTTGTTTAAGGTGAGCTGCTAGCATTTAAATAAGGAACAATAAAACATTCCAAATTGTGCTCCACCAATGGGATATTAGGGTTAGTCACTCCTTGATTTCTACCTCTCTGAACTCCATATCAGATCTCATGGATACCTCTCTGCACACCACGCCCTAGCACCAATTAAAGAAAAACCTTACACACAGCAGGGAGCAATGATGAAAATTGAGCCACAGTGGCCCCTGTGGTGGGATAACTATTACACAACATAACTGAATCAGAACTTGCAGCAGACTTGCAGAATGTTTGCCAAGAAAGTTGATCTGGAGTCATACAATGCAGACTTGCTGCAATTGTGCAACAAACTTGTGAAGATTGGCAAGTCTAGCAAGATCTTAATGGTAAAAGTATGTGGCGCTCATCTAGATGTACCATTCACAATGATAAATCAATTGCAAAGTAGCCAGAAAAAAACTGAGTACTACCTTATCATAACAAATATATGTTGCCTATAGGTGATACAGCAACACATACATACTACGAGGGAGTAAGTATAGCCAATATGTCTGTTATATTCACATAAATGATATGCTGCAGTGCACACTCCAACCTTCTCATGTGGAGGAAGTAACTAAACAAATCTCAAGTGTTTAAATACTAGTGGTTGGTCTGGATAAACCGTAACTAAAAATCACCTGTGTAAAATATTTCTATAAACTTAGTGAATGAAAATTGGTCACAAAAATGATGATGAAAAAATCTTGACATAAATTAAACTTCATAAATAAATACAATGTACATAATAGTCCACACTATTAGGTGATTGAGTGAAAAACAAAGTGACAAAAATACGCATATAAAAATAGTGATCATTAAAATTGGGACACACTTTAATATCCCTTCCACCTAATCAAATAACTATAAAAAATAAAAATAATAAAATCAAAAAACAATCGTGACAAATATAAGTGATCAAGTCCAAAAATAAGTGATGCTTCATGCACTGCGACTTTTGATATCCATATAAAATCGTAGCATGCCAGTAAGGTGACTTTGTGCTGAATTCGTTCACTTCACAACCTGGTGCAGCACACAAGTGTTTCCCCCAGCCTCTCACCTCAATTTGCGGCCCCCAATGGGCCAAATCAAGCAGATGGTAAATGCTTAAGTGCAGGGTCTAGAAGCTGTTCACCTCCTCCAACAGGTATACGTGGGTCAGGCTTTCTATACTGGGCACCACCGCTCTCATAAATCCCAAGAATGACAATAAGAAGGAGATGCTCCCATGGTGAAGTAATTCAAATACACGTTTATTTAAATAATGTAGTAACTTACAGTTCCAAATCACAATTGACAGCAGAACGAAAGGAGCTTCCGGGTTCGGCCGTCCCCGGGAAGCGTCGGCACCTGGCTCCTCCTACCCTGACGCGTTGCATCACAGCACGTGACTTTATCAAAGGGATGAGGAGTCCGGTGCCTGCTGACCTATTTATATCGGTGCCGCTGTCATGGCAACGACATAAACAATGCTTAACTCCCGATCCAAGCTTAATAGATAATGCTGGCAATTCATAATGAATAATAAATAAAACTTCATGCACAGTTTACCAAATATACTGTACATCAAAGATGCCTATGTAGAAACTAATATACATGATATACATAAAAAGAAATAATTAAATAACATTGCTAAAATATAGATACTATTTCCCATGTGCCATCTAGTGGTGACTTAACCAAATTTCATCTGTTGTGTAAATTGACATATATAGTAGAAAAGGCACAGGTTATCTATAGGAATTAGGAAGACAGGCTTGATGGATGCTACTGATAATACATGATGGATAAAAATTACTTCATACACAATCTATCATATGTACTATGTAATAAAAATGTCTAAAAAAAACTTTAATCTAATATGTGTAAAAAATATAAAAATGTTTAAAATTGCTAAAAATATATAAATAAAGCTGCTTGTTCCCTTATGCCATCTAGTGGTAACTCAACAACTTTCATCTACTACATTGCATCTATAGCAAAAAAGACACAAGGTACCTATAAAGGTTATAAATAAGGGGAAGACAGGAGTTGATTAAGGAATATCTTACTCAGCAATTGTGGATCATGATGAGTGAAACTGCTAATCTGGTGATAGACAACACACACCAAGTGTACACAGAGGGTGCAATCTAACCAAGCTGACCAAGGCCTTAATAGAAGTTATCATATCATAATAATGATATCAGAAAAGGGGAGATACAATTTACTAGAATCCTTCATCAATAATCTCAGAGAAAAGGACACAATCTATCAGCCCATCAGTATTTAATGAACAGTTGGGATGATACGGTGAATACTAAAAATCTACATGTTGTTACTTATGTTTTTGTTAAAACTACAGTTAAAAGTTAGAAATAAAACAGTTCAGGTCAAAGTCAATGTTGTGTCCAGATGGCGTTAAAGTCCGTAATTCATGGATCCATTTTGACTCAGCCTGGCTAATTTTAATAATTTTATTATCGCCTCTCCAGTGGGCTTTATATTTCTCTATCCCGCACACTTTGAGTGATGAAGGATCGCTGTTGTGATACTGTGCATAGTGCTTGGATAGACTATGTTTATCAAAACTTTTTTTGATGTTACGTACATGCTCTTTTAGTCTTATCCATAGAGTTCTTTTTGTTCTGCCAACATATTGGATACGGCAGGGGCATTCTAAAAGGTAAACGACACCTTCGCTTCTGCACGAAATAAAATCCTTTATCTCATAATTCTGTAACGTAACAGTCGATGTAAAACATGATTTCTTCTTTTTATTTTCACTCGTATGTCTGCAGGTATAGCAATTTTTACACTGATAAAACCCCTTTCCTTCAAAGAAGGAGAATTTTTTCTTTTTTGGGGGATCTAGCACATTTTTTGCCAGGCGATCCCTTAGTCGGAGCTCTCCTATATACAAATTTCGGTTGGTTAGAGAGAATAGGTCCTAGATGTCGATCCATTTTAATAATGTCCCAGTGCTTTTTAACGATTTTTTCAATTTGCCTATGTTGGGTATTGAAGTCCATGATGATGGGTACATTTTCTTGTTGATTTCGATTTCTTTCCCCATCCTGTATCAATTTTTCTCTGTCCATTCCGCTAACATCATTAATTTTTTCTTCAATAAATTTCGACTCATACCCCTTCTGAACAAACCTTTCTCCTATCATCTTGGCTTGTTCTAAAAATGTCTCTTTACTGGTACAATTTCTTCTCAATCTAACCAGCTGACCTTTTGGTATATTCTCTAGCCATACTGGGTGATGACAGCTATCCAAAGGTAGGTAGCTATTCCTATCTACTGCTTTGAAATAAGTCTGGGTATGTAGCTTAATGCCTTAATGCCACGCATGGACTATTATGCCATTCCGGTACAGAACAGATACGAACAGTTGCAAAGACATGATGATGGAGGGAGATCCCCGTGGCATTCGAACCAATATGTTGAGAGATATGAGCGAGAGAGAACACCACATCGTTTTTTAGAACAACGCCACCGAGAAATTCCGAGACACCAGTACCGAGAGGACTCTCTACGGAGATACGACAGGCGCACCCCAATTTCCAGTCCGGACAGAAGAATGAGAAGAAGAGAAGACAGGAGACAAGAAGGACAGAGAGATCAGGTCAGGGGCGAGCCACAGAGAAACACCCAAAGAAGATCTGTAGAAAAGAGGAAAGGAAAAAACGAAAAACGAGAAGAGGATGTCGAGCAGGAATCAAAAAACAAAAGGAAAAGAGAGTATTAGGGGAAGGTATCATTAACATCAGTGGGGTGGAATTAACTCAGGAAGAAATTAGGGTTCTTGATAAAGGACTTAAATTCGCCCCAAAGAAGAACCTCAACAAATTCAATGCATATGTGGACATCAATAAATTCATCAGGAGTTTGAATATAAAAAAATATATGCTCAGTAACCCATTAGAAAAAAGAAGAGTGAATACACCGGATGACACTGGGACTATATTTAGTAATTTGAGGAACAAATCCCTCTTCAATCCACCCACTGGGAATGATGGACATATAGAAGTTTTTAAAAGAATGATTTTAAATGATTTACAGGAGCTAAAAATTAAGAATGTGCGCGACTCAAGGAGTCTAACAAATGGTATAAAAAAACTTGAAGCAAGAAACGATATAGTAATAAGGCAAGCTGACAAGGGGGGAGCCATAGTTGTTCAGTCCAAAGTCGACTACAATGAAGAACTAGATCGACAGGTCAATGATAAGGACACATACCAACTATTATTAAACAACCCATCAATAAGATATAAAAAAGAATTGGGTAAGGTTATTCAAAAAGGAGTGGATAAAGGCCTCCTAAATAAAAAAGAAGCCATATATCTACAGCCCAAAACTTATAAAGTACCCATAATCTATACGCTACCAAAGATACACAAGGACAAATGCAAACCTCCAGGAAGGCCTATAGTGAATGGGATCAACTCGATAGGAGCACGAATTGGTGAATACATCGACTGGTTTTTACAACCAGTGGTGAAGATCACGAGATCCTACTTAAGAGATACCAAACATCTTATCCAACTCTTGAATGATGTCATCTTGAATGATGGCCCTATTTATTTGGCAACGGCAGACGTTTCTTCCCTGTACACAGTCATCAATCATGAAGAGGCTGTACAGGCAACTAAGTGGGCTCTGAGGAAGCTAAGCAATCTGAAATGTAAACAAAAAAGATACATATTAGATTGCCTGAAATATAGTTTAGACTCCAATTATTTCTGGCACAACAATAAATATTATAAACAGATATGTGGAATTGCAATGGGCGCTAAATACGCGCCCAGCGTTGCTAACCTTTATATGTCAGAATGGGAAGAGGAAGCAATATATAATAATCGACCACAACAGTTGTTATTTTATAAACGGTTCATTGATGACATTGTTGTAATTTGGAGCGGAAATAGAGAAAGTCTGAGTGACTTCTGTTTTAATCTCAACACCAATAACAAAAATATAAAACTAACCTGGGAAATTAGTAATGAGAAGATTAATTTCCTAGACCTTCAAATAAAGAGAGAAGGCATTAAGCTACATACCCAGACTTATTTCAAAGCAGTAGATAGGAATAGCTACCTACCTTTGGATAGCTGTCATCACCCAGTATGGCTAGAGAATATACCAAAAGGTCAGCTGGTTAGATTGAGAAGAAATTGTACCAGTAAAGAGACATTTTTAGAACAAGCCAAGATGATAGGAGAAAGGTTTGTTCAGAAGGGGTATGAGTCGAAATTTATTGAAGAAAAAATTAATGATGTTAGCGGAATGGACAGAGAAAAATTGATACAGGATGGGGAAAGGGGGAAAGAAATCGAAATCAACAAGAAAATGTACCCATCATCATGGACTTCAATACCCAACATAGGCAAATTGAAAAAATCGTTAAAAAGCACTGGGACATTATTAAAATGGATCGACATCTAGGACCTATTCTCTCTAACCAACCGAAATTTGTATATAGGAGAGCTCCGACTCTAAGGGATCGCCTGGCAAAAAATGTGCTAGATCCCCCAAAAAAGAAAAAATTCTAGGGGTTTTATCCGTGTAAAAATTGCTATACCTGCAGACATACGAGTGAAAATAAAAAGAAGAAATCATGTTTTACATCGACTGTTACGTTACAGAATTATGAGATAAAGGATTTTATTTCGTGCAGAAGCGAAGGTGTCGTTTACCTTTTAGAATGCCCCTGCCGTATCCAATATGTTGGCAGAACAAAAAGAGCTCTATGGATAAGACTAAAAGAGCATGTACGTAACATCAAAAAAAGTTTTGATAAACATAGTCTATCCAAGCACTATGCACAGTATCACAACAGCGATCCTTCATCACTCAAAGTGTGCGGGATAGAGAAATATAAAGCCCACTGGAGAGGCGATAATAAAATTATTAAAATTAGCCAGGCTGAGTCAAAATGGATCCATGAATTACGGACTTTAACGCCATCTGGACACAACATTGACTTTGACCTGAACTGTTTTATTTCTAACTTTTAACTGTAGTTTTAACAAAAACATAAGTAACAACATGTAGATTTTTAGTATTCACCGTATCATCCCAACTGTTCATTAAATACTGATGGGCTGATAGATTGTGTCCTTTTCTCTGAGATTATTGATGAAGGATTCTAGTAAATTGTATCTCCCCTTTTCTGATATCATTATTATGATATGATAACTTCTATTAAGTCCTTGGTCAGCTTGGTTAGATTGCACCCTCTGTGTACACTTGGTGTGTGTTGTCTATCACCAGATTAGCAGTTTCACTCATCATGATCCACAATTGCTGAGTAAGATATTCCTTAATCAACTCCTGTCTTCCCCTTATTTATAACCTTTATAGGTACCTTGTGTCTTTTTTGCTATGGATGCAATGTAGTAGATGAAAGTTGTTGAGTTACCACTAGATGGCATAAGGGAACAAGCAGCTTTATTTATATATTTTTAGCAATTTTAAACATTTTTATATTTTTTACACATATTAGATTAAAGTTTTTTTTAGACATTTTTATTACATAGTACATATGATAGATTGTGTATGAAGTAATTTTTATCCATCATGTATTATCAGTAGCATCCATCAAGCCTGTCTTCCTAATTCCTATAGATAACCTGTGCCTTTTCTACTATATATGTCAATTTACACAACAGATGAAATTTGGTTAAGTCACCACTAGATGGCACATGGGAAATAGTATCTATATTTTAGCAATGTTATTTAATTATTTCTTTTTATGTATATCATGTATATTAGTTTCTACATAGGCATCTTTGATGTACAGTATATTTGGTAAACTGTGCATGAAGTTTTATTTATTATTCATTATGAATTGCCAGCATTATCTATTAAGCTTGGATCGGGAGTTAAGCATTGTTTATGTCGTTGCCATGACAGCGGCACCGATATAAATAGGTCAGCAGGCACCGGACTCCTCATCCCTTTGATAAAGTCATGTGCTGTGACGCAAGGCGTCAGGGTAGGAGGAGCCAGGTGCCGACGCTTCCCAGGGACGGCCGAACCCGGAAGCTCCTTTCGTTCTGCTGTCAATTGTGATTTGGAACTGTAAGTTACTACATTATTTAAATAAACGTGTATTTGAATTACTTCACCATGGGAGCATCTCCTTCTTATTGTCATTCTTGGGATTTATGAGAGCGGTGGTGCCCAGTATAGAAAGCCTGACCCACGTATACCTGTTGGAGGAGGTGAACAGCTTCTAGACCCTGCACTTAAGCATTTACCATCTGCTTGATTTGGCCCATTGGGGGCCGCAAATTGAGGTGAGAGGCTGGGGGAAACACTTGTGTGCTGCACCAGGTTGTGAAGTGAACGAATTCAGCACAAAGTCACCTTACTGGCATGCTACGATTTTATATGGATATCAAAAGTCGCAGTGCATGAAGCATCACTTATTTTTGGACTTGATCACTTATATTTGTCACGATTGTTTTTTGATTTTATTATTTTTATTTTTTATAGTTATTTGATTAGGTGGAAGGGATATTAAAGTGTGTCCCAATTTTAATGATCACTATTTTTATATGCGTATTTTTGTCACTTTGTTTTTCACTCAATCACCTAATAGTGTGGACTATTATGTACATTGTATTTATTTATGAAGTTTAATTTATGTCAAGATTTTTTCATCATCATTTTTGTGACCAATTTTCATTCACTAAGTTTATAGAAATATTTTACACAGGTGATTTTTAGTTACGGTTTATCCAGACCAACCACTAGTATTTAAACACTTGAGATTTGTTTAGTTACTTCCTCCACATGAGAAGGTTGGAGTGTGCACTGCAGCATATCATTTATGTGAATATAACACACATATTGGCTATACTTACTCCCTCGTAGTATGTATGTGTTGCTGTATCACCTATAGGCAACATATATTTGTTATGATAAGGTAGTACTCAGTTTTTTTCTGGCTACTTTGCAATTGATTTATCATTGTGAATGGTACATCTAGATGAGCGCCACATACTTTTACCATTAAGACATTGTACATTAGGGTGGGTGAGGACACCCCTTATGTTGGCAGCTGTTCTAATTTTGCTACCATTGTCCATTAAGCTGTGGAATTGTGGTTTTGCGCACTTGTTCTTTGCTATTCAAGTCTAGCAAGAGCTTAGCAAGTCATTTTCAAACTTGCAGCACAATTACTTTCAGTCTGGGGTAAGAATGATCATGAGAAAAGTGAGGGATCAGCCCAAAACTACATGGGTAGAGCTTGTGAATGATCTCAAGGCAGTTGGGACCACAGTCACAAAAAAAACATTAGTAACAAAATACGCCATTGATTGAAATACAGCAGCGTTCACAAGGTCCTCCTGCTCAAGAAGGCAGACCCGTCTGAAGTCTGCTAATGAACATCTAAATGATTCTGAAAAGGATTGGGAGAAAGTGCTGTGGTCAGATGAGACCAAAATTGTGCTCTTTGGCATTAACTCGACTCACCGTGTTTGGAGGAAGAAAAATGCTGACTATGAACCTAAGAACACCATCCCTACAGTCAAGCACGGAGGTGGAAACGTTATGCTTTGGGGCTGTTCCTCTACTAAAGGTACAGGCCGACTTTGCTGCATTAAGGGGCCGATGGGCGGGGCCATGTATTATAAGATCTTGTATGAGAGCCTTCTTCCCTCAGCCAGAACACTAAAGATGGGTCATCAATGGGTCTTCCAGCATGACAATGACCCAAAACATACTGCCAAGGCAACAGGGGAGTAGCTCAAGAAGAAGCACATTAAGGTCATGGAGTGGCCTCCAGACCATAATCCTATGAAAAATTTATGGAGGAAGCTGAAACTTCAAGTTGCCAAGTGACAGCAAAGAAACCGTAAGGATTTAGAGAAGATCTGTAAAGAAGAGTGGACAAAAATCCCTCCAGAGATGTGTGCAAACCTGGTCACCAACTACAAAAAACGTCTTGCCTCTGTGCTTTTCCAACAAGGGTTCCTCCACCAAGTAATAAGTCATGTTTTGCTTGGGGATCAAATACTTATTTTACTCACTGAATTGCAACTCAATTTATAACATTTGTATTGTGTTTTTTCTGGATTTTTGGTTGGTATTCTGCCTCTATTAAAACTTATAGACCCTTAATTTCTATGTAAGTGGGCAAACTTATCAAAGCTGCAAGGGATCAAATAATTATTTCCTGACGCATCATGGCAGTACACACTGGGTTGTGACTCCACCTCCGAAACCTGACAGGACTGGTTAACTATAAAATTGGAAGAGAGAAATCCCACTTCATTTGCTTTGTTATTCTCGCCTGACAAAATTGAATGGACATCGCACACCTCTTACCGCATTCGCCCCAGCAGGTTCAAGCATCTCCTGTTTGGAAGTCCCTACTGTAAAATCTCTAAAGGAGCTTCTATGGAGGGAACCCCGATCTGGTGGTCTCTGGGGCATTTGGAAAAATTTCTGGCAGTTAACAAGCTTTAAAGAAGCTTCATTTCTCGCAGTGTTCTCCTACCTTCCCTCCTGCACGGGTGCTGTATCTTTTTTTTTGTCTTCCATTTCTTTATTTTTATTTTTTCCTAGGACTTTCTGAGCTTTGTAGTCCCCTGGGCGCTGGGATCAGGGCAAACATGGCCTCCGCGTCTCACTCCGCGCCCTGCGCATGCGCGAGAGGAAGTGATGTGGCCGTCGTCTTTTGCCCCATTCCAAGATGGCGTGAGTACGACTGGACCGCTTCTGCGCATGCGCGCGAGTGTCACTTCCGCCACGACAGCGGCGGGAGATTTAAATGGCCAGGATAATCTATCAGTGTTCTTTGGTCGCTGCACTGCACAGGAGGTTTTGTTCCCGTACACAGGTACCTTACTCTTACCTCTACCTGTATATGATCACTGTTCTATCTTCCTATCCCATGGACAATTGTTTTTTTTTTTTTATTATTTTTATCTTATACTATTTTAGGCGGCCCTTTCTTTCCCACGCAGACCACCCTCAGCAGATAAGGTAAGAGGCTGTCCACCACTTATAGGTTCGTATTGAAGAGAGAAAAAAAGAGAGCACAACCACTAACGCTGCGATTTCTGGCAGCCCTACCAGGTCAAGATCCACAAACTCCAGGCGTATGGACCAGTCAAGCCATGCTTCAAGCCGCAGAAGATCTAGAAGAAGCCAATCAAGATCCTCATCCCAGCATTGTCACTCATGCCATAGCCGCTCACGCTATAGCTGCTCTCGTCATAGCTGATCACACCATAGGAGGTCACCCTTATCCCATTGCAATCAGAGTCATCACCCCCGTCCTGCAGCAAATTCTTGCTGGGTGTGTGGCGCTCCAGCTTTGCCAGATAAATTAGCCTGCCGCACATGCTTCAATGAAGTAACAAAGGAAAAAGAATCGGATGCCAGATAGGTTACTGAACTAATCAGGGAGTCAGTGCGAGAATCCATAATGGAGACAACAGCACCTGAGACAGACAGGCCGATTCCAAGCACATCATCGGCAGCTCCTCTTCATACCTTAGAGCCAGAATCTTCTTCAGAAAATGAAGATCCGAAGTGTCAGCTGGATTTGACTTTACCTTAGTCAAACTTTTTGCGAAGTCAGTCGGGGAGGCTATAGGTTGGGCGGAAGCTAAGGAAGCACCCCAAAAGATTCAGAAATACTTCCTGAATTTAAAGAAGGAACCAGAATCCTCTCCTGTCGTCGAAGAGTTAGAGGATCTTATTAAGGGCGAATGGGAGAGATCTGATAAAAGGTCTAGCCTTAATAACATACTAGCGAAGATGTACCCCTTAAAAGAACCCAGGGTAAACCCCCTAATTTACCCTCCAGTCGTTGATGCTTCTTCAATGCAACTTGCAAGACATGTCTCCCTGCCAATGGAGGATGCAGTTACCTTTCGGGACGTACTAGACTGAAAGAATAATCTAGAATTTAAAAAATCATAGTCCATGGCAAGTGGCACTTGTAGACCAGCAATTACCACAGCAGTGTTGGGTAGAGCCATCTCCAGATGGATCACCAATATAGAAATATCTTTGCGAGAAGGAGCTGACCAGGATAAGATAATTACTTCCCTCCAGGAACTCAAATTGGCAGGTAATTTTGTAGACATCCGTGGACATCGTCAGGTCATCTGCTCAAGGGATATTAGCCTCGGTAATGGCAAGAAGGGCCTTATGGCTAAAACCTGGATAGCCGACGCCACATCAAAGACAAACTGGTGCAAAATTCCATATGGGGCGAACCTCTTCGGTCCCAAATTGGACTCAGCCATTTCTAAGGTAACAGGAGGCAAGTCATGTTTTCATCCCCTCCGACAGAAGACCGGAAACAAAAAAAGGTCCTTCCTAAAGACGCAACCTTCCAGACAGAGAGGCAAAGTCCTATAGACCAGGAAGAGAATTTAAAAGAAACTGGAGAAACACGCAGTCATCCTTTTTGAGAATGCAGAAATCCAAGACCACCCTGACTGGGGAGCAGCAGAAGTCCTTTCGAAGGTGCGCCTGCCCATCCTGGACAGGTGGGCGCCAGACTCAAGAGGTTCATACAGGTTTGGACGGATCATATTGAAGATTCCTTGACTCTTTCCACAATAAAGTTCGGTCACAGGTGGAGGTTCATAGGCAGACTACCCAGAAATCACTTTTAGCCAACCACACTCCCATCTTCCTCAGACAAGAGAAAATTACTACTGAAGTACCAGAGCTAAGACAAAAGGGAATGATCCTAGAAGTCCCAACATGTCAAAAGGGAAGAGGATTCTATTCCCCTCTATTTCTAGTGAAAAAGAAAACAGGATATTTAAGACCAGTATTTTAATTTGAATAACCTCAACAAAAAATCAAGATAGAAGCCTTGAAGATGGAAAGCCTCCAGTCCATACTGATGGCAGTGAACGTAAAAGATTGGCTGCTATCCGTAGATTTATCAGACACTTATCTGCATATCCCGATACATCCTGCTTTTCAAAAATGTCTTCATTTCTCTTCGGCCCCCAGAACCTTTACCAGTACAGACAAGTTCTTCTACCTGTCATTGCATTCCTCAGGGAAAAGGGACTAAGAATACACTATTATCTAGATGGCATTCTGCTTTGGTCACCACTCTTCATTACTTTGGCTGGTTAGTCAATTGGGAGAAGAGCAACCTGCAACCCACACAAAATATGATATTCCTAAGGGCAGAACTGAATACAAAGTTGAACAAGGTACAGCTCCCTCAAGTGAAAGTGATCCCACTAATCCAGAAGATGCAGAAATTATTATCAGCAAGACATTTGCCAGCCAGAGTCTGTATGAGCATTCTAGGATCCATGTTTGCGACTCTGCCAATGATCCATTGGGCCCAATGGCACATGAAAGTGCTAGAAAACAAATTTCTGATGCAGTGGGATAGAGCATCAATGCTTCAGACAATTTCCATCCACAGATGGGTGAAGCAGTTGATATGGTGGTGGACTCATTTGGGCAACCTCAGGATACACAGACCTATAGTGCCTCCAGAGCCGGAAGTAGTCACGTCAGATGCCAGTCAGGAGGGATGGGGAGCTCATTACCAAGATCAAGCAGCTTAGGGTCAATAGCAGTTCCAAGCGCACGGAATTGTACCAAATATACTGGAGCTCAGAGCAGCCTTTCAGGCTTTCCTAGCATTTGCCCCATCCTTGAGGGGAAAGAACCTTCTGATTCGGATGAACAACAGGGTGGCGGTGGCTTACATCCAGAAGCAAGGAGGTACCAGGAACCACACACTGATGGAGGAAGTTCTCCCCATCTTGGATTGGGTACAAATACATCTAGCAGACCTGAGGGCAGTATATGTTCCGGCAGCACAAAACATGTTGACTGACTATCTGAGCAGGGAACTTCTCTCGAACAACGAATGGTTTCTGAGCCATCAGGCCTTCTCTCTCCTGTGAGAAACTTGGGGAATACCGGAGATCGATTTGGCAGGGACACCTGTGAACCTCCTGTCAAGAGCAGCTTTCCCGTCAGCCTAGGGAATAGACTACCTGATCCATCCTTGGAACTTCAGACTAGGGTACATATTTCCACCAACTCCCTTAATCGCGAGATTTCTATCCAGGCTCAGGAGATCGTCTGCTACAGTAATAGCAGTAATTCCTTTCCGGCCAGAGGAGGCCTTGGTTCACAACCGTATTACAACTCAGTCTGCGGCAACCACTGCCTCTTCCAGTGCCATCGGACTTGCTATCCCAAGGTCAATTCCTGCACCCGGCTCCGGAGAAGTTACACTTGATGGCATGGAGGTTGAAAGAAATAGGCTGCTAGAGCAGGGTTGTTTGCAAGAAGTGATATCAACATTAATACAGGCTAGAAAAAGTACCATTAACACCACGTACGGGAAAATATGGGGACATTTTTTTTCTATAGCTCAACAAAAAACTGCAATCCAGTTTCGCCAGAACCTCCACAAATTTTGGAATTCACCCTGTCAGGTATTAATAACGGGTTAAGCTCAAGTACCCAGATTTCCACCTTATCTGCAAAAACAGGCATTAGGTGGGAATTACCTCCCCTCGTAGTTCAGTTTACGAGGGCATACCTGAAGATCAGACCTAAGAAACCAATGTTCCCGGCATGGGACCTTTCAATAGTACTTGATGCTCTTTCAAATCCTCCCTTTCACGCGGCCGAGTCAATCTCATTATGGGACCTAACTCTAAAACTTACCTTCCTCATTGCTATTACATCAGCAAAGAGAGTGGTACTGAGAACTTTCATCCCAAGAGTGGCAACATCATTTCATTATAATCAAGACATCAGCCTTCCATCTTTTACTAATAATCAAGGTGAACCTCATGCATTGGATATAAAGTCAGCTATCACCAGTTATTTAACAGCTACAACTCCCTTTAGGAAAACTGATACTCTCTTGGTAATTCCTCATGGGGTCAGGAAAGGATAACCTGCAGCTTGTCGCACTATCGCACTATCGCATCTTGGCTAGTCAAGTCCAGCAAGATGGCATATTCCATTCCCCCAGCTTGCAGTTCCTGAGGGTATTGAAGCTCACTCAACCAGGGCAGTGGCAACTTCATGGGCAGCATACTGCAGGGTTTCGCCTGAGACAATCTGCAAGGCAGTGACCTGGTCCTCCAGACATACTTTCATATCCCACTATAGAGTAGACTCTGCTCAGTTGACAGTGGTAGACTTTGGGAGAACCATTGTTAGAGGCAATTCTTCAGCATTATAAGGAATAAATATTATTTTCTTGCACCCATCCGACTGGCGAGTTATTTCCCAGTGTGTGGTGCCACGATGCGTCAGGAAAATGGAAAATTGTATTTGCGCCTTTCCGTAATTTTCCTTTCATGGCAACACGCAGCAGCCCGCCCATTCTTTATATAATAGATACAGAGAATGAAGCGGGTGTCTCTTTTTCAATTTTATAGTCAGGTTCAATCCTGTCAGGTTGTGGAGGCGGTGTCACAATCCAGTGTGTGCTGCCATGAAGATGAGTCAGGAAAGGAATATTAGGGAAAGATGAGTATACAATTTTCCATTTTTCCCCACTGTATGCTTTGTTCATGTTTGCTGTACAGACTGCTGTTGTACAAGCTAAAGCCTGTGTAAACCAAGCTTTTCAATCAGTTTTTGCTGTGCCTCCACAAGTGGTTCCTGCTTAATACTCCTCACCAAGCTAAAATCATCTGTCTTTGTTCCCAAACCAAGCTCAACCCTGCTCTAGCTGTTCCATAACCAGTTTTCTTTCTGCCTTCCATATTAACTCTATGTTCAGCTGCCATTTCTTATTTCTGCTCATTCTGCTCTACTTCCTGTGCCTTTTCCTTTCCCACTTCACAATCGGTTTACACTTGGTTTCCCCATGATCCATTTATGTGGATGGCATATTTGACCAAATACGTTTACTAAAAATATAATCTGATTGGGAGGTAATGCATACTAGTGTGCTGAATCACTTATGACCCATCCATAGTCATATAGTTAATCTGGTTACAAAAAAGTCCATCCAGTTCAACCTATCTGAGAAAAAGAAGCACAATACACAAAAATAGAAAATCTCCATACACAATATCCAATATCCACAGTTCATCCAGGGGACGGCAAAAAAACCCCAAAACGATAAAGCATGATCCAATTTGCTCCAGCGGGGGGGGGGGGGTTATTTTTTTTCCTGATCCCCCAAGAGGCAATTGGATACTCCCTGGATTCACACGTGTTGCAGTAACACTCAACTGGCAATGCACATTACACAAATTAGTGTGTTGTGGTGCCATTTATTTTCAGTGAAAGCAGTGCACAGTGTTGTGTCAGAAAAGCTTCCATGTGTTGTTTCAGAAAAAATGGTGCAGGGTCGATTTTCAGTTCGTAACGCATCACTGCACTATACATGACCCCTAAAATACTGTTCTGCCTGTTATTGTCACAAGAACATGTATGTTCAATGTATCTGTTATGGTAGAAGACAACTGGAAAGCTAAAGTTCAGTTGGTGCAAATGTTTGCATTTAAAAAACGGTCCCTAATTTGTGGACTTGTGTACTGGCTTACCATATCAAGTCTACATAACGTATATCCTTATACAAAAAATCTACATAGCATGTAGTGTAAAGATTAAAAATCACATACTTTTTGCATTAACTTGTAATTTGTAAAACATTCTGTGATTCCTTTAATTGCACCAATGTGTACATGCAATTTCTCATTATCCTATCTAAAGTCTTGTTTTCATATCAGTGACACAGACCATTTGTTAAAGCAATTGTAAATGGAAGTTTTCTGTGAGATTGACAAATGTATGCAAATTGCTGTGAAAATCCTTCTTTTGTAGCCATTTTGTTTCTTACTTTTGCATATATTTAACATTATATTATGACCTATTCAGAAAGTTAGTAATCATTCTAAAGAACAATGTGTAGGGATATTTTAGCTTGCTATCCTTTATTTTAGCTATAAGAATATGTATCCATCTTAGAATAATATGTATATGTGACGTCTATCAAAAGTTAGTTTTAAATTCTTGTAAATCATATGATTTCCCCGAAATGACGCATGAAGTTCTTTCTTGTTGACAGTTATATGAAGAAATTATGTTCTATTTTTGGTTAGTTATATGTCTGTATGTCTGTAAATTTGGCATATATTAATGAAGGGGTTGGACTTTTGTTGTGATGTCATGTTGGTTATATAAGTGAAACTGCGGAAGTAAAAGATTGGATCATTTTGAATTGCATGCCTTGTGTGTGTCATAATTTCTTGTCGGAATGATCTCCAGATCTGAATGGGTTTTTGAGGTACACTCTAATCAGGATATCATACGAGGGTTCACTTGCTTTTAGAACATACATGTACCCCAACACAATGCATTTGGTGTCATATGTCCTCATACAATTTGATACTTTAAGATGAACTACAGGCAGATAAAAACACACCATTAACTTCTTTATGGTTCCATTAAAATTCATTAAAGTTATTTCTACATATAGTGACAACAGTGCCTGACTCTGTCTTGATATCCGTATCCAGCAAGCTCTGCACAGAGGGACAGGCAGAATGAAGAGCAGCAATCAAAGCTCCACTGCATTGCGTATTGCTCTTCATCTGACCCTGGAAACTTCTGAACAGGAGGAAGGGCCCGAACTATAACTTCATCAGCTGCGCCTTCATTGTCCAGTCACAGTTAAGGACAGGTTCAAGGTCAGGCTGTATTTCTCATGTGCAATGTACAATGCAGACAGGATACAGGGATGTTAGCACTGTGCTGGCTGGATTACAAGACTGACTTATCAGAATAAAGCTCAGTTACCACACTTCATTTTGTTTGGAAATGTTAAACACAGATCTTTATTGGAGTGCTAACTGCAACTTTAAACAAGCTGCTAGCAGGCTTCAGTGCTACTTGCAACTTGTTGAAAGCCCGCTGAAGGCTGCTAGCAGCTTGTTTAAACCTCAGTCCCAGCTCTGAGTTTTTTTTTTTTTTTTTTCAAACAGGAGCTGAAGAGTGCTTTTAAAATCTTTAAGAAAGCTGCTTCAGAGCTTGCCAAAAGCTATATAAATGCTTCCTGTTCACACTGCTTTTATACAAACTGAACCCCAGCTGAACAAGGGCTTACAGATCTTTTGGTAGTATCCCCATACACTGTCTAGGGGAATATGTATAAGCAGTAATACCTTATCCCCCCCCAATGTACAAATGATCCTTAAAATCCACTTCTCTTTGCCACTCTGCTGTTTGCATCCTCTCTGTTGTTGCCACCATGTACATGCAGGAGGGCAAGTACCCACCCATATAATGCAAGAGTGGAGGAGAGTGTTAGCTGATGAGGTAAAGTAAATTTTACTGCCTACCTGCATGTCATTACTGCATGGATCTTAATAGGGCACCCAAAAATCGTTTGAGCCTCTTTTACTATAATCAAGCATTTAAAATTTAACATCTAAGCAATATTAAGCATAAATTAGCATCAGAAACGACCATTGTTGCTAATTAGGAATGAGTGAACAGGCTTGGATTTGGTTTTTGGTAGGGTCCACAAAACCAGCATGGTCTACCAGCTGACTGATGCACCGTATGGCCACACCTTCAGATGAAGTCGTAATGACGAAATGCATCAGAAGGACCCATACAGCGACTGGAAGTGTCATCCGCTCGCCACAGATAGTGACAGACACCAGTCACAGAGCGAGTACCAGCGTAGGAGTGAGATGCCATATAAACGGAGTTCGAAGAATATAGAACTGATGAGGATATGATTAATGCATTGACATTGGCTGTGTTTGTAAGTGTGTTTTTAAGGGAGATGGTTTGCTAATAAATTTTACTTGAATGGGACTACGCTATGTAGAGTTGCTTTTTCTATAATCAATGGCTCTTGAAGCAGCCCCGGTGTGAGAAGTACCATCCCCAGGTTGATCTAAAAAGACACTATAAACAAAGGTTTGTTATTAAGGATTCCTGGGGAACTCTTAAGGGAGCTGGACTCACTTGGTGAGGAGGCAGTGATTGGTGAACGGATCATCATGTAAGGAGCTCAGGAATACCATTCACCAGAGACTTTTTAGATATATATTTACATATGGTGGACTTTACAACAATTACGGTGGATATTATATGTATAGTGGTTATTAGATGCATGGAAATGTAATCAGATTTTTGTGATGGTGCACCGCTAATAGTGTTTTAAGTCTGCTTTGTAACACTTGTTGGGAATATATAAACAGATAACCTGTAAAAAAAATGTAAGCGTCGCCTATGGAGGTTTTTAACCACTTAAGCCCCAGACCATTTTGCTGGCCAAAGACCAGAGCACTTTTTGCGATTCGGCACTGCGTCGCTTTAACTGACAATTGCGCGGTTGTACGACGTGGCTTCCAAACAAAATTGACGTTTTTTGTCGCCCATAAATAGAGCTTTCTTTTGGTGGTATTTGATCACCTCTGTGGTTTTTATTTTTTGCGCTATAAACAAAAAAAACGACAATTTTGAAAAAAACGCATTCTTTTTTGCTTTTTTCTATAATAAATATCCCCCAAAAATATATTGAAAAAAAATAAAAATTTTCTCAGTTTAGGCCGATACGTATTCTTCTACATATTTTTGGTAAAAAAAAATCGCAATAAGCGTATATTGATTGGTTTGCGCAAAAGTTATAGCGTCTACAAAATAGGGGATAGTTTTATGGCATTTTTATTAATATTTTTTTTTTTTACTAGTAATGGCGGCAATCAGCGATTTTTATCGTGACTGCAACATTATGCCGGACACATCCGACAATTTTGGCGCGATTTTGGGACCATTCACATTTATACAGCAATCAATGCGATTAAAATTGCATTGATTACTGTGTAAATGTGACTGGCAGTGAAGGGGTTAACACTAGATGGCGCTGTAGGGGTTAAGTGTGTCCTAGGGATGTGTTCTAACTGTAGGGGGATGGGCTAGCTGTGACACATCACTGATCATAGCTCCCGATCACAGGGAGCAGAGATCAGTGACACTGTCACTAGGCAGAACGGGGAGATGCTTGTTTACATTAGCATCTCCCCATTCTCCCTCTCCGTGAGATGATCGTGGGTATCCCCATGGACATTCAGTCTGCGGGACCCGCGACCCGACTCACGGAGCTCCAGGGCCGGCGCGCACGCGATGGCACGGCGGCAAATTCAAAGGGACGTACAGGTACAGACATTTGCCCAGCCGTGCCATTCTGCCGACGTACATCGGCGTGTGCCGGTCGGGAACCGGTTAAGTATCGTAATTCTTCGCCATTTCACAAGCGTGAACAATTTTAAAGCATGACATGTTGGGTATCTATTTACTCAGTGTAACATCATCTTTCACAATAGACAAAAAAATTGGGGTAACTATTGTGTTTTTTTTTTTCATTCATGAAAGTGTATTTTTTCCAAAAAAATTGCATTTGAAAGACCGATGTGCAAATACAGTGTGTCATAAATAATTTCAACAACCTCCATTTTATTCTCTAGGATCTCTGCTAAAAAAAAATTATATAATGTTTGGGGGATCTAAGCAATTTTCTAGCAAAAAATACAGTTTTTTAAATGTAAACAAATGTCAGAAAAAGGCCTGGTCTTTTGTACAAGTTATTGTTTAAAAAAGGACAGGGAGGCTGGTACTTCCATGGAGGACATGATCCAATAAAAAAAAAAGAGTTTTAAGTACTGGTAAATAGAAAAAACTGAAAATTTATATCAAATACTTACCGTAATTTTCCTTTCCTGATGGACTCCATAGCAGCATACGTATGGGTTAATCCCGCCTCTCATACCTCATAGGACCCCACTCCCATAAATCTTTGCTCCTAGCCAGAGGCCGTGTTCCATAACTTAGCCTACTCCAGCAAATGGGAGGGAACTCCTGCTGCCATGGAGTCCATCAGGAAAGGAAAATTACGGTAAGTATTTGATATAAATTTTCCGTTTTCCTGACAGACTCCATGGCAGCATACGTATGGGAAATGACTAGCCATACACTCCCGGGTGGGAAATTGCTGGTTAAAGAAAAAAAGGTTTATTTGGCGCCGTCAACAGACAAGACATGCAAACCAAAATTAACCGAAGACAAGGAAGCCGGTTCTACACAATAATGCGTCATAAACGTGTTGATCGACGACCAAGAGGCCACTTTGCAGATCACTTCCGGAGATACATGATGGGAAGCTGCCCATGACGTAGAAACGCTCCTGGTAGAATGAGCGGTCACCGCTTCTGGAGGAGCCAGACCCTTGGCTGCATAAGCCCCTTGTATAGCCTGAACGATCCAAGCTGCAATGACTCTGGAGGAAGCACGCAAACCCTTGTTCTTTCCTTGAAAATAAACAAACAAATGATCAGATCTTCGGAAAGAGGCAGTGACTTCAAGGTATTGCCTTAAAACTTCTCCCACATCCAAAGGGTGAATGCTAGAGTCCTCAGTTGTCCAGAAATTTGGAAGAACAATCTCCTGATTCTCATGGAAAACCGATGTTACCTTAGGATTTGATCCTAGCATAGGAATCAGGACCACCCGGTCAGGGAAGAAGGTAAGGAATGGTTCTTTACATCCTAGAGAACTGATTTCGGAGACCCTCTTGGCTGATGTTATAGCCACTAGGAATACAGCTTTGAGAGAGAGATCTTTAATAGCTGCTTGATCCACAAGTCGTATTTCCTTTTCAGAAAAGAAATCCAGGACAAGAGGAAGATCCCACTTGGAAAACCTCGGCTTTCTTTGAGGCCTGAGCCTTATTGCTCCTCTGAAAAATTGCCTTGTAAGGGGATGTCTGGCCCAGGATATACCTGTGAAGGCAGAGATTGCGGAAACCTGAACCCGTAGAGAACTTACTGATAAGGATAGATCCAGACCTTTTTGTAAGAAACCCAGAATATCCTGAATCCTTGGGTCAATACAGGAACCGTCAGTGGTGGAAACATAATCTGCAAATTTTGACCAAATTCTCTGATAAACTCTATTGGTACCTGGTCTTCTGGCATTTAGTAGAGTTGAAATAGCTGCACTTGGGCATCCTAGGGCTTCCAACCTTTCCCTCTCAAGAACCAAGCCATCAGATGGAGCTGGGTTGGGCATGGGTGAAGAGATGCCCCTTGCAATAGGAGATCTGACCTGGATGGGAGAGGAATTGGATTCCGGTAGCTGAGCTGTAATAAGAGGGGGAACCATGGCCTGTTGGGCCAATATGGAACAACTGCCACTATCTCGACTTCTTCCCACCTGAGCCTCGACAGAAAACGTAGAATGACCGGAACTGGCGGAAAGGCATAAGCCCTGTGGAATCTCCACTGGTCCGTCAGGGCATCCACTCTGAAGGCCTGGGGACAACGACACCTCGTATAGTATTTCCCTATTTTGTAGTTGCAAGGGGATGCAAACAGGTCCACTTCCAGTGTCACTCCCAGGGATACAATCCAACTGAAGACCCCTGCATGGAGAGACCACTCGTTGTTGTCCAGAGCAAACCTTGAGAGAAAGTCCGCCTGGACATTTTGAGCTCCGGGAAGATAGACAGCCGTCAGATTTGTCAGGTTCGTCTGAGCCCAGGACATGATTGGACTCACTTCCCTCAGTAAGGAGAGACTGCGTGTGCCCCCTTGTCTCTTGATATAAGACACCGCTGTCATGTTGTCCAGCCTTAGGAGGACTGACGCTCCTGAAGTTAAGTGGAGAAAGGCTCGTAGAGCACAGAAGGCAGCTCGAAGTTCCAGAACATTCGAGACTACACCTCGGGATGGAAAGTCCCACTTGCCTTGGGCTACCTCTGCTAGACAGAGAGCGCCCCAGCCTCTGCTGCTGCCATCCGTTGTCACTGTGATCCAGGAAACGGGTGCTATGGAATGACAGTTGAGGAGGTTCTTCCGCTGCAGCCACCAAGGGAGACTCTCCCGCATGGATGGGGTTATCCGGACCAGATGGTCTCGAGATCCCGGATCCCACTGCTGGAGAAAACCCTTCTGGAAGGGGCGCATCTTCCACTGTGCCCATTTCACCATGGGGGCTGTTGCCACCATGGTGCCGATTATCCTGAGACACTGAGAAGCTCTGAGTAAGGGCGATGACATTGCGCGATGAATTCTGTCCCGAATCAATGGAATTTTCTCCAGAGGCAGAGAGATGGTGCTCTCTATCGTGTCGAACTGGGCTCCGAGGAATATCAAAGACTGAGTCGGGTCTAGATGACTTTTCTCCCTGTTTAACAGCCACCGAACTCCGTCAGAGTAGAAATGACCTGACCTCGGTGCGACAACAGTTGTTCTCTGTCCTGTGAAAGCAGGAGTAGATCGTCTAGATAGTGGTGTAATCGGATACCCTTGACCCTGATTAAAGCCACGACAGCCAGCAAGAGCTTCAAAAACACTCGAGGCGATGTTGTAAGCCCGAATGGGAGACATGTAAATTGGAGATGCCTCTGATCCACTGCAAAACGAAGATACTTCTGGAAGTCCTTCGCAATCGGTACGTGAAAGTAGGCATCTTTCAGGTCTATGGAGACCATCCAATCGCCTGGTTGAATTGTTTGGCGAATTGTTAGTAGCGATTCCATCTTGAACTTCTCCTTCTTGATGAAGGAGTTCAGGTGTGTTAGGTCGATGACTGGCCTCCAGGAGCCATTCTTTTTGAGGACCATGAAAAGGGGGGAAATATACCCCTTGGAATCTCTCTTCCGAGGGTACCGGGATGGCCGCACCTTGAGCTATCAGTGAGTCCGTGTATGATAGAAGAATTTGTTTCTTCTCCTCCAGGTGAGGAAGGACTGTGGAGACAAACCGGTGTAAGGGTGGGCTGCTGAACACCCACGAATGACCTGATGAGACTCTCTTGATCGTCCAGTAGTCCCTGATCGAAGCTGCCCAGACGTGCTGAAAAAGGAGTAACTGAGCCCCAACTTGCTCCGCCTGGACAGGCTTTATATCAAAAGGACTTGGAAGCCTCCCGTCCACCAGAAGAGGTTGTCTTTGAGGACTTCTGACCAGAAGGTTGATTTCTCCTCCAGTTCTTTCTGAACTCGCGACCGGGCTTGTAGCGGCGGGCATCTCTAGAACGCTCTTGATCTTGCCTGGGTTGAGGTCTTCTCTAACCCAGGAGGCGGCGGTCCTGGGGTAAGAACCCTGACTTACCCCCTGTAGCACGGGTGATGGCGGAGTCCAGCTTATTCCCGAAGAGGGAAGAACCCTCAAAGGGAATTCTGCACCAGGCCTGTTTAGAGGCAGGATCCGCCACCCATGGGCGTAGCCACAAGGCGCGCTTAGCTGTGACTGAAGAGAGCATGACACGTGCCACTAGGTGAATAATGTCAAGGGATGCTTCACCCAAGAAGACTGACGCCAGTTTCAGCTCATGAACCGGTGAGTTTTTAACCAACTCTTCAGAGACACTTGCCAAAGCTGCACCCACATCATCCGACCAGGATTCCATGGCTTTAGACAAAGCTGTGAGGGCTAAGGCTGGTTTACAAGCCATACCTGCCATGATATAGATACGTTTAAGATCTGTATCGATTTTCCTCTCTAGACCATCCTTGAATGAGACGGTATCCTCAAGAGGGAGAGTGACATGTCTCACCAACCTCATCAAAGCAGCATCAATGAGCGGAGCCGATTCTAGGTGCTTAACCTCTTCACTCCTGAATGGATACATTTTAGCCACTTTTGAAATCAACGAGTTTTTCCTCTCGACTTTAACCCATTCATCAGAAATGATTTCTCCGAGTTCCCCCAGGAAGGGAAAATTTGGGCGATCCTTCTTGAGATGTTTGAAGTATTTCCTCTGCTTAGAGGGTGCTTCCACTGGATCTTCCCATTTCAATGCATCTTTCACAGCCTTGACCAACTGTGGTACCAAGGAAAAATCAAAACCCACTCCAGGATCGTCCGTCTCTACCTCACTCTCCGAGGATTCACTCAAAGAGGGACTACGTCTGGAGGGACCAGGAGCCCCAAGGACACGGCCTCTGGCTAGAAACAAAGATTTATGGGAGTGGGGTCCTATGAGGTATGAGAGGCGGGATTAACCCATACGTATGCTGCCATGGAGTCTGTCAGGAAAGGGTCTTTAACCACTTCAGCCCAGGAGGATTTGGCTGCTCAATGACCGGAGCACTTTTTACAATTTGGCACTGCGCTGATTTAACTAGTAATTGCGCGGTCATGCAATGCTGTACCCAAACAAAAATTACGTCCTTTTTTTCCCACAAATAGAGCTTTCTTTTGATGGTATTTGATTGCCTCTGCGATTTTTATTTTTTGCGATATAAATGTAAAAATACCAAAAATTTTGAAAAAAAATTATATTTTCTACTTTTTGTTATAAGAAAAAATCCAATAAACTCAATTTTAGTCATACATCGATGCCAAAATGTCAATAAGCGTATATTTAATGGTTTGCAAAAAAGTTATAGCGTCTCCAAACTAAGGTACATTTTATGGAATTTAGGCAGCTTTTAGTTTATGACTACCTATCTCATTTCTTGAGGTGCTAAAATGGCAGGGCAGTACAACCCCCCCCCCCCCACAAATGACCCCATTTTGGAAAGTAGACACCCCAAGGAAATTGCTGAGAGGCATGTTGAGCATGTTGAATATTTTATTTTTTTGTCACAAGTGATTGAAAAATGACAAAAAAAAAAAATACATTACACAACGTTGTCACTAAAGGATATATTGTTCAAACATGGCATGGTTATATGTGGAAGTACATAATACATTCTGCTGCTTCTCCTGAGTATGGGGATACCACATGTGTGGGACTTTTTGGCAGTCTAACCGCATCCAGGACCCCGAAAACCAAGCACCGCCTTCAGGCTTACTATGGTGTAAATTTTTGATTTCACTCCTCACTGCCTATCACAGTTTGGGAGGCCATGAAATGCCCAGATAGCACAAAACCCCCCATATGACCCCGTTTTGGAAAGTAGACACCCCAAGCTAATTGCTGAGAGGCATGTTGAGTATTTTCTAGATCTCGCTTTTTGTCACAAAGTTTTGAAATCTGAAAAAAAGAAAAAAAAAAAAAATTATTTTCTTTTTTCATTTTCAAAAGTAAATGAGAGCTGCAAAATACTCAACATGCATCTTAGCAAAAAGCTTGAAGTGTCTTCTTTCCAAAATGGGGTCATGGGGGGGGGGGGGGGTTGTGCTATCTTGACATTTCAGGGCATCCGAAACTGTGAAAGGAAGTGGAATCACCATTTTTTGCCCTTAGAAAGCCTGAAGGGGTGATTGGTTAAAGCAATAAGAAAAACCTCTTTGGTGGGATTTTTAAGGCAACCAAATAAAGAAATATTGTGTTATATAAAAAAATTCCATTTACTGTACAAAAATATTTGCAAAAATTTCATAGAAAAAAATTCATAGAGATTACATATATTACATTGGAAAAAAAATCATAAAGATATACATTACACGAATATTAAAAGCATAAGTGATTTGAAGAAGGGCAAGGTGATACTATCCGCAAGAGTTTTCGGAGACCCCCAGGAACAACTTGTGGTGACTGAAAAAGTGGTTCATCCAGGCATTTCGAAATACTGATGTATTATACAATCTTCATCAGGGATATATTGTATCACTCTCTATAATGGATCAAAAAGATTCCTTCAGTTCATGCAGTATTTAAACATTCTGTATGCAAATCATATATCATATACATTGATATAGTACATACAGTGGGGGCGGAAAGTATTCAGACCCCCTTAAATTTTTCACTCTTTGTTATATTGCAGCCATTTGCTAAAATCATTGAAGTTCATTTTTTTCCTTTTTAATGTACACACAGCACCCCATATTGACAGAAAAACACAGAATTGTTGACATTTTTGCAGATTTATTAAAGAAAAACTGAAATATCACATGGTCTTAAATATTCAGACCCTTTGCTCAGTATTTAGTAGAAGCACCCTTTTGATCTAATACAGCCATGAGTCTTTTTGGGAAAGATGCAACAAGTTTTTCACACCTGGATTTGGGGATCCTCTGCCATTCCTCCTTGCAGATCCTCTCCAGTTCTGTCAGGTTGGATGGTAACCAACACAGAATTGTTGACATTTTTGCAGATTTATTAAAAAAGAAAAACTGAAATGTCATATGGTCCTAAGTATTCAGACCCTTTGCTGTGACACTCATATATTTATCTCAGGTGCTGTCCATTTCTTCTGATCATCCTTGAGATGGTTCTACATCTTCATTTGAGTCCAGCTGTGCTTGATTATACTGATTGGACTTGATTAGGAAAGCCACACACATGTCTATATAAGACCTTACAGCTCACAGTGCATGTCAGAGCAAATGAGAAAACATAAGGTCAAAGGAACTGCCTGAAGAGCTCAGAGACAAAATTGTGGCAAGGCACTGATCTGGCCAAGGTTACAAAAAATTTCTGCTGCACTTAAGGTTCCTAAGAGCACAGTGGCCTCCATAATCCTTAAATGGAAGACGTTTGGGATGACCAGTACCCTTCCTAGAGCTGGCCGTCCGGCCAAACTGAGCTATCGGGGGAGAAGAGCCTTGGTGAGAGAGGTAAAGATGAACCCAAAGATCACTGTGGCTGAGCTCCAGAGATGCAGTCGGGAGATGGGAGAAAGTTGTAGAAAGTTAACCATCACTGCAGCCCTCCACCAGTCGGGGCTTTATGGCAGAGTGGCCCGATGGAAGCCCCTCCTCAGTGCAAGACACATGAAAGCCTGCATGGAGTTTGCTAAAAAACACCCGAAGGACTCCAAGATGGTGAAAAATAAGATTCTCCGGTCTGATGAAACCAAGATAGAACTTTTTGGCCTTAATTCTAAGCAGTATGTGTGGAGAAAACCAGGCACTGCTCATCACCTGTCCAATACAGTCCCAACAGTGAAGCATGGTGGTGGCAGTATCATGCTGTGGGGGTGTTTTTCAGCTGCAGGGACAGGACGAGTGGTTGCAATCAAGGGAAAGATGAATGTGGCCAAGTACAGGGATATCCTGGACGAAAACCTTCTCCAGAGTGCTCAGGACCTCAGACTGGGCCGAATGTTTACCTTCCAACAAGACAACGACCCTAAGCACACAGCTAAAATAATGGAGTGGCTTCACAACAACTCCGTGACTGTTCTTGAATGGCCCAGCCAGAGCCCTGACTTAAACCCAATTGAGCATCTCTGGAGAGACCTAAAAATGGCTGTCCACCAACGTTTACCATCCAACCTGACAGTACTGGAGAGGATCCCCAAATACAGGTGTGAAAACTTGGTGCATCTTTCCCAAAAAGACTCATGGCTGTATTAGATCAAAGGGGTGCTTCTACTAAATACTGAGCAAAGGGTCTGAATACTTAGGACCATGTGATATTTCAGTTTTTCTTTTTTAATAAATCTGCAAAAATGTCAACAATTCTGTGTTTTTCTGTCAATATGGGGTGCTGTGTGTACATTAATGAGGAAAAAAAATGAACTTAAATGATTTTAGCAAATGGCTGCAATATAACAAAGAGTGAAAAATTTAAGGACGTCTGAATACTTTCCATCCCCACTGTAAATAGTGATTTACTCTTCAATTTATAGTTACCTAACTAGCAGATGCATTCCACATGGTCTCAGAAAGGAAGGATCCCAAAATTGCTCAAAGACCCCTCATGCATCCTCTACAGGACGGCCGGATGAGATAAATCCAAGCAAGGCGCTTATAAAACAATTTTCAGGGTGCTATCTAATGATAAATGCAAGGAAAGAAAGCAAAACCAAATTCCAAATTCTGAGGACAAACTGCTCCCATAAATGGGGGTAAGAGAAAACACTTACCCTGTGTGGAGAAAAAGGTTCAAATTTAAGAACAAAAATAAAAAGACAATAAGACAGGAAAATGTGAATAGGTCAAATGACTATTCATCGGATACTCCCTCTAACTACTCTTCCTCAGTCTCCTCCAATACAGTTAGACTCTTTGGAAAAAGAAAGGGTCCTTTTCCTAAACAACATGAAATGGAAGGAGAGATCCAACAGAAGAGTAAAAAACCTACAACGGATTCCCAGTTTGAACCGATACGAAGTGGAAGAGGCAGCGGACATTTTGGAATGAGAGGTGCACAAAATGTAAACTTGAGGGGTTCTCCCTCAAATCGAGGTAAAGGGAGTACCAAAAAAGATCTCAGAGCTATACCGAGAACTCAACAAACTCAATTAGACGATTTTTTAGAAAAAAACAATGCACCGCCAACATTGTCACCGCCCCTGACACAATTAGGAATGGATCCCTCTGTGATCAAGGTGGTCCAGGGGGAAGACTAAATGTGGTTAATTTATCCTCACATGTCTTAACATTATCTGAACAGGATGTTTTGTCTCTAGGTTTATCTTTCTGCCCTAATAGTAGTATTGATAGCTTTGAGACAATTAAAGACATGAAAAAGAGGGGGATTTGGGAATTTGGGACTTTAAATGAGGCCATGGCTGGGTAGAGCCATGTGCCTCCATCCCTGTCAATTGTGACAAAAAACAAGCACCGGTGCAACAAAGGGCAGCCAGGTGTAAACAAGGAGGGTGGGACTTTAAATGAAGCTCATGATGACAAAATGAACAAAATGATGGGAGGTAAAAATTGTTTAATATTGCATGGAAACTTATTTGACATACATAGAATTGTACATACATAGAGATGCACCCATTGTCCAGGCGCCAATTTCTACACCGGCAAAAACTGATAACATGTTTTACAATTATGTATATTAATGGTAAAATTAAGGGGTCCACCAACGTTCATAAGGGATATAAATGTTTGAAAAAATAGCAACTGCACGATCAATAGTTCTTAGAATCCTTATCAAGATAAAAATAATATCACCACATATCATGATGGGTGTGTAAATTATTCACAATATCTAATAGCTCGACACGTTTCGTGGCTTCAAACCGCTCTTCAGGAGCAGATGTGTGAATTATCTGCAATACAAAATGATTTGCGTAGGTATTCTATACCAAGGTTGGGGGAATATAGGTAAAAATCCCCCCAGAAAACCCAAATAGGTAAGCAAACTTACGGATGTATATGCACCAGACAGCATGATGTCCAGGCCAGCAGGCCAGCCGAAAGCATCGGTAAGGGGAGCCGAGAATATAGGTAAAAATCCCCCCAGAAAACCCAAATAGGGCAAGCAAACTTACAGATGTATATGCACCAGACAGCATGATGTCCAGGCCAGCAGTCCAGCCGAAAGCATCGGTAAGGGGAGCCGAGAGGGCGCATCCAAAGGCAGCACCCACCACAGGCAGCGGTCCCGGCAGACCAGGGCTCCCTGGTGTGAATGTAATAAATGTGGTATGTAAACTCAAACAATGTGGGGCAATGTCAAAAAAAACAAATGTAAAAATAAAGTGATGAATTGAATATTATGTGAAAACATTCATTTAAAGTCCCACCCTCCTTGTTTACCCCTGGCTGCCCTTTGTTGCACCGGTGCTTGTTTTTCGTCACAATTAAAGACACAAATCTTTTTGCCAGTAAATTATTTTTCAAAAGTCTGTATACTAAACAAAATAATAGGGAGCCAGATTTGGCTCCAAACTTAAAAGCAACAGATTTTAGAGCCCTTAGGGATTTAAATCTACTCCTACAGGAAAATGCATCTTTTGATAAAATGTGGGAAGAGGATTTCAAAAAGTGAGGAGAGTGAGGAAGAGGTGGAGATTGACCGGATTAAATATTGAAGAGGAAATCGCACAATTTTCCCCCATTGAACCAAAATCCTGCTTTGGCTCTATTTGTTAGACAAATCACGGGAGAGATTGAAAATTTGAGAGAAGCATTAGGAGGGGCGGAGCCTAGCTGGACAGTCATGTTTGACTAGAGCTCCACTTCGTGAGGAGAAAGACCCGCTATCCAATTCTAGTCTGGACGAAATACAAACAAAGAAATACCTTCTCTATACGCCCGAGAGGTGAGAGGAACTTTCTAAAACAAAATGGTGTTAGGAGGAGCCCGTGTTAAAACAAAAATCAAAGCAAGCAGTGGAACTCAGGCACTGATATCATCCAAAATGGCGCCAGTCCCCTCAGCATCAGCACCAAATATCTCAGAGCGCTCTCTGCAGCCTAAATCTATACAACATGTATCTTCTGGAGATTCTGACACAGAATTTAACTTATCGTTGCCTTCTTCACATGAACCTATAGCCCCTCACAATATTTTAGAACAGTTTGAAAAAATGCTTCACAAAGCACTAAAACAAACCTCAGAACAGATAACAAATAACCTCACAAAAGAAATCAGGGAAATTTGTCAGCGCACAGCAGCACTTGAGCTAAAGGTAGATGAAATTGACAATTTCACACAGGAACAAATGACTGAAATCGATACACTAAAAGAAGAAAACTTTGTTTTACAAAACAAATTAGAGGATTATGAAAACAGAGCAAGAAGATCTAACCTCAGATTTAGAGGTATACCTGAAAGTGTCATAGATATACAATCCTCTATAACTACACTTTGTCAACAATTACTCCCAGGGATACCAATAGAGCGTCTGGAAATGGACAGAGTGCCCTTATGCCTAAGAAAAGTGATTGACCCCCAAGAGACATAGCAAAATTTCACTACTATAAAACTAAAGAACAGCTTCTTGTTGCAGCCAGAGGAATAAACAATTTAAGTTTCCAAGGGCATACTTTCCAATTGTTTGCAGACCTCTCCCAAACTACTGTTTCTAAAAGTAGAGCAATGAAACCCCAGCTCCTGGAGTTGCAACACCATGATATTAAATATCAGTGGGTATTTCCCTTTTCTCTACGCTTTTCTCATCAAGGAACTAGATTTGTCTGCAGATCAGTGGAAGAGCTACAAAAGGCACTTCAAGATCTTAGCTTGATAGAAATCTCTCATAACACAACAAACACATCAAGAAGAACAGCTGCTCATACATCCACAAAGAACTCATCCCCAGACACAGGCAAAAATGGAAATCATCATTTACACAAGAGGAGTCGACATGAATCCCCACCTCAAGACCAAGAAGACAACAAGGAATGAAAATCTGAAAAATTAACTGACTTAATTTCATTTTTTGCCGCGCTGGAGTTTGTCTAAAACAACAGAATAGTTTGGAAACTCAATACAAATCTCCTAATTCCACTTATTATATCCAAATGTATGGATTTTTTTTTTGTTAAATGATTTAATATGCATTTAAAAGCTTTATCCTTTGAGATTTCAATCCTGGTTATTCTCTCTCTCTCTCTCTCTCTCTCTCTCTCTCTCTCTCTATATATATATATATATATATATATATATATATATATATATATATATATATATATATATTTTTTTTGTTATCCATTTCTATACTCTATTCCAAATTGGACCACATGATTTAAATTTTAATGTTATAATTTAATGACAACTCTTTGGAAAGTTCACATAATAGTGACATCAATCTGTCTGAGAAAGGACTCACTTTTGTTTTTTTTGTTTTATATATATATATATATATATATATATATATATATATGTATATATATAGATATATATATCAGATCTATATATGTATCAGATATATCAGATCTGTTGAGCGGATAAGATTTTATTATCCATTTTTTTTTTTTTAATCCCTGTTATTAGGTCAAAATTAAGAATACATGCCCAGAAGTTTCCCCATTAACCCTCTGGGAAGCACATAAACCTGCCCTGAGGGGGATATTCCAACAACAAATAGGAATACTTAAGAGGGAACGCAGAATTCTGGCGCGGAAATTGGAAAATGGGTTTAACTCATCTTTTACAGCCTTTCAAATTAATCCCACTCTATCGGCAAAAAATAAACTAGAAAAAGCAAGACTGGAATATGATTTATTTCTCACAGAAGCTGCTGAAAAAACATTGCAACGCACTAAACATGCATTCTACATAAAATCTAATAAACCTGGTACCTACCTAACGTGGGCACTTAACCTCCCTGGCGGTATTCCCGAGTGTGGCTCGGGGTTAAAATTCAGTACCATTAGCGGTAACCCCGAGCCACACTCGGGATCGCATTGCAGGATCCTGGGGCGGCTTTACTTACCTTGTCCCCGGGATCCTGCGATGTCACCCACAGTGTCCGAGGGCTCCGTCCTCCTCCGAAGCCTCTCTGTGCCAGGCTCCGTTCCCTGCGAGCGGCGCGACGCACGGGGGCGGAGCCTGGCGGCAAATTAAAAAAAAAGTAAAAATCATAATACATACAGTACTGTAATCTTACAGATTACAGTACTGTATGAAATGATTTCACATCCCTTTTGTCCCCAGTGCTTTGTCCCATGCCCTGCATGCAGTTTTACATGATATACACTGTTCTTTCTGCCTGGAAACTGGAGATTGTCCATAGCAACCAAAAAGTGTCCCTTTACGTCAAAAGTGGCTTTAGACCAGCTAGAAAACAGCGATAGTAAATTAGAACACTTGCAGAATTGAGCGATAGTGAATTGTGGGGAAATTTATTTTTAGTACTATTTTTTTTTTTTTTTTTAATTATTTATTTTTATTTATTATATTATAATTTATGTTTTTGTGTTTCAAACTTTATCATACCCGGGATATCTACTAGACTCTGGTTTGGACAGATTTAAGTGTGTTATTGTTAAGATTTACAGACCTACAATATAAAACGCCAAATTTCCATGCAAAATAATTGTACCGCTTTCAGCACCTAAAATCCGAAATAATCATACCGCCAGGGAGGTTAATTCCATAAACAAATCCTCTAAACCAATTAAACTTAAATTGTCTAAAAACATATACCATTAATCCTTTAAAAATAGTTAAAAAATTCAGCTCACATTTGAGTAATCTATACTCAGAAACTAACACTTTTGTCTCTAATAAAGTAGAATCCTTCTTCTCGAAGATAACTCTGCCCCAAATATCTCCTTTTCATAACACAAATTTGGAAAAACCCATAGAAGTAGTAGAGGTAATAACAGCTATTAAAGAGCTAAAATGAAATAAAAGAGCGGGCCCCGACGGCTTCTCTGCTTTATATTACCGCACTTTTACTGATATCATTTCCCCTTTATTGACTAAAGCATTTATTAATATCCTGGATAACAAATCTTTTAGACATGAATCATTAATGGCTATCATTTGTATGATTCCAAAACCACATTCAGATGAAACATCTTGCACAAATTTCCGCCCTATTTCAATATTAAATATTGATATTAAAATTTTAGCAAAAATTCTAGCAACTCATCTAAAAGATACCATAGGAACATTAATTCATTGAGATCAGGTTAGCTTTATGCCGACACGTCAAGCAAGCGATAATATACGTAGAGCGGTACTGTTGGCGCAGATTGCTAGATCACGTCGTATTCCAGCTTGCTTCCTTTCATTAGATCTAAAGAAAGCATTCAATTCCATTTCTTGGCCTTATTTACATTATACTTTACAAAAATGCGGTTTTGGCCCCAACTTTATAAATTGGATTATGGCACTTTATAATAACCCAAAAACATATGTCAAATATGCAGGTTATAAATCTGAACCCTTTAATATTCATAGAGGTACACGCCAGGGATGTCCTCTCTCTCCCCTATTATTTGCCCTCTCAATCGAACCACTAGCTCAAATGATCAGATTGGATCCCACTATAACTGGAATTGAAATCGTTGGATATCAACATAAATTATGTCTATTTGCGGACGATATCCTTCTTTTTCTGTCTTCCCCACAAATATCTGTCCCTAACCTTATTCCATTACTTAATCAATTTGCATTTATTTCAGGTCTACATATCAATCCTAAAAAATGTCATGTCTTAAACATATCCCTCTCCAATGTGGAAATAAGTTCAGCAAAGATGGGTCTACCATTTGCTTGGACGGACAGATCGATCCCTTGTTTAGGGATTAATTTATCGGCTTCCTTGTCAAACTTGTTTTCAGATAATTATCCATCCATTCTGAGAAATATTACAAACTTAGTAAAATCCTGGTCCCACCTCTTGCTTTCATGGTTCGGAAAGATCGATGCCATAAAAATGACAATCTTACCAAAAAGACTCTTACAGAAGAGAATAATGGCATTCATATGGGGTTCATCGAAGCCACGAATACAACAACGTACTTTGTTTCTCCCCAAACTTAATGGAGGATTGGGATGTCCTAATTTTGCATGTTATTATAGGGCAGCACACTTAGCTAGTCTAACTAAATACCATGCACAGAAAGAAATCCCATTGTGGGTTTCTATTGAAGTGGCTGAGTGTGACCCTATATCAATATCAAACCTTCTTTGGATCTCGCCTAGAGATTGTAGAAATTTACGAAATCCTGTCACTAAACACTATATATCTCTCTGGAATAGATTTCAAACAGGAAATCGTTTGCAATCTACTCATAATCCTCTATTGTCTTTCTATAGAAAACCAGCATTCTACCCAGCATGGGTTTCTCCCAAATCTTTTAACCACTTAATAACCAGCCCATAGCCAAATGAAGGCTACAGGGCGGTTGCTTAACTCTGGGAGGGCGTACAGTGACATCCTCCCAGAATTCCGCTCTTGCGCACCCCCTGGGGCGTGCACCCGAGAGCATCCGTGACCGCCGGATCACGGCTGTTTACCATGTGATCGCTCTGTCAGATGACGGAGCGATCACATGTAAACAAACCAGCATCATCTCATGACGCTGGTTCCTCTCCTCCCCTCTGTGTATCGATCGGTACACTGGGAGCAGAGAGGGGGAGGTATTGGATGGCAGCAGCGCTGTGGGCTGCATCTGTAGTGCCCACAGCGCTGCTCTGTGACAACTGCCATCCATCCATCCATGCTCAGCCATCCCTCAATGCTCTGCAATACCCTGCACTACTCTGCAATGCTGTGCAATACTCTGCAATACCCCACAATACTGTGCAATACTCTGCAATACCCCAAAATACTGTGCAATATTCTGCAATACCCCAAATACTGTGCAATACTCTGCAATACCCCACAATACTGTGCAATACTCTGCAATACCCCACAATACTGTGCAATACTCTGCAATACCCCACAATACTGGGCAATACTCTGCAATACCCCGCAATACTCTGAAATACCCTGCAATACTCTGCAATACTCTGCAATACCCCGCAATACTCTGCAATACCCCGCAATACCCTGCAATACCCCACAATACTCTGCAATACCCCGCAATACCCTGCAATACTCTGCAGTACCCTGCAATACTCTGCAATACCCCGCAATACTCTGCAATACTCTGCAATACCCTGCAATACCCTGCAATACCCCACAATACTCTGCAATACCCCGCAATACCCTGCAATACCCCGCAATACCCTGCAATACTCTGCAGTACCCTGCAATACTCTGCAATACTCTGCAATACCCCGCAATACCCTGCAATACCCCACAATACTCTGCAGTACCCTGCAATACTCTGCAGTACCCTGCAATACTTTGCAATATCCTGCAATACTCTGCCATACCCCGCAATACTCTGCCATATCCCACAATACTCTGCAATACCCTGCCATACCCAGCCATACCCAGCCATACTCTGCAATACTCGGTGATACCCAGCCATTCTCTGCCATACCCAGCCATACCCAGCCATACTCGGCAATACCCTGCCATACTCTGCAATGTCCCGCCATACTCTGTAATACCCCGCAAAACTCTGCAATACTCTGCCATACCCCGCAATACTCTGCCATACCCTGCCATACCCAGCCATACTCTGCAATACCCAGCCATACTCTGCAATACTCAGTGATACCCAGCCATACCCAGTCATACTCAGCCATACCCTGCCATACCCTGCCATACCCAGCCATACCCAGCCATACCCAGCCATACCCAGCCATGCTCAGCCATACCCAGCCATGCTCAGCCATACTTGGCCATACTCGGCTGTACTTGGCCTCTGTATGTGGCCAGGCCGTGGAAGTCTCACACATGTGGTATCACCGTACTCAGGAAGAGTAGGAAATTGTTAGAACATTGCACTAACACCATATTGCATAGATGCAGTACTGATATGCTTGGATGCAACATTAAATCGCATGGATGTTTGTGTTGAATTATCTATTAATGTTTGAAAATTGCACAAGCTTTGTGGAATATTTGCAATACACAGGCTTATTGGAGCACTTTTACCTATTTATTCATTTATTGAAATTGATTGCACATTAACGTATAGTATAGTATTAATACATTTTGTATATGTTAAGCACAATATCACTTTATTAATATTTTAGTGGAAATTTCTTATTTTTTTATCTTGATAAGCGCAGCGTGTGTACAATTTTTGGTTCAGTTATATTCTGTACATTTAGGAAAGTATCCAGGCCTTTCTTAAAGCAATCTACTGAGCTGGCCAGAACCACCTCTGGCGGGAGTCTATTCCACATTTTCACAGCTCTTACTGTGAAGAAACCTTTCCGTATTTGGAGATTAAATCTCTTTTCCTCCAGTCGTAAAGGGTCCCCCGTGTCCTCTGTGTTGACCGTAAAGTGAATAACTCAACACCAAGTTCACTATATGGACCCCTTATATATTTGAACATGTTTATCATATCCCCCTTATTCTCCTCTTCTCAAGATAGAGTAAATACAGTTCCTCTAATCTTTACTCATAGCTGAGCTCCCCCATGCCTCTTATCAGTTTGGTTGCCCTTCTCTGCACTTTCTCCAGTTCCCCGATATCCTTTTTGAGAACTGGAGCCCAAAACTGAACTGCATATTCCAGATGAGGTCTTACTAATGATTTGAACAGGGGCAAAATTATATCTCTCTCTCTGGAGTCCATACCTCTCTTAATAAATCAGGTGATCCCCTGAAGAAGTTATGTGAGGCGACGCAATGCATAGGGAGTAACCGGACCGCACGAGAACCGGAAGTGACTCACAGAGGCACCTGTAAAGCCGCACAATTTACAGACTTGCTGTTTTTATTTTACACTGTTGTAAGTACCCACTAGGCTTTAAATACATTTATTAGCTTATTCAGTATTACACTGTGGGAGATTCTTCTTTATCCTTTGCATATATCTGCTGGAAATGAACACATCCTAAGCCACCATCCACCATACCACGGTTTAAGAGGGATATCCATTACAACACCCTGCAAAGATCTCCAGCCACACCATCTCCATTGCTGTTTACCATTTCCATGGAGGTAAGAGGCCAGTACACACTGAGTGTTACACATGAAGAGTGATACACCGGTGGCTGTATTGAAGAGCACATTGGAGCACTATTTTCGCTTTTTATTTATCATAGACTTTATCATTTTCAATAAGTGAACTTTTGCATCTGTATTGCGGTAACTGTGTGGTATTGGGAATTGTCAGCACACGGTCACAATTTTTAGCACAAGCGTTGTTTTATTGGTATTATACATCATTATTTATTTATTTTACATATTTAGTGGTGACACTGGAATTAGGGCATTAATATCTAGGATCATTATTGCATTTGCACAACGCTTAGCGCACGCACTCTGATTGTTTTATTTAGCACTGCTTATTGTTGTTTTCAGCGATTTTACACAGCCGCATCATGCATTTTTGCACAGTTGCAACATAGTCATTCAATGTCTATGTACACTAAACATAGGGCTATTGGCACTTTAGCTATTTTGTACATAAATATATACTATGCTTTCACATTAGTATATTAATATCCAGAATTACTATTATACGTGCACATACCCAGATTGGTTTGTTCAGCACTGTTTATTGTTATTTTTACACAGCACCATTATGCGTTTTTGCACAGTTACAACATAAGCACTTTAGTATTCATCTACACTGAACATAGGGCTACTGTTGCTTCAGTTATTTTGCACAGCATCATTATTTATTTCATTATTTACATAATCACAATTAGCGATTTTGTACATCATTTATCGCTTATTGTTAAATAGTTCATATATATCATCATACTGTGCTGATCATCATTTACTTTATACCATTTAAGTGCATTTGCACACTTTGGATCTAGCTACAACTTATTTGATTAGCATATACTCAGCGATTTTACATAGCAGCATCATGCATTTTTGCACAGTTGCAACATAGTCATTCTATGTTTATGTACTCTGAACATAGGGCTATTGGCACTTTAATATATACTATGCGTTTACATTAGTATATTAATACCCAGAATCACTATTGCATTTGCACAACACTATGTGCACATACTCAGATTGGTTTGTTCAGCACTGTTTTTTGTTTTTTTTTAGCGATTTTTACACAGCATCATTATGCGGTTTTGCACAGTTACAACATAGGCACTTTAGTATTCATCTACACTGAACATAGGGCTACTGTTGCTTCAGTTATTTTGTACAGCATCATTAGCAATTTGCATAATCGCAATTAGCGATTTTGCACATCATTTATCGTTTATTGTTAATATTTTATATATATAATCAAGCTGCGCTGATCATTATTTACTTTACACCATTTAAGTGCATGTATACACTTTAGATCTAGCTGCAACTTATCAGATTAGCATATATTTACTTTGATAGCACAAAGGATCTTACTTACAAATAAACTATTAACACTTCTATTTCTGAATGCATTCTTAATTTACAGCATTTTCACACCTTTAACTTTTGCACAGTAGTGTACATTACAGGTATAAAACAAAGCAAAGCTGGGCACAAACATTGTTTCTATTGCAGTTTCTAACTGTTGTAGAAAAAACTCTCCCCCTTCCACAAAATAATTGTGTTTGAGCATAAACAATATGGAATCCATTACAAAGTCTGTTTGACTTCTTGGTATCTATTGGTGTCCTCACAATCATTTTTGTATAGGATCAATGGGTATAGTGGGATCACTATAAGTTTCCAACAATATAAATGGGGCCAACCATGCGTGAACCTCGAATTTTAAAAGTTATTTGTGAAGCTGCCCCTTTAAGTGTGGCTCACACTAAATGCATAAATTACAAAAAAAAATAAAGTAAGGCACTACACTCTCCAAAAGAACCGTGACCTGGGATATACAATCCTGTATCAAACCAGCTACCCCCAATTGTCATATGTTGGCTAATCAGTACTGTCTAGATGCAAATAAAATTGTTCCAAATACTGCACACAAAAAGTCAACTAACACAGTGCACAAAACATGTGACCCTAGAAAAACGAAGAAATCTAAAAAAATAACAGAAGAAATAAAAAATGCAAAAAATATTCAGACAATGTTATGAACGTCAAATAATGTGAAAGTTCTTAAATAAAGTACATTTTTCTTCAACTAAATCCCATCCACCATGCTCCTATATAAGTGTTCTTGAGCAATGTGCAGCCAGTGCTGCACCTGGCTGCACATAGTGAATACACTCACCAGAGCCCTATGGTCACCAGGACCAATAACGCCTTGTTGTTATACCAGGGGCCAAATGTCAGAATCCATCCTCCTCCTGTAGCAATCGTCTCCTCCTTTAGCTAAAAAGTTTTCCCCTCAGATGATTAACGTTAACATTAGTCACCAACATAAAAGCTGACAAGATAATTGTGCAATACCGTTTATTTAAAAAGATTAAAATACATCCCCAGTCAGTTGCGCTTACATGCCAAAGTGCCCAGACCAGCACCAGCCCGATTGGCTCAACAACATGGACTAATAGTGCCCAAATTTCACGGGTTGCTCTGTATTTAGAACCGCCGTTTACCATCCCCGACCTCGACGTGCATTCCACCTAGCCCGGATTTGGCGTCATCTTGCTATCCACGAATGATCCGCAGCTACCCGACTTCAATGCATTTTGCTATAGAAGCATCATCAGGAAGTCCAGTCGCTGCAATTTTCCCTTATACTTTCTGCCTCGTTCCAATTGGTGGAGCTATCCTTTTCCACACAGCTCGTTCGGACATTACATGAAGTGATACATTGTATTATGGACATGGATGTACGCAGAACTTTTTTCGGGGGGCATCATTTTAAGGTTGCCCATGCTCCGCCCCTTTTTAACAATGTCACAAAGGGGAGGGGCTTGGTCATTATTACATAAAGCGCAGGCCAGGGTCCCCCATATAGATCTCCTTATAGAGCAGGCCGGGACAGGTCCCCCATAGAATAGATCCCCTTTACTTAGTTTTCTTGCTCTTATCTTTTTTTTCACCTCACTGTGCCCATCAATACTGCCTCACTGTGCCCATCAATGCAGCCTCACCAGTGTCCATCAAATGCAGCCTTGTCATCAGTGCCCATCAAATACAGCCTAGCACTGCCCATCAAATGCAGCCTCATCAGTCCCCATCAAATGCAGCCTAACAAATGCCCATCAAATGCAGCCTCATCAGTGCCCATCGAGTGCCTACCAAATGCAGTTTTATCTGTGCCCGCCAAATGCAGTCTTATCAGTGCCCATCAAATGCAGCCTCACTGTGCCCATCAATACTGCCTCACTGTGCCCATCAGTGCAGTCTCACTGTGCTCATCAATGCAGCCTCACTGTGCTCCTCAATACGGCCTCACTGTGCTCATTAATGCAGCCTCACTGTGCCCATCAATAATACAGCCTATATAACTAATTCAAAAACTTGAGATGAAGTGCTAAATCAAAATGAATAAGAATGAAAATGAGACTGCAGCTGCTGCACAAAAGTGCTAAAACCTTAAAGCGATATAAAGTATGAAACAGCGCTAGCAGCCTATGTCAAACAATATACATCCTAGGGAATGGTGCTTTATACATCAATGTATTTGTAACATAAAAAACAACAGAATAATATGCACAAAAACTGTAAAGTGCTTGGTGCTTCTGTATAAAATGCAATTATGCTCCAAACAAGTGAGGTGACTCCCACTTCGGTGGCCCCACTCACCAGAAATATTAGATCCTCAGCTTCGCAATCTGGGATCAAAAGGCAGTGATCTAATGATCTGGGGATATGCCGGATGATTCCTCAGCAAACTCTTCCAAGAATATATTTTATGACAGGAAGGCTATACCACACTCCATATATGGTAAAACAGAGAAAGAACTTATAGTGAAATACCACTTAACATGAGTCATTAAGCACATCAAATGCGCAACTTACAAGATATCTGGCAAGGACAGGCATCAGTAAAAAAAAAATTTGAGTTTGCCGCTGTATGGCGTTCGTTCCACGGAGGCGGAAATTGCGTCAATGGTTAGCATGATCCAGAAGTACGCATTTCACCCATCCAGGGCGTCATCAAAGGTCCTTTGATGTTCCTTCTGGTGAGTGGGGCCACTGAAGGGGGAGTCACCTCACTTGTTTGGAGCACCATTGCACTTTTTACAGAAGCACCAAGCACTTTACAGTTTTTGTGCATATAATTCTGTTGTTTTTTATGTTACAAATACATTGATGTATAAAGCACCATTCACTAGGATGTATATTGTTTGACATAGGCTGCTAGTGCTGTTTCATACTTTACATCAATGCAGCCTGGCTGTGACCATCAATGCAGCAGCAGTCTGTGGCCATCAATGCAGCCTCGGTCTGTGCCCATCAATGCAGTCTTGGTCTGTGTGCATCAATGCAGACCAACCAGTGCCTGGATCACACAGTGGGTGTCTCTCGCTGTGTCACGGAGCTTGAGTCTGAATTCTTCGGTGGTGCTGTAACAATGTCCCGCCTCCTAGAATTCCTGTTCTGTCAGAAGGATCCGCCGGTCTAGGAGGCGGGACTTTGTTACAGCACTGCCAAAGAATTCAGACGCAAGCTCCGTGACATGTACACAACAGGAGGAGGAAGAAGGGGTGGACTCTGCTGCAAGGGAGGCACTTGTCCCTCTTGCCCCCCTTTGAGGATGCCCATGATTATGGATTTTTTAATTTTAAACCTTAAAAGCTCTACTTGCACATATCAAGCTAGATGGTGCATGCTTATGAAATATCACCCTTTATCAATTTCCTGCCCATCGAGCTGGCCTCGTTCTTTACAAACATATGATCACATACATTGCAATTCCAATATCAAAACAGTTATTTACACTTGCTTAAATATACAAACTAAATATAAATACGAAAACAATACAATCACCCCAAAAGTCTAGTTTATTATTAATCAAATATATATTATATAAAACAAATATTCTAATCCATATCTTCTTAACCGGTGCCCTCTAGTGTTCATTTTGTAATATGCCACCAAATGGCATGGTATTGCACGATTATCTTGTCATCTTTTCTTTTGGTGACTAATGTTAACCATCTGAGGGGAAAACTTTTTGGCTAAATGAGGATATGATTGCTACAGGAGGGGGAGCGATTCTGACATTTGGCCCCTGGTAAAACAACAATGCTTTATTGGTCCTGGTGACCATAGGGCTCTGGTGAGTGTATTCACACTATCACTAGAGGTGGAGCACTGGCTGTACATTGCTCAAAAACACTTATATAGGAGCATGGTGGATGGGATTTAGTTGAAGAAAATTTGACTTTATTTAAGAACTTTCACATTATTTGACGTTCAGAGAATTTTCTGAATATTTTCTGCATTTATTATTTCTTCTCAGTTTTTTTTATTTTTTTGTTTTTCTGGGGTCACATGCTTTCTGCACTGTGTTATTTGACTTTTTATGTATTTGGAGAGATTTTCTTTGCATCTAAACATCACTGATTAGCAGATATATGACAATTGGGGGTGGCTGGTTTGATACAGGATTGTATATCACAGGTCACGGTTCATCTTTTGGAGGGTGTAGCGCCATACTTTATTTTTTTGTAATTTATATAGTGGGATCACGTCCATGTCACCGGGAACCACCCAGTCTGCCACTGTATTTCTTTTAATATATTAGGAATATGTTTTGAATTTTGGGTTTGTAGATATACAGTCCACCGGGGAAGGACAGCATGTTAGCCAGGAAAGAAACTAGCCCAGCAAAATGCTTGAAAACAGTTTCGCCCACAGCTACAGGACAAGGACATTGTGACTACCTCTACACCCCCAGGGCCTACAAGGGAGAGGGCTGATAGGTGCTATAACTAACCAGAGACAGTGCTTTAAGTCTGTTCTGGAACCCTTTGCTCTGGGATACACTTCAAAGCAGCCAGGTGGGCTGGTAGTTTCTAGCTGGGGTCTGAAGAGGCTCAGTTAAAGGGGGCCAAGAGACAGTGTTACTGATCCATTAAGAGACAGAAGCCACTCTGGAGGGAGTAGAAAGTCCAGGATCCATCTTTGTATATTTTTGTACAGAAATAGGAAGTTTTTGTTTCAAGTAAAGTTGGGCATCCTGTATACCCCTAGACCCTATCCAAGTTATTCTCCCTAAAAAAAATAACAAAAACAAATCCATGGACTGGTTACTGACTTTGAATGCAAGTTGGAAAATGCGTATTGCCTGGATTTGCAGACTATAGGGGCTCAGCAGCTCTTAAGGAATTAGCGCTGCATAACTATTGCCAAGTGGATCAGACAACCTATTTCCAGGGCCTATACACTTAACCACTTCACCTCTGGAAGTTTTACCCCCCTTCCTGCATTATTTTAACTGAAAAATGTGCGGTCGTGTGAAATGGTACCCAAATAAAATTTGTCCTTTTTTTCCCTTAAATAGAACTTTCCTTTGATGGCATTTGATTAACTCTGCCTTTTTTATTTTTTGTACAATAAACAGGATGACCGTCAATTTTGAAAAAATAAACTACATTTTTTACTTTCTGCTGTAAAACACATGCAATAATTAAAAAAAAAAAAAAAATCGAATTTCTTCATCAATTTAGGCCAATATGCATTCTGCAACATATTTTTTGTAAAAAAAAATCCCAATAAGTCTGTATTGATTGGTTTGCACAAAAGTTATAGCGTCTACAAACTATAGGATACTTTTATTCATTTTTTTATGTATATTTTTATTAATAATGGCAGTGATCAGCAACTTCTAGTGAGACTGCAATATTGCTGTGGACAAATCGGACACCTAACTGAAACTTTTGACACTTTTTTGGAGACCAGTGATATTATACATTATACAGTGATCAGTGCTAAAAATATGCACTGTCACTGTACTAATGACACTGGCAGGGAAGAGGTTAACATCAGTGGCGACCAAAGGGTAAACTGTGTGCCTAGGTTGCACTTACTCACTGTGGGGGGAGGTACTTTGACTAAGGGAAGTCAAAGATCCATGTTCCTACTTTGCCTAAACACAGGATCAATACCTTCCCTTCTGACAGAATGACAATCTGCCTTGTTTACATAGGCAGACTGCTGTTCTGCCTGTGTAACGAATAAGTGGCAGGTGCAGGTGGACATAAAGTCCGCTGGGCTCCCACTGTGTGATCACAGCAGGAGTGGGTGGCAGGCGGCTCGCACGCGCCTCAGACCCGGGGCAGAGCGGCCACCCTGCCACAGTAAATGTGCGGTGGGCGGTCCACAAGAGGTTAAGGAAATGGTTCCTCCCTTTCCCATCAGGGCTTATTCCTCCAGGGCAGTTGTTTGCTCTTGGGCTTTTCAGCATCAAAAATCTGTATCCCAGGTTTGCACGGCTGCCACCTGGTCCACTGTTCACACATTGTGCAAATTCTACATTCATTTAGAAGTTCATTGGCATGACTGTACATGTGCCTTCTTGAGGAGGGGGACTCGCCATGTTTGGATGAAGAAAAATGCTGACTTTGACCCTAAGAACACCATCCCTACAGTCAAGAACGGAGGTGGAAACATGATGCTTTGGGGCCGTTTCTCTGCTAAAGGTACAGACCAATTTTGCCACATTGAGGGGCCAATGGACGGGGCTATATATATATATATATATTGTAAAATCTTGGATGAGAACCTTCTTCCCAGAACACTCAAGATGGGTCATGGATGGGTCTTTCAGCATGACAATGACCTAAAACATACCACCAAGGCAACAAAAGAGTGGCTCAAGAAGAAGCACATTAAGGTCATGGAGTGGCCTAGCCATTCTCCAGACCTTAATCCTATAGAACATTTATGGAAGGATCTGAAACTTTGAGTTGCCAAGCAACAGGATTTAGAGAAGATCTGTAAAAAAGAGTGGACCAAAATCCCTCCTGCGATGTCACAAACTAAAAGAGACGTCTTACCTCTGTGCTTGCTAACAAGGGTTTCTCCACTAAATACTAAGTTAAGTTTTACTTGGGGATCAAATACTTATTTTACTCACTGAAATGCAACTCAATTTATAACATTTGTATCATGTATTTTTTCTGGATTTTTGGTTGATATTCTGGGGATCAAATAATTATTTTCCCCACTGTACACTTTAAAGTGAACCTATGAGGTCAAAAATGAGGAAGCTACCTGTCAATGACCTGGAACAAGCATGCAGCCAGTGAAATCCAATCCTGCATGTTTCCAGGTTGTCGACTTACTAGGGAATTAATCCAGGGCCAGATTCATTCCAGAACTTACAGTAATAAATAAAAACAATCTGCAATGGGAACTGCAATCTTGTATCCTCACAGTTTTACTTTAATATAGGATAAATTAATTGTGGTAAAGGCATTCCACTTGTTTTCTTTATTATTATTATTCTATGAGCATATGCTAGGTGAGCCAGTATCGTTCTTCTCATTAACTTTTGTCAGTTGTTATGTTATGTTATTTATGACATTTAATGAAGTATTGGCTATTTTTCTCTAGTTGGAAAAAAGCAGTTATCTATAACAAAAAATGTAAATACAGTGTTAAAAAGTCTACCTTAGTTATATATCAAAATGTGACAAGCAAAAGAGAAAAAAAAATTGCAATAAAATAACGTAAGGCTGGCCACACATGTAGCGCTCTGATTTTTCAGTACTACTGCAAAGATTAAGATTATGGGCAGCAGATTCATTTAATCTAACACTTATGTCAATAAAGGCAAGTGAAAAAAAGCTTTATTTTTTTAAATTGTACTAACCCTTAGTTAACCCTAATCTACGCTGCTTAACTTCATCTTCCCACTTCCTGACTAGCAATTATTTTTCTGCTGCTTTTCTTTGTTAATATTTTTTTCGATTATTCATATTTAAACTTTGTGTGTTTGTTCATTTGTTTTATAGTGATGTATTACAAAAATAGAGGAAATTAAAAAAAAAATTATTTCAATTATAAATACAATTTATCTTCATACCAGAAGCATAACTTTAGTGTCATTATAAAGGGGACATAATATAGAATAAAACGTATTTTACATCTATAGTAGCACCCATTATTTAAAGGTAATACTAGTCACATTCCAAAAAATATTTTTTTAAAGATTTTGCTACATTGTTTTTGTCTATTAATAACATTTTCCTGTATAAATTTATGCATAGAATCTATCTTACTCTGGCTAGGTTAGCTAGGATGTTTGGAAGCCACCACTCTCTATGTTGGAGGTGTTCTGCACCCCTTGCAAACTTCATGCACATTTTTTGGGACTGTCCACACATCAAGCCCTACTGACTAGACATAGCAAAGTGTATCCGGCCGGTCACATCCCTTTCAGTCCCCCTTACAGTTGAAGTATGCCTCTTGAGCTTGGTTGAGCCCTTGGCTACCACCAGGGCTATATGAACTCTTCTCACCCTCCTGCTGTTCTACGCTAAAAAACTGATTATCCTGTCATGGAAGAGATCTACTGCTCCAACTTTGGCTTCTTGGAAGTCCCTGGTCAACAAGGCAGTCCCTTTTTACAAGGCAACATATTTGAATAGGGGGGTTGGGGCCAAATTTGACAAGGTGTGGGGAGGCTGGATGGCATCCACAGACACGGTTTCAGATTAGACCCATAGGCAACTTGGCGAGTGGTCCTTGTTATAGATACATAAGCAGGAGGATTGAGTTCCTGAGGTGGTGGGTGATTTTGAAGTGAATACATTATAAAGATATAGTTACCAGGGCCGCCATCAGGGGGGTACAGCCGTTACAACTGTAAAGGGTCCCGGGGCATGAGGGGCCCGCCCAGGCCAGGAGAAGGCACGACGGGTGAATGGGAGCCGTGCTGTGCATTACAGATATGATCTCACAGCGTGTGTTCTCTGTGGCATTGAGCTCTTTACTGCCACCTCTGGCTACTATGTGCATGTACACTCCTTGTGTACTGGGCTTTTCTGCTTGAGCAACATGTCAGCTTTGTGAAAACGAGCTGGGACCAGGTAGGAAGAAATTCTTTACACATATGGGCTGTGAGGGAAAGGCAGGGGGGCTGTTTGTGTATAGGGAGGGGCCAGAGCCTTGTGTCAATACCACGTATAAAAAAACGGCGCTTTAGGATAGGCTTATGTGGCTGCCTCCCTTACGCAGAGCACTCACAAGGGGTCCCTGCTAGTCATACGTAAACTATCAAAACAATGGGTAAATTGGCGCTACCTGGAAAACCTGATTTGCTAAACATATACAGAGAAAAACCTTAGAGATGGTTTTATATTATGTTAATCTTACACACCAATGTAATATCACCTCAATCAGTATGTGGAGAGGGAATATCCCAGTAGTTGGTAGCTAATGGGAATGGATAGGAGGCGTTTCTGAGGTCCCTACACAGTAGGTTTTATTGTAGTGTGTATATAGATAAACTATATTGTATAAATTATGACCAGAGTACTGTATAGGTAAAATACCTGAATTAGTGCAATATTCCCTAGGTAGTCAATATGCACTGTAATAACTATATATAGAAATGGTAAGCACTCAGCCAGTTAGGTACACTTTAAGCTATACCACCCACTTAGATGCACCTCAAGTGTTACAGTACATCTGAAACATATGCTACAATACACGTATCACAGTAATGTATATTGATCCCATGGATATATATATTTCTGCATCAGCCACAAATGTACATACATCAAACTTGGGGTGAGAACCATATAGGTACGCTACAGTTCATAAAGTGAGATCTGGACCCAGCATATGCTGCAGCAGATTGAATTACAGTGGAGTGCAATAGTCCCATAGATTTATCACTGTGTCAGGTCAGGAACTCCCAGGGGTGACTTTTGTGCATAAATTGTTGCCAGGTGACTTTTGTGCTCCCCCTTCTGATTTCCTACTCACCGACTCCTGGTACCCCCTGCAGGGGTAATGGGCCTGTATTGCTTTAAGTGGGACTCACTGCTCCCCGTTGCTTGCGGTGGCTGCCTCGGATATATCCTGGTTGCACCCCTGGGAGTTCCTGAGGAGGAGGAGGAGAGGAGACGCATGGAGGACACAGCTCGCTGCCATCACCCGCTGCCCCACTGGGTAATTGCTGGGCAGACAGTGAGCGGGCAGGGGGTAACAGTGTTAACTTTTAAATGGGCACAGTGGCGGCATTTGATGGGCATAGTGGCTGCATTTTTATGGGAACAGTGGCAGCATTTGATGAGCACAGTGGCGGCATTTGATGGGCAGAGTGGCGGCATTTGATGGGCACAGTGGCAGCATTTGATGGCGGCATTTGACGGGCACAGTGGCGGCATTTGATGGGCACAGTGGCAGCATTTGATGGCACAGTGGCTGCAATTGATGGGCATAGTGGCTGCAATTGATGGGCACAGTGGCTGTGTTTGATGGGCACAGTGGCTGCATTTGATGGGGCACAGTGGCTGCATTTGATGGGGCACAGTGGCTGCATTTGATGGGGCACAGTGGCTGCCATTGATTGGCACAGTGGCTGCAATTGATGGGCACAGTGTGGCTGCAATTGATTTTTTTTCTGAATTTTTCAGTTTGTTTGTGCCCCCCTCAAAAATTTGAAGCACCAGCCGCCACTGTATACAGGTATGTGTGGGGGGCTGGTATTTATACAGGTGTGGGGGGCTGACATATATACAGGGGTGAGGGGGCTGACATATATACAGGTGTGTGGGGGGGCTGACATATATACAGGTGTGTGGGGGGACTGACATATATACAGGTGTGTGGGGGGGCTGGCATATATACAGGTGTGTGGGGGGTTGACATATATACAGGATTGGGGGGGCTGAGTGTGTACAGTTGAGGTGGCCGGTGTGCGGATTCGGTAGGATAGCCCATGGGCAAGCCCTGGGAAATGTTGGTGGTCAGGCACTGGGGGGGGGCCCAGGCCTAAAGCTGCGTAAGGGGCCCCAAAAATTTCTGATGGCTGCCCTGAAAATTACTGAAACTTTTTATGGTCCTTACTCCTCCTGATGAGGTAGAAGGTGGGGGGTTTAGAAATGTAATGCATCATCTCCTTTGGTTGACGGGGCATCATTGACTCAACGGACTATATATCTGCCTGCAAATGTTGACCGTGTTGTGCGGGGGGGGTTGTTTTGGGGTTTTTGAAGATTGGGTACAACTCAATGTTACCTGGTTGTTTGTTGCCGCGATGTGCGGCTTAATGTTGTATGCCTGTACTATAAATCTTAATAAAAAGTAATTTACAAAAAAAATGATAATCAAAATATGAGAGCCGCTACCCAGTAAGTCTGAATATGGGACTCAAAAAAATAACAAAAAGTGACTAGATGCTCATCTAACCACCAACTTCCTAATACTCACAAATTCATAAACAATGTATTCAAGAAAATGAATTAATTAGCATGTGAAAAGACAATTTTCCATTAAAGTCCATCAAATTGATACACATGCACAAGGTCCACTAATGACAGTCCATTTAGATGATAGATATCCCAGTGATTCAGTATGCAAAAATCAGCAAACAAAAAATGACAGGGTACTCATAAAAGGCCGTCCCCACATCAACTCACGCCTCTTACCAAAGGCTTTGGATCTTTTAATTAAAACTCATATATATATACAGCAGGATGCAAACAAACAGACACGGCCGCGGACCTCGCCAGCTGGCTTGTGCGTATTGACATCGCAGATGTGGCTCTGCCCGACATTTCTCTGTAATAGGTGTCAACTGGAGCCTCCTTTCCCAGTTGATGCCTAGCAACTGGTAACTAAGTGAAATATATATATATATATATATATATATATATATATATATATATATATATATATATATATATATATACACAGTATCTCACAAAAGTGAGTACACCCCCTCACATTTTTGTAAATATTTTATTATAACTTTTCATGTGACAACACTGAAGAAATTACACTTTGCTACAATGTAAAGTAGTGAGTGTACAGCTTGTATAACAGTGTAAATTTGTTGTCTCCTCAAAATAACTCAACAGCCATTAATGTCTAAACCGCTGGCAACAAAAGTGAGTACACCCCTAAGTGAAAATGTCCAAGTTGGGCCCAAAGTGTCAATATTTTGTATGGCCATTATTATTTTACATCACTGCTTTAACCCTCTTGGGCATGGAGTTCACCACAGCTTCACAGGTTGCCACTGGAGTCCTCTTCAACTCCTCCACGATGACATCACAGAGCTGGTGGATGTTAGAGACCTTGCACGTCTCCACCTTCGTTTGAGGATGCCCCACAGATGCTCAATAGGGTTTAGGTCTGGAGACATGCTTGGCCAGTCTATCACCTTTACCCCCAGCTTCTTTAGCAAGGCAATGGTCGTCTTGGAGGTGTGTGTTTGGGTCGTTATCATGTTGGAATATTGCCCTGCGGCCCGGTCTCCGAAGGGAGGGGATCATGCTCTCCTTCAGTATGTCACAATACATGTTGGCATTCATGGTTCCCTCAATGAACTGTAGCTCCCCAGTGCCGGCAGCACTCATGCAGCCCCAGACCATGACACTCCCTCCACCATGCTTGACTGTAGGCAAGACACACTTGTCTTTGTACTCCTCATCTGGTTGCCACCACACACGCTTGACACCATCTGAACCAAATAAGTTTATCTTGGTCTCATCAGACCACAGGACATGATTCCAGTAATACATGTCCTTAGTCTGCTTGTCTTCAGCAAACTGCGGCATTTCTGGTGCATCATTTTTAGAAGAGGCTTCCTTCTGGGACGACAGCCATGCAGACCAATTTGATGCAGTGTGCGGCGTATGGTCTGAGCACTGACAGGCTGACCCCTCACCCCTTCAACCTCTGCAGAAATGCTGGCAGCACTCATATGTCTATTTCCCAAAGACAACCTCTGGATATTACGTTGAGCACGTGCACCCAACATCTTTGGTCGACCATGGCGAGGCCTTTTCTGAGTGGAACCTGTCCTGTTAAACCGCTGTTTGGCTAGGGATGAGCCCGCGGTTCAAGTCGAACATGGGTGTCTGCAAGGGAGGGCAAGGGGGGTCAAGTGCCCCCCAGGAATCAGCAAGGTGTCTGCACACTAGGGAGGAAAGTACAGGAAAGTAGTGTTCAAACATGATAAGCGAATGCTCACTTCACTGGAGCTCAGCCTTATTTATTGTAGGGCTGACACCTGATTCTCCATTCCCCGCTGTCACAGGCTGCCTGATCGCGCTTATCTTCTGTTATCAGTGAACTGCTTGTAGAATGTGCCTCCAATTTCTGGACTGTGGGACCTGTCAGCATAGACTGTGTGTCACCTTACACTGTCAGCTCGGTTGGACATAAGGCGGAACCTTCTGTTATCATGTGAAGAGATTTAACACTTTACTTCCCTGCATGCTTTTGCTTGGCTACTCTTAGGGCTCCTTCACATGTGTGGAAGTGACTGTTGCTCCTCTGAAAAGATCCATGTTTGGATAGCTTTTCAGAGCTGTTTAAGAGGTGTGAGGAGGCAATATGTTGACTCATCACCACCTGATTTAACCCAATAATTGCCATACGGTGGACACATTGAACTATAATATTCTTTTTCACAGCACCACCCACTGAATGCAACATGCCGTTTAACCAGTTCTATTAGTGCTGCCAATCAGTGCCCATCAGTGCCGCCTGTCAGTGACCATCAGTGCCTCTTTATCAATGACCATCAGTGCCTATCAGTGCCCATCAGTGCAGCCTATCAGTGACCATCAGTGCCACCTATCAGTGACCATCAGTGCCACCTCATCAGTGCACATCAGTGCCGCCTATCAATGTCCGTCAGTGCTGCCTCATCAGTGTGCATCAGTGAAGGAGAAAATCTACTTATTTGCAAAATTTAATAATAGAAGTTAAGAAAAACTTAAAAAAAAAAAAAAATTCATTTTTTTTTGTAAAAAAAAACAGTGGTGATTAAATACCACCAAAGGAAAGCTCTATCTGTGTGAAAAAAATGATAAAAATGTCATATGGGTACAGTGTTGCATGACCAAGTAATTGTCATTCAAAGATGCTATTGTGCCCATATAGAATTTAAAATCTCCAATGCAATGCTGCACCATGCAGGTATAGTTTTTTTTGTAATTGATCGATTGCCTAATTGTATGTATTTATACCTTCACTTGCTGTGGTCACAGCATATTTTGCATGGTTTTGTATGTGGCTCAGATCACCACGGCAAAACCGGGTACACCCCCCCAAAAAAAGTGCCAAATGTGGCAGTGGAAGTTTTATCATAGTCATAGTAGTGGGAGGGTTATCAAGCTTGATGTGATAATGAGTAAGCCCCTTCCCTTCATGACATTGTTGAAAAGGGGCGGAGCATGGGTGACCTTAAAATGATGCTCCCTCCCTGAAAAAAGTTCTGCGGACGCCCATGGAGTCGAACGTAAGTAATGCCGTGTACACACGGTCAGACTTTCCGGCAGGAAAAGTCCGACAGAATCTTTTCATCGGACATTCCGATCGTGTGTGGGCCTCATCAGACTTTTTTTTTCGAAAATTCTGACGGACCTAGAAATAGAACATGTTTTAAATCTTTCCGACAGAATCAGTTCCTATCGGGAAAACCGCTCGTCTGTATGCTGTTCCAAAGGACGAAAAACGACGCATGCTCTGAAGCAAGTACGGGACGGCAGCTATTGGCTACTCGCTACTGAACTTCGTTTTTCTAGTCCCGTCGTATGTGTTGTACGTCACCGTGATCTAGACGGTCGGACTTTGGTGTGATCATGTGTAGGCAAGACAGTTTCAGCGGAACTCCGTCAGAAAAGCCTTCAGAGTTTATTCCGATGGAAAAAACGGTCGTGTGTGCGCGGCATTAGACTCGAACATCGGGTGTTTGTTCTAAAACGAACCGAACATATGGGGCGTTTGCGGAAAATGCAAGATCGCAGTGCATTGCTATATGATAATTGGCCAAAGCATGCACCTGACCTGCATGCTTTGGCCAATCACAGCACGCTCTGCTGAGAGAGCCATAATTGGTCAAAGGCAGGGTGCCTTTGGCCAATCATGGCTCAGGGGGACTAAGTCCACGCCTCACATTATATAAGGCTGCTTACATAGCGGCTGTGTATAGTGTGTGGACGGAGATAGTTTGAGCTAGATTAGGCAGGCAGGTTAGTTAGTGGCAGTGTATTTGATATATATACTGTATATACAGCCTAGTGTGTGTATGTATGTATATATATATATATATATATATATATATATATATATATATATATACACACAGTGGGGACGGAAAGTATTCAGACCCCCTTCATTTTTCACTCTTAGTTATATTGCAGCCATTTGCTAAAACCATTTAAGTTCATTTTTTTTCCTAATTAATGTACACACAGCACCCCATATTGACAGAAAAACACAGAATTGTTGACATTTTTGCAGAATTATTAAAAAAGAAAAACTGAAATATCACATGGTCCTAAGTATTCAGACCCTTTGCTGTGACACTCATATATTTAACTCAGGTGCTGTCCATTTCTTCTGATCATCCTTGAGATGGTTCTACACCTTCATTTGAGTCCAGCTGTGTTTGATTATACTGATTGACTTGATTAGGAAAGCTACAAACCTGTCTATATAAGACCTTACAGCTCACAGTGCATGTCAGAATGAGACTCATGAGGTCAAAGGAACTGCCTGAAGTGCTAAGAGACAGAATTGTGGCAAGGCACAGATTTGGCCAAGGTTACAAAAACATTTCTGCTGCACTTAAGGTTCCTAAGAGCACAGTGGCCTCCATAATCCTTAAATGGAAGACGTTTGGGACGACCAGAACCCTTCCTAGAGCTGGCCGTCCCGCCAAACTGAGCTATCGGGGGAGAAGAGCCTTGGTGAGAGAGGTAAAGAAGAACCCAAAGATCACTGTGGCTGAGCTCCAGAGATGCAGTTGGGAGATGGGAGAAAGTTGTAGAAAGTCAACCATCACTGCAACCCTCCACCAGTCGGGGCTTTATAGCAGAGTGGCCAGATGGAAGCCTCTTCTTCATACAAGACACATAAAAGCCCGCATGGAGTTTGCTAAAAAAACACCAACTCCAAGATGGTGAGAAATAAGATTCTCTGGTCTGATGAGACCAGGATAGAACTATTTGGCCTTAATTCTAAGCAGTGTGTGTGGAGAAAACCAGGCACTGCTCATCACCTGTCCAATACAGTCCCAACAGTGAAGCATGGTGGTGGCAGCATCATGCTGTGGGGGTGTTTTTCAGCTGCAGGGACAGGATGACTGGTTGCAATTGAGGGAAAGATGAATGCGGCCAAGTACAGGGATATCCTGGACGAAAACCTTCTGCAGAGTGCTCAGGACCTCAGACTGGGCCGAAGGTATACCTTCCAACAAGACAATGACCCTAAGCACACAGCTAAAATAACGAAGTAGTGGCTTCACAACAACTCCGTGACTGTTCTTGAATGGCCCAGCCAGAGGCCTGACTTAAACCCAATTGAGCATCTCTGGAGAGACCTAAAAATGGCAGTCCACCAACGTTTACCATCCAACCTGACAGAACTGGAGAGAATCAGCAAGGAGGAATGGCAGAGGAAATCCAGGTGTGAAAAACTTGTTGCATCTTTCCCAAAAATGCTCATGGCTGTATTAGATCAAAAGGGTGCTTCTACTAAATATTGAGCAAAGGGTCTGAATACTTAGGACCATGTGATATTTCAGTTTTTCTTTTTTAATAAATCTGCTGTGTGTACATTAATAAGGAAAAAAATGAACTTAAATGATTTTAGCAAATGGCTGCAATATAACAAATAGTGAAAAATTTAAGGGGGTCTGAATACTTTCCGTCCCCACTGTGTATATATGTGTGTGTATATATATATATATATATATATATATATATATATATATATATATATACTCTGTATTTAGTGTAGACTAGATATTCAGTGTATACTCTAAATTCAGTCAATGCAGGCAGTGTAGTTTATATAACACATATTGCTGTTATATAAAATAGTTGTATATATTGCAGTGGTTAAGGGGAACCCTGCGCCAAAAAAAAAAAAAATGGCATGGGGTCCCCCCAAAATCCATACCAGACCCTTATCCTAGCACTCAACCTGGCAGGCCGCAGGAAAAGGGGGGGGGTGCCCCCTTCTCCTGAACCATACCAGGCCACATGCCCTCAACATGGGGATATGTTGAGGGCATGTTGATGGGGACAAAGGTCTCTTCCCCACAACCCTTGCCCGGCGGTTGTGGGTGTCTTCTGGCTGGGGGCTTGTCAGAATCTGGAAGCCCCCTTTAACAAGGGGGCCCCCAGATCCCGCCCCCCTATGTGAATGGATATCAGGTACATTGTACCCCTACTCATTCACCAAAAAAAGTGGCAATAAAAGTGAAAATGACAGGAGACAGTTTGGGACAAGTCCTTTATTAAAAAAAAAAAAAAAGTCCTGCGATGTCCATCCATCTTCGATCACAGAGCCGATGGACCGAGAAAAAGATGGAAAAACCCCACCTTGATGGGAGGCGTCCCCGTGACTGCAGGCTTTTTGCATTGACAGCTGTTATATAGCTGAGGGCGGGGCCACACTCTGACGTTATGTGACATCACATGTCATCCGAAGGGGCGGAGTCACCCGCTTCCATCACTGGGTGGTCCTGCCTTCAGCTATATAAGAGCTGTCAGCGCAAAAATGCTGCCATCGAGGCAGAGTTTTTCTGTTTTTTTCTCGGGTCATTGGCGCTGTGATCGACGAGGAATGGACGTCATGGGACTTAAAAAAAAAATATTAAATAAAGGAATTGTCCCAAACTGTCTACTGTTATTTTTACTTTTTTGACACTTTTTTTGGTGAATGTGTAGGGGTACAATGATACCCATTCACATAGGGGGGATGGGATCTGGGGGTCCGTTTGTTTCAGGGGGCTTCCAGATTCCGATAAGCCCCCCCACCCGCAGACCCCCTCAACCACCGGGCAAGGGTTGTGGGGAAGAGGTCCTTGTCCCCATCCACATGGGGATAAGGTGTTTTGGGGGAGACCCCAAAACACCCTTCCCATGTTGAGGGCATGTGGCCTGGTACGGTTCAGGAGGGGGGCGCTCTCTCTCCCCCCGTTTTCCTGCGGCGTGCCAGGTTGCGTGCTCGGATAAGGATCTGGTATGGATTTTGGGGGGACCCCCACACCATTTTTTAAATTTTGGCTTGGGGTTCCACTTAAAATCTATACCAGACCTGAAGTGCCTGGTATGGATTTTGGGGGGACCCCACACCATTTTTAAAAGAAAAATTGGTGCAGGGTTCCCCTTAATAGCCATACCAGACCTGAAGGGCCTGGTAATGAACTGGGGTGGGGGAACCCATGCCGTTTTTTTTCAATGATTTTTATCTATATTGCCGGGATCCGACAATACATTACAGCCGCGAGCAGTTTTAAATGATATTTTTCCCTTTGGAAATGTCATTTTGCTGTGGTATTGTTATAAACACAGTAAAGATGCGCTACTTTACAGGTAGACCCCTCAGGCACAATATTTAAAGGAATATTTAATTAAGTGTTCTTGCATAGCAAGACCACTTACTGTTATCTCACATATATATTATTATTCTTATTATAGCCAAATTTACCACCCTAACTCTTCCCAAAGTTTTTACACTACATAGACAAGTAACATACTGAAACGTGCGGATTGTTCCTGAATGGTGTGCTATTACTTTGTGGAACGTTTCGCCGAATGGTTCATGAAATATCGTTGTTTTTGCGGCAAAATTAGTCCCATAGGAATGAATGGCGAAATGTTCAATGTCATTTAATTGGTGTGCTATTACCTTGTGGAACTTTGTGAAAAGCTGAAAAATACCAGTGTGAATCCGGCCTCAATGTCATTTAATTGGTGTGCTATTACTTTGTGGAACGTTTCGCTGAATGGTTCACGAAATATCGTTGTTTTTGCGGCGAAATTGGTCCCATAGGAATGAATGGCGAATTGTTCAAAACTAGAGTGGGAGGTGACAAAAGCTGACAACCCCACGATCATACCACCCTAACTCCTACCACAGCTTTTAAACTACATAGACAATAATATACCAAAGGTGCGGATTGTTCCCGATTGGTGTGCTATTACTTTGTGGAACGTTTCGCCAAATTTTTCACGAAATATCGTAGTTTTTGCGGCAAAATTAGTCCCATAGGAATGAATGGCGAAATGTTCAATGTCATTTAATTGGTGTGCTATTATCTTGTGGAACTTTGTGAAAAGCTGAAAAATACCAGTGTGAATCCGGCCTCAGTGTCATTTAATTGGTGTGCTATTACTTTGTGGAACGTTTCGCCGAATGGTTCACGAAATATCGTTGTTTTTGCGGCGAAATTGGTCTCATAGGAATAAATGGCGAAATGTTCTAGAGTGGGAGGTGGCAAAAGCTGACAACCCCATGATCAACCAAAACATTATGACCACCCCATGATCAGCCAAAACATTATGACCGCCCCATGAAAAAAAAAAAATTATTTAAAAAAAAAAAAAATTATTTTTGAAAAAAAAAAATCATTAAAAAAAATCATTTTGGAAAAAAAAAATCATTTTTGAAAACAAAAACAAAATAAAAACATAAATAAATAAAAAAAAAACGTTCAGCTCTTTCAGCTAATGATGGGACTTCTGTTTTACTACTATTTATACTTTTTAAAATATTAAGCTTTTTAACACTTTTCACAGTTACTCAAGCCACTCCACCCAGTTACTCCGCCCACTCCAGTTGTAGAGGCAAGAACACTTTTCACAATTTCCCCAGAAATTGTAGCTTTTCTAGTTTTTATTGTTTCACTTTAAGCATTATTAAAATCACTGCTTCCGAAAAAACGGCTGTTTTTTTTGCAGATACATGTCCCCAAACACTTTTTATGTCAATAACTTGCATTTAAGCCTTTAAAATTAGCACTTTTGATTTTTCATGTTCGTGTCCCATAGACTTTAATGGGGTTCGCGCGTTCGTACAAATTTTTTGCCTTCGCAAGTTTTGGTGCAAACCGAACAGGGGGTGTTCAGCTCACCCCTAGTCTTGGCCACCATGCTGCAGCACAGTTTCAGGGTCTTGGCAATCTTCTTATAGCCTAGGCCATCTTTATGTAGAGCAACAATTCTTTTTTTAAGATCCCCAGAGAGTTCTTTGCCATGAGGTGCATTGTTGAACTTCCAGTGACCAGTATGATAGAGTGAGAGTGATCACCAAATTTAACACACCTGCTCCCCATTGACACCTGAGACCTTGTAACACTAATGAGTTACATGACACCAGGGAGGGAAAATGGCTAATTGGGCCCAATTTGGACATTTTCACCTAGAAGTGTTCTCACTTTTGTTGCCAGCAGTTTAGACATTAATGGCTGTGTGTTGAGTTTAACAGCACACTGTTATACAAGCTGTGCACTCACTACTTTTTATGCCTGAGAACTACTGAGGGCTGATTTTAACATATGCTTAGTTGAACATCGGCTGAAATCCTTGGATGGTAATACGGCTGAGCCTGTATGTGGATGATACCTTTTCTCTCCCTATAACCACAGGGCTGTGTGGAGACCAAGAAGCGATTCAGATCTCTAATTTGAGATCCAAAGTCTCTGGTAAGAGTCGTGATTCGAAGTGGGAACAGCCTTTTATGAACACCCTGTCACTTTTTGTTTAGTAGACATACCAATGTACTCTTTGATCGGCCCTGGGCGCCGCTCCAGCCACAGCTTAGAGCGGCCCCAGGGCAGGCGGCCTACTGCAAGGACCACTCACGGACACCAGTGTCCATGTGCGGACACCTTGCCGATCCCTGAATGTACTTACATTACTGAACTAACTGCTGGGGGTTATTTAACAGCAAGCCTTTTCTTCCGCTTTAAAAAAAATAGAACTAAAATTGCTGCATACCAGTGGTGGTGTGTCCATAAGCGCGCGGGCGCCATCCCCTATCTCCTGCCACCTCCTCTAGCACCAATAGATAGATTCATGCAATGCATGAATCTATCTATGGCCGCCGGTGCCACCCCCTATTCAGGTGCCCGGGCTCTTTTCGGGTGCCGGGTGCCTGAATTACAGCAGCGGAGGGGGGGTGTTTTTTGAAGCACCTGATTAGAACCATAGGCTCTAATAGGCGTCAAAAAAGGTGACCTGCGAGCACCATGCTGGGCGCTCGCAGGTCGCTCAGCTGTGTTTAAAAAAGTGAATAAATATTCGATTTCCTAACACTAAACCGCCTCTCCGCCAATCGTCACCTGATTGGCTGAAACGAGAGGCGCTGTAATTGGACTCCTATCAGGCGTCCAAACATAGCAGAGGACGGGAGAAGACTTCGAGGAGCTGTCCCACCGAGACAGGGTAAGTGCAGACGGCGGGCGGGGGGCACACTGGCAGCATTTGATATAGCACACTAGCAGAATTTGTTGGGCACAGTGGCGGCAATTGATGGGTACAGTGGCAGCGTTTGATGGCACAGTGGCGGCAAATGATGGGCAGAGTGGCTGCGTTTGATGGTACAGTGATGCTGCAAATTATGGAGTTTTTTTTTCAGAATCTTTCAGTTTGTTTGCGCCCCCCCCCCAAAATTTTGAGCACCAGCCGCCACTGCTGCATACATTTTACTTGCTCTTTTTTGAAAACTCTGAAGTTTTGTTTCTGAAAAGACTGAAGTTTTCCTCTACTATGCAGAGGGGGCTAGGGAATTAATGTTTACCATAGTGAATCCTTTCTGTTCTGTGCTGTTATATATAGTGATGTTTTCTCAAAATTCACTGCAAAAGCAGAAATGCACTTTAACTTTTACTGCCAATGCTGTATGTCTTATGACAGTGGCAGCAGTTCTTTTTATATACACTTCACAACCCTGTTGGCTTCCTAATGAAATCAGTCTGGCAGCGGGCCTGATATCTCTTTTTGACCCTGGAGTGTGCCCCCTCCAAGAATGACCCATGTATCCCAGGCTCTGCTGTCTCACCTGTGGGCCTGAGACCCACATGGCGGATGTTGATGGAGGGAGGGAAGGCCAGCAACGAACATCCACTCGCTAATCTCCCCTAGCTAAAATAAACCTGGAAATGATGTGTAAAATGTCACTTCTGGTTTCTGTTGTCACTTTTCCTGGTTGAAGAAGTTAATGGAGCACAAACTGGCAGCTGAGACAGGGGTTTAAAAGAAAACTGATGTCTCATTAAAGAGAACATGTCTAAAAAAAATAAAGTAAAGTTTTAGTAAAGGTACAAAACAAATTGTAAAAAAAACTAAGTTACACCCAAGAAGTTAAAAACCTCTCCCAAAAACTTTTTAACCTCCCCCTGCCCCCCCCCCCCCAAGCAGGGCTCCTACATATTGGGGCGGCACAGTGGTGTAGTGGTTAGCACTCTCGCCTAGCAGTAAAAAGGGTCACTGGCTCAAATCCTAACCACGACACTATCTGCTTGGAGTTTGCATGTTCTCCCTGTGCCTGCGTGGGTTTCCTCCGGGTACTCCGGTTTCCTCCCGGTACTCCGGTTTCCTCCCACACTCCAAAGACATGCTGGTAGGTTAATTGGCTTCTGTCCAAAATTGGCCCTAGTATGTGAGTTGGGGATCTTGGATTGTGGGATTCTTGAGGGTAGGGACCAATGTGAGTGTGCAATGTATGTGTGGAGTGCTGCGTAAATTGACAGTGCTATATGGGTACCTTAAATAAAAAATTGGGATAATTGTAGACATGCAACTACACTCTCTCAAGTTGAACTGAATGGACTGGTGTCTTTATTCAAACTTACTATGTAACTATATACCTGTATGAAAATGGTTGCTTGTGATACAAATGTTGCATATCACTGCACAGGTTGGAGTTAAAGCAATAAGAGCAATAATTCTAGGGCAAATTTTCATGGTTAACTCTAAACTGATGACCAGTAGCGGCTTTTAAAACGCTGCCTATGGAAAATATAGAGTACTGAAGTTCAATGTTTGCAGGCGCACGTAATTTTAAGATTTGACATGTTGGGTGTCTTTACTCAGTGCAACCGTTTTATATTTTATCAGAAAAATGTATTGTGTACATGTGTCCTAAAACTGACTTTAGTTTATTTTTTACTGAAATGTTGCACTTGATAAACCATTGCCCAAATATCATGTTGCTTAAAAAATTGGAACTACTACTATTTCATTCTTCGGGGACTCTGCTTTTTGAATATATATAATGTGTGGGGTTTTAACCAATCTTCAGGCCTTGCATGATTTTTTTTCAAATGTGTGCAAAAAAAATGCTAAAAAGGCTCTGGCAGCGAAAAGGTTACATGTCTGGCTTCCATACTCTCAACTCCATAAGAGAACAGTCCAGGTAGTATCACTGCATTTCTTTGTCATATTTTACAAAAAAGGTATGATAACTAGTACGTGACTGAATAGAGGAAAATCAGGGCTTCAGTAGTAGAACATCAGAAGAGCAGATTCCTTTCAGAGACAAGTTCATGTGGAGAAGGCTGATACTATCTTATCTTTACCTCTCAATGATCAAAACACAAGGACTTTGCCTGCTGTCTATTTTATAGCAACAGCAATGTACTGGGATGTGTTTTAAGTGTTCTGTGACTGAAATGCCTGTGAGCAGGAGCAAAGCAGAGTCACAGTGTGATATTCACAGACAGCTGACATTTTATAGGGGCCGTCTGACTGAACAAAAACTCATTTTATAGGGGCCGTCTGACTGAACAAAAACTGCTGGAGAGTGTTGGCTTCACTTCTAGCTAAAATAATGTGGTGGTAGTATACACAAGGCTAAAAGTCTTCTTTCTTAAAAAAAATCATCACATTTACAATTAATTCCAGTTATTTTTATGTTCAGTTATGTTTTTGCAATGCATTCTGAAAATACATTCACTAATTGCTCAAATATTCATTTTCAGGTTATACTGTACTATGCCCTTTTGCCAAATACATTCTGATTTATCAGTAACATGTATAAGATGTATGATATTTTTTGGACAGCAGTGTTTATATATTAAATGCAATGCAATATTTATATATTAAATATTTGAACAACAGCTTGTACCTGCAGGCTTTTAGGGGCTGCTAGAGAGAGAAACATAGAAAAGCGACGGCAGGAAAAGACTGAGTAGTCCATCAAGTCTGCCCATTATTTTATTTTTTTGTTTTGTTTTTTTTTTTTGTGTTTTATTTTTTCATTGACCTTGTTGTCTGACTATAGGTCTATGTTTATCCCAAGCATGTTTGAAGCCATTTACTGTTGACTGTCTCACATCTCTGTTGGTAGTTTATTCCAATCAACACCTTCTCTTTCAGTAAAATAATACTCTCTAAGATTCATTGTGAACCTTCCTCCAGTTAGTTTGAGGTCATGTCCCCTGTATTCTTGATTTTGGTTTCATATTGAAAAGACTGCGTTCCTGAACCTTATTCACCCCCTTGATGTATTTAAAACTTTCAATCATGTCTCCCCTTTCCCTTCTTTTCTTCAGACTGCACATATTCAATTTCTGAAATCGCTCTAGATATGTTTTATCCCCCACACCTTTTACCATTTTTGTTACCCATCTCTGGACTCGTTCTTATCAATATCTTTCAGTAAGTGAGGTCTCCAGAACTGGACACAGTATTCTAAATGAGGTGTCACTAAAGATCTATATAGGGGAATCAGGACCTCCTTCCTCCTGCTGGCGATTCCTCTAGTGATGCATTCTAGTATTCTATTCGCTTTTCTCACTAACTGGTCACAATGTTTGCTCATTTTGAAATCATCTGAAATAAGCAGGGAAGAGAGAGCGCGCACACAACGGGGAACTTCCAGTTCAATTTGCAAGATCCTCTGTCAGATGCTCAGGCTCAGTGTGTCCTTACACATTACAACACAAACAAGTAAAAGGATTTATCCGGCAACTCTGTAGTCCATATAGCAATTTTAATGCTTGGTTACATGAAGTGACATGCAAACCACAGACGCGTTTCGGCAACAGCCTTAGTCGACTAAGGCTGTTGCCGAAACGCATCAACTGTTTGGCTTTTCACTTCATGTAACCAAGCATTAAAATCGCTATATGGACTACAGAGTTGCCGGATAAATCCTTTTACTTGTTCATCTGAAATAAGCACCCCCCAAATATTTTTCTTTGTCATATTTTACAAAAAGGTATGATAACTAGTACGTGACTGAATAGAGGAAAATCAGGGCTTCAGTAGTAGAACATCAGAAGAGAAGATTCCTTTCAGAGACAAGTTCATGTGGAGAAGGTCTGCTATGGATATTAAGGGGAACCCCGCACCAAACAAAAAAAATGGCGTGGGGGTCCCCCAGGCACTATATACTCTGAACAGCAGTATATATACTATACAGCCTGCCCTATATACTCTGCAGAAAAACTGGGCCTTGGGTGTTTGTGGTACCAGAACACTGTAACCCCTCACAGTTACTCTTTTTGGGGCCAGGAACGGGCCCTGCTGTGAAATATTATATCAGAAATTGAAATTACATGGCCCTGTTAAACAGGGCCAAAAAACTGGGCCTTTGGTTTTGGTGGCACCAGAACACTGTAAGCCCTTAGTTACTCTTGTTGGGTGCAGGAACGGGCCCTGCTGTGAGATATTGTATCAAAAATTGTAATTACATGCCCCTGTTAAACAGGGGCAGAAAAACTGGGCCTTTAATTTTGATGGTGCCAGAACACTGTAAGCCCTCACAGTTACTCTTGTTGGGTGCAGAAACGGGCCCTGCTTAACTATTTTTTCAAAAATAGTAATTACATGCCCCTGTTAAACAGGGGCAGAACAATTGGGCCTTTGGTGGTGGTGGGGGTGCCACAACACTGTAACCCCTCACAGTTACTCTTGTTTTGCGCAGGAACGGCCCTGCTGTGAAATATTACATCAAAAATTGTAATTGCATGCCCCTGTTAAACAGGGTTAGAAAAATTGGGCCTTTGATTTTGGTGGTGCCAGAACACTCTAAGCCATCACAGTTACTCTTGTTGGAGCGCAGGAATGAGCCCTGCATTGAAATATTATAACAAAAATTGTAATTACATGCCCCTGTTAGGCTCACATTCATGAAGATGAATCAGTTTATCAACGTGTCTGTGGACAGGTGCACTCTTTGATCCGTTACAAACCCTCCAGCAGCACTGTGCATTCAGAATGCACGCTGGATGCAGGACAGGCCAGTAGCTCAATTGCATATTGAGCAAGTTCTGGCCAGTGCTTCATCCTCAAGACCCAATAACCCAGTGGATGCTCTGTTGGAAAGGTCTCCATGTCTGCTCTTGCCACTAGATATTCCCGCACCATATAATTCAGGCGCTGGCAATGGTTGCTTGAACCAATGAGACCTCGGTGCTGAGGACTGAAAAATTGTTTAAAGGCATCGGTCAGCCAGCCACCTTCTCCACAGCTCTTCCTCTGACTGAACGAAGCCTCAGCAACATGTTGTCCAGCACCAGGAAATGGTAACCTACCAGGGTCTGGAAATGCATTACATAAACCTTTCTTCAAGGCCTCCTGAAGATGTTTCATCCTCTGCTCCCTCTGTGAAGGCAGGATGAGTTCTGCAACTTTACCCTTGTAACGTGGATCAAGAAGGGTTGCCAGCCAGTAATGATCCCTCTCCTTGATAACACGAATCCTAGGGTCCTTTTGCATGCTTTGCAGAATCAGGAGGCCATGCAGTGTAAGCTTGCAGAGGCATTCGATTCTGGGTCACTAAGGATCACATTATCCGTAACTACCTCCTCCCAGCCACATAAAACTCCTTAGGATGCTGGGGACTGAAAACCATCCCTTGAAGACTGCTGCTGAGTGTTATCATCTACATCCATGCTGACACAATCCTCCTCCTCTTCTTCCTGTGTGTTTGGCGGGCCCGAAGGAATGCTATCTGGATAAAGGGGGCCTTGAGAGGAAAGGAAGTCCTCCTCTTCTGCCTCAAGTGCCCTGTCCATAATTCCACAAAGCATGTGCTCCAGCAGGAAGACTAGAGGGACAGTGTTACTGATGCATGCATTGTCGCTGCTCACCATCCTTGTGGCCTCCTAAAATGGTGACAGGACAGTGACAGGACATCCTTGGTCAGTAGCCACTGGCGTGGTAAAAAGAAGCCAAGCTCCCTTGACCCTGTCCTGGTGCTATACTCAAACGGGTACTAATTGATGGCCCTCTGCTGTGTGTGCAGGTGCTGCAGCATTGCCAACATTAAGTTCCACCTGGTGGGAATGTCACAAATGAGGCGGTTGGTGGGCAGGTTGCATTCCCTTTGAATGTCAGCCAGCCGAGCATTGGCATTGTATGACTGGCGGAAATGACCACAAACTTTTCTGGCCTGCCTCAGGAGATCTTGTAAGCCTGGGTACTTGCTCAAGAACCGCTGCACCACCAAATTCAGGACGTGTGCCAAACATGAAACATGGGTCAATTGTCCCTGTCGGAGGGCGGAGAGAAGGTTGATGCCATTGTTGCATACAACCATTCCTGGCTGAAGCTGGCGTGGCGTCAGCCACCTCTGAGCCTGCCCCTGAAGAGCTGACAGAATCTCTGCCCCATGTGGCTCCTGTTCCCCAGGCAGACCAACTCAAGCACCACATTGCATGTTTTAGCCTGACTTCTTGCATAGCCCCTTGAACGCTTACGGAGCACCACTGGTTCAGAGGACAAATCTGCAGAAGAGGCCATAGGGGAAGAAGAAGAGAAGGGGGTGAAACAGAGAGCTGTGGCAGAATCACCACTAGCATTTTGGAGGCATGGTGGCGGAACAAGCTCCAACAACACTGAACCCTGTCCTGCATCCTTCCCAGCTGCCAGCAGAGTTACCCAGTATGCCGTGAAGGAAAGGTAACTTCCCTGTCCATGCCTGCTGGACCATGAGTCATATGAACCTTACTGCTGACCGCCCTGTTCAACGAGGCCAAAACATTGCCTTCTACATGCCAGTAGAGGGCCAAAATGGCTTTCCGTGAAAAGAAATGGCATTTTGGAACCTGCCACTGAGGTACAGCAGATTCCACAAATTCACAAAAGGGGGCAGATTCTACCAGCTGAAAAGCCAGCAGTTGCAGTGCTAGCAATTTGGCCAAGCTAGCATTTAGACATTGAGCATGTGGATGGCTGGGATCGAATTTCTTTTTACGGTTCAGCAACTGGGGTAGGGAAATTTGCCTGCTAAAATCATTTGGTGGTGTACTACTAGCAGATTGGCTGCAAGTACTTGGGACACTTATTGCTATACCTTCATTCCTTTCAGTGCAGGTTTTTGAGAGGACTGAAGGTATAGTAGGGTTGGAGATCCCAGATGAGGAGCAAGGAGAAGTCCGCCTTTTTCTTTGGTGTGGGTCTTTCAAGTGTTGTTGCAAATGGACTGCATGGCAGGTCATCATATGTCTGGTCAAGCATGTGCTGCCCAAGTGGTTGCTGTTCTGGCCACACTTGATCTGCTTCAGACATAGGTTGCAAACAGAAATGGTACAATCTGATGCACACACGTTGAAAAAGGCCCACACCAAGGAACTTTTAAAAGTCAGTGGGGAGTCAGCAGCGCTCTGCACCTGTGGAGCTCTGCGGTGTAATGCAATAGGGTGGCTGACCTTAAGCTGCCCCATAGAGGACATCCTGCCTCATTGGAGTTGTGCCTCCTCCTCCTCACTTCCCTCCTCTCTTCTCTCAGGCACCCAAGTACAGTCAGTGACCTCATCATCCCCTCCCTCCTCATCACTGGAGCGAACTTGGCAGTATGCTACAGCCGGGGGAACATGACTGCCAGTTTCTTGTCCTTCTGTGGCACTCCCTCTTTCTAGGCTCATGTTACTACCTTCCTCAAACTGGGAAAGATAAAAATGTAACCCTGCGCTTACCAAACAAAGGAAGCAGCTCACACAACAAATAAGGATTTTGTCAAATTACAAATGCATATACAAGTGTAGCGCTGTGGATTAAAAAGCTAGTAAAATAATAAAAATAAAGGAAAAACGTCTATGTCAAACAACCGTAGTTGCAAATTATGTTAATCTTCACAGATAAAGAAAATAGACAAAAATAAACAAAATAAAGTCTCTGATGTTTCTTCAGATGTTTTTAAAGGTTTGAAGAGAACTGGTGTTAGTCCAAAGGTATGTATAGTTCCTTATTCACCACGTGGATAATACATGCAAACGAGTGATGAACCCTCCACATAAGGAAAAATGAAGGCTTACCAGAAGGATTGAACTCATAAGAACATACGTTCAATGAGTCAATCAAGCTTGTAACCCCAACGGGTAATCAAAGAGAAGAGCCTTGCGATTGGATGGTGGTAAGGCTTCAGTATATGTCCACACTTCTGACGGAACTCAAGGTAAATGGCAAACCTTCCCACGGGTCATCTCAGATGGATAATCCATATATGAATAAAGAAGGGGAGCCACATAGCATAATACCGTTTGGGAAAACAGATTTATTAAAATAAGTAAACAACTTACATTTCGGTAGTAAGAAAAGCGCTTCAAATTAAAATTATGGCAGGCAGTGGAGTCTCCCGACGCGTTTCGTCTCAAAAGACTTCTTCTGGGGTGCTCACTCACTGCTGCCATACCCCTTAATATAGATATCTAAGCCCCCTTAATGAGGATATAGCTCGTGTCTAAATTACAAAGGTACTTCCGGGTTTGGCCAAAATGGCGGACCCGCGTGCATTCCACGCCTCAATTGGGTGTATGTATATGCGTTCCAGCATTGTACTGAGAAGTTGCTATAAGATGTAATCAAAATATGAGTGTAGGGACAAAGTAGGAATGTAACTGAAATAGGAACCACTTCCTAGTAAGGATATTTACAATATAAAAGCTGTTATTACCATTCTTCCATATCGTAATGGAGAAAAAGAAACGAGATACCGGACGTGCGTCACCCGTTCAGACGGGATGAACACGCGTCACTTCCCCTCGCATGGACCGCTATGGATGAACAGCGGTTCAAGCCTCGTTTTGATGCCTATCGACCTATCAGTGGAGATAGGGAGACCGAGATGTCTGATGTGCGTCACCCGTTCGGGAGGGACACACACACGTCACTTCCCTTCGCCTGGACCGCTATAGGTCAACGGCGGTTCAAGCCTCGTTCTGATGCCTAAGTGGGGCGTGCATCGCCACGTCACCCGGGGCGAGAGCATGTGACTCACTATCACATGGGCTGCAGAAAATAAACCATAAGTCAAGCCTCGTTTTGATAACCAACAACATAGTGACATCAGTAAAGAACTCTATATGAATAACAGTGGAAAAGCACAATGTGCAATAACATAAAAATCTACGCCACAGAGAGTATGGTCTTTTAATGAATAATGGAAAATTTAGACATAGTGACTCTTAGTGTGTTCCGTGAATAGTGATATTGTGATAGATTAATAATGATAAATCATAAAAATAAAAACAAAATTAAAAACTATATTAAAAATAAAAATAAATAAAAAAATAAAATAAAAAAATAAATAAAAGTAAAAATAAAAATAAAAATAAAGTAAATAATAATAAAAATAAAAAATAAAAATAAATATAAAAATAAAAATAAAAATAAAAATAAAAATAAAATTAAAAATAAAATTAAAAATAAAAAATAAAATAAAAAATAAAAATTAAAAATTAATAAAAAATAAAAAATAAAAAATAAAAATTAATAAAAAATAAAAAATAAAAAATAAATAAAAAAATAAATAAAAAGTAAAAAAAAAAAAAAAAAAAAAAAAAAAATATAAATAAAAAAAAAAAAATAAAAAATGAAAAATGAAAAATGAATAAATAAAAAATGAATATAGATAAATGTGCATATAAAGGGTGGTAAGGAGATTTTCATCTCCATATACCATCTCCGAATGTTATGATGTGACTCAAAAAAAATTTTTTTAGATGTAAAGTGTAGAAAATCATTAGTAGTGACATCATCCTTATCAGTGAAATCTTTGTGTATATGTGTACATAAATTTGGCTTCTATAGACTCGAGATATATTCTCAAAAAAATTCACAGTTAAACACCAGTATACAAAAACTTATGATTACTCTGAAGTAAAACTAGGAGTCATTGATAAATGCATTAATGTCAATTTCCATATTCATACCCCTTGGGGAGAGGGACTGTAGCTCATGTATCCAGAAAGTCTCTAGGCGGGAGACGCCCCTGGTCTTAGCACCCCCTCTCCAAGGTGGAGTATATTGGTCGATAACTAGAAATTGTGAGCCTAGTGGGTTACCGTTATGGAATTCTTTGAAATGTCTAGGTACACTGTGTTTGGACTTCCTCCCTTTGATTAGGGCAATATGTTCACCCACTCTTCTAGTAAAAGTTCTCGTTGTGCGGCCAACATATTGTTGGCCACATGGACATGTAATCAAATATACTACATATCTGGAATTACATGTACAAAAAGGTTTGATGGTATACCTTTTCCCTGTGACTGTCGACATAAAATGTGTGGTCTTGCGTCCCGTTAATGTATTATGTCGGCATACAACACATTTCTTACATGGAAAAAAATCCAGTCAAATTATGGAAAAAAGAGGGGCGAACTGGAGGGTTCGTAACATTGGGTGCTACCAGGCCACGTAGGGATGGTGCTCCTTTATAAATTAGTTTGGCTTGTTCCGGTAATATCTTAGCTAAAATATTATCTTGCTTCAACACCCCCCAGTGCTTTTTCATAATATTTTTAATTTGTTTGTGTTGCACTGAATATGAAGTTAGCATTGCCCACTTGTATGTGGAATCTGGTTCCCTGTCAGGTTTGACTTCGAACAGGGAATTTCTGTCAATATCTATAACTCTCTGGAGATCCAATTCTAAAGTAGTATTGTCATACCCTTTGTCTAGAAACCGTTGTTTTAAAATATTTGCTTGTTCTCTAAATACTTCCACGTTTGTACAGTTCCTACGAAGACGCAGAAACTGACTGCGAGGAACTGCGTTAAGCCAAGATCTGTGATGACAGCTATCTGTGGGAATGAAACTGTTTCGATCTGTTGGCTTAAAATATGTATTAAATTCAAATTGATCGTTAACAATCCTGATTTCTAGATCTAGGAAGTGAATCACATCTTCACTCGCTTCATAAGATAAGGAGATACCTCTATCATTATTATTAAGGTGTTCAAAAAATTGTTTCAATGATTCTGAAGTACCACTCCATAGGAGGAGGATGTCGTCTATGTATCTAGCCCACAGGACTAGTGAGGTAGTCCCGTAGGAATAGACGACATCCTCCTCCCATTTGGCCATGAAGAGGTTCGCAAGACTCGGAGCGAATTTCGCTCCCATGGCCACTCCACGTTGTTGCAAATAGAACCTTTGATCGAACCAAAAATAGTTATGTTTGGTCGCGAATTCAAGCAACTCTATCAAATAATCGCACTGGAAAGAAGCCAGAGATTCCTCCCGGTAAAGGAAGTGTCTGACAGCCTCTATGCCTCTTTCGTGTGGTATGCACGTGTATAACGAGGCCACATCCGCTGTAGCCATGATGAAACCTTTCTGTAACTGAATCCCTTCCAAGCGTTTAATCGTAGAGCTGGTATCCTTCAAAAAAGAAGGTGTCTTTGAAACAATAGGTTGCAAATAAAAATCAATGTATTTGCCTATTCTAGACGTGATAGAATTAATACCACTCACGATGGGTCTCCCTGGAGGGCACGTCGGGTTTTTGTGGATTTTTGGCAAATAGTAGATGGTGGGGATTCTTGGTGCAGAGGGTACCAGGAAGGCTTTCTCCTTTTTATTTAGAATCTTAGAATCATAACCTTTGGTTATAAGAGTCTGTAGTTGTTTCTTGTATATACTAGTGGGATTATTGGAGAGTTCTACGTAAGTATCTGGTTCTCTCAATATCCGATACATCTCCTTCTCATATTGGCTTTTATCCAACACCACTATACCTCCTCCTTTATCCGCGGGGCGGACAACTAAATTTTTCCGTGCACACAAGGATTGTAATCCTTTTTTTGGCAAGGATGAATGTCGAATATGTTTTTCTGGTAGTCTGGCAAGATCATCAAGAACGAGATCTCTAAAAATTTTCACTGCAGGAGTGATAGGGACTGGAGGGACAAATAAGGACGGATTGGATAATCCCGAGTGTACAGTACCTGAGGTAGCTGCTGGGTAATCAGTTCGGGTGGGATTTGTTAATTTTACGTATAAATTTGTGAACATCAATGAATGTATGAAATGTATTCAGTTTCTTGGGGGGGGCATATTTGAGACCCTTATCGAGCACTGATATTTCAGCCTGAGTAAGTGCCTGGGTACTCAAATTAAATACCCCTTGTCCTACTACACTCTTTTTCTCTTTTCTTTTCTGTACTCTCCTCCCCCCTCGGCACCCTCTCTTGGGTCTGGACCTCTTTTTGTGGTGTGTCGGTCCTCGTGATATTACCGGAACAAGCCAAACTAATTTATAAAGGAGCACCATCCCTACGTGGCCTGGTAGCACCCAATGTTACGAACCCTCCAGTTCGCCCCTCTTTTTTCCATAATTTGACTGGATTTTTTCCATGTAAGAAATGTGTTGTATGCCGACATAATACATTAACGGGACGCAAGACCACACATTTTATGTCGACAGTCACAGGGAAAAGGTATACCATCAAACCTTTTTGTACATGTAATTCCAGATATGTAGTATATTTGATTACATGTCCATGTGGCCAACAATATGTTGGCCGCACAACGAGAACTTTTACTAGAAGAGTGGGTGAACATATTGCCCTAATCAAAGGGAGGAAGCCCAAACACAGTGTACCTAGACATTTCAAAGAATTCCATAACGGTAACCCACTAGGCTCACAATTTCTAGTTATCGACCAATATACTCCACCTTGGAGAGGGGGTGCTAAGACCAGGGGCGTCTCCCGCCTAGAGACTTTCTGGATACATGAGCTACAGTCCCTCTCCCCAAGGGGTATGAATATGGAAATTGACATTAATGCATTTATCAATGACTCCTAGTTTTACTTCAGAGTAATCATAAGTTTTTGTATACTGGTGTTTAACTGTGAATTTTTTTGAGAATATATCTCGAGTCTATAGAAGCCAAATTTATGTACACATATACACAAAGATTTCACTGATAAGGATGATGTCACTACTAATGATTTTCTACACTTTACATCTAAAAAAATTTTTTTTGAGTCACATCATAACATTCGGAGATGGTATATGGAGATGAAAATCTCCTTACCACCCTTTATATGCACATTTATCTATATTTATTTTTTATTTATTCATTTTTCATTTTTCATTTTTTTTTTTTTACTTTTTATTTATTTATTTATTTTTTTTTTATTTTTTATTTTTTATTAATTTTTAATTTTTATTTTTTATTTTATTTTTTATTTTTAATTTTATTTTTAATTTTATTTTTATTTTTATTTTTATATTTATTTTTATTTTTTATTTTTATTATTATTTACTTTATTTTTATTTTTATTTTTACTTTTATTTATTTTTTTATTTTATTTTTTTATTTATTTTTATTTTTAATATAGTTTTTAATTTTGTTTTTATTTTTATGATTTATCATTATTAATCTATCACAATATCACTATTCACGGAACACACTAAGAGTCACTATGTCTAAATTTTCCATTATTCATTAAAAGACCATACTCTCTGTGGCGTAGATTTTTATGTTATTGCACATTGTGCTTTTCCACTGTTATTCATATAGAGTTCTTTACTGATGTCACTATGTTGTTGGTTATCAAAACGAGGCTTGACTTATGGTTTATTTTCTGCAGCCCATGTGATAGTGAGTCACATGCTCTCGCCCCGGGTGACGTGGCGATGCACGCCCCACTTAGGCATCAGAACGAGGCTTGAACCGCCGTTGACCTATAGCGGTCCAGGCGAAGGGAAGTGACGTGTGTGTGTCCCTCCCAAACGGGTGACGCACATCAGACATCTCGGTCTCCCTATCTCCACTGATAGGTCGATAGGCATCAAAACGAGGCTTGAACCGCTGTTCATCCATAGCGGTCCATGCGAGGGGAAGTGACGCGTGTTCATCCCGTCTGAACGGGTGACGCACGTCCGGTATCTCGTTTCTTTTTCTCCATTACGATATGGAAGAATGGTAATAACAGCTTTTATATTGTAAATATCCTTACTAGGAAGTGGTTCCTATTTCAGTTACATTCCTACTTTGTCCCTACACTCATATTTTGATTACATCTTATAGCAACTTCTCAGTACAATGCTGGAACGCATATACATACACCCAATTGAGGCGTGGAACGCACGCGGGTCCGCCATTTTGGCCAAACCCGGAAGTACCTTTGTAATTTAGACACGAGCTATATCCTCATTAAGGGGGCTTAGATATCTATATTAAGGGGTATGGCAGCAGTGAGTGAGCACCCCAGAAGAAGTCTTTTGAGACGAAACGCGTCGGGAGACTCCACTGCCTGCCATAATTTTAATTTGAAGCACTTTTCTTACTACCGAAATGTAAGTTGTTTACTTATTTTAATAAATCTGTTTTCCCAAACGGTATTATGCTATGTGGCTCCCCTTCTTTATTCATATATGGATTATCCATCTGAGATGACCCGTGGGAAGGTTTGCCATTTACCTTGAGTTCTGTCAGAAGTGTGGACATATACTGAAGCCTTACCACCATCCAATCGCAAGGCTCTTCTCTTTGATTACCCGTTGGGGTTACAAGCTTGATTGACTCATTGAACGTATGTTCTTATGAGTTCAATCCTTCTGGTAAGCCTTCATTTTTCCTTATGTGGAGGGTTCATCACTCGTTTGCATGTATTATCCACGTGGTGAATAAGGAACTATACATACCTTTGGACTAACACCAGTTCTCTTCAAACCTTTAAAAACATCTGAAGAAACATCAGAGACTTTATTTTGTTTATTTTTGTCTATTTTCTTTATCTGTGAAGATTAACATAATTTGCAACTACGGTTGTTTGACATAGACGTTTTTCCTTTATTTTTATTATTTTACTAGCTTTTTAATCCACAGCGCTACACTTGTATATGCATTTGTAATTTGACAAAATCCTTATTTGTTGTGTGAGCTGCTTCCTTTGTTTGGTAAGCGCAGGGTTACATTTTTATCTTTTCTGGTCTGTATACTATTTTGGAACAAACACTGCAGCTACCCTTATCTATATTGGCTTCTTCTGCCAAGATGGATATTTTTGATTATCGAGCCGCCCATAAGGTTAACACCGAGGGAGTATTTGTCACAACTGGGAGTGACACGGAGGTTGGAGGTCTATTTTTGAGATTAAAAAACATCTTGACCACTGAACTTCACCTTCAGTGGGATTTAGTATTTTTACAACAATATATCTCCGAACAAATGGTACCAAGAAGCCTCCGGTGGGAAGTTCAACCCCAACAGGGCGAAACCGATTTAGACTCCTGGTTTAAATATTTTAATGATGCTGGTATTAATTTTTTAAATGTACTTATTTCTAAGAAAAAGAATAGATTGGTCTCTCTGGATAGGGAGATCAAGGATTTGAAAGACAAATTACTAGCACATAAAAATACTCAAGAATATAACTCTTTGTCCTCTAATCTCCAGAGTCATCTGGAGAAGGAGGACAGAGATCAGAAATATAAAAAACAGAAGAAATATTCTAGAGATGTTGGAGACTATAGAAATAATGGTGTTTTTGGGTGGCAGAAACTTTTTTTGGTTGCTCCACCTATGGAAGTTTCGTCTGGCAACAGTGAAACGGCCATACCAACAACTGCCCCCATACCTCCAACAACTCTAGCCTCCCATCCCCTTGTCACCAAGGGTCGACCCTCTAGGGACACTGAAAGATACAATGAAGACCCATACAAATCTCAACCAAGAGTGCGTCATTATAGCCCACATACTCCTAAAAACCTTTCAAGGGGTAGGGGCAATCACAGAGGGAAACGTGGAGGTAGGGGAAACCCCAGAGGGGATGTATACCACTCCGCCACACGTCCCCATTGGGAGTATGATAACCAACCCCAACGCCCCTCATTTTCAAGACATGAGACACGTACCAATTCTTCGTATTATGACGAAAGTCCTTACTATCGGTACCCCTCCTCCCCAATCCGCACCTATAATAGATATTCACCTCTTAGAGATACCCACATCAGGAGAGACAGCTATGTCGATCCTCCATATATTCAAAATCCCACGACCTACCATAATCAGGTTTTTCACGAGGACCGACACACCACAAAAAGAGGTCCAGACCCAAGAGAGGGTGCCGAGGGGGGAGGAGAGTACAGAAAAGAAAAGAGAAAAAGAGTGTAGTAGGACAAGGGGTATTTAATTTGAGTACCCAGGCACTTACTCAGGCTGAAATATCAGTGCTCGATAAGGGTCTCAAATATGCCCCCCCCAAGAAACTGAATAAATTTCATACATTCATTGATGTTCACAAATTTATACGTAAAATTAACATCCAAAGGTATTTGATTTCCAATCCCACCCGAACTGATTACCCAGCAGCTACCTCAGGTACTGTACACTCGGGATTATCCAATCCGTCCTTATTTGTCCCTCCAGTCCCTATCACTCCTGCAGTGAAAATTTTTAGAGATCTCGTTCTTGATGATCTTGCCAGACTACCAGAAAAACATATTCGACATTCATCCTTACCAAAAAAAGGATTACAATCCTTGTGTGCACGGAAAAATTTAGTTGTCCGCCCCGCGGATAAAGGAGGAGGTATAGTGGTGTTGGATAAAAGCCAATATGAGAAGGAGATGTATCGGATATTGAGAGAACCAGATACTTACGTAGAACTCTCCAATAATCCCACTAGTATATACAAGAAACAACTACAGACTCTTATAACCAAAGGTTATGATTCTAAGATTCTAAATAAAAAGGAGAAAGCTTTCCTGGTACCCTCTGCACCAAGAATCCCCACCATCTACTATTTGCCAAAAATCCACAAAAACCCGACGTGCCCTCCAGGGAGACCCATCGTGAGTGGTATTAATTCTATCACGTCTAGAATAGGCAAATACATTGATTTTTATTTGCAACCTATTGTTTCAAAGACACCTTCTTTTTTGAAGGATACCAGCTCTACGATTAAACGCTTGGAAGGGATTCAGTTACAGAAAGGTTTCATCATGGCTACAGCGGATGTGGCCTCGTTATACACGTGCATACCACACGAAAGAGGCATAGAGGCTGTCAGACACTTCCTTTACCGGGAGGAATCTCTGGCTTCTTTCCAGTGCGATTATTTGATAGAGTTGCTTGAATTCGCGACCAAACATAACTATTTTTGGTTCGATCAAAGGTTCTATTTGCAACAACGTGGAGTGGCCATGGGAGCGAAATTCGCTCCGAGTCTTGCGAACCTCTTCATGGCCAAATGGGAGGAGGATGTCGTCTATTCCAACGGGACTACCTCACTAGTCCTGTGGGCTAGATACATAGACGACATCCTCCTCCTATGGAGTGGTACTTCAGAATCATTGAAACAATTTTTTGAACACCTTAATAATAATGATAGAGGTATCTCCTTATCTTATGAAGCGAGTGAAGATGTGATTCACTTCCTAGATCTAGAAATCAGGATTGTTAACGATCAATTTGAATTTAATACATATTTTAAGCCAACAGATCGAAACAGTTTCATTCCCACAGATAGCTGTCATCACAGATCTTGGCTTAACGCAGTTCCTCGCAGTCAGTTTCTGCGTCTTCGTAGGAACTGTACAAACGTGGAAGTATTTAGAGAACAAGCAAATATTTTAAAACAACGGTTTCTAGACAAAGGGTATGACAATACTACTTTAGAATTGGATCTCCAGAGAGTTATAGATATTGACAGAAATTCCCTGTTCGAAGTCAAACCTGACAGGGAACCAGATTCCACATACAAGTGGGCAATGCTAACTTCATATTCAGTGCAACACAAACAAATTAAAAATATTATGAAAAAGCACTGGGGGGTGTTGAAGCAAGATAATATTTTAGCTAAGATATTACCGGAACAAGCCAAACTAATTTATAAAGGAGCACCATCCCTACGTGGCCTGGTAGCACCCAATGTTACGAACCCTCCAGTTCACCCCTCTTTTTTCCATAATTTGACTGGATTTTTTCCATGTAAGAAATGTGTTGTATGCCGACATAATACATTAACGGGACGCAAGACCACACATTTTATGTCGACAGTCACAGGGAAAAGGTATACCATCAAACCTTTTTGTACATGTAATTCCAGATATGTAGTATATTTGATTACATGTCCATGTGGCCAACAATATGTTGGCCGCACAACGAGAACTTTTACTAGAAGAGTGGGTGAACATATTGCCCTAATCAAAGGGAGGAAGTCCAAACACAGTGTACCTAGACATTTCAAAGAATTCCATAACGGTAACCCACTAGGCTCACAATTTCTAGTTATCGACCAATATACTCCACCTTGGAGAGGGGGTGCTAAGACCAGGGGCGTCTCCCGCCTAGAGACTTTCTGGATACATGAGCTACAGTCCCTCTCCCCAAGGGGTATGAATATGGAAATTGACATTAATGCATTTATCAATGACTCCTAGTTTTACTTCAGAGTAATCATAAGTTTTTGTATACTGGTGTTTAACTGTGAATTTTTTTGAGAATATATCTCGAGTCTATAGAAGCCAAATTTATGTACACATATACACAAAGATTTCACTGATAAGGATGATGTCACTACTAATGATTTTCTACACTTTACATCTAAAAAAATTTTTTTTGAGTCACATCATAACATTCGGAGATGGTATATGGAGATGAAAATCTCCTTACCACCCTTTATATGCACATTTATCTATATTCATTTTTTATTTAATCATTTTTCATTTTTCATTTTTTATTTTTTATTTATATATATATTTTTTTTTTTTTTTTTTTTTTTTTTATTTTATTTTTTTTTTTTTATTAATTTTTAATTTTTATTTTTTATTTTATTTTTTATTTTTAATTTTATTTTTAATTTTATTTTTATTTTTATTTTTATTTTTATTTTTATTTTTTATTTTTATTATTATTTACTTTATTTTTATTTTTACTTTTATTTATTTTTTATTTTTTTATTTATTTTTATTTTTAATATAGTTTTTAATTTTGTTTTTATTTTTATGATTTATCATTATTAATCTATCACAATATCACTATTCACGGAACACACTAAGAGTCACTATGTCTAAATTTTCCATTATTCATTAAAAGACCATACTCTCTGTGGCGTAGATTTTTATGTTATTGCACATTGTGCTTTTCCACTGTTATTCATATAGAGTTCTTTACTGATGTCACTATGTTGTTGGTTATCAAAACGAGGCTTGACTTATGGTTTATTTTCTGCAGCCCATGTGATAGTGAATCACATGCTCTCGCCCCGGGTGACGTGGCGATGCACGCCCCACTTAGGCATCAGAACGAGGCTTGAACCGCCGTTGACCTATAGCGGTCCAGGCGAAGGGAAGTGACGTGTGTGTGTCCCTCCCGAACGGGTGACGCACATCAGATATCTCGGTCTCCCTATCTCCACTGATAGGTCGATAGGCATCAAAACGAGGCTTGAACCGCTGTTCATCCATAGCGGTCCATGCGAGGGGAAGTGACGCGTGTTCATCCCGTCTGAACGGGTGACGCACGTCCGGTATCTCGTTTCTTTTTCTCCATTACGATATGGAAGAATGGTAATAACAGCTTTTATATTGTAAATATCCTTACTAGGAAGTGGTTCCTATTTCAGTTACATTCCTACTTTGTCCCTACACTCATATTTTGATTACATCTTATAGCAACTTCTCAGTACAATGCTGGAACGCATATACATACACCCAATTGAGGCGTGGAACGCACGCGGGTCCGCCATTTTGGCCAAACCCGGAAGTACCTTTGTAATTTAGACACGAGCTATATCCTCATTAAGGGGGCTTAGATATCTATATTAAGGGGTATGGCAGCAGTGAGTGAGCACCCCAGAAGAAGTCTTTTGAGACGAAACGCGTCGGGAGACTCCACTGCCTGCCATAATTTTAATTTGAAGCGCTTTTCTTACTACCGAAATGTAAGTTGTTTACTTATTTTAATAAATCTGTTTTCCCAAACGGTATTATGCTATGTGGCTCCCCTTCTTTATTCATATATGGATTATCCATCTGAGATGACCCGTGGGAAGGTTTGCCATTTACCTTGAGTTCCGTCAGAAGTGTGGACATATACTGAAGCCTTACCACCATCCAATCGCAAGGCTCTTCTCTTTGATTACCCGTTGGGGTTACAAGCTTGATTGACTCATTGAACGTATGTTCTTATGAGTTCAATCCTTCTGGTAAGCCTTCCTCAAACTGGGAACCAACATCGGAGTCTTAAAATCGCTGCGCATTCTCCAGCAGCATGTACCTGACACTGTGGTCGAATAATTCTGGGGACTCCTCCATGCATGATGGTGGGGCTATGGAAGGAGTGACTGTGGACAAGGAGCCGGTGGAATAGGCCGCTTTGGCAGCTACGTTGGAAGGCAAACTACTCTGAGCCTGGGTGACAGAGGATGAGGAGGATGAGGACAGCTTCGTTATCCACTCCACCAACCTTCTGCATGTTGTGGCTCAAAACCCCTTGCCAGCAGCAGAAAAACAAGGACAAGCATGCCCAACATCCACCTGCAGAGGACAGGCCTGTCCTGGCCATCGGGACTACCGGGAGTTTCCCGGTGGGCCAATGGCTCAGTGGGCCGGTTGTCAGACAGTTGTCTCTCTCTGTGTCTGTGTCATGGATAAATGTTACAATAATGCTCCGCTCCTGCACCCGGCACACAAGCACCATCATCGTGATGCTGCCACTCCCCCTAGGGTTACAGCCTCCTCGTCCTGGCGGCATGATGTCACTCACGGCCAGAGGGCGGAGGCGGCCCAGGGGCATGAGAGGAGCGTAGCAAGCTGCTGCCCAAGCTCAGCTGCCTGAAAGACTGCAACCAAGAGGAGCCAGCGCCGACAAGGAGAAACCAGAAAATTCCTTGCAGCATGTCCAGACAGCAGCACAGACAGGGACAAAGTCGACAGTAATCAATGTGATTCAAGTAACAAGTAAGCACTAAATAAGCTAGTCAGATGCTATACGGGATGCAGGCTGCATGATTAATAATAAACTGAGTCTGTTACTGTCAGTGTCTGTGATTTCTGTAATATGCAGCATGGCAGGGGGAGGGGGGAGGGGTAAATGTACTGCCACTGGTCATGGTAACTGATGAATAATTTAATGCCACTGGTCACGGTAACTGATTATTAATCAGTTACCGTGACCAGTGGCATTAAATTATTCTTCAGTTACCGTGACCAGTGGCAATAATATTATTTTTTTTTTAACCAATAATTTTTTATTGTTTTTCAATAGTTTACAAGAAAGTAGTACACTGTAGGCAGTGTGCAACGTGTTGCAAAGAAGTATGTACATTTCAATACAAAGAAACATGTTATATGAGTCGAATCGGCTTACATCCGAAACAAACGATTATGGAAGCAGAAACATATACAATCGGTAGAGCAATAAGGTTACCTTGAAATAGTGATATCTTCTCCCCCATGAGACCCCCACTGGGATCACTTATGTCTCCCGGGGGAGAGCTGAGTCTACAGATTTTTACGTAACCTAGGCAAGAGATATTACTAACTGGTAAAACATTCAACTTTGCAATTCTGGCTTGATGCTATATCATGACCAATCTTAGGAGCAAAATTCTATTTCTTCAGGGGAATTTTACAGAGCTCCCGCCCATTGAACCCATGGTAACCACAGATTTTGTTCTTTAGCTAGACAATTTCCACTGGAAGCCATGGCTAGTTCATAACTGTAATGAGTGTTGACTAGCTCGAGAGTGTGCTCCACTGGGGGGGCCTTATCAGTTTTCCACAATCTTGTTATACTCAGTCTCGCAGCTAGTAGGATGTGTGTTGTTACATGTTTGAAGGGCTGTGGAACAGAGTCAATATTGAGGTTTAAGATCACCAAGTCAGATGATAGGGAGATAGGTTGCTTGGTAATATCTGTTAGGACTTGGATTATAGTTCTCCAATATTTTTGGAGAAGGTTGCACTGCCAGAATATGTGAAACATATCGCCCTTGGCTGATTTGCATCTCCAGCAGGAGTTTGGGGAATTTTTACTGAACAGAGCTAGTTTTGAAGGGGTTAGGTACCACCTGAGGGACAGTTTTTGGGCTAGTTCCCATAATGCCGAACATTTAGTTGCTTTGTAGATTGAGTGTAACGCATGTTGCCATTCGTGTTCTGTATATGTTTGTCCTAAATCTCTCTCCCAGTGAACGTGGGGAGTTGCCTTAGTGAATCTGAGTTTGTGATGTAGAATATTATAAAAGAGAGATATCCCTTTCTTCAGCGTTGGGAATGTGAAGAACTCCCATGCTTTGGGATGTATTGTATATATGGGAAGATGTAGATTATCAATGCAGTGTTTGACCAGAATATACGTGAATAGGTTTGTAGGTGGTAATTTGTATTTGCGCTGTAGAAGAGGAAAGGATTTTGGTCAGGATCCTTGGAATAAGTCATGGATGGATTTGATACCCTGCCGGGACCATCTGGACAATGTTAGGTCAGGTGATAGGTGATGAAGAGACTCAATAGAGATTGGTATCAAATGTGTGTTAGGGAGGGTGTTACTTGTGTGGGCCAACTTTTTCCATGCAGTAACAGAGGATTTCATGGTGAGAGGTAGTGCTGATGGTGTTTTTGAACCTAGAGGGGTGCTCAGCAGCCACCAAAATAGATTTGGGCACAGTAATGCTGCATGTTCTATTTCGCCCCATAGTTTACCAGGATTTGAGTGGAACCACTCAGTAAGTTGATCCAGTGTCGACGCTAAGTAATAGTCCTCAATTCCATATACAGTTATTGAATAGTGTTTGAAGCGATTACTTGGGTATGGGAATGGGGAGTGTCCTGAATAAGTAAATAATTTGGAGGAGGAGGTAGAGCATTTTGAATGCTGTGAGCCTGCCTGACCAAGATAGTTCTAGCTTTGATATTGACTGGGTTTCTATTCGCAGTTTGTGAAGGAGTGGTTTGAAATTAGCTGCAAAGAGGTGTTTGACCTAACGTGTAAGAAGGACCCCAAGGTAGGAAATGTTATTGTCTGTCCACGCAAAAGGGTATTGTATTTACAGTAGATTCTTGGTTGTGGCTTCTAATTTAAGAGCTAGGATGTGGGATTTGGTCGTATTAAGCTTATAGTACAAGACCCGTCCGAACCAATCTAGTGTTTTTTGTACTGCTGCTAGGGAAGAGGTTGGATTAGTGAGAATCAGGATCACGTCGTCTGCAAATAGACTGATCTTGTGTGAGGTTTTACCTATCGTTAATCCCATAATTGCAGGGTTGGAGCGTACGTGTTCCGCCAGAGGTTCCATGAGCAGGTTAAATATAATTGGTGATAGAGGGAACCCTTGGCGTGTACCATTCGTTATTGGGCAGTAAGTGCGTCTCCTGGACACAGATTATGTCGCTTTGAAGCTTTTCAGCGGTGAGCCACAGGGAGTGTCTCTTAGCCGGGTGGTTCAAACCCTTGGCGTTGAGGGAGAGTATGGTGAGAGTCATGACTTGTGTTCAAGGGTGTAGGTGAGGGTGGAGTGATCCGTAAACACTTACAGTTATCTGTCTGGAGACCCGAGGTGGAATGGGTTGGTGGTGCCCATAGAAACGGATCCATAAAGGGGTAAGAATCGCTGTGCTGTGAGTTCCGTGCTAGAGCTATGAAGAAAGCAACAGGTCAATATAACTTAGTAATAGGCAAAACTGTGAAAACTTATATTTTTCTGCTATGTGGTCGTAGAACAGTAATGGTTTGTAAGGTGGCGTAAAAAAACAAGAAACTGGGATCAGCTATGCCGCAATGGGGGTAAACAGTTAGTAACTGAGAAGAACAAATAAATCAACAGTATGCAGTGAGGGAGAAAGATGTTGTTGAGATTGTGGGCCCATCTGCAGAGCAGAGAAGCCCATTTCTCCCTGACTGGCGTCTGGAAGGTCCGTGTTTGCTTCTCGCGGCACAGCAAGGCCACCGGCATCTTGGTACTCACTAACCTGACCCTCCTCCGGAGGAAACATGAAGGATGTGAGCTTTTTCATCTTGAATTCTCCCAGCATTGCGGGACATTGTCGGCGGCACCTTCCTGCACCTGTGGTGTGAAGATGGGCAGGATTCGTGGCTTCCAGCAGGCCTGGTTCGTTCCGGTGTTCCCCCTCACTGACGAGCTGTGTAGTTATGCAGCCATCTTCAGCATCAGCTAGCCACGCCCCCTGCATTAATATCCATTTAATGCCACTGGTGAATTATTAATTTAATGCCACTGGTCACGGTAACTGATTAATAATTTAATGCCACTGGTCACGGTAACTGATGAATAATTTAATGCCACTGGTCATGGTAACCGAAGAATAATATACTGCCACTGGCCACGGTAACTTATGAATAATTTACTGCCACTGGCCACGGTAACTGATGAGTAATTTACTGCCACTGGTCATGGTAACTGATGAATTAATTTACTGCCACTGATGAATTAATTTACTGCCACTGGTCACGGTAACTGATGAATAATTTACTGCCACTGGTCACGGTAACTGATGAATGAATGTACTGCCACTGGTCACGGTCACCGATTAATAATTTAATGCCACTGGTCACAGTAACCGATTAATAATTTAATGCCACTGGTCATGGTAACTGATGAATAATTTAATGCCACTGGTCTCGGTAACTGATGAATAGTTTAATGTCACTGGTCACGGTAACTGATGAATAATTTAATGTCACTGGTCACGTTAACTGATGAATAATTTAATGCCACTGATCATGGTAACCGAAGAATAATTTACTGCCACTGGCCACAGTAACTGAGGAATAATTTACTGCCACTGGCCATGGTAACTGATGAATAATTTACTGCCACTGGCCACGGTAACTGATGAATAACTTACTGCCACTGGCCACGGTAACTGGTGAAAAATTTAATGCCACTGGTCTTGGTAACTGATGAATAATTTAATGTCACTGGTCACGGTAACTGATGAATAATTTAATGCCATTGGTCACAGTAACTAATTAATAATTTAATGCCACTGGTCACGGTAATTGATGAATAATTTAATGCCACTGGTCATGGTAACTGATGAATTAATTTACTGCCACTGGTCACGGTAACTGATGAATAATTTAATGTCACTGGTCACGGTAACTGATGAATAATTTAATGCCACTGGTCACGGTAACTGATGAATAATTTAATGCCACTGGTCATGGTAACTGATGAATGAATTTACTGCCACTGATCAATTAATTTAATGCCACTGGTCACGGTAATTGATGAATAATTTAATGCCACTGGTCATGGTAACTGATGAATGAATTTACTGCCACTGGTCACGGTAACTGATGAATAATTTAATGCCACTGGTCACGGTAACTGATTAATAATTTAATGCTACTGGTCATGGTAACTGATGAATGAATTTACTGCCACTGGTCATGGTAATTGATGAATAATTTACTGTCACTGGTCACGGTCACTGATGAATGAATTTACTAGTGCCATTGCTGGTCATGGTCACTGATGAATGAATTTGCAGCCACTGGTCATGGTCACTGATGAGTGAATGTACTGCCACTGGTAGTCATGGTCACTGATGAATTAATGTACTGTCACTGCTGGTCATGATCACTGATGATGAATGAATGTACTGCCACTGGTCACTGATGCATTAATGGCTGACCACTGGTCAGCCATTAATGCATCAGTGACCAGTGGCAGTACATTAATTCATCAGTGACCAGTGGCAGTACTGGCAGTCTTGGCAGCAGTACTGCTTGGGGAATAACTGCTGGGTTGGCTAAGAGCTCTGCTGAAGTGCTCATCCACCACTGAGCTGATATCTCCCTGGAAATAGGTAAACAGGACACTTCTGGAGGGCTCTCCTTCTCTGGGCTGCAGTTCTAGTAAAAGGCTAGTTTCTGTGTAATATAAACTGACAACAACCATCAGCCAAGTTTTTAATTCATTAAAAGAGAAGTATGCTCTATTTTTTTTATTTTTGCTGTTTTATACTTACCTAGGTGGATGCTGCATCTATCCCCCGGTGCCTCTGCACTTTAGAACCGAGCGATCGAACACTGCTGATGACTGGCTTCTCTTAGCTCCCCGAGCAGAGAGCTGCTGCCTGTCAATCAGCAGCTCTCTGCTCTGCCCCCCTTGCTCACCGGAGTGCTGAGCTGTGGAGGGGCGGGGAGCGGATGTCTCAGGCTCTCAGCGGCTCTCTGAGAGGGTGAGGCGGGTGTCAGTCCAAGCACCTGGCAGGTCCAGACTTTGTTGTCATGATGACACGGTGCCTGGACTGATTTCTGTGACATCAGTAGAGAGCAGACTTCAGCCCACTCTCTGCTGAAAATGGGTCACAGGAGTGTAAAACAAATTGCACTCCTGTGATCCACAGGAGAAGCCCGACCAAACAAGCCCAGGCAGGACTTCACCTTTAAGCAGATCAGGAATGTAATAGAGAGATGTGCAGTATGTACTGAGTGGACCCTGTCCCATCAGCCACAAATGTAGAATGACTCTGTGCAACAACAGATCTTCTGTGCTGAGACCTATGACATCCCAGCACACTTGTTATGGTCCATCTCCTATGGAACAATGTTCACATCCAATAGTCATTTCCCTAGACCTTCAACAGCTCTGCGATCCCAATGCCAAGACTTACGCCCTGTACACACGATCGGACATTGATCGGACATTCCGACAACAAAACCCATGGATTTTTTCTGACGGATGTTGGCTCAAACTTGTTTTGCATACACACGGTCGCACAAAGTTGTAGGAATTTCCGATCGCCGAGAACGCAGTCACGTACACCACGTACAACGAGACTATAAAAGGGCAGTTCCAAACCAGGAGCAGCACCCTTTGGGCTCCTTTTGCTAATCTCGTGTTAGTAAAAGTTTGGTGAGAGACGATTCACGCTTTTTCAGACTCGTGGTTTTCAGATCGTTTTCTGCTGTTCAGTTTGTGCTTGTGGGTTTGTATCTGCTCTTCAGTGCGTGCAGTGAGTTCGTATTTGATTATTCAGTGCGTTCTTGTCCGCTCATTGCTGTTTTTCAGGTTGCTCTTCACAGGCCTTGCTGTTCTTCAGTGCATTCTGTTACTTCATTATGAGCAGCCAACCGTTTTCTAGCCATGTTGCGTATACATACTCCTCATAGAGTTCGTGCTGTGCGGGGGGCTTGATGTTGGGGTCCTTACCTTGACACAAGTCCAGTCCATGAACAGGGTGGGGAGGAGTTCATGGACCAAGAATTGGTTGCTCCAGCCTGACCAGTTCTGTCATATGCCTTTGCTCCGTGAGATCCGTGAGAATAATCCTGATGATTTCAGGAACTTTCTCCGGATGACGGACCCCGTATTTCACCGTTTGTTGGTTTTGCTGACCCCCTATATCAGCAAGCAGGATACCTGCATGAGGCAAGCCATCACTCCGGAGCAGAGGCTAGTCGCCACCCTGCGGTACTTGGCGACGGGGAGAAGCCTGCAGGACCTCAAGTTCTCGACAGGCATCTCCCCCCAGGTTCTGGGGATCATTATCCCAGAGACCTGTTCTGCCATCATTCAGGTCCTGCAGAAGGAGTATATTAAGGTAAGATTTATCCTTCACACTTTATTGTATATAATGTTTGATAATATATTGTATTTCTTTCCTCATTCCCTAATTACCATGACTGTAATATGCTGTGAATGTCCCCTTTGTCCTCATGCATGCTGGTTTTTTGATCAAATTTTTTTTGTCCATACATATTTGCCTTCACTTACCTCCCCAGCATGCTCTCCTGGCCCTATATTCACCTTGTGTAGTCACTTAACAATGTATTTTGTCAGCTCCATAGTAGTGCTTTACCCCAAACACCCCCTAAAATATGTAAAAATGTGATTTGTGCTTTAAATTCAGGCAGAGTGGCAGAGGCTTTATTTTGGTGTCCCAAAATCATTTGGAACCCTCCCCCAACTGCTAACTCAGCTGATACCAATCCTCTATCTGCTGACTTTGCCAAACCCATACACACTATACCCACCTCTTTAGTGGTCAGATTTTTGGATGAATTCCCCAAAGCATGTAGTGCAAGGGCCTGCCTGAATACTTTCAAATGGTACTGTTTAAAGTTTTTGTATCCTATTATTATCTTGATAGGTAATAGCAGAATGTAAAAATGTGCTAAAATGTGTACAGTGTGTATTTATCTCTTTGTATTATGACACTTCTTACCTGTCCAGTGGGCTGCCAATAGTGTAAAGTAAGGAGGGGCTGGCCAAAGTAATACACATTATTTAGGCATTCATCTCTAAATGAAGTGGAGAGGGTTACCTGTCCAAAACAACTCCCCCCCCATAAAATTTTACAAATGGCCCATGGGGGGGGGGGGGGATCTGATAGGTGGACCTTACACCTTTGTCTTTAAATACTCCCTAAAATAAATGTTATACTGATGTTGGCCAAGAATGTTTGTGTCTAATCTGCTTTCCCTGTTTATGTGCAAAATGATTAATTTCTTTTTATTGTTTGACTCCACAGTTTCCTTCCAACCCACAGGAATAGCAGACTGTGGCCTCCCACTTTGCCCAGCGGTGGGACTTTCCTAACTGTGGAGGGGCAATTGATGGGAAACACGTCCACATCGCCCCACCACCCAACTCGGGGTCATACTATTATAATTATAAGGGGTTCAATAGTATTTCTGATGTTGGCAGTGGTGTCGGCTACTTATGAGTTCCTGTATGTGGACGTGGGGAAGAATGGCTGAATGTCCGATGGTGGAGTCATTGCCCAGACGGAGTTCTACAGGCGTCTCCAGAATGGCAGCTTGGACTTGCCACCTCCTGAAGACAGTGTGTTTTTAATGTGTTTTTAACATCATTGATGTTTTTCTGGATGTTTTCCAAGTCCCTATTACACCCCATGACCTCCCCGATCAGGATCTGGGCATTCTTACTGGTGAAATGACCTGGATCCACAACATCACGATCACCTAAAATATAGAAACAAAAACACACCATGTATTAGAAATATGCCGGCATCCATCTCTTACCTGTGCTCCCTGATTTTGAGGTCCGACCACCGCTTCCTGAGTTGATCCTTGGATCATCGTACCCCGAAATTCTTCTGCAGACTTTTGACCACTTTCGCCATTATCTTGGCCTTTCTGACATTGGGGTTGGGGTAAGTCCATACTTCCCATCATAGTCGGTCCTCTTCAAGATGTCGACCATCTCCAACATCTCCCCATAGGACATATTTGAGGCCTTAAATCATATCTTCTGGGATCGGGACGTTTCTGGCTCCGGGCTTTCCTCCTCCTCGTCTCCACCATGTGCTCTTCCCCCACTGCGCCTAATGAGAAGGGGCGGGGAATAGACTAGAGAGAACGTCAGGGGCGGGCGGAGTTTCACGCATGCGCAGTGTATATAAAGCGTAACACGCGTGCGTAGTACGTACGATCTGTGAGAGGAGGAAGGAGTATCGGAGTCGCCGATCGTGATAACGAAGGTAAGATCTAAATTTGGGCCTATACTGCTTCTAAATTGAGGCCTATATTGTAACAAGATTAGGAAAGTGTCGCCTGACATTAGGGTTTGTCTTGTGTTGTGTCTTGCAGATAAAATGGATGGCTTCAATGACCACAACTTCCTACCCCTGTTCATAGACAAGTACAGGGAGCTGCCCTGTCTGTGGCAGATCAAACACCCCCCAATACAACAATAAACAAAAGAGGCAGGCAGCACTGGAGAAACTGCTGGAGTTGGTGAAGCCGGTGGTCCCCACAGCAACCATCCCCTATTTAAAAGCCAAAATTGGTGGCCTGAGGAGCACTTATCTTAGGGAGCGAAAGAAGGTCACGGATTCCCAGAGATCCGGAGCTGCAGCAGATGACATTTATGCCCCCAGGCTGTGGTACTATGAGAGACTGCAATTTCTGTCAGACCAGACTTCCTTCCACTCTTCCTTCCACCCTATCTTCCACCCCAGCTGAGGCTTTCGATGTCCAACCTGGGACTTCCAGCCAGGAAGAAGTGGAGGAGCCCAGCTGGAGCCAGGTATAGCATTCTTCTACAGATTTCTGGTCAAGAAATAAATGATGTTTACTAGATGTTATTATTGATCGCTAATTGCTGATTTAATAAAGTGTTTTACATATCAATAGACAGTAGTGGGCACAAAAAATTGGGACAAGAATGAAAAATGCTGGGATCAGAATGATCATCAGTTATATTTCTTAACATTCAATTTACAACAGTCATGAGGTGAAAATTGTGTGTGATTGATGAATAGAAAACTAAAACGACGTCCCTTTTTCATACACAGGAAGACCTCAGCCAGGACGAGGCTGTGGAATGTGGCAGCCAGGAGAAGGCGGGGGTTAGTGGCAGCCAGGAGGAGGCGGGGGTAAGTGGCAGCCAGGAGGAGGCCGGACCCAGTAGGAGCCTGACAGAATCGCAGGTTCCTCCCCTCCGCCTTCCAACCAAAAGACCCAGGAAGGGGAGTAACGTGCAGCATTCAGCACTCAGGCTGATTCAGGGAGCTTCTGCATCCCTCAGAGCCTTACCCACTCCTGAAGAGGCCTTTGCCTCCATGGCTGCCACAAAACTGCAGGGCATGCAGGAGAGTCAACACCTCATGTGTGAGGACCTTCTTTACAAAACACTAACTAAGGGGGTGAGGGGCGAAATCACATACAAAACCCACCTGTGTGAGTTGGACCATCCTCCTCCTCCTCCTCCTCCTGCCACAACTCCACCACCAGAGCCACAACGTGGAAGGAAGACCAGAGAGTGATGACCTGGGTTCAGTCTGGTCTGACAAAAGATGCAGGCTCTTGTATGACCACAGCGTGGGGACATACATGTCATCTGCTGCTGTTCAGGATCTCTTGGACTTCTGGACCAGACTGCACTCTCTTAGATAAGGACTCCTCAGGCCACCAATTTTGCAGTAAAATAATTAATGTGTGCCCTGGCGGCCAAAGGCTTCGCCAATTTCTGCTGTTTCTCCAGTGTTGCCTCCCTCTTTGTTTGGTTCTGATCCCTTAATAAAGGATTTTGTGTTTCAATTATAATTGTCTATGTGTGTTTTCCATCAAAAAGGACAGCTTGTTTGTGAGGAGGCAGGTACATTTCAAAAATACAATGTGAAATTAACAAGAGACACCAACACCAAGCAACCTTCTTGAGATTAAATAATGGTGTTGTGGTAACTTGACACACAAAACACACCCAAAAATATTCAGGATGTAAAATAAAAAAATTAAAAAAATTAAAAACACGATCAGGCTTGAAAACAATACAAACCAAAAAAAAATATATATATATCTTTTTTGTCAGATGTGACAAATCAAAATATATTGATGAAATCATGAGAAATAAGAAAGAAAGAAGTTTGTGAGACGTCTGTGTGAATATCAGCAGCAAAACAACTTCATTCTTCTAGCATTCTAAAGAAGAAGAGAGTGCGCTGTATTAAACAATTTTAAACATTGCAGCCTGACGAAAGTGCTATATCCATTCCGAACGCTAACTTTACCAGACCGAGCTGTTCCGTCTTGGAATTTCTTCTGAGCATGCATGGCACTTTGTGTGTCGGAATTGTCCGCACACGGTCGGAATTGTCGCGATCGGATTTTATTGTCGGAAAATTTTATAGCCTGTTCTCAAACTTTGTGTGAAGTCCACACACGGTCGGAATTTCCGACAACACGCTCCGATCGCACATTTCCGTCGGAAAATCTGGCCGTGTGTACAGGGCATTATTTGTCGCATTAGTGTCTGCATCTCTTTAGCTCCTTATACTGAGACAGCCATTGACATTCTTGGCAGCAAAATAATCATTAAACTCACTGTTTAGCAGAGGAGCCCCTAATCTCATCTATATCCACCCTAATTGCTATCTATCCCTTCCCAATCTGCATTGATATCCATCACCATTTCCATTCCCAATCTGCACAATAATAAAATACACAAAGTTAAAATCACTTTTAAACTTTTCCAAGGAAACTTTGCAGATGGCACATTGCTGTATTTGGGAAATGCAGATGCAAAAATCTGCAATGCAACAATCTATTCCAGATCAGTTGCCCTGTCCTAGATTTTGCAATTCTTTTGCCAATTCACGATAGGTATATATGTGTCTGTATTGCATGTTCAAACCTTATAAACATAAGATTAATAGAAGTTTACTCCAGAAGTATATAAGCAGTTTTGAAATTCTAGAGAAATGTTTAAATAATGTATTACACTTTAACTAAACCCATTAGGTGTGAAGTGTAACAACAAACATGTTAAAACACAAGCCTAAACGAAAAGAAGGAGCTGAGAAGTTAAGAGTTAAAAAAAGGCAAGCACTTGAGGCAGATGCCACTAAATGTGTAAAACTAGATGTATTATTTGCTGGAACGTCAGCAAAAGCTGAGAGCAGTGCGGGCCTGACTGCTGTGGTAAGTCAAAATATTTTACAGCGCACACATACAAGAATGACATTTCCTGCAAGGCTAGTTAAAAACACCTGAACATATTCAAAAAATACGGGGGTTTGGTCACACTATATGGTCATATAGTGTTAAGCCCACTTACTGCGACAAAGTACCCCGAATTAGTGGGTCCTACTCTAGTAATAGAATGGAAGATCCTTTGTCTCAACCATGGGAGCTGAACTCCTCTATGTGGGAGAACTGAGGGGGATACATCCTATGCACTGGTGGCCACTAAATAAGAGGTAATGAGGAGAGGAGGGGTGCTGCTTTAAACACAGGGGATGGATATACTGTCTGCTCATAGAATGGTTATGGCAACACATAAAAGTCTTAAAAATATGTCAAGAGATTTTGCCTCAGTTAGCGCAGCTGCAGATAAATTTGTTCTGTGGGCAAATGAAAAATTGCAGGAGCAGGACAAAGAGATAGAACTGGAAGTTCAGTCTACATTGCCATCACAAAGAAAAAGGAAGAAAAAAAGCATGCCTGGAGAGATTGCTCATGCTGAAACGATCACAAGTCCAGGAAAGGCTTATGAAGTAACAGTACACAATCAGATAATGGACACAGCTACAGAGACATTGCACAGAAGGTTCCTGAGTCATGGCACACTCTATGCAGACCTTGCATTTCTAGACCCAAGAAACTTCACTCAGTTAAAGTCCTTGTCTCTTTCACCACTGATGTTCCAAGAACTTAGCAAATGTCTGTCGAAGTTTGACAGTGAAGCAAGTGCTGAGAATCTACAGTGTGATTTAAGCAGTTTTGCTCTTCAGTGGGAAAGATTAAAAAATGTCTCCACTAGATGAATACAAGGTAAAAACATTGGAGAATGAGAGTGAAGACGAACAGGTTGAAATCCAATGTAAGAAGTGTTCCTCATGTAAAGAATGCCTGCTGTGTTGCTACCAGATTCTCAGGAGGTTCAATCTAATGTCAAATGCCTACCACCTCCTAGGTCTTGCATACCAGTTCCTACTCACCCCCATCACTCAGGTTGCTTGTGAATGTACATTTTCAACACTCAAGTTCATCAAAAACCAGACTCAGAACCAAGCTGTCACAAGAGCATCTGGAAGCTTTTATGTTGATGTCAACAGAAAAGGACATCCTCTGCTCTCTTGACTCTTTTAGCTGTGTGCTTAGGGTCATTGTCTTGTTGGAAGGTAAACCTTCGGCCCAGTCTGAGGTCCTGAGCACTCTGGAGAAGGTTTTCATCCAGAATATCCCTGTACTTGGCCGCATTCATCTTTCCCTCGAATTGCAACCAGTCGTCCTGTCCCTGCAGCTGAAAAACACCTCCAGAGCATGATGCTGCCACCACCATGCTTCATTGTTAGGACTGTATTGAACAGGTGATGAGCAGGGCCTGGTTTTCTCCACACATACCGCTTAGAATTAAGCCCAAAAAGTTCTATCTTGGTCTCATCAGACCAGAGAATCTTATTTCTCACTATCTTGGAGTCCTTCAGGTGTTTTTTAGCAAACTCCATGTGGCCTTTCATGTGTCTTGCACTGAGGAGAGGCTTCTGTCGGGCCACTCTGCATAAAGCCCTGACTGGTGGAGGACTGCAGTGATGGTTGACTTTCTACAACTTTCTCCCATCTCCCGACTGCATCTCTGGAGCTCAGCCACAGTGATCTTTGGGTTCTTCTTTACCTCTCTCACCGTATGAGTGCTGCCAGCATTGCTGCAGAGGTTGAAGGAGTGGGGGGTCAGCCTGTCAGTGCTCAGACCATACACCTGCGTTTGTACCATTGTGTACCATTTCTAATACACTTCAGGTGATGTATTAAAATATATACACATACATACAGTATCTCAAAAAAGTGAGTACACCCCTCACATTTTTGTAAATATTTTATTATATCTTTTCATGTGACAACACTGAAGAAATTATACTTTGCTACAATGTAAAGTAGTGAGTGTACAACTTGTATAACAGTGTAAATTTGCTGTCCCCTCAAAATAGCTCAACACACAGCCATTAATGTCTAAACCGCTGGCAACAAAAGTGAGTACACCCCTGTGTAAAATGTCCAAATTGGGCCCAAAGTGTCAATATTTTGTGTGGCCACCATTATTTTCCCTCACTGCCTTAACCCTTTTGGGCATGGAGTTCACCACAGCTTCACATTCACAAGTTGCCACTGTAGTCCTCTTCCACTCCTCCTCCATGACGACATCACAGAGCTGGTGGATGTTAGAGACCTTGCGCTCCTCCACCTTCCATTTGAGGATGCCCCACAGATGCTCAATAGGGTTTAGGTCTGGAGACATGTTTGGCCAGTCCATCACCTTTACCCTCAGCTTCTTTAGCAAGGCAGTGGTCGTCTTGCAGCTGTTTGGGGTCGTTATCATGTTGGAATACTGCCCTGCGGCCCAGTCTCCAAAGGGAAGGGATCATGCTCTGCTTCATTATGTCACAGTAAATGTTGGCGTTTATGGTTCCCTCAATGAACTGTAGCTCCCCAGTGCCGGCAGCACTCATGCAGCCCCAGACCATGACACTCACTCCACCATGCTTGACTGTAGGCAAGACACACTTGTCTTTGTACTCCTCACCTGATTGCTGCCACACACGCTTGACACCATCTGAACCAAATACGTTTATCTTGATATCATCAGACCACAAGACAAGGTTCTAGTAATCCATGTCCTTAGTCTGCTTGTCTTCAGCAAACTGTTTGCGGGCTTCCTTGTGCATCATCTTTAGAAAAGGCTTCCTTCTGGGATGACAGCCATGCAGACCAATTCAATGCAGTGTGCGGTGCATGGTCTGAGCACTGACAGGCTGACCCCCCACCCCTTCAACCTCCGCAGCAATGATGGCAGCACTCATTTGTCTATTTCCCAAAGACAACCTCTGGATATGACACTGAGCTGTGCACTCAACTTCTTTGGTCGACCATGGCGAGGCCTGTTCTGAGTGGAACCTGTCCTGTTAAACCGTTGTATGGTCTTGGCCACTGTGCTGCAGCTCAGTTTCAGGGTCTTGGCAATCTTCTTATAGCCTAGGCCATCTTTATATAGAGCAACAGGTCTTTTTTTAAGATCCTCAGAGAGTTCTTTGCCATGAGGTGCCATGTTGAACCTCCAGTGACCAGTATGAGAGAGATATAACCAAATTTAACACACCTGCTCCCCATTCACACCTGAGACCTTGAATTACTAATGAGTCACATGCCACCGGGGGGAGAGAAAATGGCTAATTGGGCCCAATTTGGCCATTTTCACATAGGGATATACTCACTTTTGTTGCCAGTGGTGTGGACATTAATGGCTGTGCGTTATTTTGAGGGGATAGCAAATTTACACTGTTATGCAAGCTGCACCCTCACTACTTTACATTGTAGCAAAGTGTCATTTCTTCAATCTTGTCACATGAAAAGATATAATAAAATATTTACAAAAATGTTAGGGGTGTACTAACCTTTGTGAGATACTGTATGTGTGTGTGTGTGTGTATATATATATATATATATATATATATATATATATATATTAATACACTGCCTGCACTGACTGAATATTGAGTAAACACTGAATATATAGTCTATGCTAAATGCAGAGTATATACTAGACTGACTGTATATATATATCAAATACACTGCCACTAACTGAATAACCTGCCTGCTTAATCTAACTAATCAAGCTATCTCTCTGTCCACGCCAAGAACACTACACATGGCCGCCGTGTAAGCAGCCTTATTTAGTGTGGGGCGTGGACTTAGTCCCCCTGAGCCATAATTGGCCAAAAGCACCCTGCCTTTGGCTAATTATGGCTCTCTCAGCAGAGCACACTGTGATTGGCCAAAGCATGCAGGTCAAGTGCATGCTTTGGCCAATCATCATACAGCAATGCACTGCGATCTAGCAGTGCATTTGGAGCATTCCGCGGCTCTTGAATTTCCAACGAACACCCCATAATGTTTGCTGTTCTGCGAACGAGCGAACATCCGATGTTCGAGTCGAACTTACGTTTGACCCGAACATTGAGCTCATCCCTAATAGTGAGCAAGCATCCTTAAGATTGCTGTGGCAGAAATATTTGCAACGTGTAAAAATACACAGAGCCCTCTTGAAGTCTGAGGCCAATCCAGGGGCATTTACACTGAGCACCAATATAATGAGACTGTTTTAACATATCACCAATATATCATGGCAGTGGCCTCTTAAATTTTTAGTACGAGGGCCACATAATAAATGTTATAAATATTTGAGGACCAAAACAAAACAATTTAAAAAAAAAAATGAAGAAGTTTTATCTTTTTTGCAATCAGCATGATATCATTTAGGACAATAGAGATATAACTTCAGTAAAACAAAGCATAGAATATCCACATAAACTGAAAGCGGAAGTAAACCCATCCATAAAACAGTTTCATTTCCAGCACGTGCCTGAAATGTAATACTCCCATAGGTTGTGCTCTCAACCAAACTTTCAAATCATCCAATGGCTGGTGTCATAACTGATCACATGTGCAGCATCATGGCAATTGTAGATTAAACAGAGGCAAAGATGGCAGCTTCCTTGGCTGAAAATGATAGGGGGGTTTACTTACACTTACACTAAACATTAATAAAGGTTGCATAAAAATACATTTGGTCTACACCTTTCTCATCTGCATCCCTTTAAACCACTTGCCTACTGGACACTTTCACCCCCTTCCTGCCCAGGCCAATTTTCAGCTTTTGGTGCGCATACAATTTAAATGACAATTGCACGGTAATGCAACGCTGTACCCATATGAAATTTGTGTCCTATTGTCAGGGCTGGGCTCAGCCCTTCCTTCTCAGAGCAGGCTGCTCAGCTGTCAGTTAATTGACAGCTCTAATGTTTCCACAGTCACTCACCTAGTGATGATATCCTGCTCGTTAGTCCTGCTGGCTACTTAAGCTGTTCAGTCCAGATCCTCTCTGCCTTCGCCTGGTCAACATATCAGAGTGTCACGATCAGGGGTCAGGCTCGAAGACCAATTGCTATAGCAGTTGCAGGACTACCTCTGACCAGTAGGATAGGTACACAGGCAGTCACTCTAGCAGATGATGCAGGCTCACCTGACTGAGGTGCGTAGTCTAAGTACTAACTGATGTTCACCAGAGCTCCTTATGATGCAGATGGATTTTGCTGCATGTTAGTACCAGGTCGCGGACCTCAGGATCACCCCACCAGGAGGAGAGCAAGCCGGGGTCTAGTAGCAGATTAACAGGTAAGGATCAAACAGAAGCGTGGTCAGTAAACAAGCCAAAAGGTCAGTAACGAGTAGTTGCTGGTTGGGATCAGGCAGAAGCATAGTTGAAGAACAAGCAAAGGGTCGATAACGAGCAGTAGCAAATATGGACGGCAGCAGGGAAGACAGGAGCGAGATACAGGCTGGAGGAAGTGCAGAGACATGGCTTATATCAGGAAGTTTGTGGGAGAAGCAAAGAGTTCAAGGTTCAGCAGAAATCAAGGCACAGGGCAGGGTTGTCCAAAGGATCTGACAAGGCACTGTCCAGCATCTCAGATAGCTCAGTGAGAAGACTCTCTCCTGTGTCCCTGTTAAAGACTTGCTTGGCTGACGTCCCTTCTTGTTCCTGATCCTGCTTGCTGTTCCACTATGCTGATTCTCCGGTTTCCCGATATCCTGGCTTGTCTGACTATCCGTTCTGGTTACCAAACTCTGGCTATGTTTTACCTTTTACTATTATTATTAAACTAGTGTGATTTTTCTGCACTTCTGTCTCTGTCTGATTCATGTTTCTGACAGTAGGCGAAGGCCATGAATTCCGAAGTTTCCCGCACGCTCCACTTCTGCTGCCAAGTGCCTCTTGTCCAACAGAGTACGAGATCTGTTGCCGATTACGCCATTGAATTCCGTACTCTGGCAGCAGCGGTTGCTTGGAACAATGAGGCTCTCGTGGCTGCTTTTTCTCATGGTCTCTCGGATTCCATGAAGGATGAGATAGCAGCCCGAGATATACCCACTGAGCTGGAGAGGTTGATCACGTTTGCCATCCTCATTGACTCCAGACTCAGAGAAAGACTCTCTTTTAAGGAGCGCTTGCAGAAGCCTCCTGTACATTTGCCTCCGAGCCTTGCAGTCCCACCCGTGCCTCCCTCACCTCCCATTCCTCCTGGTACCAAGTCAGTCATTGACGGTGAACCCATACACTTGAGCTTCACATATCTCTCTGCGGATGAGAGAACCTTTAGGAGGAGGGAGAGATTGTGCCATTATTGTGGTCAGGCTGGTCACTTTTTAAAGTCTTGTCCTACACGTCCTGGGAACGCCCGAACCTTGAGGTCCTGTAGTGGACAGACCTTAGGTGGCAATGTTTCGTCCCCCAGTTGTCCAGAAGGATAAGCCCCTGGTCCCAGTTATCCTTTTTTGGTCTGAGTCGCTTGGCGAGATACAGGCTCTAATCAACTCTGGGGCTGCAGGCCTGTTCATTGATGCTGCCTTTGTATCTAAGCACTCTAACAGCAACACTCAATACCAAAAAGCATTAGGGTGATCTACCGCAAATCCACTGAGACAACCATATCCTTTCTTCGCTACCAGGAAGTAATTTTCACTGCCCTCTTGTTTCCTGAAGGCCCACCAGAAAGCATTCGCTCAGATGCAGTGAGAAGACTCCACGAATGTTATTTTCCCAAAAAAGTCCCTCAATTAAATATTCAAGCAGTGTTCAACAAGCCAGCAGCAGTATCATCCATCCACCAGCTGTGGTAACGTCACACGCTATCTCCCACTGGCGCGTTTCCTCCCAAAAATGGCGTTTCTGGGATTGGAAGGAACGCGTCAGTGGGGGGATAGCATGTGACGTTACCGCGGCTGGTGGATGGATGATTCCGTTCATGGAGTCTGCTCACTGCATCTGAACGAATGCTTTCTGGTGGGCCTTCAGGATACAAGAGGGCAGTGAAAATTACATTCTGATAGCTAAGACAGGATACGGGTGTCTCGTTGGATTTGCGGTAGATCACCTAATGCTTTTTGGTATTGAGACGGTGTTGCTGTTCATCCCTCTTGCTGGTTCCTGTTAAGTGACTATTTTGCCAGTTTCTACTCTTTATTGACTCCCTGCCGCTGGCTGGGGGTTCACACGATTTGGTAAGAGTACATAATCATCTTGTTTGGTGGTGGTTGCATAGTGGATGGTATACTCTTTCCATGGTGGTGCCTCTTCACGGATGCAGACTATACAGGCTATGCATTCCTATCACCTCAGAACTTTCCTCATCCTAGAAGTCACATCTATTTACATGGACTTATTTTATTCAATATGTGCATTCACTTTTGATTAAGATTTGTTCCTGTTGGCACAATTGCACTTTATTATGTATATACACACATATGTTTTATGTTTATACAGGTGTAATTTAATATCTCTGTACATTTGACATATCTATAGTGTCACACTGACACTTTACTTGCTTTTGCTTTTTTGCACTATATAATCTCACTGAAAATCAGATTGCAGTAATGCGAACCTAGCCTTAAACACTAGAGACAGGAATACCTCTGTCTCCTGTGTGTCTTAACAACTGCTAAGATGCACCATATAGGAAGGGCTTGTTTTCTCTAAGTTGACAGACTAAAGGACCATACATGTAATTTCAACCCAGGTATGGGCACCATGTTTGTACACAAGTCAATCTATCAATTGAATTGCGTACAACCAGCCTGTCAGGTTTTTCCAAAACGATTAGTGCTGCCTGCTCCCCACCGGCAGAACACAATAGCACTGTGGGAGGGATTACAGTCAGTATTGATGGGGGAATCGATTAATTTTCTTTCCTTCCACCTGTGATGGAAGGAAAGAAAATTGCATAATCTATGGTCTGCCCCTGGGACTTGCATTTTTTGAGTAGTTACAAAAAGTAGAGCCTTAAATTGTAATAAGTGAACATCGCTAACCTGGTATACATATAAGACTGCAAATTATGACTACAGATACGGTTTACTAATCATATACAGTATGTGAAAAAGACTTTACGTTCTTAATAAAAGTATAAGTCTGCTGTGGGTATCAAGCGAAGTGTGAATAGGCAGATTCTTCTCGATCTCTTATTTTCAATGTGATTTCTTCACATCAGCACCCTTATTTTGATACTTCTATATGGTTGCTATAATGAATACATATATGTATGCTTAAATGCGATCTTCAGCCTGGCTATCCAAAACTAAAGTCAGCACCTCCAGGTACTGTCCTCTTGGACAAGGGTGGGCAACTTCTGCACTCAAGCTTCGGTGAAACTACAAAACCCATAAGACATTGCAAGACGTTGACAGCCCTGCCATGACTTCCTGATGCAGAGGGACGATAGAATTTGTAGTTAATCAACAGAGCTGGAGTACCAAGGTTGCCTACCCCTACGCTATGGTATTAAAAAACACACACCAGGCTATGAAGTCCAGCTCTGTCTTCCTTGCACTTGCCATCTTCTGTTCTTTTCTTTTGTGCTGTCACCTTGGATTTGGGAGTTGGCTGTCACTTCTTGATTTTGTTATATGTGGATATGTGACTTGGATAGCCTAGGAAGCTGCGGTGGTGAAGAGCTACATAATCTTCATCTAGGCAAGGAATGAGAAAATGGAGGGGAGCACCACTGAAAATAAGATACTTGCTACACTACAAAAACATGCAATTTTGTAACAGGGAAAGGGATGAAGCAATGAGAGGAAATGTATTTATTAGTGAAAGGTCCACTCTAATATTGTGGTGTTTGAAATAGCACAAATGCCTACTAATTCTGGGGCTTAGACATCATTACACTAGCTAATCTAAGTTCAGTTAAACATTTTAGAAAGAATACCGCATTACAAAGATATATTGTAGGTACAACTATCAAGGGGACTGAGAAAAGTGACAACAACACAGAATTATTATATTTAATGAGGCTGGCTAGGATGAGTTCACTATGTTCATGAAAGCTATAAGAAGCTTTGTATTTCTTTCTAAATGTAATTTGTAATAATTTAAATATTAATAAATTACACTAATCTCTGTGCTACTTTTGCCAAGCCTTTAAAAAAGCAAGACATTGAAAATAAAGATGTTACATAATGTACAAATTAACTTCAGTGGTAGGCATTAATGTCTGCTAAAAAAAAATGAAGAAGTAAAAATGTTTTTAATGTCTGCTTGATAACTTGTCACATTCTAAGGTCATTTAGCACTGGTGTAATGGTGTCCTTCGTGAACTTTTCAAGCTGCTTGTTCTTTTCCTTATTAGGGATTTAAAACATTAAATTAAATTTAAGATACATATATTCAAAATTTATATATATATTTTTAAGGAGGAAATCCACAATTTACCTCTCCTATCCCTCAACTCCCAGAAAGCCCCTCCATCAATGTTTTTTACCCCATACACTATTTTTCTTATAGTCTTCTTGCCTGTCTGGTGATGTCACTGCAGCTTCCACTTCAGGTGGCAGCAGGTGGTGTGCATCCTTCTGGGAGAGAATGATATTCAGATAATGAATGCTGTTCTGTCCTGGAGTATTATAAGCCCAGCCTGGTTGATGATGCGCTCCCTAGGGGCGCATGTAAATGGCAGATGGGGCTCACTTTACTGAACCTCAAAATTAGGATCCAATCCACAGACACAATGCATACACACACACACTAAAGACAGCTAAAAAATAAAAAAGATTAAGAAAAAAAGAGTGAACAAATATAAAAAAAAACAGAAAAATAAATTTAAAAAAGACCAAAACCATTTTCACAGGGAAGGGGCAGTTAGGTTGGGATATAAGACAGAAAAGAAGTGGGAGAAGGGAAGATTTATAAGGGGTGGTAGGACGACATAGGAGTTATTTAATGTTGGGAAGTGTTGAGGAGGGTTGGACAAGACTCAGCTGAATAGAAGCTGTTTGTATTCTTCTGTAAAGGAATAAGATATTCAGTAAAACAAAGTGTTTCAGATTTTGGAGGAGGGAGGTGGTAGCCAGGTCTTCCATGAGCTTGATATATTCAACAATTGTTATATGCCTTTAGAGGCATTGTGTTATGGTGGAGAAGAAAAAAACTCTGGTTCCTTTGGAACAAGGCATTAGGCATGTTTTTAGACAATGGTGTAAACTTGTGTCTAAAAAGCCTGGAGGGGGACAGGTCCAAAAATGTTAAACATGCCAGCGGGTGTCAAACCACATCTTAAGCATGTTACACAAATGGGAGGTTAAATAGAAATGCAGTGCAGTTGGGGGTGCAGTACCTATTAATCATGTAAGACCTGTAGGAGAAAGTTGACATTTTGGGTCATGCAGTGGGTAAAAGAGGGGTTTAAAAATCTTTTTCCTGTTGGCCAAGAAATAAGAGTTTGGGATGTCTCCATTAGAAAAAATGTATAGGTAAAAGAAATAAAGTGTTTCACGGGTCTAGAAGGATGGTATTTGCATTCAAATTGGGCCATGGGATGTGTGAAAAGATGGGTGTTGGGTAGAGATCTGAGAAGTCAGGGTCATGCAGTATTTGGGCAGCCAGGAAATCTGTGGATTTGTGTTTGTGTCTGGGATGCAGTAGGTAAATTACTTTATCATGAAAATCGGGGAAAAAATTAGAAAATTAAGTGGTGAATGCCTACTTGCAAGCGTGCTATGTGGCAGCTATAGTAGGACTCATTTTTCATAGCAGGAAATTTCAGAGGTATAAAGCAGGTAGATTTCTTCTGTAAATAAAAAACAAACAATCATAGAGTTTTTTCTGAGATATAAGATAGAAAAATGTGCACTATGTTATCCTTTTCAGGATGCATTTTCAGAGGGAGAGAGCAGGCAGATTTCATCTAAACATAAAAATTAGTGTACTTTTTGTGCCAAAATCTTGAAAAAATTATAAATTTTCTGCACAGTGTGTATTGTTTGCTAGAATGCAATTTAGGAGTCAGAGAGACTAGGCGTATTTTATCAGGAAATAAAATTTCCTGATAAAATATGCCTAACTAGACATGTGCACAACCAAAAAAATTCATTTATTTTCGTTTTCGTTTCATTAGTTTATTTTTTTTTTTCGTTTTTCGGGTCATTCGTTATGATCGCGATTCGTAAATTCGTTCATTCGTAAATGCGTTCATTCGTACATTCGTTCATTCGTAATTCGAACATTCGTTCATTCGTACATTTGTTCATTCGTACATTCGTACATTTTTACATTTGTACATTCGTAAATTCATACATTCGTAAAATCGTACATTTGTAAATTAGAAAATTCGGAAATTTGTAAATTCGAAGTTTGAAAATCCAAAAACCCGAAAATTCAAAAATCTGAAATAGTAACTAACTATTAAATTATAAGTATTGTATTTTCCTTTCAAACTTGACTGTCAGTGAACGTAACAAATACAAATTTAACCGAAGTTATGAATTATCCAAAACGAATGCTGCATCTAAACAAATGGAACGGAACAAATTAACAATAAATAATAATAAAACGTTGTTATTATTATTATTGTTATTTATTATTATTAATTCATTACGTTCCATTCCGTTTTTTCGGATCATTCATAACTTCGGATAAATTTGTACGTGTTACGTTCACTAACAGCCAAATTTAAAAGGAAATTACAATACCTATGAATTAAAAGTTACTAGTAATTACTAATAGTTAAGTTATTATTAGTTAACTATTATTTCAGATTTCCGAATTTTCGAATTTACAAATTTACGAATTCACTAATTTACGAATGTACGAATGCACGAATGTACGAATGTACGAATGTACGAATGTAAATTGCGAATGTACGAATGTTCGAATGCCCGAATTTACGAATGTCCAATTTTATCGAATTTACGAATATTCGGAAAAAATTCGTTAAACGGTTTTTCGTTATTTCGGATATTCCCGAATTAACGAATTTGTCGAAATTCGTTAAAAAACGAATTCGGAACGAAACGAATTGCACATGCCTATGCCTAACCACAAAGAAAAAATAAATATATTTTATGCTTAGAATGTACTCCTTTTTTGCTAGAATGTAGTTTTAATGTAGTTTTAGAGGGAGAGAGCAGGCAGATTTTCATCTGGAAAACTGAAAAAAAAACATTGTTTTATGAAACCGAAGACTTTGCAGCTCAGCATATACTCCTTTTCTGCAATTTCAGAAGAAGAGGCCACATGGATTTCACCTGAAAATGAAAAATAGCATTTCATTTTTTGTAACTATTTTTGGGAGAGACTATGCACATATCAGGAAATAAAAATTAGAGTGAGAGATTTCATGTGAAAATAAACAATGACAGAGTCTTTCCTAAGACCGAAGACATAAAAAAGTACAGATTTGTATCACAGTATGTATTGATTTTTTTTTCTTTGCAAGGATGCAATTTCAGAAAGAGAACAGGCAGATTTCATATGGAAGAAACACTTTTTTTCTGACACTGTAGACACACCAATTGTAAAATTTGCTAAACAGTATGTACTTATTTTTATTTTTTATTTTTGCTATGATGCAGTTTCAGAGATTGAAAGGGTAGATTTCATCTGAAAATAAAAACTGGCAGTGATATTTCCCCCTGAGACGGAGGAAAGAAACATTATACAGATTTGATTCACAGTATGCTGTACTTTTTAATAGGATCCACTTTCAGAGAGATATAAAACATTTCAGTGTCTTTTTTTCTGAGACCTAAGGCAGAAAATGTGTACAGGTTTGCTGCACAGTGTGTACTTTGTTATTCTAGGATGCAATTTTAAGGGATAAGCAGGCAGATATTATCTGCAAATAAAAAAAATTACAGTTTTTACTGATAGAACATTTTTACAGATTTGCTGCACAGTATGCAATCCTTTTTCCACATTGAATACAGCATTACTTTACCTTTCCACAGTATGTACTCCTTTTTTAATAGGATGCAATTTCAAAGGGAGAGAGCAGGGAAATGTAATCTTGATTTTTTTTTTTTTTTTTTACAACAGAAGACAAAAATGTAGAGCCTTGATGTATAATATGCAATTTCAGAGGGAGAGAAAGCAGGCATATTTCGTCAAGGAATAAACAAATTACAGTATCTTTTTCTGAGACTGAAGACAGAAATAGATTTTATGCACATGTTATCCTTTTTAAATATGCAATTTCAGAGTGAAAGGACAGGCAGATTTAATCAGGAAACAAAAAAGTGTATTTTACTCATACAAAAGGCAAAAAAACTGTACAGATTTGTTGCACAGTATGCTATACTTTTAACCACTTCAGCTCCGGAAGATTTACCCCCCTTCATGACCAGGCCATTTTTTGCGATACACTACTATGTTATTTTAACTGACAATTGTGAGGTCATGCATCGCTGTGCCCAAATAAAATGTATGTCCCTTTTTTCCCACAAATAGAGCTTTCTTTTGGTGGTGATCACCTCTGCGTTTTTTTTTTTTTGCGCAGGCCAACAAAAAAATAATATTTTTTACTTTCTGCTGTAAAACATATCCAGTAAAAAAAATGTAAAAAATCATATTTCTTCATCAATTTAGGCCAATATATATTCTGCTACATATTTTTGGTAAACAAAATCCCAAAAGGCATATATTGATTGGTTTAAGCAAAAGTTATAGTGTCTACAAACAATGTGATATTTTTATGGAATATTTATTTACTTATTTTTCCTAGCAATGGCAACGATCAGCGACTTATAGCGGGACTGCGATATTGCATCAGACAATCGGGACACTAACTGACACTTTTGACACTTTTTGGGGACCAGTGACACCAATATAATGATCAGTGCTAAAAAAATATGCACTGTCACTGTGCTAATGACACTGGCTGGGAAAGGGGTTTACATCAGGGGTGATCAAAGAGTTAACTCTGTTCCTAGCCTGTGCTTTACTAAACTCTGGGAAGTGCTTCTACTAGGTCAAGGCAGAGATCCATGTTCCTGCTTATCAGGAACACAGGATCAATGTCTTCCCTGCTGACAGAATGGCAATGTGCCTTGTTCACATACTGCCGTTCTGTTTGTGTAATAAAAAATGAGTGGGTGCCGGCTGACATCGAGTCCGCGGTACCCTCTGATGGGCTCCCACTGTGAATAATCACAATGGGAGCGGCCTTCTGGCTGTGTGCCTGCATGCCCCCAACCCGGAAGTACTAGGTACATGATCCAACGCAGGAGTGCCACCTTGTCACCGTATATACACAGTATACGGTCGGTAAGCAGTTAATAGGATCCAATGTACTCCTTTTAAATAGGATGCAATTTCAGAGAGAAAGAAGGTATATGTCATCTGGGGATATAAAAATATAGTGTCTTTTTGTCAGACTGAACACAGAGAAAATGTGCAGATTCAATGCATAGTATGTGTTTATTTTTTCTATAAAATAATTTCAGAGGGAGAAAGCAGGTAGATTGCATCAGGAAATAAGGTATTACAGTGTCTTTTTCTTGTGACTGAAGACAAATTGTGCAAATTTAAAGCACTATGTTCTCCTATAAAGGGATATAATGTTAAAAAGAGAGAACGGGCAGATTACATCTGGGAATACAAAATGACAGTATCTTTTTTTCTGAGACTAAAGACATTGTACAGATTTGATGCACAGTATGTTATCCATTTTAATAGGATGGAATTTCAGAGAGAGAGAGAGAGAGAAATTGTAAATAAAAAAATAAAAATTAGAGTGCACTTTTTGGAAGCCAAACAACAGAAAGCTTGTACAGATTTGATGGGGAGCATATACTCCTTTTTTTGCTGGGATGAAATTTCAAAGGGAAAGGGAAGGCAGATTACATCTGTGAATAAAAAAACTGTGTTTTTTTAGAAAAAAGGCTAAAATATTATAAGCATTCAATGCATAACTCCCCCAGCCTCCGCTGCACTGAATGTGCATTCTTAAAGCAGCTCAGTTGTAGACTTGGCAGCCTCTGGTCAGTGGCATTCATGTTACCCAATATTCAAGGGGGTTGCCTGTTCTGATGGCGCTGCATCCAGACACTGCCTAAAACTGCTGCCAGCCCTTGGCACTGCATACTAAAGAGGAACTTGAAAGCTTTGCTTAGGCAGCCAGAATCAACACTACTCCTCCACAGCATATCCTCCAGCTGTTTTTGCTTCCTCTGTGATGGCAGAATGAGCTCTGCCATTTTCCCCTTATTTTCGAAAAGGGTGGCCAAGCTTTAGTGGTTCATCTCCTTGATGGCCCAAATCCTGGTGTCCTTTCTCAGGCAATGTAAAATGAATGAGTCTATCTGCAGCAAATTTCTGGAATCCCCTCAAACACTGGGGACAAAATTTTCATCAAATTTCTTGCCCCACACACATACAACTCACACAGTTTTGGGAGAGTTGAAATATAACAGTGGAAACCTGCCTTATTTCCTTCTACTCCTCAACACCAGGACAGCAGGATACCCAACTAGGAACCACTGCACCACCAGTTTGAGAATGTGTGCCAGGAATGGCAGAAACAGATTGGTGTCAGTGTCACACTCGATCTTTACTGGGTGGGGAGCTGATATAATCTCTGTCCCCCATTACCACAGTTACCCAGTGGGCCATGAAAGATATAATGTCTCTGCTAATGCTTGCTGGACCACATCGCTGCTGACTTTGTAGCCAAGTTACATAGTTAGTAAGGTTGAATAAAGACACCAGTCCATCCAGTTCAACCTGAGCGGGTATCTACAATTGTCCCTATCGTTAAGATGCTCATCTATTATATCATTATTTATTTAAGGTACCCATATAGCGCTGTCAATTTACTCAGCGCTCCACACATACATCGCACACTCACATCAGTCCCCACAATCCAAGGTCCCCAGCTCACATTCATATACTAGGGCCAATTTTTTTTGGACAGAATCCAATTAACCTACCAGCATGTCTTTGGAGTGTAGGAGGAAACCAGAGTACCTGGAGGAAACATGAGGAAACCTACGCAGGCACAGGGAGAACTTGCAAACTCCAGGCAGGTAGTGTCGTGGTTGAGATTCGAACCAGCGACTAGGGATGAGCTTCGAGTTTGAGTCGAACTCATGTTCGACTCGAACATCGGCTGTTCACAAGTTCGCTGAACAGCGAACAATTTGGGGTGTTCGCAGCAAATTTGAATGCTGCGGAACACCCTTTAAAAGTCTATGGGAGAAATCAAAAGTGCTAATTTTAAAGGCTTATATGCAAGTTATTGTCATAAAAAGTGTTTGGGGACCTGGGTCCTGTCCCAGGGGACATGGATCAATGCAAAAAAAAGTTTTAAAAACGGCAGTTTTTTCAGGAGCAGTGATTTTAATAATGCTTAAAGTCAAACAATAAAAGTGTAATATCCCTTTAAATTTCGTAGCTGGGGGGTGTCTATAGTATGCCTGTAAAGGGGCGCGTGTTTCCCATGTTTAGAACAGTCTGACAGCAAAATGACATTTCAAAGGAAAAAAGTCATTTAAAACTACTCGCGGCTATTGCATTGCCGGACCGACAATACACATAAAAGTTCATTGATAAAAATGGCATGGGAATTCCCCACGTGGGGAACCCCAAACCAAAATTTAAAAAAAAAATGACCTGGGGGTCCCCCTAAATTCCATACCAGGCCCTTCAGGTCTGGTATGGATATTAAGGGGAACCCCCGGCCAAAAAAAAAAAAAAAAAAACGGCGTGGGTTCCCCCCAAAAATCCATACCAGACCCTTATCCAAGCACGCTACCTGGCAGGCCGCAGGAAAAGAGGGGGGGTGAGAGAGCGGCCCCCCTCCTGAACTGTACCAGGCCACATGTCCTCAACATTGGGAGGGTGCTTTGGGGTAGCCCCCCAAAACACCTTGTCCCCATGTTGATGAGGACAAGGGCCTCATCCCCACAACTGTGGCCGGCGGTTGTGGGGGTCTGCGGGCGGGGGGCTTATCGGAATCTGGAAGCCCCCTTTAACAAGGGGATCCCCAGATCCCGGCCCCCCCCTGTGTGAAATGGTACCTACCATTTCACTAAAAAACTGTCAAAAATGTTAAAAATGACAAGAGACAGTTTTTGACAATTCCTTTATTTAAATGCTTCTTCTTTCTTCTATCTTCCTTCATCTTCATCTTCTTCTTCTTCTTCTTCTGGTTCTTCCTCCGGTGTTCTCATCCAGCATCTCCTCCACGGCGTCTTCTATCTCCTTCTCCTCGGGCCACTCCGCACCCATGGCATGGGGGTAGGCTCCCGCTCTTCTCTTCATCTTCTTCTCTTCTTCTCTTCTCTGGGCCGCTCCGCACCCATGCTGGCACGGAGGGAGGCTCCCGCTGTGTGACGCGTCTCCTCTTCTGACGGTTCTTAAATAACGGGGGGGGCCACCCGGTGACCCCGCCCCCTCTGACGCACGGGACATGAAGGGACTTCCCTGTGGCATTCCCCGTGACATCACAGGGAAGTCCTGTCAAGTCACCGTGTGTCAGAGGGGGCGGGGCCACCCGGTGGCCCCACCCCCCTGTTATTTAAGAACCGTCAGAAGAGGAGATGCGTCACACAGCGGGAGCCTCCCTCCATGCCAGCATGGATGTGGAGCGGCCCAATGAAGAAGAGAAGAAGATGAAGAAGAGAAGAAGATGAAGAGAAGAGCGGGAGCCTCCCCCCATGCCATGGGTGCAGAGCGGCCCGAGGAGAAGAAGATAGAAGACGCCACGGAGGAGATGCTGGACGAGAACACCGGAGGAAGAACCAGAAGAAGAAGAAGATGAAGGAAGATAGAAGAAAGAAGAAAGAAGAAGCATTTAAATAAAGGAATTGTCAAAAACTGTCTCTTGTCATTTTTAACATTTTTGATAGTTTTTTAATGAAATGGTAGGTACCATTTCACACAGGGGGGGGGAGGGATCTGAGGCTCCCCTTGTTAAAGGCGGCTTCCAGATTCCGATAAGCCCCCCGCCCGCAGACCCCCACAACCACCGGCCAGGGTTGTGGGAATGAGGCCCTTGTCCTCATCAACATGGGGACAAGGTGTTTTGGGGGGCCTGGTACGGTTCAGGAGGGAGGGGGGTGCTCTCTCGTCCCCCCCTCTTTTCCTGCAGCCTGCCAGGTTGCGTGCTCGGTTAAGGGTCTGGTATGGATTTTTGGGGGGACCCCACGCCATTTTAAAAAAAAATTTTGGCCAGGGCTCCCCTTAATATCCATACCAGCCCTGAAGGGCCTGGTATGGATGTTAGGGGGACCCCCAAGTCATTTTTTTTTTTAACTTTGGTTCGGGGTTCCCCTGTGGGGAATTCCCATGCTGTTTTTATCAATGAACTTTTATGTGTATTGTCGGACCGGCAATGCAATAGCCGCGAGTAGTTTTAAATGACTTTTTTCCTTTGAAATGTCATTTTGCTGTCAGACTGTTCTAAACATGGGAAACATGCGCCCCTTTACAGACATACTATAGACACCCCCCAGCTACAAAATTTAAAGGGATATTACACTTTTATTGTTTGACTTTAAGCATTATTAAAATCACTGCTCCTGAAAAAACGGCCATTTTTAAAACTTTTTTTTGCATTGATCCATGTCCCCTGGGGCAGGACCCAGGTCCCCAAACACTTTTTATGACAATAACTTGCATATAAGCCTTTAAAATTAGCGCTTTTGATTATTCATGTTCGTGTCCCATAGACTTTAACGGCGTTTGCGTGTTCAAACGAACTTTTTTCCTGTTCGCATGTTCTGGTGCGAACCGAACAGGGGGGTGTTCGGCTCATCCCTACTTGCGACCCTTTTTACTGCTAGGCGAGAGTGCTACCCACTACACCACTGTGCCGCCTGTACATAAAGTGACATAAAGACTCTAGCTTCCACCTGATGGATGAGGATAGGGATGGCCACCTGGGTGAAAAAATGGCACCTGCCACTGTGCAGCACAGGCCACAAAAGTAGTGGATGGGGGCAGACTCCACCAGCTGGAAGAGAGTTTGGAAGACTTTCATCCACATCGTTTGAGACTGCAGATGGAGATTCTTGTGTAGTGGGAGGGGGAGGTGAAAAGGGAGGAGTGAGGAAGGGGAGAGCAGACCTCTTGCTGCCAAATGGTGGCATTTATGTGCTGCTCCCACCAAGCTTTATAGTGAACAGTTATTTATGTGATTTCACTTTAGTTTATTTATGTATTGAGGTTACTACTGTTTCACTTATGCACTTCAGTTAGTATTTGATGTATTTATTTTTTATCATCCCTATTATTTATTTATGCACTTTAGTTAGCACCAAATATTTCTTATTATCCTATTTATTTTCTGTGTGGGAACACTGCCTTATGTGTGACGGCTTCTTAGACCTATTTAATTGTTTCTATTCACTTTGGTTTTGCGCATTCGTTTTTCTACTTTACTAGTCATGTGTCTATTAATGCATGTGATACCCAAAACACTGATTTTTATTTACCATGCATAATATGCTGTAGGCAGAGATTGCAAATCACTATGATACAGCACGTGTGTGAAATCTGAACTTTGTGGAGTGGATCTAGGGAAATCAGTGGCCTGTACCCCTAGAGCACTGCCATCTGTTGGAATAAGGTAGCGGCTCCCTCCACTCCTCTGCAAGCTTCCTCTAGATGACATCCTGCCTCACTAATGTTATACCTCTCCCTGAGAGTTAATTTTCTCTTTTAAATATGTATGGTCTTAGACTTCATCATCCCCACCCAGGAAAATCAATGGCAATTGTTTATGATGTCCCCTCCCAATATGCTCCTGTTGCTCTCGCCCTAAAGTCAGGTGAAACTAGTTGATGTGTATCATTTTACATAAAGTAACTGAGCCAAAGTAATTCATCCAACTCCTCCATACCATTTTGTGTGGAAATAACAGATTTAGCTGTGGATGAAAAGGAAGGACAGGATGCATTTGCGGCTGCTGATTACATTGTGCTATTCCTCACCTGGTAGAAACAGCAGGATGATAAAGGCTCGATTATTCACTCCCTTCATGTGCTCTCTATAGAATGCCCACTGCCAGAAAGGAAAGGTTGATGTACCCTGCACCTCGAGGGTGAACCCTGACCTCCTCTTTATTGTATATTAGAAAATCCTAAACCTATCCCACCACCTTTCAATGGTAATTAATCAATTAAGCAGTAAACAAAGCGATTGTGACTACAAATCTAAGAAGAGCCACAAACAAGTGAGTCCGAACACAAGGCTATTATAGAAATAAAATAACAAAATTGGTGCACTCATCACATAATCAAAACCATGATTAAATTGAAGGCATGAACATAGTATACCAAAAATAATAACAATTGAGTGTTAAATATCAAGTGAGTAAATAAAACTTAAAACTAGTGCTTTATCAAAAAATGTCCTTTACAAAAAGGAAAGTTCATAAGTGACCCTTTGTGTAAATATTTAAACAAACATCTGATCCTATAACGTAATTCTAGTGCGTGTCATGTCATAGAAAATACATGACAAACGGTGCTCAGATGAATGCCTTCACCACATATAATGCACGCCTCTTACCAGAAATGACTGATCTCAAGTTATAGAGATCACACTCGCCAAATTGAGAGGGCTTTCTGTTCCACTTGCAATCACACTGATAATTCCATGGTATTAGATCATAGGAAGTCGGCTGACAATCACTCCCCACATATGCAGAGAAAGAGGAAGACTTCGTAGTGTAATATGTTTTAAAAGAACGTTTATTAAAAGCACAGAATACACTTAGGCCCCTTTCACACGAGGCGGATCTGTTGAGCGGACTCTGCTAGCTCAGCGGGGGATCGCTCCGTTGATCTCCACTGGGCAGGCGGATGACAGGTCCATCATTGCTCACTGTGCAGGGACAGACCTGTCAGAGCCCTGCTGTTCTCTAAAGGAAGATGGGATGAAAATGGACAGCATGTCTGTTTTCACCAGATCTGATCCGCCGGACGGATGGCGAACGTATCTGTTTTTAGCGGATCTTGTCGGATTGGATGGCAGGCGGGTGTCAGTGGACACATCTCTGCTGACATCCGCCTGCCCATACAAGTCAATGAGTGGCCCGCTCAGATCCACCTGAAAAATGGACAGGCAGATCTTTGCGGGTCAATTGTCTGAAAGGGGCAGTTAATCAGTAAAACCAGTGAAGCAACCACTGTAACACACACAGCAGCGGTTAGCACCAGCCTGCTCGTGCAGAATGACGTCACAGAAATGGCTCCACCCAACATATTTCTCCGTAACAGCATCAGCTGGGGCGTAAATTGCATACATTTAAATACAGGCAGATGTGGGAGACAACGGAATCTCATATCTCTGTGTCCAAAAGCCGTTTCCAAAATCCCTTTTTATGTTCTAGTATGCGATAATAAGAAAAATGTGAGATATTCAATGGGACCACCTATTAATTCCCTGAACTGCCTCCAAACAGACCTCCTCATTTGCTCTAATGGTTATTAATAAAGCAATTAATGTCCCACTCGATGTTGAGGCCCCATGGTTTATAAATCTGTAAGGCATATATCCATTGGGTCTCATGATGAGATATCTGTCTTTGTAGGTTGCTCCCTCTCCAATTTGGGGTGTATTTTTCAATACCCACAACCTGCAAGTGGGATGGGTCTCTGTTATGATGTTGCTGAAAATGGTTGGACTCGCTGTGTCCAAGAAACCCCTTTCTACTATTCGCCAGATGCTCACCTTTTCTAACATTTAGTGCCCGTGTGGTTCTGCCCACATACTGGAACCCACACGGGCACCTAAAAAGGTAGATAACACCTCTTGTGTCACATGTGATAAAATCTCTCATGTGATACAAAGGAAGTGGTCCTAAGTGTGTTGGAATTTCTACAGACATTACATTGTTTGCACGGAAAGAATCCTTTAAGATTACCAAACATGTTAATCTTAGCTGGTATTTCTGTTGAGCTTGGTGCCAAGAGATCTTTAAGAGTACTCTGTCCTTCTGAAAATGACACTAGGTCTATCAGGAAGTGATGAACCCAGTACTCTGTCCTCCTTTAACACTTTCCAATGTTTTTAAAAAATCCATCAATATTGGGATCAAAAAGTGGTAACAAATGCCCACTCATGTTTATTCGGGACATTCATCCTTTTCTCCTTGGGAACCAGAAGTTGATGTCTATCCAACATAGATACATTATATAACTCATATTCTAGATCTTGGATGTTATAACCTTTCTCCACAAAACGCCTCTTTAGAGTTGATGCTTTATGCGTTGAAATTGGCTTTTTGGTACAGGTTTTAGCCAATTGGGATGGCAACTTTCTATTGGAATGAAACCATTCCGATCAGTGGACTTAAAGAACGTTCTAGAGAGTAATTTATTATGTTGTCTGAAAATATCCAGATTTAAAAAGTTGACTGAAGTGTTACTGAATTCATACGCAATCTAATACCCCACTTGTTTGCATTGAGATACCTCATAAACGTATGGAGGGATTCTTCATTCCCTTTCCATATAAAGAAGGCGTCATCTACAAAGCAATGCCAAGAAAATTAGGTCAAGACTTACAGTGAGGACGGAAAGTATTCAGACCCCCTTAAATTTTTCACTCTTTGTTATATTGCAGCCATTTGCTAAAATCATTTAAGTTAATTTTTTTCCTCATGAATGTACACACAGCACCCCATATTGACAGAAAAACACAGAATTGTTGACATTTTTGCAGATTTATTCAAAAAGAAAAACTGAAATATCACATGGTCCTAAGTATTCAGACCCTTTGCTCAGTATTTAGTAGAAGCACCCTTTTGATCTAATACAGCCATGAGTCTTTTTGGGAAAGATGCAACAAGTTTTTCACACCTGGATTTGGGGATCCTCTGCCATTCCTCCTTGCAGATCCTCTCCAGTTCTGTCAGGTTGGATGGTAAACGTTGGTGGATAGCCATTTTTAGATCTCTCCAGAGATGCTCAATTGGGTTTAAGTCAAGGCTCTGGCTGGGCCATTCAAGAACAGTCACGGAGTTGTGAAGCCACTCCTTCGTTATTTTAGCTGTGTGCTTAGGGTCATTGTCTTGTTGGAAGGTAAATCTTCGGCCCAGTCTGAGGTCCTGAGCGCTCTGGAGAAGGTTTTCGTCCAGGATATCCCTGTACTTGGCCGCATTCATCTTTCCCTCGATTGCAACCAGTCGTCCTGTCCCTGCAGCTGAAAAACACCCCCACAGCATGATGCTGCCACCACCATGCTTCACTGTTGGGACTGTATTAGACAGGTAATGAGCAGTGCCTGGTTTTCTCCACACATAAATCTTCGGCCCAGTCTGAGGTCCTGAGCGCTCTGGAGAAGGTTTTCGTCCAGGATATCCCTGTACTTGGCCGCATTCATCTTTCCCTCGATTGCAACCAGTCGTCCTGTCCCTGCAGCTGAAAAACACCCCCACAGCATGATGCTGCCACCACCATGCTTCACTGTTGGGACTGTATTAGACAGGTAATTAGCAGTGCCTGGTTTTCTCCACACATACCACTTAGAATTAAGGCCAAAAAGTTCTATCTTGGTCTCATCAGACCAGAGAATCTTATTTCTCACCATCTTGGAGTCCTTCAGGTGTTTTTTAGCAAACTCCATACGGGCTTTCATGTGTCTTGCACTGAGGAGAGGCTTCCGTCGGGCCACTCGATGTGGCCTACATTAAAGCCCCGACTGGTGGAGGGCTGCAGTGATGGTTGACTTTCTACAACTTTCTCCCATCTTCCAACTGCATCTCTGGAGCTCAGCCACAGTGATCTTTGGGTTCTTCTTTACCTCTCTCACCAAGGCTCTTCTCCTCCGATAGCTCAGTTTGGCCGGACGGTCAGCTCTAGGAAGGGTTCTGGTTGTCCCAAACGTCTTCCATTTAAGGATTATAGAGGCCACTGTGCTCTTAAGAACCTTAAGTACAGCAGACATTTTTTTGTAACCTTGGCCAGATCTGTGCCTTGCCACAATTCTGTCTCTGAGCTCTTCAGGCAGTTCCTTTGACCCCATGATTCTCATTTGCTCTGAGAGGCACTGTGAGCGGTAACGTCTTATATAGACAGGTGTGTGGCTTTCCTAATCAAGTCCAATCAGTATAATCAAACACAGATGGACTCAAATGAAGGCGTAGAACCATTTCAAGGATGATCAGAAGAAACGGACAGCACCTGAGTTAAAGCGGAGTTCCACCCAAATTTTGAACAATATCTGTATGTATTCTCTTCCTTGCCTAGATGCTGACATGCCGTTTAAAAAAATTTAAATCGCCGTAATTACCTTTTATTTTTCTGTTCTTCTTTGCACTTCCTGGTTCTCCTCCCGTGGGAGTAGGCGTGTTTCTAGCCTCTCTCAGACTACTGGGAGCTAGTCTCAGGCTTCCCAGGATGCCACTGAGCATGTGCGGGAACGAGCGGTGAATGCTGGAGCACAGCATTCACCACATCCAGGAAATAAATGCTTGTGGGCTTCAAATGCCCACAATGAAGACGGAAACCGCCTGCAGTGAATAATATAAGTTATTCTTTCCGACGAAATCTGACACAGGCGGACATATTACACACAATATGTGAGTATGTAATGCTGAGAAGAAAAGTTTGTGAATGAACTCAAAAAAAAAAAAAACATAGATAGGTGGACCCCCGCTTTAAATATATGAGTGTCACAGCAAAGGGTCTGAATACTTAGGACCATGTGATATTTCAGTTTTTCTTTTTTAATAAATCTGCAAAATGTCAACAATTCTGTGTTTTTCTGTCAATATGAGGTGCTGTGTGTACATTAATGAGGAAAAAAATGAACTTAAATGATTTTAGCAAATGGCTGCAATATAACAAAGAGTAAAAAATTTAAGGGGGTCTGCATACTTTCCGTCCCCACTGTATGTCAGTGTAAATGGCATCATTTTCCCATGTGGTCAAAAATAGATTAGAGAGGCTGGGGGCAAATTTAGCCCCCATCGCCACGCCAGTCCATAATAAAAATAATTGTGCTCCATGATAAAAAAATAAAGGTCCCAAAATAGACTGCTTGTGGGACATGGATAACTCATCCTTATCCAGAAAATGTTTGACTGCCTAATGACCTTTTTGGTTGGAAATGATAGTATACAGCGATAAAACATCAGCTATTACTAATAACACACTCTCAATTTCCAACTCAAAGATTTCTTTTATTATTTGCATAGTATCCCTCAAAAAGTCTGGAGTCTTGTTGACCAAAGGTTGTAAAAAAAATCCACATATTAGCTAATGCGTGAAGTAACGGAATTAATTCCACTCACAATGGGTCTCCCGCGTGGTGTATTTAAACTCTTGTGCACTTTTGGCAAATAATATATAATGGGTATCCTTGGTGTCACCGGTACTAAAAATTATCTTTCTTTTTTATTAATTAACTTAGATTTATACCCAGCTTGTATAATTTTATTTAGTTGTCTTTTATACATGTGGGGTCTTTTTTCAAAATGAAGTATGTTTTCCTATCTGCCAGGAGTTTACCCTTATCGGTGGCACGGATGATTACATTTTTTCTATCACACAAAGACGTGATACCTTTGTGTATCTCTTTCTGCTGTACCTTTCTAAATTTAGCCTGCTGTAGGTTCTTTAAGACCAATTCTTTAAAAACGTAAAGGTTAGGTGATAACTTTTCTGGCGGGGTTAAATATTGAGGCATATATGAGGCCTGTATTAACATTCTCCTGCCTAGCGCTGGGAATTAAATCTCTAGTGATTGTGTTAGAATAAAATGTCTCTTAATACATAACTTTTGTGATGTATTTATGAACACTGACAAATGTCTCGAATGTGTTCATAGATCTAGTGGTTGCAAACTTAAGACCCTTAAATAATGTAATTTTTAAGGGGAGTTGGGGGGAAATTCCAAAACAGACACCATCAAGGCCCTTATGTGCCAAGTAACGGGGGTTAATGACGTAGCAGAGGGATTGGAGGCCTTGGCCTATGCAAAATCCAATAAGACGTATCCCACATTTGCTCTGCTCCAAAAGATATGGAACAAGGCCAGACACTTACAGGCCATCAAGGGCTTTACCAAATACAGCCCAATTTGGGACAATGTTTTCTATCTGGAACTGCAATCCTTGACATGTGGGGCTCGGTGGAGGAAACAAGGAGTCACGCACCTGAACCACATTTTTGTGGCGGGCAAATTGAGCTCTTTTACTGACATGCGGGAGAGATTTCAAGTCCCACAGACTATGTACTTCTACCATAGGAAGCTGCAACATGCTGTTAGGGCTCAATCCAGTGAGACTCCGTGGGTGTTATCCCCAACCCCCATATTCCACTACATGGAGGAGGTGCCCTGTTTCAAAGGCTTTATTTCTAGCTCTTATTCAATGTTATTGTCAGTATTCCTGGCAGGATTCCCTTTGGGGGCAGTGAACAAGTGGGAGAATGATGAGGGCACTTTTGAGGAAGAACAGTGGGAAGAGGTCCTCCAGGCTGTGTAAATGACATCCCTCAATGTAGCGCAATGCCTATCCCAGTTGTACATTGCCATGCAGGTGCATTATACACCCGTAAGGCTGTTTAGAATGGGGGCGATACCAAATTCTGACTGCCCTCGGTGCGCTAGAGATCATGGAAACTTGACCCATATGCTGTGGCGTTGCCCCAAGCTTCACCTATACTGGACAGGGGTCCTGAACACTATTAACAAGCCCTTTTCAGTTAATATCCTGACAGATCCCAGACCATGCATACTGGGCATACTGGACGACCTCCCCCTTGAGGATAACTCTAAACCACCTATTGCAAGAGCCCTTTTTCAGGCTCGCCTGCTTATCCTTCAGCGATGGAAGGCAGTTGACCTCCCACGCTCAAGGAATGGATTAACCGGGTGGGTGACACTTTACAGCTGAAGAGGTTTATCTTCCAGCATAGAGGACACCCTGGTAAATTTGATGCATTGGGGTCACCCTGGCTGGATACCCCAGGACTCTCTTCGATGGACCTCATACTGGACAGACTATTAATCTAAACTAGTTGCTTAAGGCTTAAAACTTGTAACGTTGCTTAATGTTAGACAATGCAGTGGGCCCTGTAGGGTAGTGTGTTGAAGATGCATAATGACGATACCATGTTGAGTGCTGGTGTAAAGTGATGATAAATACACTGATTGTACACTGTAACTTATTGAATCTGGAATCTATGTTTGTAATTTCATTTCTTCAATACATTTCTTTGAGAAAAAAAACCAAAAAAAAATGTATTTTTTTCTGATTCTGTTAATTCTATTCCACTTAAATTATAAATTCCTTCACTCTTTACCGCTTCCTTTTCTTGCAAACGCTTCCACCTCCCTCCCCTGCATCCTCTCTTTGTTTTACCTTTCGTGGTCCCTGACTTTTTCCTAAAAAACTGTCAGGTCTATTTCTCAATAGGGCCATTCCAGAAGGACCACCTCCCGATTGTTGATGTTCCATACGGGGTGGGTCATACCAATCAAAGTTGTGATCATATTCTTCAGCCTCATCAAATTGACCTTTGATGCACTTTATCATGTGGTACTTTTGTGTAGTAATTTGGACCACAATATTATGAAATGCTGTGCTGCCAACAAGGAGAAGAATTTCCTGTGTCACCAACAAGTTCTTGCTGCTGCTTACTCTGAAAACAAACAAAAATAAAAGACCCTGACAAAATGATATAGAAATAAAATATGCCTCCCAGGAAAAAAATAGCTAAAATACTAAACACCAACTCTAAAACACTATAACCAAACAAAAATACTTTTTTTTTTTTGAGAAATGTAAACACTTAAAGAAAATGTAAAAGAAAAAAAAACAAAATGGGGGAACATCAGCAACCACCACACTGAAAGTCACTATAATGTATTAGTGACATTATACAGCACTGAATATAGCCCCGTATAACTCCTTGGCAGCACACTAGCAAAGTACAGTACTGTCTCCACCTGCAATCATTATCAACTGTCCTTCAGTAACTACAACACACACTATAAAAAGGCTAATGGTAAAATTTACATTTATAATGATCCTCCGGGACAATGGCACATTGTTAACATCACAGTATTGCACTGAGCCACTGTTAACATACCACTGCAAGTTGGTATGGGTAGGTTTGATAGTGTAATGGCAAATGTTGAACATGCAAAATTTTGGCAGAATACTGCATTGGCCCAGTTCTGAATCCCTTCACTTGTTGCTACATTTGGGCCCTTTAAGAGAGATTCATTAACCAATTGCCGTCCATCTGCCGCAGTTGTACTGCGGCAGAATGGCACAGGCAGGCGAATCGCAGTTATGCTACGCCGTCCACGACAATCGGATTTGATCAGGAATCAATCAATCCCCAGGCCCAGGCCAATGAAATCTGGCTTGGACCTGGTGATCGCTCCTGACGAATGATATCCTTCCCCTGTCTGTGTAACTGTAAACACTGACAGGAGAAGTGATGTCATCTCTCCTCGTGTCGGTCTTTTCATTCCAGACCGAGAGGAGAGAGCATCTAAAAGTGAGTTGCACAACATTACACTGACACCAGGTCATGTAGGCACACAATTCACCCCCTGATCACCCCCCCAGTTAATCCCTTCACCACCTGTCACTATGTCACCCAGTACAGCAATCAGATTTTTTTTATTGCTGTACTAGTGTCATTAGTGACAAAAATCAGTGTTAGGGCAATTAGTCTTAGGCCCAGATAGGTCTAGGGACCCCCCCAACCCCCCCAATAAAGGTTTAACCCCTTGATTAACCCCTGTCACCTGTGATCACAGTATAAGTGTCACGGGTGACGCAGTTTAGCTAGATTTTTTTTATAGCGTCAGGGCACCCGCCGTATTTTATCCAATAAAGGGTTAGCCCCCTGATCACTCGGCGGGTGATCAAAGTTAGGTTTTAGCATCAGATAGGATCTGTGTCGCCCCAGGCAGCGTTAGATCAGTGCCAGTACCGCTAACACCCAAGCACGCACCATACTCCTCCCTTAGTAGTATAGTGTCTAAACGGATCGATACCTGATCTGATCAGATCTATATTAGCGTCCCCAGCAGTTTAGGGTTCCCAAAAATGCAGCGTTAGCGGGATCAGCCCAGATACCTGCTAGCACCTGCGTTCAGCCCCTCCGCCCAGCCCAGCCAAGTTCAGTAATAATCGATCACTGTCACTTACAAAACAAATCACACATAACTGTAGCGTTCGCAGAGTCAGGCCTGATCCCTGCGATCGCTAACAGTTTTTTTGGTAGCATTTGAATCAGTTGCTAACAGTCAGGAGATTTTTTACCTGTGAGTCTCACTACTGTACCAGTAAATTTAGAGACCAAAATGTCAAATCGAAGGTACAGTAGTGAAGAGGCCTACACGTTTCTGAGCATGACAGATAGAGAAGAGGAAGTCACTCATCTGTCAGATTCAGGCTCGGAACACGAACCTGTAGACAGCAGCGGCACCCTGACAGATAGGTCTGATGACGGAGTTGTGGTCCCTGCCAAGGTAAGGCGTACCAGACCATGATCTACTTCTGCTGTCTGCAAGAACCGCAGGTCCCTCGTATGGAGCAGAGAGCCAGTACTAACACCGCTATTCCTTCTGGTGAAGTTGCAAGCACCAGCGGCCTAGTACATGCTGGTCATACATTCAGCACTGCAGTAACACTTGGTGACGTGGCGAGTCCCATAAGTGCAGTTCAAGCTGGCGAGGTGGCAAGCATGAGTAGTGTCCCGCTGCCACCAAGAAGAAGACAAAGACAGGCCCGTTGAGCCCATAGTGCCCTTCCTGCTGCATTCCCCAATCCTAATTTGGAACCCACCACTTCTGCAGCACCTGTACTTCCCCCATTCACTGACCAACCCGGAATTCAGGTAGAAACAGTTGATTTTACGTAACATGATTTTTATTCGCTGTTTTTCACCGAAGATCTCTATAGATCTATTGTGGACCAAAGCAATTTATATGCTGGTCAATTCATTGCCACTAATCCCCAGCTGACCCTTGCCAGAGATTGGAGACCAATTACGGTCTCCGAATTTAAGACCTTCCTGGGCCTATCCCTCCTCATGGGCATAACTAAAAAGAGTGAGTTTCGGTCATACTGGTCCACTGAGCCAATTCACCATACGCCCGTGTTCTCTGCCTCCATGACCAGGACACGATTCGAGCAGAACTTAGGGTTCATGCATTTCAATGATAATGAACTCTGTCCTCCTCGGGGTGACCCTGAATTTGATCGGCTCTACAAAATTCGGTCCCTCGTAAACCACTTCAACCAACGGTGTGCAGCCTTGGTTACTCCCCATCAAGTTTTCTGCATTGATGAGTCCCTGATTAAGTTTTCTGGCAGTTTGTCAGTCAACAGTATCTTCCCAGCAAGCGTGCCAGATACAGGGTCAAGATGTATAAGCTCAGTGACAGGGCAACAGGCTATGCATATAGTTTTATGGTTTACGAAGGAAGAGATAGTTACGTAGAGCCGGAGAACTGCTCTGACTACATAGGGAGGGCTGGTAAGATTGTGTGGGACTTGGTGTCACCCTTATTCAGAAAGGGGTACCACTTGTATGTGGACAATTATTACACAAGCGTGCCACTTTTTAGTCACTTGTTTGATCATCAAATTGGCGCATGTGGCACCATGCAATCTAATCACCGGGGCTTACCCCAGCAGCTTGTAGATTCCTGTCTTAGGCTGGGGGAGAGAGCCTGCTTGAGATGTAATAATTTGCTCACTGTGAAGTGGAGGGATAATAAGAATGTTTTCATTTTGTCCTCCCTTCAGGCAGACACGACTGTCCAAATTTCTACGGTGACTGGTGTTGTGGAGAAACCCCTCTGTGTCCACGAATATAACCTTAATATGGGAGGGGTGGACCTCAATGAACAGTTGTTGGTGCCGTACCAAATTGCCCATAAGGCCAGATGCTGGTACAAAAAAGTGTCTGTTTATTTATTTCAATTGGCTTTGCTGAACGCTCATGTGCTATACAGAGCTTCAGGATGAACTGGATCCTTCCTTAAATTCCAGGAAGAGATCATCAGAGCCCTTCTGTTTCCAGACGGTGCTCTGGCCCAACTTCCCAATCCAAATGCAGTAAGCTGGCTGCATAAGAGGCATTTTCCGCATGTCCTCTCTAGTATCCCTACCCAAAGAAACCCCCAAAGAAGATGTTGTGTCTGTAGAAAGCGCGGATTTAGGTGTGACACCCGCTTTTATTGTCCATCCTGCCCTGACCAACCTGGTCTTTGCATTGGTGACTGTTTCGAACGCTATCACACACTAGAGTATTAGCGTAGGGTACAGCACCACACAGTCATAGGCACACGTACACAGGGTCTCGAAAGATATGATGGCCATCACATTTTGAGAGACCCTAATCTGCAACGTTCCGTTTATAGTTTTTATAAGAGTGCAAAAGTGGTAGGTTAATTAGATCCTGTCTAAATTGTCCCTAGTATGTATGAATGTGAGTTAGGGGCCTTAGATTGTAAGCCCCTTGAGGGTAGGGACTGATGTGAATGTACAATGTATATGTAAAGCGCTGCGTAAATTGACGGCGCTATATAAGTACCTGAAATAAATAAATAAATAAATAAAAGTGAAAAAAAAAAAAACACACAAAAACACAAAAAAATAAAAAATAAAAAAGCCAAAAATAGTTGTGGTTGTATTTTTCTTCTCTCTCTCTCTCTCTCTATTGTTCTCTCTCTTATGTTCGCTCTTTACTGTCCACTCTACTGTTCGCTCACTATTGTTCTATATCTATCGTTCTCTCTGTTTTATTTTTACTATGTTTTATTGTATTTGCTTTGCAGGTATGGTATGTTATACTGTAATGTTTATTTTATTGTTAACCATCATTTGCTTAGCAGGTGCGCCATTCAGCTGTGGCACGGATTTATTTATCTTGACAGCAACAGTGTTTGCTCCCATGGTACATAAAGCTGTGACTCCAGTGCTGTAGGAGGTGATTTCACCACCACAGTTAAAAAAGAGAGCATATATGCCGAAGTATGGGGGCAGCAGGGGTGGAGGAGCGATTTACATTCCCTGAGATAACAATAAAAATGCTAAAAAAATAAAAATAAATGAAAGGAACAATTTAAAAATAAAATAAAAAAGCAAAATGAATAATTAAAAAAAAAAAAAAAAAAAAAAAGCACCCGTCTCCCCCTGCTCTCGCGAATGCAAGCGTCGGTCTGGCGTCATATGTAAACAGCAATTACACCATGCATGTGAGGTATCACCACGAAGGTCAGATCGAGGGCAGTAATTTTTGCATTAGATCTCCTCTGTAAATCTAAAGTGGTAACCTTTAAAGGCTTTTAAAGGTTTTTAAAAATGTATGTAGTTTGTCGCTGCTGCACGTTTGTGTGCAATTTTAAAGCATGTCATGTTTAGTATCCATGTACTCGGCCTAAGATCACCTTTTTTTTCTCATCAAACATTTGGGCAATATAGTGTGTTTTAGTGCATTCAAATTTTAAAAAGTGTGTTTTTTTCCCCAAAAAATGCGTTTGGAAAATCACTGCGCAAATACTGTGTGAAAAAAAAAATGAAACACCCATCATTTTAATCTAAAGGGCCTTTGCTTTAAAAAAAATATATAATGTTTGGGGGTTCAAAGTAATTTTCTTGCAAAAAAATTTTTTTTCATGTAAACAAAAATGTGCATAAAATGCCAGGGCAGTTCAAACCCCCCCGAGTGACCCCATTTTGGAAAGTAGACACCCCAAGCTATTTGCTGAGAGGCATGTCGAGTCCATGGAATATTTTATATTTTGACACAAGTTGCGGGAAAAAGACAATTTTTTATTTTTTTGCACAAAGTTGTCACTAAATGATATATTGCTCAAACATGCCATGGGCATATGTGAAATTATACCTCAAAATACATACATTCTGTTGCTTCTCCTGAGTACAGGGATACCACATGTGTGAGACCCCAAATGACCCCATTTTGGAAAGTAGACACCCCAAGCTATTTGCTGAGAGGTATGTTGAGTATTTTACAGACCTCGCTTTTGTCACAAAGTTTTAAAAATTGAAAAAAGAAAAAAAAATACATATTTCTTTTCTTCCTAATTTTCAAAAACAAATGAGAGTGGCAAAATACTCACCATGCCTCTCAGCAAATAGTTTGGGGTGTCTACTTTCCAAAATGAGGTCATTTGGGGGAGTTTTGTGCTATCTTGGCATTTTTTGGCCTTCGAAACCGTTCCTGTTATTCTCTTCCTACTGACAGGCAGGCAGGTGTTTTTACAGTATTTACAGCTACCTGAAGAAAATTGCTGGTGTTCTTCTGATTTTATTAGTCCTATTAGCTACAGTATTTACAGTTAGTGTAGTGCGTCCTCTGCACAGTGTGCACCTAAAGCTACCTGAAGAAAATTGGTGGTGTTCTTCTGAACCTATTAGTACCACAGGCAGGCAGCTATAGTATTTACAGTTAGTGTACCGTGTCTTCTGCACAGTGTGCACCTAAAGCTACCTGAAGAAAATTGCTTGCCTGTGGTACTAATGGGATCAGAAGAACACCACCAATTTTCTTCAGGTAGCTTTAGGTGTACACTGTGCAGAAGACACGGTACGCTAACTGTAAATACTATAGCTGCCTGCCTGTGGTATTAATTGGATCAGAAGAACACCACCAGCTAAAGTATTGACAGTTAGTGTACTGTGTCCTCTGCACAGTGTGCACCTAAAGCTACCTGAAGAAAATTGGTGGTGTTCTTCTGATCCTATTAGTACCACAGGTAGGCAGCTGCAGTATTTACAGTTAGTGTACTGTGTCCTCTGCACAATGTGCACCTAAAGCTACCTGAAGAAAATTGGTGGTGTTCTTCTGATCAGTACCACAGGCAGGCAGCTGCAGTATTTACAGTTTGTGTACTGCATCCTCTGCACAGTGTGTACCTAAAGCTACCTGAAGACAATTGCTGTTCGGATCCTATTTGTACCACAGGCAGGCAGCTGCAGTATTTACAGTTAGTGTACTGTGTCCTCTGCACAGTGTGCACCTAAAGCTACCTGAAGACAATTGCTGTTGTTCTGATCCTATTAATACCACAGGCAGGCGGCTGCAGTATTTACAGTTATGCCCCGTACACACGGTCGGACTTTGTTCGGACATTCCGACAACAAAATCCTATGTCTTGCATACACACGGTCACACAAAGTTGTCAGAAAATCCGATCGTTCTAAACGCGGTGACGTAAAACACGTACGTCGGGACTATAAATGGGGCAGTGGCCAATAGCTTTCATCTCTTTATTTATTCTGAGCATGCGTGGCACTTTGTCCGTCGGATTTGTGTACACACGATTGGAATTTCCGAAACGGATTTTGTTGTCGGAAAATTTTATATCCTGCTCTCAAACTTTGTATGTCGGAAAATCCGATGGAAAATATGTGATGGAGCCTACACACGGTCGGAATTTCCGACAACAAGGTCCTATCACACATTTTCCGTCGGAAAATCCGACCGTGTGTACGGCGCATTAGTGTACTGTGTCCTCTGCACAGTGTACACCTAAAGCTACCTGAAGACAATTGCTGGTGTTCTCATACTAATAATACTACAGGCAGGCAGTTGATTCTGCTAGCTGCAGTATCAGTATATATATACATCCCAGCTTTGTGCAGCTACATCTCACTGCAGGCCATTAGTATGTCTGGAAGGCCAACAAGGAGAGGCAGACAGTCACAAGCCAATAAAAGAGGACAAGCAAGCTCTGTGTCTAGAGGCAACAGTGCTGGTCATGGAGACGGTGCATCCTCATCAGCATCAGGCTGTGGGACACGTTTGTCGTTTTTTTCGGCAGCTGGCCGTGTTGAGCCGCAACATGCGGAAGACTTGGTAGAGTGGATGACCAAGCCATCCTCATCCTCCTCATCCTCTCTCACCCAGGCTCAGGGTACTTTGTCTGGCAAAGCAGCTGCCAACGCGGCCTCTTTCCTCGGCTCAATGGCATCAGTCACTCCTTCCCTAGCCCCACCATGTCCTCCTGAGGAGTCCCCCGAACTGTTTGACCTCAGTTTTGTGCACATGCTCCAGGAGGATGCCCAGTGTTTTGAAGGCTCCGACGATGGTACCCAGCTAGAGTAAGGCAGTAACGTGAGCCCAGAGAGAGGGGGTGCCCAAGAAGGACAGCAATCTGGCAGTCATGTTCCCCCAGCTGCAGCATACTGCCAGCTTTGCTCCAGTGATGAGGAGGGAAGGATGATGAGGTCACTAACTCTATGTGGGTGCCTTATAGGAGAGAGGAGGAGGAGGCACATTTCCAATGAGGCAGGATGCCTCCCAGGGGCCAGCTTAAGGGCAGCACACCAACTGCATCACAATGCAGAGCTCCGTATGTGCAGGGCGCTGCTGTCTCTGCGCGTTATTCCAAAAGTTCTTTGGTGTGGGCCTTTTTTGAGACGACTGCATCAGATCCCACTGCTGCTATTTGCAACATATGTCTCAAGTGTATCTCACGTGGCCAAAACATCACCCGCTTGGGCACCACATGCTTGACCAGACGTATGTCGACCTGCCATGCAGTTCGTTAGCAAGTGTACCTAAAGGACCCACACCTAAGAACAAAGCAGACCTCTCCTTGCTCCACATCAGCTGGGATCTCCAACCCCACTATACCTTCAGTCCTCTGAAACCTGCACTGAGAGGAATGAAGCTGTAGAATTAGGTGTGTCACAGCCAAGTACTTGTGGGCAATCTGCTATCGGTACACCGACGTCAGATTGTACCAGGCAAATTTCCCTGCCCCAGCTGCTGCACTACCGAAAGAATTTCACTCCCAGCCATCCACATGCCCAGCGGTTGAATGTTAGCTTGGCTAAATTGCTAGCACTTCAACTGCTGCCTTTTCAGTTGGTAGACTCTGCCCCCTTCCGTGAGTTTGTGGAATGTGCGGTTCCTCAGTGGCAGGCTTCCAAACAATACTTTTTCTCAGGGAAGGCGATTCCGGCTCTCTATCGGCATGTGGAAGGCAATGTCTTGGCCTCGCTGGACAGGGCAGTCAGCGGTAAGGTGCATATTACCGCTGACTCATGGTCCAGCAGGCATGGACAGGGACGTTACCTATCTTTCACCGCGCACTGGGTGACTCTTCTGGCAGCTGGGAAGGATGCAGGACAGGGTGCAGTAGTGTTGGAGGTTGTTCCACCACCACTCCAAAATACTACTAGTGGTGATTCTGCCACACCTCTCTCCTCCACCCCCTCCTCTTCTTCTTCCTCCATGGCCTCTTCCTGTGCTGATTTGTCCTCGGAACCAGCGGTGGTCCGTAGGCGTTCAAGGGGCTACGCAAGCACACAGGCAAAAAGATGCCATGCGGTGCTTGAGCTGGTATGCTTGGGTGGACAGGAGCCACACTGGGGCAGAGATTTTGTCAGCTCTGCAGGGGCAGGTTCAGAGGTGGTTGACTCCACGCCAGCTTAAGTCAGGTATGGTGGTTTGCGACAATGGCACCAACCTTCTCTCTGCCCTCCGACAGGGACAACTGACCCATGTGCTCTGTTTGGCTCACGTCTATAACTTGGTGGTGCAGCGGTTCTTGAGCAGGTACCCGGGCTTACAGGATGTCCTGAGGTAGGCCAGGAAAGTCTGTGTGCACTTCCGCAGGTCATATAATGCCAGTGCTCGGCTGGCTGACCTCCAAAAGGAATTTAACCTGCCCAAGAACCGCCTAATCTGTGACATGCCCACCAGGTGGAAGGCAACGTTGGCCATGCTGCAGCGGCTGCACACGCAGCAGAGGGCCATCAATGAGCACCTATGCGACTATGGCACCAGGACAGGGTCAGGGGACCTTGTTTTTTTTTCCCCACACCAGTGGGCTATGATCAGGGATGCATGCACTGTCCTGTCACCATTTGAGGAGGCCACGAGGATGGTGAGCAGTGACAGTGCATGTATCAGTGACACTGTCCCTCTTGTCCACCTGTTGGAGCACACACTGCGTGGAATAATGGACAGGGCACTTGAGGCAGAACAGAGGGAGGAAGAGGAGAACTTCCTTACCTCTCAAGGCCCCCTTTATCTAGACAGTGTTCCTGCGTGCCCGCCGATCACACCCTGATCCTGCAAAGCCTGCGGAAGGATCCTCGTATTCGTGGTATCAAGGGGAGGGATGATTACTGCCTGGCAACCCTCCTTGATCCACGTTACAAGGGTAAGGTTGTGGACCTTATCTTGCCATCACAGAGGGAGCAGAGGATGAAACATCTTTGGGAGGCCTTGCAGAAAGGTTTGTGCAACGTGTTTCCAGAGCCTGGGAGGTTACAATTTCCTGGTCCTCCTGGACAACGTGTTGCTGAGGCTTCGGTCAGTCACAGAAGGAGCGGTGGAGAAGCTGGCCATCTGACTGATGCGTTCAGACAATTTTTTAGTTCGCAGCCCCAAGATCTGATCGGTTCCAGCAACCATCGCCAGCGTCTGATTCACATGTTGCAGGATTACCTAGGGGCAAGATCAGATTTGGACACCTTTCCCACCTAAAATTCTCTAGGTTACTCGGTCTTGAGGATGGATCACTGGCCAGAGCTTGCACAAGATCAGATTTGGACACCTTTCCTACCTAAAATCCTCTAGGTTACTCAGTCTTGAGGATGGATCACTGGACAGTGCTTGCACAGTATGCAATTGAGCTACTGGCCTGTCCTGCATCCAGCGTTCTTTCGGAACACACATTCAGTGCTGCTGGAGGCTTTGTGCGCCTGTCCACCGAATCGGTCGATTGGCTGACCTTCATAAAAATGAATCAGTCTTGGATCACCAGCTACCAAGCACCTGATGCTGATGTAAAAGTTAGATTTTTTTTTTTTTTTTTTTTTTTTTTTTTTTTTTAATTCTTTATTTTCCATTTTATAAACTGACAATACATATTCCTTTACAGGGCCATAGCTTCAACTTAACCCTAAGGAAAAAAAAAAGACAAACATGATACAAAAAAAAACACTATGTCTCCCCCCCCCCCCCCCCCCATCCCACCCTCCCCATAAACCCCCCCCCCACCCCCCCCCTACAGGACCGTGCTAGTCAAAAAGGTACATGCGTCTGTGTGCTGTCAAATTATGGTAAGTCGACGATCTCCCTCAAGTAATCCCACGTCTCTTTAAACTTGGTCCAGGCAGCCCATTTCCCTGATTGCTCCTTTCCCTCTTCCTCCCTGTCTAATTTTTCAATGTTGTAAATTTCGTTGAGACTGATCAGCCAGTCACGAGTGCTAGGCCTCGCGACTTTCGTCCAGTTCAAGGATATCTGCCTTTTGGCTTCGTCCAGCATAATGGGGACTAGGGAGGACCTATAGTTTTTTACAGAGTCCGAGGTTTTGTGGAAAAGACAGACCCATGGGTCCGCGTCAATTGCTATTCCAGTAGTTAATTTTATTAAGTTTAGTACTTTCTCCCAGAAGGTTTTTATAACAGGGCACCCCCACCAGATATGGGCCATTGTTCCTGGAACTAGGCATCCTCTCCAACAAGTGTTTGGTTTAGTCCCATCCATTTTACTGATCCTGTCTGGGGTGGCGTACCATCTCGCAAGACATTTATAATGGCCTTCTATTCTTCTAGTGTCTTTAGCTACATAGTGGGCCATCTTCAAGATCTTTTCTATCTCATCTTCGCTACTGAGAGACCCCAATTCCTGTTCCCACTTTTTAATGTAGGGGGGTATCTCCAGTTCCTCCCCAGTGCCCAAGATCCTATAAATTTGCGTTATTTCCCTTCCTGTTTGTTCCTTTGTACAAAGCTGCTCGAATGGTCTAAGTTCTTCCATACTTCTAAGGGGTTTAGGAAGTCTCTCTATGAAATGGGAGAGCTGGAGGTACCTCCATTCGTTCATTGTCCAAAGGTTAGATTCTGTACTTAATTCTAAACATGTGCGGATTTTCCCCTTGTGTAAAAAGTGTTTCAATTGCACCAAGTCATTCTTCAACCAACTCCCTCCCACCTCCCTCCTCCCTGGCTCAAAAAAAATATTGTCCTTCATGTGAATCAAAGGTGAGTTATATGACCATTTGTTCATACAGTGTATCCTATCCCAGTGTTTAAATGTGTTTTGCGTTAAATGTGATGTGTGAGTGCTCAGTGATCTAAATTTTGGGGGGTTCCAAAGTGCCTGTCCTAAATTTGTGTCGCTCAAAAAGTGTTCTATGTGCACCCAACGTCTATCTGTGTCTTTTTTGTTCCATTCTGTGATCCTGGATAGCACTACAGCGCTATAGTATCTACTAAAATCCGGCAGGGCGATACCCCCTTTTTTCTTCCCCCTACTGAGTACTGTATAGGCAATGCGTGGTTTTTTACCCCTCCATACTACCCCGCTTATTAACCTCCTAAGAGCCTTCAAAAAGTACCCCGGTAGGGGAATAGGCAACATTTGAAATTTGAACAGGATCTTGGGTGTTAAACTCATTTTTATCGCATTGACTCGCCCGAACCACGAAAGAGGTCTGGTCTGGAGTCTTCTCGCTTCTCGTCTGATAGCATCTAACATAGGTAAAAAGTTTTTTACAAATAATCTGTTAAGGGAGTTGGCTAGTTTAATCCCTAGATAGTCCATCTCCTCTTTCCAAGGAAAGGGGAAAACTGCGGCTAAATGACGTTCTTCTTGCTTATTTATATTTATATTTAAACATTCGGACTTACTAGAATTAACTTTGAAATTCGAAACTTCTCCATATTTACCGATAATGTGGAGTAGGTTGGGGAGAGTTATTCTAGGGTTGGTAACAAAGAACACAATGTCGTCGGCGAAAGCCGCTAGTTTATGCTCCTCCGTTCCGACCCTTATTCCTCCACAGTCCACACTTTTGCGGACGGTGGCTAGCAGTGGTTCGAGGGTCAGGACGAACAAGAGAGGGGACAGGGGACAACCCTGTCTCGTTCCATTGAGCATCTTAAAGGGCCTAGAAATAGTCCCGTTTACTCTCACCATCCCTGTCGGGCCACTATATAGAGCCCTGACCCAAGAGACAAACCTCTGGCCAAACCCTAGGGCCTCTAAGGTGTTCATCATGAACCCCCAGTCTACCCTGTCAAAAGCTTTTTCAGCATCAATTGACAGGAATAGAGCTGGGGGTCCACCTTGCTTACATACCTCTGATAGAAGCACCGCCCTAATACCATTGTCCCTACACTGTCTCCCTTTAACAAAACCTGTCTGGTCCGGGTGCACAAGATTTGTCATCTTCTCTTTAAGCCTATTTGCTAGGACTTTTGCGTATAGTTTGACGTCTGCATTCAGAAGGGAAATTGGTCTATAACTGGAGCACATCCTGACGTCTTTCCCTTCCTTCTGAATGAGTGTAATTGTAGCAGTCAGGGCCTCTGCTGTCAATTTACCTCCTGCTCCAAGCCCATTCCAAAAATGACAAAGCCTCGGGACCAAGATATGTTTCATTTTTTTTAAATAGAGAGTGGTGAAACCGTCCGGTCCTGGACTTTTCCCCTTCGGGGACTCCCTTAGTGCTGCCAAGATTTCCTCTTCTACCAGAGGTTTGTCCAGTAGTAAACTATCCTCTGCTGACAGACCCCTTAATCCCGCCTCTTTCAGGAAATCCTTACCCCTGTCTGAGTGGGATGGGTCTTCTGCTCCCCGATGCCCTATCGAATATAAATCCCTGTAGTACTTCTGGAATTCCTCTGCTATATCTCTGTTCGAAACTTTCACTACCCCATCTTTGCTAAGTATTTTCTCCACGTAGTTCCTGCTTTTTTTTTTCCTAATTATCCTGGCCAAATGTTTACTGGGCTTATTAGCCCAGAAGTAGTTGTTCCTAGTTATAGCATTTATGGCTCTCTTGGCCTCTAGATCCATCATGTCTCTTAACTCCTCCCTCTTGGCGACCAGTATAAGGTAACTATCTAAATCCCGTCCCTTAGTATTTTTATGTGTTTGTTCCAAGGAATGAATTTCCTCTATCAGTCTTCGCTTAGCTTCTCTTTTCCTTTTTTTCAGACCTGCCCCTATTGAGATTAGGATTCCCCTCATATAGGCTTTATGTGTGTCCCATAATAAAGCTGGTGGTACGTCCCCCGTGTCGTTTGCTTTAAAGAAAAAATCTGCTTCTTCTTGAAGTCTTTCCACTATCTCGGGATCTCTAAGGAGTTCCTCGTTCAATTTCCATGAGTAAGAGCGCCCTTGCCCGTCTGGTATTTTAATCTGCAACACAATCGGGGCATGATCTGATAGGGTCGAAACCTCTATTTTTGTTTCTTTTATCCAATCTAGTAGGTTATGATCTATAAAAAAATAGTCTAGTCTAGAGTAGGTCCCATGCACAGGGGAGAAGAACGTATAGTCCCTCTCGTTGGGATGTTGGATTCTCCAAACATCCAATAACTGACTTTGGTGTAGCTTGCGCTTAATAACCCTGAGTGACGCCTTCCCTATCCCCTGTGCACGGGACGTACCATCCAGTTCTGGGTCCAGACAGAAATTTAAATCCCCTCCCAAGATCACCTCACCTTCTCCGAACTCAGACAGTTTTTTCAAGGTCTGCCCCAAAAAGACCGTAGGTTTCCTGTTGGGGCAATAGACATTTGCTAGGGTGATCATTTTAGGGCCAAGATTGCCTTTTAATAGAATAAAGCGGCCGTCAGGGTCTACCAGCCTGTCTTTTAGGGAGAAATTTATGTCCTTTGAAAACCCGATGGCGACTCCCCTCGACCCCTTATCGGGGGAGTCCCCATAGAACCACTGCGGGAACCTGGTTGAGAAAAGCCTAACTCTAGTATCTAGGGTCAGGTGAGTCTCTTGCAGGAAGATTATATCCCCCCTCAGTCGTTCCAGCTCTTTTAAAATTTTATGTCTTTTGCAGGGAGAGTTTAAGCCATTTACGTTGTATGAAACAATTTTAATTTCTAGCATAGGTGGGTGTTGGCTCGTCTAAGAAGTCCTCCCTCTATCCCAACACGACCTGCAGTACCCTCCCCCGTACCCCCCCCCCCCCCCCACCGCCCCCCGAAGCCCCCCCCTCCCCTACCACCCCCCCCCCCCCACCCGAGGTGAAAATATCACCCAGAGTCCACCAGATCGGAACTTTACGTGTTCCCATCTTCAGATACTCCCTCCTCAGGGTAGAGCTCCAGCGAGAGCTCCGGCTTCTATGCTCCCTCCCTATGGAAGGGAGCATATAAGAGGTGACTTGTCTCCATAATGCGATGGGTCCACCCCCCAACCCCCTCCACCCCCCCGTGCCCCCCCCCCAGTCAGCAGGTCACCACCTTCCTCGGCGCCCCACATTTCAACAATTTAATTTAGGGCCTGCGACCCCCCCCCTCCACCCCCGCACCAGTGCCCCACAGGAAAAACGGCTCGGCCCAGGGCTAGGGCCAGGGGGGGGGGGGGGACACGGAGAGAAGCGAAAAGAAGGAAAGAAAAAAAAAAAAAAAAAACTAAAAAAACTCTCCACTGTCTCACCGATCCCCCCCCCCCCCCTCCCCCCGGACCAACCACAGTCAAGACACCTCAATGTTTTTTGTCCTCTGAGTCTCTCAATCTGTCCTGACCTGAGACAAATCTGGGATGGGGATGCCCAGGTTGTCACAAAAGTCCCGGGCCTCTTCCAGATATCTCATCCTGTTTGATCTACCATTTTTTAGCACTATGAGGGATGTTGGGAACCCCCAACTGTATTTAAGGTTTGCTTTCTTTAACTGCTCCAAGATTGGTCTCATCTGTCTCCTTCGGGCGAGAGTTCCTGCTGAAAGATCAGAAAATATCTGTAGCTCTTTGTCTTCAAAGGTTAAGGGAGGGGCTCCCTTCAGATTCTTCCATATTTTCTCCTTGTCCTCATATTGGTGAAATTTAATGATCACATCTCTAGGAGAGTCCTGTTTTGTATGAGGAGGTCTTCTTACTCTGTGTACCCGGTCTATCAAAATAGGCTCGTCTTCTCGCTTTCCCAATATAGGGTTGAAGATTTTCTTCAACTTTTCCCTCAGGTCCTCGCCTTGTTGCTCTGGGATTGACCTAATGCGTAGGTTTTGTCGCCGACTTTGATTCTCCTGTTCTTCCATTTGAAATGCCATGTTGCGGTTTTCTATCCGCAGTTTGTTAAGTTGATCTTTTAATTCGGAGATTTCCCTAGTGTGGCGCCCTGAGTCCTCTTCCATCTCCTCCACTCGGCGCAGGAGGTGGCCCATATCCGCCCGGACATTGGATATTTCAGTTTTTATCACATTTTCTAACTTAGTGAACATTTCTATAAGGTCTGTTTTACTTGGCACAAGTGTCATTATCCTTTGTTCTTCCGCCAAACTCCAGACAGGTGCCCCCTCCAGGTCCAAATCATCACGGACTTTTTCTCCCTGAGCCCCTTTTTGCTTCTGTTGCTCTTTCTTTTTTTCCTTTGACCCTGGTTGTTTAGTCTCCATACCTGGGCTTTTGGTGCTTGCTTCTTTCAGGTATCTTTGGATGGAACTAGTATTGAGACTATCTCTAGTGCTCTGAGGATCAGTTGTACGCGTTGAGCGACCTTTCATACTTTCACCTCTTATTACTGTTTGCTGCTACCTCTCCCACAGGCCTATGTCCCCAGGGCCTTTTTATCCCCACCAGGGGCTAGGGGTGTCCTGTAGTATACCCTCACTTTATAGGTGATTGATGTAGCCGTCCAGGCGTGGTGGTCAGGTAGAGTGGAAGGAGAGGGAGAGAAGGGAGTAGGGGTGGGGGAGGGGGGAAACACACCTCGCCCCTCAATCTGCTACAGCCAGGGCCCAAAGCATATAATTAGTGAAAAGTCCACACAAAAAAAAAAAAAAAAAAAAAAAATCTGTAGAGTTTTGATTAACAAGACAGAATCAATGAAGAAGAGCAGCGGCAGCGGCTAAAGGACAAGCTTTGGGCATAATTTTTACCGGACATAGGGGGGGGGTAATCAGTGCACAGTCCTGTTGAGCGTATCCAATGTCCTCTATTTTCTCTCTAGTGCTAGTTAACACTTATGACACTTGTGACCATATGGAAAAACGCCGTACATAGATCAGAGGGTTATCGGTAGGCAAACTGCATTGCTGGCTCCTAATAAGCAGGGTTATTTTTCTCTTTTTCTCTTCTTTTTTCCTTCCTCTCCCTCTTCTTTCCTCCCCTTCCTCTTCCCTCTCTCTCCTCTTCCCTTCCTCCCTCCTTTATGTTGATTGTACCTCCTTTCAATAACTCTGTTTCATTAAGCCACGGTTTTCCAATTGTGAGGCATACGACTCAGGGTTCAGGGTATAAGTAAATATGTTATTTCCTACCGTTACCGGTGGAGGGTCACAGGACTTCAGCCCAGTTTGGGAGCCGCAGCAGCTGAATCAGTCATGGTGTCAGTCATTTGAAGAAGCCGTCCGTCTTACCCTGCTACTTTGGTGTGTGGAGCCCGGATTGCGCTCCTACACACTTAGCAGGGGGAAGTCCGCGACTGCCGTTCTCTCGGTCTCCTCAGCGATGGGGGGGGCAGGGGGGGGGGGGGGAGGGCGGTAGGAGGCCAAGCAGACCAACTCGGAAGGCGGCCACCGCACCTATCCCGTTCCGTGCCTCAGCGGTCTCTCACACGGCGAGACATCCGGACACTCTGTCTCTGCACCTCCGCCGGAGCTGACGCTGGGCTCCTCCCACGTGCGGACGTCACGCACCCATCCCCCTTTTGTAGATTTTTTTTTTTTTTTTTTTTTTTTTTTAATGTTAGATCCCTTCAAGACTACCTATGCTGATGCTGAGTGACTATCCTGTTATGCTGAGTCACAATCCTCTTCCTCCTCAATTTTCATGCTGATAGCTTGTAAGAACATTTTTGGTTCTGGGCACCACCACCAGTGCCCAAGGCCCAAATTTTCAGCCCCCGTTTAACAGGGGCGTATAATTACAATTTTTGATGCAGTACTTTGCAGCAGGGCTCATTCCTGCGCTCCAACTATAGCATCTGTGAGGGGTTGCAGTGTTGTGGCACCAGTGCCTAAGGCCCAATTTTTCTGCACTTGTTCAACAGGGACATGTAATTACAATTCTTGATATAATATTTCACAGCAGGGCCCGTTCCAGCGCCCACCAAGAGTAACTGTGAGGACAGTATTGTGGCACCAGCACCACCACCACCAAAGGCCCAATTTTTCTACTACTGTTCAACAATGGCATGTAATTACATCCTGCAGGAGCTATGAGTTGTCTATGAGCACAGATCACGGCTAGAAAATCTTTACAAAATGAAAGACTTGAACTGAAAAAAGCAAGAGAAGGAACCTCCCTTGGGACTACATCTTCCGAAATGGCGTCCTGCTGTTGCTGAGTAGTCGCCCAGGAAGCAAGTTGGCAAGATTCCCTACAAAGCCCCTTAAAGGGACATCCTTCAAGGTCCATCTCACATCTTCCTCTACTAAGCCTGTTTTGACCCCCCTGAGTAAGGGTGGTCGCTGGCTCTCTGGTAAGCCTTCACTACTCTATTACCAGGTGGTGGGAAGCACGGGCGATGGATTATTGATCCAGAACTCCGCATGGAACAGTTGTTTGGATTTTGTTTACACTATATTTCAGAACTTTGCTGCACTCATTGCACATGTTTTCTCACCATTCATGGACTTCTTGTTTTAAAGGTTTTCTCACTAGTCATTATTATTAGAGGTTTATTTTACTGTTGCTTTATTATTAGGTGTTATATATAACTGTTTCATAGAAATTTGCAGTTCTTTATTATCTTCACATTTTTATTTATGATACATGTCCAGCGCTGCACTTTTCTCTTTACACTTTTTAGGACAATAACTTGCATATTAGTCTTTAAAATTAGCACTTTTGATTTAGAACGTTCGAGTCCCATAGACTTTAATGGGGTTCTAAAGTTTGCGCAAACTTTCGGTCCATTCGCAGGTTCTGGTGCAAACTGAACCAGGGGGGTGTTCAGCTCATTCCTACTCAGGAGAAGCAGCAGAATGTATTTTGGGGTATAATTCCACATATGCCAATGGCATGTTTGAGCAATATATCATTTAGTGACAACTTTGTGCAAAAAAAAAAAAGTTTGTCATTTCCCCGCAACTTGTGGCAAAATTTAAAATATTCCATGGACTCAACATGCCTCTCAGCAAATAGCTTGGGGTGTCTACTTTCCAAAATGGGATCATTTGAGGGGGTTTTGTGCCATCTTGGCATTCTATGGCCTTCAAAACCGTGATAGGTAGTGAGGAGTGAAATCAAAAATTTACGCCCTTAGAAATCCTGAAGACGGTGATTGGTATTTCAGGGCCCCGTACGCAGCTAGGCTCCCAAAAAGTCCCACACATGTGGTATCGCCGTACTCAGGAGAAGCAGCAAAATGTATTTTGGGGTGCAATTCCACATACAGTGGAATAGACCCCCTTACATTTTTCACTGTTTGTTATATTGCAGCCATTTGCTAAAATCAAAAGTTCATTTTTTTCCTCATTAATGTACATACAGCACCCCATATTGACAGAAAAACACAGAATTGTTGACATTTTTGCAGATTTATTAAAAAAGAAAACCTGAAATATCACATGGTTCTAAGTATTCAGAGCCTTTGCTCAGTATTTAGTAGAAGCACCCTTTTGATCTAATACAGCCATGAGTCTTTTTGGGAAAGATGCAACAAGTTTTTCACACCTGGATTTGGGGATCCTCTGCCATTCCTCCTTGCAGATCCTCTCCAGTTCTGTCAGGTTGAATGGTAAACGTTGATGGACAGCCATTTTTAGGTCTCTCCAGAGATGCTCAATTGGGTTTAAGTCAGGGCTCTGGCTGGGCCATTCAAGAACAGTCACGGAGTTGTTGTGAAGCCACTCCTCTGTTATTTTAGCTGTGTGCTTAGGGTCATTGTCTTGTTGGAAGTTTAACCTTCGGCCCAGTCTGAGGCCCTGAGCACTCTGGAGAAGGTTTTCGTTCAGGATATCCCTGTACTTGGCCGCATTTATCTTTCCCTCAATTGCAACTAGTCGTCCTGTCCTTGCAGCTGAAAAACACCCCCACAGCATGATGCTGCCACCACCATGCTTCACTGTTGGGACTGTATTGGACAGGTGATGAGCAGTGCCTGGTTTTCTCCACACATACCGCTTAGATTTAAGGCCAAAAATTCTATCTTGGTCTCATCAGACCAGAGAATCTTATTTCTCACCATCTTGGAGTCCTTAAGGTGTTTTTTAGCAAACTCCATGCGGGCTTTCATGTGTCTTGCACTGAGGAGAGGCTTCCGTTGGGCCACTCTGCCATAAAGCCCTGACTGTTGGAAGGCTGCAGTGATGGTTGACTTTCTACAACTTTCTCCCATCTCCCGACTGCATCTCTGGAGCTCAGCCACAGTGATCTTTGGGTTCTTCTTTACCTCTCTCACCAAGGCTCTTCTCCCCCGATAGCTCAGTTTGGCCTGACGGCCAGCTCTAGGAAGGGTTCTGGTCGTCCCAAACGTCTTCCATTTAAGGATTATGGAGGCCACTGTGCTCTTAGGAACCTTAAAGCAGAGTTCCACACAAAAATGGAACTTCCGCTTTTCGGAACCCTCCCCCCCTCCGGTGTCACATTTGGCACCTTTCAGGGGGGAGGGGGGTGCAGATACCTGTCTAAGACAGGTATTTGCACCCACTTCCGGCATAGACTCCCATGGGAGTCTACGCCTCTTCCCGTCCCCACCGCGCTGTCTCCTGGGAAACACACAGTTCCCAGGAGAGAGCGGGGACCACTTGGGACGCGCAGTGCGACTCGCGCATGCGCAGTAGGGAACCGGGAAGTGAAGCCGCAACGCTTCACTTCCTGATTCCCTCACCTGGGATGACGGCGGCAGCTGCCGAGAACCGAGCGGGTTCTCTGCGTCGCCTGCCGACATCGCTGGACCCTGGGACAGGTAAGTGGCCATGTATTAAAAGTCAGCAGCTGCAGTATTTGTAGCTGCTGGCTTTTAATATTTTTTTTTTTGGCAGTGTGGGTGGACCCCCGCTTTAAGTGCTGGAGATTTTTTTTGTAACCTTGGCCAGATCTGTGCCTTGCCACAATTCTGTCTCTGAGCTCTTTAGGCAGTTCCTTTGACCTCATGATTCGCATTTGCTCTGACATGCACTGTGAGCTGTAAGGTCTTATATAGACAGGTGTGGTATTTCCTAATCAAGTCCAATCAGTATAATCAAACACAGCTGGACTCAGATGAAGGTGTAGAACCATCTCAAGGATGATCAGAAGAAATTGACAGCACCTGATTTAAATATATGAGTGTCACAGAAAAGGGTCTGAATACTTAGGACCATGTGATATTTCAGTTTTTCTTTTTTAATAAATCTGCAAAAATGTCAACAATTCTGTGTTTTTCTGTCAATATGGGGTGCTGTGTGTACATTAATGAGGAAAAAAAAATGAACTTAAATGATTTTAGCAAATGACTGCAATATAACAAAGAGTGAAAAATTTAAGGGGGTCTGAATACTTTTAGTACCCACTGTATAACCATGGCATGTGTGAGCAATGTATCATTTAGTGACAACTTTTTTAAAAAATGTTTTTTTTTTTCATCATTTTTAAATCACTTGGGACAAAAAAAATTAAATATTCAATTGGCTCAACATGCCTCTCATCAATATTCTTGGGGTGTCTACTTTCCAAAATGGGGTCATTTGTGGGGGTTTGTACTGCCCTGCCATTTTAGCATCTCAAGAAATTAGATAGGCAGTCATAAACTAAAAGCTGTGTAAATTCCAGAAAATGTACCCTAGTTTGTAGACACTATAACTTTTGCACAAACAAATATATGCTTATTGACATTTTTCTTACCAAAGACATGTAGCTGAATACATTTTGGCCTAAATGTATGACTAAAATTGAGTTTTATTGGAGTTTTCTTTTAACAAAAAGTAGAAAACATCATTATTTTCTAAATTTTCGTTCTTTTTCCATTTAAATCGCCAAAAATAAAAATCGCAGAGGCAATCAAATAATCAAAAGAAAGCTCTATTTGTGTGAAAAAATGGACGCAAATTTCGTTTGGGTACAACATTGCATGACCGCGCAATTACCAGTTAAAGCAGCGCAGTACCAAATTGTAAAAAGTCCTCTGGTCTTTAGGCAGCCAAATGCTCCGGGGCTTAAGTGGTTAAGATACCAGAGCCAAACAGATGGTGTTTAAACAATAAAGTGATTGTACAGTCTCGTTTAAAAAAAAAAAAAAAACATGTTATACTTACCTGCTCTGTGCAGTGGATTTGCACAGGGCAGCCTGGATCTTTCTCTTCTCTGGTCAGTCTTCCCTCCTCCTGTCCCCTCCCTCCTGTCGAGTGCCCCCACAGCATGCAATAGCGCCGCTAATGTGTCTCAGTCAATCAGGAGGGAGCATTCCGGATGGCTGAGGTGACTTGTGGACATCACTGGACAGAGATGGGGCTCAAGTAAGGGGGCGCTTGGGAGGCTGTTAAACACAGAAGGCTTTTATCTTAATGCATAAAATGCATTAAGATAAAAAAACCTTCTGCCTTTACAACTCCTTTAAGGGACAATGTCAGACCTACCAGGGCATGATCAGTCAAAAGAATGTTACCAATATTGGAATCCCTGGTTAGTTGGAGGTGACACTGTTTGATCAGAAAAAGTTGATAAAAGGTATAGGAGGGTTTTAAGTTGTACATCTTCACAATTTTTCATTTATATTTTTACCTTTATGTTTAAATGTGTTATACTAGTCTGCTTAACCAAGGACACATACCACAAAAACTGCTTTATGTATCTGGACAAATATACAAAGGTTAAGTACAGCGCTGCGCTAGAAGTAAACAAAAACAGCAGCCAACACACCCGTAGACTCGGGATCAAACTAACAATGGAAAATTCAAAAGTGTGGCGCTATAAGCTCCGTAAGCAAGTGATGAATGAATGAATCTAAATGGTAAAAAACTCTTAAATATTAAGTGATTTCAAAGCAAACATTTCAGTGTGAACCAAAAAGTGCTACGTGAATGAATGTGACTAGTGAACAAAATAATAACACTTAAATACATTCACTAAATCAAATGGTAGGTGAAAAAAACATCACAAAATGGTATTAAATATAAAGTCCATATCATAATAAGTGAAAAAAACAAAAGCAAAAAGTCTGTGGTAGCAGTGCATAGGCGATGATGAACAGAAAATATGACACAAATATGAAAAGTACATATTGATAAGTGTTGTTATTTGAATGAGTGCGATATACTGTATAGACGACCTCCGGATAACGCCTTCCAGTGAAATGCATTGAGTTCTGTACATTGGCAGAAGTTCCGAGTCTCCACTGACATCACGCCCTGCCCAGGTGGAACGCACACCGGCCCAGAGACACAAGCAGCAGCGATAACTGTATTACTCAAGGCTTTTCAATATGGGTGCCACTCCAGGGCACAAGCAAATGTGAGTGCACCGCTATTTTTATTATAATGGTTTATTCTCATTAAACATATTGCACGATTATTGGGTAACGGTCTTTTTATTCTGAGATCTCCCTGGTGGAAATACTGAAGAATACAGATCAGTGAGTGGATGTCCAGGATATACCTATTACTTTAGGTGGAGGTGCACATTACTTAAGAGAAGCAGAGAGAAAAAATAGCATTCATCACTATTTTGCACATGGTGAATATTAAAAGAAGTGGATGTGAAGAGATATAAATATAGTCAGAAGGACTAATTACAGTTGTTCATTCATATTGAGTCTATCACAAGAGCCCATATATATATACACATGGTATTTTAGAATTCGGTAACACTAAGGTTGTTATTTCACTAGAGTGTTTTTTTGCAAATGGTATTTTGGTATTGTTTTGTTGATAGCCAATAATTGGGATGTGATTCACTTACAGTGGGGACAGAAAGTATTCAGACCCCCTTAAATTTTTCACTCTTTGTTATATTGCAGCCATTTGCTAAAATCATTTAAGTTCATTTTTTTCCCTCGTTAATGTACACACAGCACCCCATATTGACAGAAAAACACAGAATTGTTGACATTTTTGCAGATTTATTAAAAAAGAAAAACTGAAATATCACATGGTCCTAAGTATTCAGACCCTTTGCTCAGTATTTAGTAGAAGCACCTGTGACGGGAGGGCCCGTGGAACTCAGAATACATCTTATGTCTAAGTCACCCTGTGCCATCCTGGCACAGGGTGAGTGAGAAAATATATCTTGGACTACTTAAAATGGGACAGTAATATTTGTCCACAATATCTCCCAGGATGTATGTAGAGACTATTATTGGTTTGGTTGATTCTGAACTCAACCTGTTAATTGAGTGAGCTGATCACATTAGCCTCCAGGACTGGCTAGGAGCCGAACTGTTGATGAATAGGCTGAGGAGGGGGGAGATTGTTGTTTGTATTGTTAATTGTAATTAGCTCCAGCTATTGTGTTTATACTACTGTGTGAAGCTCGGTGCCCACAAGTCTGTCATCTGGTCTGGGTAAATTTTTTTAGTTAATTAGCTCATGTTAATTATGTTAATTAGGTTACAGTTGTATTGTTAGAGGAGGTTCCAACGGCATATAAAGTCTTGTAATTTTGATTCTAAATAAAACAGTTCATGGTAGCAACAAGCAAGTGTCGCCTTGTTTTGTGCTCAGAGAGGTTGGAATATCTGATATCTGTATACAGACTGGGAGGAAGTGGTATATGACGGAAGCACTCAAGCGGAGTGTGGGACGTTCCGTGACAGCACCCTTTTGATCTTATACAGCCATGAGTCTTTTTGGGAAAGATGCAACAAGTTTTTCACACTTGGATTTGGGAATCCTCTGCCATTCCTCCTTGCAGATCCTCTCCAGTTCTGTCAGGTTGGATGGTAAACATTGGTGGATTTTTAGGTCCCTCCAGAGATGCTCAATTGGGTTTAAGTCAGGGCTCTGGCTGGGCCATTCAAGAACAGTCACGGAGTTGTTGTGAAGCCACTCCTTCGTTATTTTAGCTCTGTGCTTAGGGTCATTGTCTTGTTGGAAGGTAAACCTTTGGCCCAGTCTGAGGTCCTGAGCGCTCTGTAGAAGGTTTTCGTCCAGGATATCCCAAGTCGTCCTGTCCCTGCAGCTGAAAAACACCCCCACAGCATGATGCTGCCACCACCATGCTTCACTGTTGGGACTGTATCGGACAGGTGATGAGCAGTGCCTGGTTTTCTCCACACATACCACTTAGAATTAAGGCCAAAAAGTTCTATCTTGGTCTCATCGGACCAGAGAATCGTATTTCTCACCATCCTGAGGTCCTTCAGGTGGTTTTTTAGCAAACTCCATGCGGGCTTTCATGTGTCTTGCACTGAGGAGAGGCTTCCGTCTGACCACTCTGCCATAAAGGGCTGTAGTGATGGTTGACTTTCTCCAACTTTCTCCCATCTCCCGACTGCATCTCTGGGGCTCAGGCATAGTGATCTTTGGGTTTTTATTTACCTCTCTCACCAAGGCTCTTCTCCCCCCGATAGCTCAGTTTGGCCGGACGGCCAGCTCTTGGAAGAGTTCTGGTCGTCCCAAATGTCATTTAAGGACTATGGAGGCCACTGTGCGCTTAGTAACCTTAAGTGCAGCAGAATTTTTTTTGTAACCTTGGCAAGATCTGTGCCTTGCCACAATTCTGTCTCTGAGCTCTTCAGGCAGCTCCTTTGACCTCATGATTCTCATTTGCTCTGACATGCACTTTGAGCTGTAAGGTCTTATATAGACAGGTGTGTGGCTTTCCCAATCAAGTCCAATCAGTATAATCAAACACAGCTGGACTCAAATGAAGGCGTAGAACCATCTCAATGATGATCAGAAGAAATGGACAGCACCTGAGTTAAATATATGAGTGTCACAGCAAAGGGTATGAATACTTAAGACCATGTGATATTTCAGTTTTTCTTTTTTAATAAATCTGAAAAAATGTCAACAATTCTGTGTTTTTCTGTCAATATGGGGGGCTGTGTGTACATTAATGAGGAAAAAAATGAACTTAAATGATTTTAGCAAATGGCTGCAATATAACAAAGAGTGAAAAATTTAAGGGGGCCTGAATACTTTCCGTCCTCACTGTATATAGTATGAACTTGTATTTACACTTCAGATGATTTAATATGTAGCCAGCGCCTCAACACATGGTGTATATGATTTGTTTTTGGCCAACAGCCTAAAATTAAAGGCAGCGTTTAATTATTTTGTTAATTTGCACATAGGAGGCATTTTTATTTTAATGTTTTTAGTGATATATTATCACATAATGACAATAGTAACATAAAAAGTCACTTGACCACTGACCAGCAACTTAAAGTGATACTTCACCTCTGATCACCAGGACCTGGATACTTTCCAGGTCCAATGTGGAAGGCTGATGCGTTTCACCTAATGGCTTCCTCAGGGTCTTATCTTAGTTGCAAAAGTAGCAGAGTGGCCTAGCCAAAAGAAAATGCACAATAAACAACATAAATTATATATAGTATCATATAACATGTAAAGCACTCTGTGTGATGACACGGATCGCTTGGACACTCCCTAGGGAGGATTCAGACATATAATGCAACATAGGATATTAGAGGGGGCGGCAGAAGTAAATCAGTGGTATAGGATGCTGTCAGACAAATGTGTGATGGAGTTGTGGCAAAGGTATAAAGATAATGATTGCATACTGGAACCTGAACATAAAAAAATATATGGTTTACTAATGATATAAGGACAGTGCAATCATTCTATAGCCATAGCCAACAATGATTAACTTACTAGAGTGAACAACAGGTAGAGACAGCCTACATTCCTCTCAAAAGATGGCCTAGAAGTATCCTATCACAAGATCCAAACATCAAAGGAAAACATATTGGCTAAAACCTGTTAGTAATAAAGATAGCCTAGTTAGTCGTTGCTGAATATCCTCAAAATAGCTTTGTGAGCAATTCAGGGGTCCTTAGATATATGTAATCCCAAAATGTTAACAAGTCAAACAATAAACAAAGGAGTGAAGAGGTTACCTGCCATTTCAATAGCGTAGAGACTGCTCAAAGACAGATATCTTTAAGCAGGAATGCAGTATATCCAATGGCATCCCCCATCCAGCTAACGCACCTAAGAATGTATGTGTCTGTCAGGTCCAGTAACGTTCACAACCTAACCATACACCCACTATTAGTACACCACCAAGTATCATACCTTGTCAGGATCCATCATCTGAGTCGCATCCTTCATAGATAACAACCAAACATGCTTCACATTATATACCCTATCTGGTGCCAAATTAGGCAAGATAATTGCATAATTGGGAGGGAGGAGGGATATGACATCACCTACATCACATCCATCCATTGGTACGGCCAGCAAAACGCCACCCTGTCATCTTTCCATCAATGCACGGTTTCCCCGTGCAGATGTGGGCGGCAGACTGCCTTGCTGCTGCGCAGGCACCATGGTATGACTTTGATTGGCCTCCAGGGCATGGCTGCTGGTTAGTAGCTGGAGCAAGGCATCAGTACATAGTCTGGCTCCTGGAGGCGTTGCCCAACACCCGTGATTGATGGAGTGGCAACAGGGTGGAGCATCTTAGCTATCTCAGCCCCCCTTTAATGATTGGAATGTGACGTGGTTTATTGTCGCATGTGCGTTGTTTTGCTCACTGCACCAATGGATGGATGTGATGTGGGTGATGTCATATCCCCCCTTCCTTTCCAATGATGCAATTATCTCCCTTAATTCGGCGCCAGATAGGGTATATAATGTGAAGCATGTCTGGTTGTTATCTATGAAGGATGCGTCTCAGATGATGGATGCTGACAAGGTATGATATTTTGTGGTGTACTAATAGTAGGTGTATGGTTAGGTTGTGAGCATTACTGGACCTGATAAACACATACATTCTTAGATGCGTTAGCTGGATAGGGGATGCCGTTGGATATATTGGATTCCTGGCTAGATATATCTGTCTCCTTCTTGAGCTGTCTCCATGCTATTGAAATGGCAGGTAACCTCTTCAATCCTTTGTTTATTGTTTGACTTGTTAACATTTTGGGGTTACATATTTCTGGGAGCCGAGGGGCGGAGCCAACTGGAGCAGACATGCCTGCCTGAAGCTCTGCTCTCTGAGAGAACAATAAAGCTGAATAACGGCGGGTGTTCGCCAAACACCCGCACATAAAATATATCAATTTGTGCCCACAGCACTCCTGAATTCAGGGGTCTCAGTCCCGGTATCGCTGGACAGAATATGGGACCCAAAATCAACAAAATAGCGCTGCCTCACAGCACAGCCAAAATGGCGCTGCAGCAGTCTGCCTCAGGTACCTCCAGCGGTGATGATATCAACTTAAAGGCATATACTGTCACACAGACTGCACCATATGATTCTGAAGTACACTGAGTATTTGGAAGATTCACCTCAGAATTAAATTACCTCACCAGTTACACTGAAACAAATAGAAAAAATGCTTCAAAATGCATTGAAAAGCACCTCTGACCATATTACTACTAGCCTTACTAAGGAAATAAGAGAGCTGGGTCAGTGCTTAGCCACACTTAAAACCAGAGTAGATGACTTAGAAATTAACAATGTAGAATGCTATCATGAAATTGACAACCTTAAAGAAGAAAATGCAACATTACAGACAAGATTGGAAGACTACGAAAATCGTGCTAGATGCTCTAATTTGCGTATTAGAGGTATTCCTGAAACTGTAATTGAGTTACAAGCTACAATGACAGCACTTTTTCAGGAACTACAACCAGCCATCCCGATAGATTGTCTGGAAATGGACAGGGTTCATAGAGCCCTAACACCTAAAAAATCTGATGGTCCACCCCACGATATTGCAAAGTACTATCTGCAGCAAGGAATAAAGAAACTCTTAACTTCCAAGGACATAATTACCAGCTTTTTGCAAACTTGTCTCAACTTACAATAAATAAAAGAAGGGCCTTAAAACCCTTACTACAAGTATTACAACACAATCAAATTACATATCAATGGGCATTCCCCTTTTCAGTGCATTTCGCATTTAAAGACTCTAAATTTACATGTCGTTCTGCAAATAAACTCCAAACTACCCTTCAAGACATGCATCTGCTGAACTCGACACAGAATCAAGAAACCACTCGAGAAAGATCAACATCATCTTCTCCAAATAAATTTTCTGCGTTTCCAAGGAGCAATGAACACCAGAGCTCACATAAAAGGGGGCGATATCGATCGCTTGATGAAGCCCTGATGACTCTATGGACTGAAGATTTCTATAGACTCATATTTATCTCTCTACTTGATGGATAAGTTCACCAACCCTTACTGTCTATTTCACATTTTGCATTTAATTTATATTATATTTAGACACGCTTGGTTATGATAATGTGAAAATGAGCTATCTTTTCCATTTTCATAACTTTATACTTCTAGGATCCATGCTTCATCTATCTCTTGATCATTAAGACAGCTAAACAGTCTTATTATCTTTATCTTTTTTTTTTTTTGTCATTTATCGCCTCAAGGAGATACTTTAATTCGTCTTAACAAGTTCTTAATATATTATATTGTAACAACTGCTTTACTCCAGATCCAAGATAAATGGCTTAATGGTCAAAATGGTTAAATTTTCAATATCCATGTTTCTTTTCCATTATTTGTCCCCCAGTTCCTGCTAGTGCTAAAATATCCTCGTTACTTATATACTTAATGAAACTTGCTACTAGTTGGCTTTGTTGTTCTTTCGGGAATGTTTCTTGCGCTCCCGTTCTGGTACTCTTTTAGTTCATTGGTATAATGGACAATCGACAGTGGTCAATGTACCCTTGGGGGAGTTTTTTTACCCCCCCCCCAACGGAAGAGTTATGAGAATATATATGTTTTATTTGCTATTCAAAATGAAGAATATTTATGTTTTATTACTGAATCTTCTACCCTTTCCTTTCCTATCCTTCCTGATCCCCCCCCCCCCCCCTTCCAGTGGCAGGTCTATCTACACAATGTTTTGGAAAACATGATATCTTACCTCATGCATTCATAACCATATGGCTCCATTAAATATACTATCCCTGAATGTTCAGGGCCTGAACATCCCACAAAGATGCACCAAAGCCTTTCGCTCCTTTGCCACTAGAAAAGCACATATTTTGTGCCTTCAAGAAATCCACTTCACACCACAATCCACTCCTAAATTTTTTCAGCAAAATGTACTCTAAACAGCCTCAGCTTCAACTAAACCCATTTACATTAATAAAGGAGATTAAAGACCCCGAAGGGCGATATCTGATTCTAACAGGATATTTGCATGATACTGCCATAACAGTAATTTCATATTATGCCCCCAACAAAAGTCCTACTTCGTTCCTCTCTTACCTTTTACAGGTAATCGAATCACATAAAATAGGAACGTTACTTTTATGTGGAAATTCCAATCGAACTCTTTCCCTTTCTAGACAAATCGCCTATATCTCAATAAAAATGTCCCTAATAGACACTCTTTTTCACAATTTATTACAAAACATAATGTAGTAGACTCCTGGCGTGAACTGAATCCAACCAAAAGACAATTTACCCATTATTCAAACCCCCATCGCACATTCTCACGAATAGACCACATATTTCTAACTACAGGTATGGTGCCTGAAATCCTAACATCCAAAATTTTACCAATCCCATGGTCGAATCATAGTTCAGTACTTACCACTATAGCCTCTACCATTCCAAAATCACGTGATCCGACTTGGCTTCTTAGAGATTACTTACTTAAAAACCCAACACATAAACTTAATATTGAACTTGCACTGTAAGCATACACTGTATATAATGTGAAGCAAGCGGGATCTGGAAGACCTATCTGATCTTTTTTTCTTCTCTTTTTTAACATTGTAATAATTAAGAAATTGTTGAATAAAGAAACAGAATTTAAAAAAAAAAGGTATACAACTACAGGTAGGGAATGACGAGGAAACATACTGTATTACGATTATAGTCCATTATCGCTACATTTTCTTGGCACACTTTGGGCCCCTTTGTGCCAATTGTGCATCGTTTGAATGCCGCGGCCTACCTTAAAAAAAGAAAAAAAAAAAAGCATACACTGTAGACAACTATACCCCTTATATATCCCCACAATTATATATCCCCGCTCACTCTGTGGGAAGCTCACAAATCAGTTTTTTGTGGTATATGTATGAGACAAGTGGCTCTATTTAATCAAGAACGTAGAGCTTTATATAACAAATTAGAAACAAACTTTAAACACTTGCTACATGGCATTTCAATCAAATCCTTCCCCTTTGTTACAATTGCAATTGGATAAGGCTAAACATGAATTTGACCTGTTTCTCACAGAATCAGCAGATAAAACTATCAATCGATCACGCCACAGTTTTTACATGAAAGCTAATAAACCAGAAACTCTATTAGCCCGCACGCTCAAATCTCACAACTCTCCCACTAAACCTATTCGCCTCAAAATATCTAAAGATTTAAAACACACTTAAATACTTTATATTCTTCTGACACTGAGCCTGATACATCCAAAGCAGATGAGTTCTTTTCCCACATTTCCCTCCCCCCATTATCCACAACACAGAACAAAAGGAACTGTGCACTAAATGCACACAGGGGTCCCCCTTAGGACTTTAATGGCAAAGTGACATATAGAGTATAAAGAGTAGATTGTATAAAATGCACATAAGTGCCAATTTTATTTCATTGTAGAAAAAATTAGAAAAAAATATGAATACCAATACAGTTATACAATATATATGTTCATTTAAAATACACACATCAAAATGTACAAGTTAGATATATCAACCCAGTGCTTAAAACCCGTAGCCTAAGTAGTTTGAGGTCAAACGGATGAATTTACAGCACATAACCAGACATGTTTCGGAAATTAGTATGTATTATTCCTTCATCAAGGGATTTACAGTTGGGTGATCAAATCTTTATCTGTAATGTAAATTTCAGAGTGATAAAATAGTGTCATAATACATGAAACTACTGACAAGTATTGGTCATAACAGAAATATTGTAAAGTGTTCAGACTAGTTGTACTTGTAATTGGGGCAAACACTGATTGGCTGAAGCCAGATCAGTTGTGCTATTTGAGACGCAGACCTATACTGGGCACCTGTCAGTTGTGGAACTGCTGCCCAGAGGTCTGCGTCTCAAGTGAATATGTGAAAATGAAAAGGTAACTTGACTACTATTTGTATTGACTTAATGGGATGGAATATCCCTATGTCCCTATATTGCAGTTTGGTAGTTCTCTCTAGCTGCATATGGGATTAATTTACATGTTCCTTTTTCCTTTTACTATTTGATTATGCCGACTTTAATCAGGCGCCTCTTGTGAATGTGCTGCAGCGCTCAGTCCCACACTTAGAGCTGCCCACTCCATATTTCTGTGGACCCCTTAGCCAGCCTGTTCTGTCTCTGGTTCCTGTTTTTGTTCTGCCATACTTGATTTTTATGAACCTGATTGATGTAAGTACAACTAGTCTGAACACTTTACAATATTTCTGTTATGACCAATACTTGTCAGTAGTTTCATGTGTTATGACACTATTTTATCACTCTGAAGTTTACATTACAGATAAAGATTTGATCACCCAACTGTAAATCCCTTGATGAAGGAATAATACATACTAATTTCCGAAACATGTCTGGTTATGTGCTGTAAATTCATCCGTTTGACCTCAAACTACTTAGGCTACGGGTTTTAAGCACTGGGTTGATATATCTACCTTGTACATTTTGATGTGTGTATTTTAAATGAACATATATATTGTATAACTGTATTGGTATTCATATTTTTTTCTAATTTTTTCTACAATGAAATAAAATTGGCACTTATGTGCATTTTATACAATCTACTCTTTATACTCTATATGTCACTTTGCCATTAAAGTCCTAAGGGGCGACCCCTATGTGCATTTAGTGCACAGTTCCTTTTGTTCTATTTTGACTAAGGATGTTGGCATCACGTTATACATTCTCAACTCTCATTGTACTTCTTATCTATTATCCACAACACAGTTAGAGCTACTAGAGAAACCTGTATCAGTTGAGGTGTCCAGTGCTATCAAAACACTGAAAATAAACAAAAGACCTGGCCCTGATGGATTTTCTGCACTATATTATTGTACATACATTGAAACATTATCACCCACCTTAACTGATGCCTTCAACTCTATACTATCAGGTCACTAATTTAAACAGGAAACATTCACAGCAATTATTTGTATGCTTCCCAAACCAAACTTGGATGATAGCATCTGTTCGAACTATCGTCCTATCTCTTTACTAAGTGTAAATATTAAAATATTAGCCCAAATCCTTGCTACTAGACTTAATACATTCATTGGTAGAATTATACATAAAGACCAAGCAGGATTTATCCCTATTCGACAAGCAAGTGATAATATTAGATGTGCCACCCTTCTTTCACATGCTGCGAAATTACACCGCATCCCAGCCTGTTTCCTCTCATTAGATATAAAAAAGGCATTTGATTCCATTCCATGATCCTATATGCACTATACTCTTAGTAAATGGGGATTCGGCCCTCATTTCTTACAATGGATCTCAGCACTTTACTGCAAACCTAAAGCGTACATTAAATATGCAGGTTAAAAAATCTGAAACATTCAACATAGAAAGGGGCACACGTCAAGGATGCCCACTCTCACCTTTATTATTTGCTTTGCCTATTGAGCCTTTTGCACAAAGAATAAGAATGGAACCTTCTACAGGCATAGAAATGGGAGGTTGTCACCACAAGATATGTTTATTTGCAGATGACATCCTTCTATTTTTATCTTCACCTCAAATTTCAGCTCCTAACCTTATGAATATACTAAAAAACTATTCGATCATTTCAGGTCTTATGGTTAATACTCAAATCTACAGCACTGAACATCTCGTTAACCATTGCAGAAAAATGTATTGTACAGGAATCATTACCCTTTAAATGGGCTACACATAGCATTCCCTTTTTGGGTATCCAGCTCTCTGCCAGCCACTTGGATTTGTTTTCCGACAACTATCCTTCTTTACTAAAATTAACTACAAACTTGCTTTTAAAATGGTCACCTATACCGACTTCATAGGTTGGGAAAATAAATATAATAAAGATGACCATACTTCCTAAATTCCTGTACCTTTTCAGAGTTCTTCCAATACACATCCCAGCCTATTTCCTTAGAATAATGCAACAAAAATGTATAAAATTTACTTGGGAGAAACTCAAACCACAAATATCTAGAGAAACCTTATTCCTTCCCAAAACCCATGGTGGCCTAGGATTTCTAAACATTTCATTATATTATAAAGCCGCTCAACTAGCACAATTCATAAAATATCACTCCAAAACTGAGATTCCCCTATGGGTTACCATCGAAGCAATAGATTGTGACCCTCTCTCCATACACAATATTTTATGATTACATCCCATAGATCGTACAACTTTAAAAAACCCATACACTAAACATTCTCTAGCTATCTGGGATAGACTCAAAATCTCTCATGGTCTGCAATCCAAACATAATCCACTTCTATCTTTTCTCAAAAACCCAGCTTTCTATCCAGCATGGACGAATCCCAGATCTTTTCGGGCTTGGTCCAAAGCAGGTATAACATGTTTACATCACATGATCCTAAATACAACAATCCGTCCCTTCCCAGACTTATGCAAGTCTTTTGGGCTCCCCCAATCAGAAATATTTTGTTACCTTCAATTTAAGAACTTTTGTATTCCTTTCCTAAGCATTTTATGACTCTGTAGATGATTTTACTAAGTTTGAAAATATATGCATGAAAGACTCTCATGCCAGAGGTCTCAGATCAACAATATACTCCACATTGCTAGTTAAATCAGATGTTAAATTACCATCTTATGTGGTGAAATGGGAAAAAGATCTTGATCGAACTATAGATAAAGCAGAATGGTCTTCAAGCTGGTCCAATATAAATTTTTTTTTCCTAATGTGACGGATATTGAAACCACCTACAAGGTACTCTCACGCTGATAATTGGTTCCTGCTACAATAGCTAAATGTGCGCCTGATTACTCAGGTCTCTGCTTTCGCGGCTGTTCAGAACAAGGAACATATATACACATGTGTTGGAATAGTTCTATTATAAACAAATTCTGGAAAAATGTTTTTTTACTCTCTTCAGAAATGTTTGAAATAACAATAATACCATATCCAGAAATTGCCCTTTTAAATATAAAACCTGATTACATGACTCGTAAACAATTCAAGCTATTCATACAACTTATGACGGCCACGAAACAGATAATAACTAAAGCATGGAAAACTCTTTTACTAAACATAGCAGAAACCAAGCATCGGTCATTGTTGCATGCAAAAATGGAAGCCCTAGATAAAGACATTCTGAAAGTATATCAAGGTCTATGGAAACCATGGATCACACATTGTTTACCTATAAACTTTGACCACCAGGTACTCCAGCCATGGTAACTAACATTTTTATATGCAACAATGATAAAACTATAAGAATAGATTATGCCTCCGGAACACTCCATGTCCTGTCCCCCCCCCACCTTTCTTTCTTTCTTTCTTTCTTTCTTTCTTTCTTTCTTTCTTTCTTTCTTTCTTTCTTTCTTTCTTTCTTTCTTTCTTTCTTTCTTTCTTTCTTTCTTTCTTTCTTTCTTTCTTTCTTTCTTTCTTTCTTTCTTTCTTTCTTTCTTTCTTTCTTTCTTTCTTTCTTTCTCTTTCTTTCTTTCTTTCTTTCTTTCTTTCTTTCTTTCTTTCTTTCTTTCTTTCTTTCTTTCTTTCTTTCTTTCTTTTCTTTCTTTCTTTCTTTCTTTCTTTCTTTTCCTTATTTCTCCCTTATTATTTTTTCATAAGGTACCTAACAGCAACAGGTGATATTGAATATATTTAAAATATCACACTCAGTAGTTTTATACATATACTTTATTCAAATGTTTAACACACAAAAGAACTCAGACACAAATACACCTAATTTTCTTTCATTAACTGATAATGATCCTCTTAATATTAATGTAAGCTAATATTGAAACAGTCTGAAAACTATCAATTTTGATAAAAAGGGAACTTATCTAACATTAATTTTACCATCTGTGTTATATTAATACAATGCCATAACCTGTTTCTTTATTTTACATGTAACTACTAAAATACCTTTAATTGATACATTATACTTATACCATATATAGATCTTTCAATAAAAACCTTTGAATGAGATCATATTTCTAAGGACCCCTTAATTGCTCACAAAGCAATTTTGAGGATTTTCAGCAACGACTAACTAGGCTATCTTTATTACTAACATTTTGGCCAATATTTTTAGTGGGACTGCTTTAGCAGTCCCACTATTGTTATTCGATTTTATTTATTAGTGGGAATGCTTTAGCAATCCCACTATTGTTATTCGTTTTTTAAATTTATTTTTAATTTTAATTTTATTATTCCGTACGTTTTTTGGCTCTGCGTAACTTCTGCATACTTTCAGCTAATAAAACCATTCAACTATTAAAATGTTCATCTCTTTCAGCTGATGGTGGGACTTTTTCAACTTTTTTCTACTATTTATACTTTTTAAAATATTAAGCTTTTTAACACTTTTTTTTAACATTGAAGTCAATGGGAGCATGCTTCAGATCCTTAAAATCTTCTTCCGCTCCCAAAAGTTTCAGCTCCTTCATACTATACACCTACAGACGCCAAACAAACTTTAAAATGTTCACAAAATATTCAGCTATCTGGCTAAATCTTTTCAGTTTGATATCTTTTACAGTTTTTGTGAAAAAGCTGTTTGTTTAGTGGTCATTTCAGGAAATTTTAGCCATTAAACAGAGTGTACTGTGTTGCTTTTGTTGCCATGGTTACCAACGCTTCTGTTATACACAGGGGGGAGGTGGCTGGAGCATCTCAGCTCTGATTACAGAGCCCGGGGGAGGGAACAGACACACCATGTACTGATTTATAATAGAGGAATATGATGGGGCAGTTTTGATGGGGCAGTTTTGATGGTGGCAATATGATGGGGCAGTTTTGATGGGGCAATTCTGATGGGGCAATTCTGATGGGGCAGTTTTGATGGTGGCAATATGATGGGGCAGTTTTGATAGGGCAATTCTGATGGGGCAGTTTTGATGGTGGCAATATGATGGGGCAATTTTGATGGGGCAGTTTTGATGGTGGCAATATGATGGGGCAGTTTTGATGGGGCAATTCTGATGGGGCAGTTTTGATGGGGTAATTCTGATGGGGCAGTTTTGATGATGGCAATATGATGGGGCGGTTTTGATGGGGACAATTTTAATGGAGCAGTTTTAAAGGTGGCAATATGATAGGGCAGTTTTGATGGGTATAGTTTTGATGGTGGTAATATGATGGGGCAGTTTTGATGGTGGCAATATGATGGGGCAGTTTTGATGGGGCAATTCTGATGGGGCAGTTTTGATGGCAATATGATGGGGGCAGTTTTGATGGTGGCAATATGATGGGGCAGTTTTGATGGGGCAATTCTGAAGGGGCAATTTTGATGGGGGCCGTTTTAGCCATTCAGCTATTCAGCATTCCCACGCATTTTCCCCAGGAAATGCATTTTCTAATTAGTGGGACTGCTTTAGCAGTCCCACTATTGTTATTCGATTTTATTTATTAGTGGGACTGCTTTAGCAATTTTATTATTCCGTACGTTTTTTGGCTCTGCGTAACTTCTGCATACTTTTAGCTATTAAAACCTTTCAACTATTAAAATGTTCATCTCTTTCAGCTGATGATGGGACTTTTTCAACTTTTTTCTACTATTTATACTTTTTAAAATATTAAGCTTTTTAACACTTTTTTAACATTGAAGTCAATGGGAGTATGCTTCAGATCCTTAAAATCTTCTTTCGCTCCCAAAAGTTTCAGCTCCTTCATACTTTCACCTACAGACGCCAAACAAACTTTAAAATGTTCACAACATATTCAGCTATCTGGCCATATCTTTTCAGTTTGATATCTTTTACAGTTTTTGTGAAAAAGCTGTTTGTTTAGAGGTCATTTCAGGAAATTTTAGCCATTAAACAAAGTGTACTGTGTTTCTTGTTGCCATGGTTACCAAAGCTTCTGTTATACACAGGGGTGGAGGTGGCTGGAGCATCTCAGCTCTGATTACAGAGCCCGGGGGAGGGGACAGACACACCATGTACTGATTTATAATAGGGGAATATGATAGGGCAGTTTTGATGGTGGCAATATGATGGGGCAGTTTTGATGGGGCAGTTTTGATGGGGCAATTCTGATGGGGCAGTTTTGATGGGGCAATTCTGATGGGGCAGTTTTGATGGTGGCAATATGATGGGGCAGTTTTGATGGAAAAATTCTGATGGGGGCAGTTTTGATGGTGGCAATATGATGGGGCAGTTTTGATGGGGCAATTCTGATGGGGCAGTTTTGATGGGGCAATTCTGATGGGGCAGTTTTGATGGTGGCAATATGATGGGCCAGTTTTGATGGGGCAATTCTGATGGGGCAGTTTTGATTGTGGCAATATGATGGGGCAGTTTTGATGGGGCAATTCTGATGGGGAAGTTTTGATGGTGGCAATTTTAATGGGGCAATTCTGATGGCAATATAATGGGGGCAGTTTTGATGGTGGCAATATGATGGGGCAGTTTTGATGGGGACAATTTTGATGGGGCAATTCTGATTGGGCAGTTTTGATGGCAATATAATGGGGGGCAGTTTTGATGGTGGCAATATGATGGGGCAGTTTTGATGGGGCAATTCTGATGGTGGCAATATGATGGGGCAGTTTTGATGGGGACAATTTTGATGGGGCGATTCTGATGGGGCAGTTTTGATGGCAGTATGATAGGGGCAGTGTTGCTGGGGACCGTTTTAGCAATTCAGCTATTCAGAATTCCCACGCATTTTCCCCAGGAAATGCATTTTCTAGTTATTAGTGGGACTGCTTTAGCAGTCCCACTATTGTTATTCGATTTTATCTATTTTATTATTATTTATTATTTAATTTTATTCGTTTTTTGGCTCTGCGTAACTTCTGCATACTTTCAGCTATTAAAACCATTCAACTATTAAAATGTTCGTCTCTTTCAGCTGATGATGGAACTTTTTCAACTTTTTTTCTACTATTTATACTTTTTAAAATATTAGGCTTTTTAACACTTTTTTAACATTGAAGTCAATGGGAGCATGCTTCAGATCCTTAAAATCTTCTTCCACTCCCAAAGGTTTCAGCTCCTTCATACTTTCACCTATAGACGCCAAACAAACTTTAAAATGTTCACAAAATATTCAGCTATCTGGCTATATCTTTTCAGTTTGATATCGTTTACAGTTTTTGTGAAAAAGGTGTTTGTTTAGTGGTCATTTCAGGAAATTTTAGCCATTAAACAGAGTGTACTGTGCTGGTTTTGTTGCCATGGTTACCAAAGCTTCTCTTATACACAGGGGGGAGGTGGCTGGAGCATCTCAGCTCTGATTACAGAGCCCGGGGAGGGGACAGACACACCATGTACTGATTTATAATAGAGGAATATGATGGGGCAGTTTTGATGGGGCAGTTTTGATGGTGGCAATATGATGGGACAGTTTTGATGGGGCAATTCTGATGGGGCAGTTTTGATGGTGGCAATATGATGGGGCAGTTTTGATAGGGCAATTTTGATGGGGCAGTTTTGATGGCAGTATGATGGGAGCAGTTTTGATGGGGGCCGTTTTAGCAATTCAACTAATCATTCCCACGCATTTTCCCCATGAAATGCATTTTCTAGTTTCCTTTGATGTTTGGATCTTGTGATGAGATACTTCAAGGTCATCTTTTGAGAGGAATGTTGGTTATCTCCACTTGTTCATTCTAGTAAGTTAATTATTGTTGGCCATGGCTATAGAATGATTGCATTGCCCTTATATCATGAGTAATCTATATATTTTTTCATGTTCAGGTTCCAGTATGCTATCATTATCCTTACGCCTTTGCTACCATTCCATCACACATTTGTCTGACAGCATCCTATACCACTGATTTACTTCTGCCACCCTCCTCTAATATCCTATGTTGCATTGCATGACTGCATCCTCCCTAGGCTGCAGTGTCCAAGTGATTCGTGTCATCACACAGAGTGTTTTACATATAATTTGATACTATACTAAAGTGACGGTACGTAAAGCGGGGTATGCCCCCTAATTTCTGTAGTTTATTGTGCATTTTCTTTTGGCTAGACCACTTTGCTACTTTTGCAACTAGGATAAAGCCCTGAGGAAGCCATTAGGTGAAATGCGTCGGCCTTCCACAATGGACCTGCAAAATATAATGCATAAACAGTGCAGCTTCTTCTTGCACTTTCTGATGTTGTACTAATTTACACAGTACATTGTGCATACATGTTTTTATCCATTGTGTCAGGGGAATAGCAGAGTCAGAGCCTGTTCCAGTGAGGTGTCAGCCACTCAGCACGGATCACTTCTCTACCTGAAGAACCTCCCAGCTGCTCTGCTACCTGCTGGTGACCCATGCTTCTTTGTGCCCAATACCCGCTGTGCCACTTCCAGAGGGTATCGTGCGCCCAGCTGCAAGGGGAGCCTTTCTCAGCAACTCAGCCTTGGTGAGTACCTGACAGTACAAACCAGCCATGAGCGAGGCCGACAGAGCTGGCTCTCCACATGAGGCACTCTGCCAGCAGGTTTCAGCCCTCACCCAGGCTGTTCAGAGACTCCAAGACGGCTATTTCCAGACTGAAGGCCGTCTTCAACACCTGACTTCTTTTCCAAGCCCCTCGGACACCATGTCAGCATCTGCCAGCGGGACATCTTCCTCTCAGAATCAAGTTAACCCAGCTCCTGCAGTAGTAATGACCCTTCCTGAACTCAGGGTCCCCACTCCGGAACGATTTTCCGGGAACCGGAAGAAGTACAGGGCGTTCAAAAATGCTTGTCTACTATACTTTGTCCATCCAACCCAGGACTTTTCATTCTGAAGCTGTGAAGGTGGGGTTTATCATCTCTTTACTATTTGATGAACTGCAATCCTGGGCCCACAACCTTCTTGAGCAGAAGAGCCCCCTCCTCGACTCGGCAGACACCTTCTTTGACTCCATGGCCCAGCTATATGACGACCGACAGCGCACGGCCACAGCCGAGTCCATCCTGCATACCCTGACCCAGGGAAAAAACCTGTGGAAGACTACACTGTGGAATTTCGAAAATGGTCTGGGGACACCAACTGGAATGAGGCTGCTCTTAAATATCAGTATCGCAAAGGTCTCTCAGAAACCCTAAAGGACGAACTGGCTCGGGTATATACTCCGGCCTCCCTGGAAGACCTGATCCAGCTCGCTACTAAACTTGACAGACGTCTACGGGAGCGTCGCTCCGAGCTTTTCCAGTCCCCAAGACCCACCTGGATGATGCCACGGGTGCCACCTGTTCCTGTACCTTCTGCTGCCTCTTCCTCATCCTCCGATGGGGAGCCCATGCAATTGGGTTTAGTTCGATCCCCACTCTCTCCTGATGAAAGACTCCGCCGGTGCCAAGCCAACCTTTGCCTATACTGTGAGGAGGCCGGTCACTTCTTACGCAACTGTCCTGTTAGACCTAGTAAGTGCCGTCCGCAGTCTGCCATGAACTTTCAAGTTGCTAGTTCAAGCCAAACTCACCTTGTCCTCCTGGTCTCATTACAGGTGGCGGAAGAGGAGGTCTGGTTGCCGGCCATAGTTAACTCAGGAGCCTGCAGTTGTTTCCTAGATGCATCTTTAGCCCAAAGCCTGCACATTCCCTTACAAGTCAAGGAACAACGCCTGCAAATTCATCTGGCAGATGGGTCCCTACCCTGCTCTGGGCCTGTCACTCAGGAAACTAAGCCTATTCTCACCTCCACGGACTCTGGCCATTCAGAATTTCTCCGCTTTGACATTATAAGCTCACCTATGTTTCCCATCATCCTGGGGTATCCGTGGTTGCAGGCCCATGATCCTCAGATAAATTGGAGCAAGAAAGAAATCTTTTTCTCCTCTACGTACTGCTCCCAGCATTGTCTTTCGCCAAAATACGACAGAACGGCTCCTTGTTTAGCTCTACAACCAGTACCAGATAACCTTCAGCATGTCCCTGCAGCATACCATGAATTTCTGGACATTTTTGACAAGAAAAAAGCAGACAGTCTGCACCCCATCGACCTTATGATTGCCGTATTGATCTCCTACCCGGGTCCGAGATCCCTTTCGGCCGCATTTTCCCCTCAGAAATCGAACTAGAAGCCCTCTGCTCCTACATTGACGAGAATCTTGAAAAAGGATTCATCCGTCCTTCTTCTTCCCCAGCTGGAGCAGGAATCTTTTTCGTCAAAAAGAAGGACGGATCCTGAGCCCTTGTGTGGACTATAGGGAGCTTAACAAAATTACTATGAAAAACAGGTATCCGCTCCCATTTATTCCTGAACTTTTCCAGCGTCTCCGAACCGCTTAAGTATTTACCAACTAGATCTCCGGGGAGCATACAATCTGGTTCGGATACGTGATGGAGACGAATGGAAGACAGCCTTCAGGTCCAGATTTGGGCATTTTGAATATTTGGTGATGCCCTTTGGGCTCTGCAATGCCCCGGCTACTTTTCAACATCTAGTCAATGACATCTTCCGTGAATATCTAGATAACTTTGTAATTGTTTATCTCAATGACATCTTGATCTTTTCCACCACTTTAGAAATACATCGTACCCATGTGAAGAAAGTACTCTCGATCCTCAGAAGACATGGTCTATACTTAAAAGGGGAGAAATGTGACTTTGAAAAGGACACCATTCAGTTCCTCGGGTTCATTATCTCGGTAGGAGGGGTTGCAATGGACCCACAGAAAGTTAAGGCCATTCAGGAATGGCCAGCTCCGTAGATAAGAAGGGATTCAGCGATTTGTTGGCTTTGCCAATTTTTATCGCAGATTCATTAAAGGATTCTCTTCCATCATCTCCTCATCACTCAACTAACCCGCCAGCAGACTAAGTTTCAATGGTCCCAGGAAGCTCAGGAAGCTTTTAATGAACTAAAGAGACTTTTTATCTCGGCTCCTATTCTCCAACATCCCAATCCAGTTTGCCCTATGTGCTTGAAGTGGATGCCTCGGAGTCAGCAGTAGGGGCAATCCTGTCTCAAAGAAGTGGTCAAAAAGCTCTGATCCACCCGGTGGCCTTTGCCTCCCGTAAACTCAGCCCTCTGGAGAAGAATTATGATGTTGGGGACTGGGAGTTACTAGCCATAAAGTTTGCCTTAGAAGAGTGGAGATATTTGCTGGTAGGGGCATACCAACCCATCATGATCTTCACAGACCATCGTAACCTGGAGTATCTCCGAACAGCTAAACGCCTTAGACCTCGTCAGGCCCGTTGGGCCTTATTCTTCTCCAGGTTCAACTTTCATATTTCTTACCGACCTGGCTCTAAGAATGGGAAGGCAGACACACTTTTCGGTATGTTCCCAGAAACCAATGAATCAGAAGAACCCAGAACCATCCTACCTCCACACAACTTCCTTAGTCTCGTTCAGCCCAATCTCAGATCAGCTATTACACAGGCCTCCAGTCAATGTACTGAACCTGAAGTATCCTCCTTGGAAAAGAAAGACGGTCTGTTGTGGGCCCAAAACAAGATATTCGTTCCTCCCCCGATAAGACTTCAGATTTTGCAAACTTTTTACGATCACAAGCTGGCAGGACACTTTGGTATACAGAAGACCTCCAAACTAATTAATCGCTCTTTCTGGTGGCCAGGTTGGAGACAAGACTGCAAAAAGTATATACAATAGTGCCTGAACGTCCCTGGACAGAGGTCTCTATGGACTTTATCGTTGATCTGCCCCCTTCCGAGAAGTTTACTACCATCTTAGTGGTTGTCGACCGCCTTTCAAAGATGGCACATTTCCTGCCCTTAGTAGGCACCCCTTCTGCTTCCACAACTGCAAATATCTTTATAAAAGAAGTGGTAAGACTCCATGGTGTTCCTCACAACATTGTATCCGACAGGGGAATTCAGTTCACTTCAAAAGTTTGGAAGGATATGTGTAATCTCTAGAAATCAAGACATCCCTCTCTTCCGCATATCATCCACAAAGCAATGGCCAGACAGAGAGGACAAACCAATCTCTAGAGCAATACCTCTGGTGTTTCTGCTCCTGTTCCCAAGATGACTGGTCTTCTCTTTTACCGTGCGCAGAGTTCGCCTACAATAATTCCATACATTCTGCATCAACCAAACGCCTTCCTGGGCAAACTATTGTTTTCATCCTTCCTTTCTTCCAGATTCCATTCCCAAAGTCGCAACTCCTGCAGTACAGGACCGAATACATTTTTATCCAAACAAATTTCTTGCAGATTCAAGAAACCATGAAGAAAGCCAAAAGAGCTACGAAGAGTACTATAACAGAGGAAGAAGAAGTAAACCAAGTTTCAAGGTTGGAGATAAAGTGTGGCTATCTGCTATCAATCTCAAACTACCTTGCCCATCACGCAAATTAGGCCCAAAGTTTATTGGTCCTTTTGAAATAAAGAGGGTTGTAAACCCCATGGCTTTTGAACTGTCCTTGCCTAGCTCTTATAGAATACACCCGGTGTTCCATGCCTCTTTACTAAAGCCGGTCACCCCCAACTCTTTTCCAGGAAGAGGAGAACTACCTCCTCCACCAATCAGGGTTGAAGGAGAAGAGGAATTGGAAGTGGAGGCAATAATAGACTGCAGAAAGAGGGGGGAGGGGAGCAGTACTTAGTTAAGTGGAAGGGTATCCCCCGGAGGACAATTATCGGGAGCCTGCTAGCAATGTCTATGCTCCTCGCTTAGTGCGAGAATTTCACAGAAGACATCCTGGGATCTGGGCTAGGTTGGGCATCCGGAGGTTGCCCCTTGGGGGGGCACTGTCAGGGGAATAGCAGAGTCAGGCCTTTTCCCATGCGCCTGCGTGGTAGAGTTGCACATCAGCGTGTACCGTTACATGATCGGCGAGTACGAGCGCATGTCCCGAATGGATTAGCTCACGTGGGTGCACAACGCAGGGCATCGGCATGAACGCGTGCGCTCACAGCGGGACGTCCCCCTGGCGGGCCTATTTAAAGACTGCTATGTCCTGTGTTTGTTGCTGGTTTGTCTTTTCAGCTCCTGTAACCTGTTCCTGAACCTGTGTACCTGCGCCTGCCTGTTGTGACCCAGATCGACCCTGACCTCGCCTTGAACCTCTCCTGTGTTTGACCCTTGGCTAATCTTCTGGACTTCTCTACCTGCCTGATCACCCATGTTTGACTCTCTGCCTGTTTTTGGACTTTGCTTCTGCCTTACCCCAGTGTTTAAACTTCAGCCTGATTACTGCTGCCTGTGTTTGACCCTCTGCATCCTCTACCGGCTCCAGTCTTCATCTCCAGACTCCTGCCTAGCCAGTTCCAGTGAGGTGTCAGCCACTCAGCCACTCAGCACGGATCACTTCTCTACCTGAGAAACCTCCCAGCTGCTCTGCTACCTGTTGGTGACCCGTGCTTCTTTGTGCCCAATACCCGCTATGCCACTTCCAGAGTGTATCGTGCGCCCAGCTGCAAGGGGAGCCTCTCTCAGCAACTCGGTCTTGGTGAGTACCTGACACATTGTTAATGGTTTGTAATAAACAATATTTTTTATATACAATTTATGTAGTCGTTCCTCATTGGTACCAGTAAAGTCCAACTTTTCAGGTCCTTTTGTACATATCGTATTAAATGGATGTAGTACCACCTAAATACAGCCATCCAAATTTTCCTTCATGCTCTGATCACCAGCTTAAATGGGCACTTCCCCACTGATCATTAATATAAGAGGGCACTTCACCACTGACAGCCAATGTAAAGGGGCACGTCACCCCTGATCAAAAAGTGGGATTCTTCACTATCTACCAACATATTAGGGGCATTTTCACTGGACACCTATTAACAGACACATCCAAAATACTCTCCTTGTTACAACCTATGAAACCACTAAGCAACTCATTCACTGTCTTGCCTTACAGCTCCCTCCTGATGGGCTTACCTCTATAAAGCCTATCCTCCCTTCAGTCTATCATGAATGCTGCTGCCAGACTCATCCACCGTATAAACTGCTTGGTTTCCTTCACCCCTCTCTGACAATCCTTCCACTTCCAATTGCCCAACAAATAACTTTCAAAATACTGACAACAAAAACATGCAAAGCCATTTACAACTCTGCCCCAAGCTACATCACCAATCTTGTCTCAATATATCACACAAACCTTCCCCTCTGCTCCTTCCAAGACCTCCTACTTTCTAGCTCCTTTGTCTCCTCCCCCTCATGCGCATCTCCAGGACTTCTCCAGTCGCATTCTTTGGAACTCTCTACTACCATCTATCCAGCTATCTCCTACTTTGTCCACTTTTAGGCCCCTTTCACACTGGGGCGGTTTGCAGGCGTTATTGCGCTAAAAATACCGCCTGCAAACCGCCCCTAAACAGCCTCCGCTGTTTGTTCAGTGTGAAAGCCCGAGGGCTTTCACACTGAAGCGGTGCGCTGGCAGGACGGTAAAAAAAGTCCTGCGAGCCGCATCTTTGGAGCGGTGAAGGAGCGGTGTGTTCACCGCTCCTAAACCGCTCCTTCCCATTGAAATCAATGGGACAGAGTGGCTATACCGCGGCTATAGCCGCGCTGTACGAGCGGGTTTAACCCTTTTTCGGCCACCAGCGGGGGTTAAAACCGCACCGCTAGCGGCCGAATACAGCCGCAAAAACGACGGTAAAACAGCGCTAAAAATAGCGCTGTTTTACCGCCGACGCCCCCACCGCCCCATTGTGAAAGGGGCCTTAGGCAATCCCTAAAAACTCTTTTCTTCAGGGAAGTCTATCCTGTCTTCACCCAACAAATGAACTTGTAATCCTAACATCAGCTCATCCCTCAGAGTTAGTACCCTTTGTACCACTTGTCCCTGCCTATTAGATTGTAAGCCTTCAGGAATAGGGCCCTCCTACCCCCCCCCCCCCAAAAAAAAAGAAAGGCAGCTTTAAGGTTCTCACAGTGTTCAGCTCAATATTTATATTATGATTGAAAAACATGGAATGAACGAATACATTTTTTTAAAGTATCCTTTGTCTTGAAGTTTTTTTTTCAGTCTGCAAGACTCTTACTTGTGGCACAGTAATTAAGACATATTTTGTGGGTACAAGGACTGAGGCATACAGTATGTGTAAAATGCATTGTGCAACTTTGCATATTCTATGGGGCCAAGTTGCACTGTAAATCACACCATAGTAGTGTGGGAACCTTTTCCAAAATCACGCCATTCTGAGTCGCATTGATTAGAATGAGTGCCATTGAAAACAATGATATTTCCCTTGTCATGCAATTCTGTGGAACTCAAATGGCACCAAAAGTCGCACTAGTGTGAACCAGGCCTTAAGGTTGCCTGGGGGTGCTTTGGTCTCACACAATACCAGCCAAGTCCATACTTTAGCATGTAATATATATCTCTTATTGCAGCACTGTAAACAATTTTTATGCTGCTTCAGTCTAAGCACAAAAGCTAGTGCATATAGTTGTCTTTTAAGAAAAACCTTGTCATAAACACAAGATACACTGGAAAATGTAACAGTACCTGACATCTATTTGTCAGTTCTCCTGTAACTGATTTACAGTGTTCAGCCACAATCAGCATTGTTACCTGAAGTTCTCACTTCATGTCATTCAACCTGCAGCTCCTCCATAGAGCACAGTGCTTTTAATGAATTAGTACAGTGTACTGTGTGATTTTCTAACAGACATAAACATTCTCGCTATTTCCTGTGTCCCTTGGAAAGCTACAAGCGATGGCACAGGCAGTGGAAATATCCATGTGATGGCAAAGGAGATGGGATTGCAGATCTAAACAAGAGCAGGACTTCATTAAAATAGTTCTCAGACTGTGTGGACATTTCCCTTGCTTGATTTAGCACATTTCGTCTAAACAAAAGCTTGATATAAGATATGGCTGATGTGGATAATCCTATTGTTTTGTCTGCTGGATCTTAAAGTTCGAGAAAAACATCTACTATTGATTTTCTTATTAGAACCAATAGTTCATTGGATAATTAAACTCTTCTAAAGCTGATGTATGAATTTGAAGCTGTGGGGAAAGTACCGGTTTCAAATCATAACAAAGGTTGCCATAATGTAGACTGATGGTTTATTGCCAATGTTATCAGCATGAAATGTCATTGCAAAGCCTTAGCTGTCTGAGGCTTCACAGTGACCCCCTACATAATAATAGTAATGTGGAGCTGAAATACTCAGATTTTAGATCACTGTAGCTGTTAATTAATGGAAGCGCTTCAACACCTTCTCCAGGCATTCAGAAAGAGAAACCACAGAGCTATTCATTGTATTTAATTTGTAAACATGTTACTAGTTTTTCTTCTCAAGCCAGTGCTTGTTTAACCCCTTCAAGCCAACATAACATATATATGCAATCCTATAGAACCAGACTTTTTTCCTTTGGCCCGCATATATGCGTACATGTGTTCTGGGCGGGATTGCGCCCAAAGCAAGGTGACCAGAGTGTCAGTGACAGCTTTGGGTCTCAAACTATTGATTGGCAGGCAGGAGAACCAGGCCCAGTCATGTGATCACTGTGACAGCCAATCACAGTGAGCACATGCATGGGAAGCCTGTCAAACAGCTTCCTCATATCTCTTTCTCCTCAGATCGTCTGTGAAGAGAAAGTGATAGTGTTTCTCTTTGGGGTTCTCTCTCTGAGGAAATAAAGTGTCAAATAAAATAGAGAAAGTGATAGTGTTTCTCTTTGGGGTTCTCTCTCTGAGGAAATAAAGTGTCAAATAAAATATAATCAGCCCACATTAGTTCACAGATTAGGTTTTAATCACCCCTGTTAGTAATAGTATAGTGTAGTGACAGCTTCACTTCAGTTCACTGACAATTACAGTTTTAGAGTTAGTGTTCTTACATACATAGTTACATAGTTACATAGTTAGTCAGGTTGAAAAAAGACACAAGTCCATCCAGTTCAACCTTAAAAACAATTAATAAATAAAAATATCATACAATCCAAAAATAGTGCTAAAATCTTGTGAGCCACAAATGGGTTAATGCCTTCAGTGTGAATAAATGAACCTAATTCAGCTGCACACACTAACCACGTTCCATACCGTGTATATGCCAAAAATAAATAAATATATGTGTATGCGCTAAAGGCTATAAATACGTGAACAAAGAATATAATAAATCTATACAATATTAAAAATTATTATAAATTATAAACAGTGTCACACACCTGTGAAGAAAGTGACTATAATCCACAATTGAATATATGAAAAATGGTAACATGCACCATGCAAAAAAATGTGAGAAAAAAAAAAAAAATCCTTTAAATGATTAAAAAAATATATAAGTGCTACTTGATAAATAAAGTGTCCGAAACCAATTCATACAAATGAATATATCTCAGTCCAAGCCATTCATAAGAGTATATAAATCAAAGTGCACAATAGTGTCCAAACAAATAGCAGGCAATCCTCATGCTGGTTTTTTTGAAAAAGTGCTAAATATTCCTCATGCTCTTCTTATGAGATGTGCACATTAAGGCATGCTGCAGTGCTCTCCAGTGACCCCCAATGGATAATGCGCTCACCTTAGAGCGTGTGACACAGTAGCTAAACAGTGTCAAAACACGCATTAGAGCCACTCCAGGGCTCACACAGGGTATGCTGGTGATGATCTGTATCTCGCTCAAATGGTGACATATATGAAAGAAAGGAGACTCATAGCATAATGCCGCCGGGAATTTATTTGAAAAGCCCTAAAAACAATCCCTCCAGGAGGGTACTCACAATGCTTGGGTGCGTCAGTGCACCATCCTATCCAAAACATGCAATACAGATGAATCCTGTGGCGTGTGGTGCGGTGTTCAATCCTCTGCCTGTCTGTGTGTAGAAAGCTCCGTCCTGCCCCTCCCCTACGCGTCTTCGGCACAGGGTATACGTGCCTTCATCTGGGGGATCTAATAGGACGGGCACTCTATGTGTAATTTATACTATCACAGCGGCCATTTTGCCTGGGACCGCTGACATCCTAGTGTTCGGCTCCAGCTATGTAAAAGATAACAGTGGCCATTTTGCCTAGGATCGCTGACATCCTAGTGTTCAGCTCCAGCTATGTAAAGAACAACAGCGGCCATTTTGCCTAGGATCGCTGACATCCTAGTGTTAGGCTCCAGCTATGTAAAAACAACAACAGGAAATGATGCTGTGTGCCAGCCTTGATATTTTAGAGAAAGCAGGAAATGAAAAGCTATAGTAAGCGATGTTTAACCCTATCTACATAAACATAATCCTAATCCAGGACAGAGCCACACATCAGAGTAGACACCATATCGCACACCACAAATAACGGTAATTGCACTAGCGATTAATATATGGAACAACAAAAAACTACAAATGTATAAATCTCATGGCATAATCTATAACAATATAAAATATATAAAAAAATATATATGTTTAAAACCGTACTGAGGACTAAGTATGTTTCTCACATCGGTAATACAGCACAATCATCATTGTGGGATCCTAAAAACCCTTAAAGGGACCTGTAACTTTTATTGCTGTATGGTAGGAAACTCACAAATAAAAAATAAAAAATATGAAATATGAAATATATTTAAAATAAATACAAAATTTTTTTTTATATAAAAAATACTATACCTAAAAAATATATATATCTGGAATACAGTAGATACAATAAAATTTCAAATATAAACGAAAGTATTCCTGAAAATGCATATTAATCTTGGAATATCACAATTATTATCTAGTAATGACACCTAACAAATATATAAAAAATATCTAAAAAAAAAAAAAAATATCTAAAATATATATATATTAATCACCTCCCCAAATGGTAAGAGGGGAAAAGTAAATCCATATGAGCCATACCATGCATGTTGATCAGGCGATCATTCAAGTACCAAAAAAGTGCTAAGTAATCCAGGAGTACGTTATACCAAAAACAATAAATATGGGGGAGTGCTTCGTGAAAGGCACTAGGTAAGCTTGACCGCTCCCTGATGTGCAAAAATATTATTTTAATGGCTAGAGTGAATCCAATAAAAATCAAGTAAATCATCATAATCTACTACGTATACCCATAAAAAACCTGTAAAAAACTTATTAGGTACTGTAAAATGTGGATATCTAGGTGGGATACAAAAAAGCTAAAGTCAATAATTACTCAAGAAACATCTTAAATCGAACTCCTTATTGAGCCCCCCCGGGGCCATGGAGCCGAGCTGGTGTATCCACCATGATTCACGTTTACTAATTTCTCTTACAAAGTTGGAACCCCTCCAGTGGCGTTTGGGTACCTCTATCCCCCAAAACTTCATCCCAACCGTGCTTTGATTATGTACACGTTTGAAATGTATGTACAGATGTTGCTTGTCAGACCCCTTACGTATATTCCTTACATGCTCCTCTAAACGGTCTTTCAAAGCCCTAATAGTCCGCCCCACATAGATGTAATTGCATGGGCATTTTAACGTGTAAACAACTCCTATCGTGTCACAGGATATAAAATCTCTAATGGTGTAGGAGTGGTTATTTCTAGGATTGGTAAACTCCTTTAATCTTCTGTTTTTACCAGGGACCCTAACGCAGCTGTAACATCTCCCACACCCATAAAAACCTTTTAGGTCCCAGAACATTGAGGGTTTCTGGGGGGGTGGTTCTACCACATTATGGACTAAACTATCACGTAAGTTGGGTGCTCTCTTAAAAATAATCTTGGGTTTCTCTGGGAGTATCTCTTTTAGGTGGACATCTTGTTTCGAAACATTCCAGTACTTCCGAATAATTTTCTGTACTTCCTTGTTTTGTAAGGAATAGTTCAGAACCATACTGATACCATCATTAACATCTTCTTCTGTAGTCTGAATCTTATCTTTAAGTAAATTATCTCTATTAAGGCAAGCGACTTTTCTTTATTCAAGAATTCTTTCTGGTAACCCTTGTCTATAAACATATTGCTGAGTATGTTAGACTGGTGATCATAGTCCTCAATCCTCGTGCAGTTCCTCCTCATCCTTGTAAATTGGCCTCTGGGTATATTACTTAGCCAAGGTTTGTGGTGACAGCTGGTGGTCGGGATGTAGGAATTTCGATCCGTTGCTTTAAAAAACATCTTTGTAATCAAGCCATCACTGGTGTTAAAAATTTCCAAGTCCAGAAAGTGAATACATTCTCTGCTTACATCCCAGGTCAAAGAGATGTTCTGGTTATTGTTATTCATAGAATCCAATAAAGCTAACAATGCATCCATACTACCCTTCCAAATTATCAACAAATCGTCAATGAACCTTTTGTATAGCAAAATAGCTCCGTAATCTTGATTTAAAACACCCTCCTCTTCCCATTTGGCCATATACAAGTTTGCCACGCTGGGGGCGAATTTAGCGCCCATGGCGACTCCCTTGGTCTGTAAGTAAAACGTGTTATCATACCAAATGAAATTGTGCCGTAAGTGCCATATTTGTGGTGTGCGATATGGTGTCTACTCTGATGTGTGGCTCTGTCCTGGATTAGGATTATATTTATGTAGATAGGGTTAAACATCGCTTACTATAGCTTTTCATTTCCTGCTTTCTCTAAAATATCAAGGCTGGCACACAGCGTCCTTTGCTGTTGTTGTTTTTACATAGCTGGAGCCTAACACTAGGATGTCAGCGATCCTAGGCAAAATGGCCGCTGTTGTTCTTTACATAGCTGGAGCCGAACACTAGGATGTCAGCGATCCTAGGCAAAATGGCCACTGTTATCTTTTACATAGCTGGAGCCGAACACTAGGATGTCAGCGGTCCCAGGCAAAATGGCCGCTGTGATAATATAAATTACACATAGAGCGCCCGTCCTATTAGATCCCCCAGATGAAGGCACGTATACCCTGTGCCGAAGACGCGTAGGGGAGGGGCAGGACGGAGCTTTCTACACACAGACAGGCAGAGGATTGAACACCGCACCGCACGCCACAGGATTCATCTGTATTGCATGTTTTGGATAGGATGGTGCACTGACGCACCCAAGCATTGTGAGTACCCTCCTGGAGGGATTGTTTTTAGGGCTTCTCAAATAAATTCCTGGCGGTATTATGCTATGAGTCTCCTTTCTTTCATATATGTCACCATTTGAGCGAGATACAGATCATCACCAGCATACCCTGTGTGAGCCCTGGAGTGGCTCTAATGCGTGTTTTGACACTGTTTAGCTACTGTGTCACACGCTCTAAGGTGAGCGCATTATCCATTGGGGGTCACTGGAGAGCACTGCAGCATGCCTTAATGTGCACATCTCATAAGAAGAGCATGAGGAATATTTAGCACTTTTTCAAAAAAACCAGCATGAGGATTGCCTGCTATTTGTTTGGACACTATTGTGCACTTTGATTTATATACTCTTATGAATGGCTTGGACTGAGATATATTCATTTGTATGAATTGGTTTCGGACACTTTATTTATCAAGTAGCACTTATATATTTTTTTAATCATTTAAAGGATTTTTTTTTTTTTTTTTCTCACATTTTTTTGCATGGTGCATGTTACCATTTTTCATATATTCTTCACAGGTGTGTGACACTGTTTATAATAATTTTTAATATTGTATAGATTTATTATATTCTTTGTTCACGTATTTATAGCCTTTAGCGCATACACATATATTTATTTATTTTTGGCATATACACGGTATGGAACGTGGTTAGTGTGTGCAGCTGAATTAGGTTCATTTATTCACACTGAAGGCATTAACCCATTTGTGGCTCACAAGATTTTAGCACTATTTTTGGATATTATTTTCATACACTTTATTAGTAGCCTATGGATCCTTTTGCCTTTTTTGAAAATAGGGAGATAGATCTGGAGGATCTGTTCTCGGTTAGCAATAGCAAAGAGAATGATATCTCTCACTTATTTAGAAAATTGGGACACTGCATGGATAAGAAAAGTAATATATAGTGGGACCGTTCCACCATGGAAAAGTATTTAAAAGATGGTTTAATTCCCAGAAAACTTAGATGGGATGTTCCCATAAATGATGGTCTGTTGGGAGAAGAGGATATTGATGAATGGTATGCCTTCTTTATAGGCAAAGGAAGGGAAATCATGGAATTTCTCCTCAAAAGGAAGCAACGTAAATTATCACTAGTGGAGAATCAGATTAAAGAGATCAGGGACAAGCTTATTCCTTTCATCAATACACCTGAATATAACAAGCTCATGGATGATTTGCACAAGAATATGCAGAAGAAAGATGTTGAAAATAAAAATATCAAAAAGAAAAAATATACGCGAGACTTTGAGGATTATCAAAATAAACGAGTATTTCGCTGGCAGTCTACATTAGCAGCAACTACGGCTGCTAGCATAACGCCGCAAACAACAACTGGAATCACTAGCGATACGAGACCCTCACAACCACAAGGACAACAACAGCAACAACAACCAAGAACCAAACCAACAAATGGTGGACAAATTCCACACCGACAGGACAATAAACCACCATACACACCCCATCGGCAGCCGCTGAGGAAGCCATATTTTGATCAACACCAAAGATCTAACTACAGGGTTAGTAATGCTCAGAATCCCAGGTATGGCCCACCACCGAACCAGAACAATTGGTATCAAGGAGGACCACCAAATCGAGGCAATGGGAATAGAGCCAGGGGCGGACTGACCATCGGGCAATTCGGACAGGGACCGAGGGCCCGTGGCCAGTAGGGGGCCCCATGACAGCTTCCACTTCGATCTACCCGTCAATCACAGCTAGCTGACGGGTAGATCGGGTCCCGAATCACTGCTCCCTGGTAAGAGACTGCTGCAGTGTAAGCGAACCTCTCATGATGTGCTCCTCCCCGCCGGCCCCTCCTTCCCTCCCGTCCATCCCAGGTGCTTGTATTTGTCATCACCTCGGACGGACGAGAAGAGAGGAGGGGCCGGCGGGGAGGAGCACATCATGGGAGGTATGTTTACAGCCGCTTCCCGCGCTACTCTGCATCTAGGAAGGAAAGTGCAGCAGCTGCTGCCCTGTCTCCCTCTATGTGCCCAGCATCCTGCTCTCTGCCCAAAAGCCCTGCTGTCTGCCCATACCCTGATGTCTGCCCATACCCTGCTATCTGCCCCATGCCCTGATGTCTGCCCATACCCTGCTATCTGCCCCATGCCCTGATGTCTGCCCATACCCTGCTATCTGCCCCATGCCCTGATGTCTGCCCATACCCTGCTATCTGCCCCATGCCCTGATGTCTGCCCATACCCTGCTATCTGCCCCATGCCCTGATGTCTGCCCATGCCCTACTCTTTGCTCCATGCCCTGCTGTCTGCCCATGCCCTGCTTTGTGCCCCTATTCCCTGATGTCTGCCCCATGCTCTAATGTTTACCCCATGTCATGCTCTGTGCCCCCTTGCCCTGCTCTGTGCCCCCATGCCCTGCTGTCTACCCTATGTCCTGCTCCGTGCCCCCATGCCCTGCTGTCTGCCACCATGCCCCGCTGTCTACCCCCATGCCCTGCTCTGTGCCCCATGCCCTGCTCTGTGCCCCATGCCCCGCTCTGTGCCCCCATGCCCCGCTCTGTGCCGCCATGCCCCGCTCTGTGCCCCCATGCCCTGCTCTTTGCCCCTATGCCCTGCTCTGTGCCCCCATGCCCTGCTGACTGCCCCATGCACTATAGTCTGCCAATACCGTGCTATCTGCCCCATGACCTGATGTCTGCCCATGCCCTGCTGTCTGCCCCCTCGCCTTGCTCTTTGCCCCATGCCCTGCTGTCTGCCCATGCCTTGCTCTGTGGCCCCATTCCCTGATGTCTGCACCATGCTCTGATGTCTACCCCATGTTGTGCTCTGTGCCCCCTTGCCCTGCTCTGTGCCCCATGCCCTGCTGTCTACCCTATGCCCCGCTCCGTGCCCCCATGCCCTGCTGTCTGCCCCCATGCCCCGCTCTGTGTCCCCATGCCCTGCTCTGTGCCCCCATGCCCTGATGTCTGCCCCATGCCCTATAGTCTGCCCATACCCTGCTATCTGCCCCATGCCCTGATGTCTGCCCACGCCCTGCTCTGTGCCCCCATGCCTTGCTCTTTGCCCCATGCCCTGTTGTCTGCCCATGCCCTGCTCTGTGGCCCCATTCCCTGATGTCTGCCCCATGCTCTGATGTCTACCCCATGTTGTGCTCTGTGCCCCCTTGCCCTGCTCTGTGTCCCATGCCCTGCTGTCTACCCTATGCCCCGCTCCGTGCCCCCATGCCCTGCTGTCTGCCCCCATGCCCCGCTCTGTGTCCCCATGCCCTGCTCTGTGCCCCCATGCCCTGATGTCTGCCCCATGCCCTATAGTCTGCCCATACCCTGCTATCTGCCCCATGCCCTGCTGTCTGCCCCATGCCCTGCTGTGTAACCCCATTCCCTGATGTCTGCGCCATGCTCTTATGTCTACCCCATGCCATGCTCCGTGCCCCCTTGCCCTGCTCCGTGCCCCCATGCCCCGCTGTCTGCCCCCATGCCCTGCTCTGTGCCCTGATGTCTGCCTCATGCCCCATAGTCTGCCCATACCCTGCTATCTGCCCTATGCCCTGCTCTGTGCCCCCATGCCTTGCTCTTTGCCCAATGCCCTGCTGTCTGCCCCATGCCCTGCTCTGTGCCCCCATTCCCTGCTATGCCTCATAATGTGCCCTGCGGTGCCCCATAATATGAGAATGTATCCCTCCTAATGTGCTCTGTTGTGCCCCATAATGTGCCCTCATGCCTCTATGTAATATACTCTGCTGTACCCCATAATGTGCCCTCCTGCCCCATGTAATGTTCCATGCTGTGCCCCTCTGTCTCCCCATATGTAATGTGCCCTATAATGTTCCCTGCTGCCCCCCCCCGTAATGTGTCCTACTGTTCCTCCCCCACCTGTAATGTTCCCTGGTGTGCCCCATAATGTGCCCTGCTGCTATCCATGTAGTGTGCCCTCCTACCGTCCACACACACATATTGTGCCCTCCTGACCCCCCTGTGCTATGACCTGCTGACTATACTTTGCCATGGTTCCTCCATGCTCTACCCTGCTGCCCCCTGTGTACTGTGCTTGGTTGACATCCAATGCTCTGCCCTTCTGCCCACTCTGCACTGTTTATCTCAGGTTCAACCCAGTTTCGAGGCGTCCACGCAGTGCAAGATGGAGGGTGGGGCTTTGTGTGGATGTGGCTTGAGTGTGGGCAGGGACACAGGGGGCCCCATGATCTCCTGTTGCCCAGGGGCCCCATGGCTTGTCAGTCCGCCCCTGAATAGAGCCCAGTATAATTATCATGAAAGGGGCCACCAATCTTACCCCCCCACACAACGAAGGGGTTGGCATTATGGCCCTGGTGGCCAGCAGAAGCAACAGGGATACCAGAATAGTACCCCGCATAGACCATTTGGAGGTTATGGATATCAACCAGGTACTCCGTACAGAGATAACCAATATCCATATAGAGGCCCCCCATCAAACCAATACCCCCAGAGGGCCCCTCCTGACTCATATAGAGACACACAGAGGGGAGGTGTTTATTACTCGCCAAAACCACAGCGTGTAAGGTATGGAGATCCTTTACATGATCAATATAGAATACCCGTGTATAACAGTTACCAACCATTGGAGGATAATGAAGAGGAATTTTTGGATGAATCTTTTTTAAGGGAGAGCAGGGGAGGGTCCCCCCGCGAGACAAGAAACCCAGGAAGAGGGGAAGGAGAGCAGGCAGAAGAATACAGCAGAAAGAGAAGGCGAGAGGATTAGGTAATGGGATTTTTAACTTGAGTGGGATTGCTTTGTCGAGAGAAGAATTATTGGTGCTAGATAAGGGCATCAAGTTCGCCCCTAAAAAAGGGCTGAATAAGTTCGAAACATATGTTGGAGTACAAAAATTTATTAGAAAGTTAAACCTCAAGAAATATTACGCTCTCAATCCGGTGGAAAAAGTGATTAGGAATACGAACCACACTAGTTTGAAGAATAATTCCGTGTTCAACCCATATATAGCCAACAACAAGTATGTTGATTTGTTCAAGAAACTGGTTACCAGTGAGCTGGAGCAATTGCCAGTGAAGAAGGTTTATGAACAAAAGGATTTAAAAAAAGGGATGAAAACACTAGAGAAAAGGACAGATATAGTGATAAGGCCGGCAGACAAAGGTGGAGGGATAGTTGTTCTATCCCTACAACAATACAAGTCAGAAATGGAAAGATTACTAAATGACACTGAAACATATCAGTTACTGAACGGTAACCCTTCTCGATCCTTCAAAGAGACACTGGAACATATTATTAAAGATGGTATGGATGAAGGATTCTTAAGTAAACAAGAAGCAAGGTATTTAGTCCCCATGGTTAGTAAGATACCAGTAATTTATTACTTACCAAAGATACACAAAGATAGTAATAACCCCCCAGGGAGGCCGATAGTAAGCGGCATTGAATCTCTGACATTCAGATTGGGGGAATATATAGACATCCATCTGCAACCTCTGGTCGCTAAGACTAAAGCCTATCTCAAGGACACCAAGCACACACTGCAACTCTTAGACGAATGTAGTGCACAAGAGGATATTATTATGGTTACAGGAGACGTTTCCTCACTTTACACCAATATTGATCATGAAGGTGCCTTGAAAGCAGTTGAATGGGCCCTGAGGAAGGAAAGTTTGGCGAATGATGGTTTTATTGCATTTATTCTTAGGTGCTTAAATTTCTGCTTACGGCACAATTTCATTTGGTATGATAACACGTTTTACTTACAGACCAAGGGAGTCGCCATGGGCGCTAAATTCGCCCCCAGCGTGGCAAACTTGTATATGGCCAAATGGGAAGAGGAGGGTGTTTTAAATCAAGATTACGGAGCTATTTTGCTATACAAAAGGTTCATTGACGATTTGTTGATAATTTGGAAGGGTAGTATGGATGCATTGTTAGCTTTATTGGATTCTATGAATAACAATAACCAGAACATCTCTTTGACCTGGGATGTAAGCAGAGAATGTATTCACTTTCTGGACTTGGAAGTTTTTAACACCAGTGATGGCTTGATTACAAAGACGTTTTTTAAAGCAACGGATTGAAATTCCTACATCCCGACCACCAGCTGTCACCACAAACCTTGGCTAAGTAATATACCCAGAGGCCAATTTACAAGGATGAGGAGGAACTGCACGAGGATTGAGGACTATGATCACCAGTCTAACATACTCAGCAATATGTTTATAGACAAGGGTTACCAGAAAGAATTCTTGAATAAAGAAAAGTCAGAAGTCGCTTGCCTTAATAGAGATAATTTACTTAAAGATAAGATTCAGACTACAGAAGAAGATGTTAATGATGGTATCAGTATGGTTCTGAACTATTCCTTACAAAACAAGGAAGTACAGAAAATTATTCGGAAGTACTGGAATGTTTTGAAACAAGATGTCCACCTAAAATACTCCCAGAGAAACCCAAGATTATTTTTAAGAGAGCACCCAACTTACGTGATAGTTTAGTCCATAATGTGGTAGAACCACCCCTCCAGAAACCCTCAATGTTCTGGGACCTAAAAGGTTTTTATGGGTGTGGGAGATGTTACAGCTGCGTTAGGGTCCCTGGTAACAACAGAAGATTAAAGGAGTTTACCAATCCTAGAAATAACCACTCCTACACCATTAGAGATTTTATATCCTGTGACACGATAGGGGTTGTTTACGCGTTAAAATGCCCATGCAATTACATCTATGTGGGGCGGACTATTAGGGCTTTGAAAGACCGTTTAGAGGAGCATGTAAGGAATATACGTAAGGGGTCTGACAAGCACCATCTGTACATACATTTCAAACGTGTACATAATCAAAGCACGGTTGGGATGAAGTTTTGGGGGATAGAGGTACCCAAACGCCACTGGAGGGGTTCCAACTTTGTAAGAGAAATTAGTAAACGTGAATCATGGTGGATACACCAGCTCGGCTCCATGGCCCCGGGGGGGCTCAATAAGGAGTTCGATTTAAGATGTTTCTTGAGTAATTATTGACTTTAGCTTTTTTGTATCCCACCTAGATATCCACATTTTACAGTACCTAATAAGTTTTTTACAGGTTTTTTATGGGTATACGTAGTAGATTATGATGATTTACTTGATTTTTATTGGATTCACTCTAGCCATTAAAATAATATTTTTGCACATCAGGGAGCGGTCAAGCTTACCTAGTGCCTTTCACGAAGCACTCCCCCATATTTATTGTTTTTTGGTATAACGTACTCCTGGATTACTTAGCACTTTTTTGGTACTTGAATGATCGCCTGATCAACATGCATGGTATGGTTCATATGGATTTACTTTTCCCCTCTTACCATTTGGGGAGGTGATTAATATATATATTTTTTAGATATTTTTTTTTTTTTTTTTTTTTTTTTTTTAGATATTTTTTATATATTTGTTAGGTGTCATTACTAGATAATAATTGTGATATTCCAAGATTAATATGCATTTTCAGGAATACTTTCGTTTATATTTGAAATTTTATTGTATCTACTGTATTCCAGATATATATATTTTTTAGGTATAGTATTTTTTATATAAAAAAATTTTTTGTATTTATTTTAAATATATTTCATATTTCATATTTTTTATTTTTTATTTGTGAGTTTCCTACCATACAGCAATAAAAGTTACAGGTCCCTTTAAGGGTTTTTAGGATCCCACAATGATGATTGTGCTGTATTACCGATGTGAGAAACATACTTAGTCCTCAGTACGGTTTTAAACATATATATTTTTTTATATATTTTTTTATATATTTTATATTGTTATAGATTATGCCATGAGATTTATACATTTGTAGTTTTTTGTTGTTCCATATATTAATCGCTAGTGCAATTACCGTTATTTGTGGTGTGCGATATGGTGTCTACTCTGATGTGTGGCTCTGTCCTGGATTAGGATTATATTTATGTAGATAGGGTTAAACATCGCTTACTATAGCTTTTCATTTCCTGCTTTCTCTAAAATATCAAGGCTGGCACACAGCGTCATTTCCTGTTGTTGTTTTTACATAGCTGGAGCCTAACACTAGGATGTCAGCGATCCTAGGCAAAATGGCCGCTGTTGTTCTTTACATAGCTGGAGCCGAACACTAGGATGTCAGCGATCCTAGGCAAAATGGCCACTGTTATCTTTTACATAGCTGGAGCCGAACACTAGGATGTCAGCGGTCCCAGGCAAAATGGCCGCTGTGATAGTATAAATTACACATAGAGCGCCCGTCCTATTAGATCCCCCAGATGAAGGCACGTATACCCTGTGCCGAAGACGCGTAGGGGAGGGGCAGGACGGGGCTTTCTACACACAGACAGGCAGAGGATTGAACACCGCACCGCACGCCACAGGATTCATCTGTATTGCATGTTTTGGATAGGATGGTGCACTGACGCACCCAAGCATTGTGAGTACCCTCCTGGAGGGATTGTTTTTAGGGCTTTTCAAATAAATTCCTGGCGGTATTATGCTATGAGTCTCCTTTCTTTCATATATGTCACCATTTGAGCGAGATACAGATCATCACCAGCATACCCTGTGTGAGCCCTAGAGTGGCTCTAATGCGTGTTTTGACACTGTTTAGCTACTGTGTCACACGCTCTAAGGTGAGCGCATTATCCATTGGGGGTCACTGGAGAGCACTGCAGCATGCCTTAATGTGCACATCTCATAAGAAGAGCATGAGGAATATTTAGCACTTTTTCAAAAAAACCAGCATGAGGATTGCCTGCTATTTGTTTGGACACTATTGTGCACTTTGATTTATATACTCTTATGAATGGCTTGGACTGAGATATATTCATTTGTATGAATTGGTTTCGGACACTTTATTTATCAAGTAGCACTTATATATATTTTTTAATCATTTAAAGGATTTTTTTTTTTTTTTTTTTCTCACATTTTTTTGCATGGTGCATGTTACCATTTTTATATATTCAATTGTGGATTATAGTCACTTTGTTCACAGGTGTGTGACACTGTTTATAATTTATAATAATTTTTAATATTGTATAGATTTATTATATTCTTTGTTCACGTATTTATAGCCTTTAGCGCATACACATATATTTATTTATTTTATACAATCCAATATACCCAATTTTATACTCACAGTTGATCCAGAGGAAGGCAAAAAACCCCAGCATAGCATGCTTGCTCCAATTTGCTACAGCAGGGGAAAAAAATTCTTTCCTGATCCCCCAAGAGGCAATCGGATTTTCCCTGGATCAACTTTACATATATATGTTAGTACCCAGTTATATTATGTACATTTAGGAAAGTATCCAGGCCTTTCTTAAAGCAATCTACTGAGCTGGCCAGAACCACCTCTGGCGGGAGTCTATTCCACATTTTCACAGCTCTTACTATGAAGAAACCTTTGCGTATTTGGAGATGAAATCTCTTTTCCTCTAGACGTAAAGAGTGCCCCCCTGTCCTCTGGGTTGACCGTAAAGAGAATAACTCAACACCAAATTCACTATATGGACCCCTTAAATATTTGAACATGTTGATCATATCCCCCCTTATTCTCCTCTTCTCAAGATAGAATAAGTTCAGTTCCTCTAATCTTTCCTCATAGCTGAGCTCCTCCATGCCTCTTATCAGTTTGGTTGCCCTTCTCTGCACTCTTTCTCCAGTTCCCTGATATCCTTTTTGAGAACTGATGCCCAAAATTGAACTGCATATTCCAGATGAGGTCTTACTAATGATTTGAACAGGGGCAAAATTATATCTCTCTCTCTAGAGTCCATACCTCTCTTAATACAAGAAAGGACCTTTCTCACTTTGGAAACCGCAGCTTAGCACTGCATGCTATTATTGAGCTTATGATCTACCAAAACCCCAAGATCCTTCACCACGGATTCCCCCAGCTGTACTCCCCCTAGCATGTATGATGCATGCATACAATGGGAAAGACACATATATGAGAGACAGAAGGAGCTACACACCCCGAAGATAGTTTATCTAAAAAAGTTTGTTCCCCAGTGGGGCTTTAAAACAGCAATGTACAAAATCAAAAAGATTATTTTAGTTGGTATTAGAGAAACAATTTATTTAACAAAATGTCCAATGAAATCATTTAATTGAATACAGTATGTACAAATAAAAAATCTAGTCCAATAACATGATTCATATTCCATAATACGGTAAAAAACACATTCGGTACATCATTACATTACATAGTGTTGTATAGTATGCAAGCCCCGACGCGTTTCGACCTAGATACGGTCTCTTCAGGGGGCACATTGAGATCTAGAAAATATATATAATACATGTATTTAGAATTATAAAGTTTGCCGTCATTCATCACACTGAATAGATCATGGTGGTGGATTTTACCGTTAAAAGATGGAATGAGTGTTCCATATTCTAAGATGGTCGGAGCCATTGGAGAATCCGAAAGGTGCGCAGGCCGCCCCCACCTCCCCAGGAAAGAAGAGCCAACCCTGAGGGGCTTACAAGGAGCCACACTAATACACGCCCCCACGGGGGGCGAAGGAGTACACACCTGCAACAAACACCCATTGATAGCCATTAGTTAATTAGTAAATAGGTAATCATCAGTGTAAATGTTTCTAGTTGTATATATTGAGATTGACGGAAAATAAAAATGTCAGTGTACAAAGTATAAATGAATAGTCAAAATACAATGGTATTTTGTTAAAATATTATAGGAATAATAGGAGATGTGAAAAGATGATAGTAGTTCATGAGTGGTGGTATTCAATGGTGCTATAAATAATTAATTAAATGAGGTGCAAAGAAAAGGCGAAGTATGTATGTGAAAAAACGTTCACTGTGTATGAGATAATGAAGTGACCAAGGAAGTGCATCATGTGATGGGAGGTATGATGTCTGCCAATCAAACGCTGGCAGAACGTGAAAAAGTGACAACAATAAAAAATAAAAACAAAAAGTGAGAAATAAGTGAAAAAAAAACAAAAACAAAGTGTATAACCACTAGAGATCCGCGCTATAGCCGAATGACGGCTACAGCGCGGACCTGCTTTGCCGGGACTACGTCTATTGACGTAGTCCCGTGCACGAGCGGCCTGCGCGCCCCCTGCAGGGCGCGCGTGGTGTGCTCTGTGATCAGAGAGTCTATGAGACTCGCCTGATCACAGAACAGAGTAAGGGGTTGATCCCGACCCCTTACCACATGATGATCTGTCAGCCAATGAAAAGATCATCATAAAAAGAAATTAGGGTTGTCTGACAATGTCTGTCTTTCAGGAATCCATGCTGTCTGTTGCTTAAAATGTTTTTTTCCCAGCAAGAACTCGTCTACGTGGTCTTTTATTAAACGCTCCAGTATCTTCCCGACTATAGAAGTTAAACTAACAGGTCTATAGTTACTTGGTAAAGACTTTGATCCCTTTTTAAATATAGGCACCACGTTCGCCCTGCACCAATCCAGTGGTACTATTCCCGTCCCTAAAAATTATATACAATGGCTTTGAAACTACAGAGCTCAATTCTTTTAGGATCCGTGGGTGGATGCCATCAGGTACAGGTGCTTTATCCACCTTTATTATGTCTAAATAATTCTGGACCATATCACTTTTGAGCCATTGTGGATTATTCGGGGCTGTGTCACTACCACCCCCATTATGGGCATGAGCTCCCCCATGCTCCTTTGTATACACAGAGCTGAAGAAAGTATTTAATAAATTTGCCTTCTCTTTGTCCCTAGTCACCCACTCTAGATTATTTTGTAAAGGGCCTACATGCTCAGACCTGGCCTTTTTACTATTAATATATTTGAAGAATTTTTTGGGGTTTGTCCTGCTATCTTTTGCAATCTGTCGTTCGTTTTGAATTTTTGCATCCTTGATTTCCTTTTTACATATTCTGTTAAATTCTTTGTAACATTTAAACGACACTAGTGTTCCATCATTTTTATATTTTTTAAAAGCTCTTTTCTTATTGTTTATAGCTTCTTTAACTTTGGCTGTGAGCCACGTAGGTTTTGTTTTTAGCCTTTTAAACTTATCGCCCATGGGAATATACTTTGCAGTGAGGTCCCAAACAGTCTTTTTGAAGAATCCCAATTTCTGTTCTGTGTTTATCAATGCAAATATTCCCTCCCAGTCTAAATCCTGGAGAGCAGCCCTCATCCTTGGAAAATTTGCTCTCTTGAAGTTAAGTGTTTTTATCTTTCCCGTATGTATTTCTTGTTTACAGCTAACATCAAATGAAATCATATTATAATCACTGCTACCCAGGTGTTCCTTTATCTGGACATTAATAATAAGCTCTGCGTGGTTTGAGATTACCAGGTCCAACAGAGCTTCATTCCTAGTTGGGGCGTCAATAAACTGGACCATAAAATTGTCCTGTAATAGGTTTATACATTTTTGCCCTTTCACTGTCCCAGCAGTGCCATTACTCCAGTCAATTTCTAGGTAGTTAAAATCCCCCATTATTATCACTGTTCCAGCCCTTGCAGCCCTTTCTATCTGTGCAAGGAGCTGAGTCTCCACCTCCTTGTTAACATTGGGTGGTCTGTAACGAACGCCAATGATTAACTTTGAACAATGCCCATCTATATGCAGCTCCACCCATAATGCTTCAGACTCATCACACTCTCCATCAACCAGGTCCTCTTTCATACTTGCTTTGAGATCACTTCTCACATAGAGACAATACCATAATTAGTGTACCTATCAGTGTTAAATGCAAAAAAAAAGCCAATACACATGGATGTGGGCTCTGTCAGTCACCATACTCACTAAATTGTCAATTATGACTACAGTATAGTATAACACACACCGCATATACCTCTCTAACTATATAACTCAGCTCCCAATTGTTGAAATATAATCAAAATCTTTATTCTATATAGATTAAAAATGATTCCACAGACAACATAAACATACATAGTTAAAAACAACCTGCAGCCCCAACTCAACCCATACAACCTATGATATTAAGGTATAGATGCATACATAAAGTCTTCAAAAGACATATGATAGCAAAATTTATTGAGGTGGTCATCAAAAAAAAAAAAAAATGATGAAAAAAGTATAATGAAAAAGAAAAATTTCCCACAGGACAACTAAAATTGGTGGTGTAGCTATATCGAACTGGTTCTGCTTCAAAGATGAAAATTATGAACACTTTGTCAAATCATGGTGCTGAAGATTCCATAGGTACAGTATCTCACAAAAATAGATAAACACCTCAAATTTTTGTAAATATTTTATTATACCTTTTCATGTGACAACACTGAAGAAATGACACTTTGTACATTGTAGCAATCTACAATATTGAGCGTACAGTTTGTATAACAGTGTAAATTTGCTGTCCCCTCAAAATAACTCAACACACAGCCATTAATATCTAAACCGCTGGCAACAAAAGCGACTACACCCCTAAGTGAAAATGTCCAAATTGGGCCCAAAGTGTCAATATTTTGAACCAAACAATCCCTGGTTCCGTTCGCAGCAGAACTGTAATTACACGCACCTGTTAAACATGGGCAGAAAAATTGGGCCTTGGCTGGTGATGGTGGTGCCACAACACTGTAACCCCTCACAGGAACGCAGGAACGGGCCCTGCTGTGAAAATTATATCAAAAACTGTAATAACATGCCCCTGTTAAACAGGGACAGAAGGGGGCGTGGCTTGGACATGGGGGAGTGAAGACACTCATTGCTAGAGCTCACGACTCCCGACCCATTTATCAAGGCTGATGTGCTCTTTTCTTGCAGTTTTCTGTTCCGGCCATGAGCTATCAGAAGCCATGGAAGACCAGGGGAGCATCTAAAGTGGTGCCCGTGGCTCAGATCAGCAGTTATTTCCAAGATGTCCGACCATCGGCTCCGATGACATTTACTGGAGAGACACATGGCGACCAAAGGCCTTCACCCTCACTTTCCCCTCAAATGGCGGCTGCCTAACTCACTGGAGAGTCTACCGTCCCTCCTATACTACCCGTCCGGAGCCTCATGCAGCGCAAGTCTCCCCACTCTTAAGAGATGACACAGACATCAGGGCAATGCTGCGGGTTATCCCCACAAAATCACACGTCGACCTTAGTGCTGAGGGTAGAGGAGCAGCATCGCTGAGATTTTTAGCAACTTCGAGGGGAGGTCTATGGCCTGGATGACAGACTGACCAGGGGGGGAGGTGTCGGTGAGTGCCCTGGAGACCCGGGTTGCCCAGATGGAGTGGGCACAATCACTTTACCAAGATCAGCTGGTAGAGGTACAGCTTCACGTCAAGGACTTGGAGTATCAAAGCTGCCGTAACAACCTTCGGATCCGGGGGCTGCCTGAGGCGACTTGCCCTGAGAACCTGCCGGAGCCTGTTCGGGATATCCTGCTTAAGTTAGTTGAATCAGACCTGTCCGAGAACATGGAGTTCGGCAGGGTGCACAGGGCGCTAAACGCGTGGAACAGGATTGTCCACAGATGTGATCTGCAGGCAGCACCGCTATGCCCATAAGGAGCTGATCATGAGAGCTGCCTGGCATACAGGTCCTGTGGGCTTCGATGGGGTGACTGTCTTAATCTTCCCCGATGTTTCTCTGGCAACACTGCAGAGGCGAGCTATGCTGAAGCCCTTGTTGGAGACCCTGCACCGTGCGGAGTTTCAGTATTGCTGGGGGTTTCCTCTCCAGCTGATCGTCCACAAAGAAAGCTCTTCATTTACCCCAAGAAGACATGCTGACCTCCTGGATCTGTTCGCGTTCCTGGGGATGGAGCCAATCCCTCTGATGGACTGGTAGCCCCTCTTACCCGGGAGATATCCCTGCTCAGTGCCTCGGGCACCTCACTCAGGGATGCCACACTGCTCATCAAGATGCTGGCAGGGTCATCCAACGCCAACCAGGGTACACGATCCTGAAATGTGATCCAACGGGGAACCCGCATGCGAGTAGCCCAAATGCTATGCCAATAGCTTGACTGTTTGACTCGTTTTGCCTGCCTGATGTGACCTGGCCCACTACAGGGCACCCCCGTGGCCTTCGGGACTGTAGTGACCCCCCCATTTGCTCCTTCCCCCATTGCAATCCAGAACTATTCTTAACCCCCAAGGTATGTTCTCTCCGTCCCACCCCGTCCTTCCTTGCTCACTAAGTCTCACGGAATAAACTGGCCCATTGGTTGATTGGTGTGATTCGATACCCTAAGACTGCCACTGCACTTCCACCTGCAAGGCCTTGGACTGCTCAGGGAAGGCCTATTGCTTGCTCTTGTTCTAGCGGGTATACCGGAGTTTTGGGCCCCTCTGGGTGGGTCCAGTGTTGCACCTCCTGCTGTCTCTCTCCTCCCCCCCTTTTTTCCCCTCCCCGTGTTTTCCCCTCCCCCCTTCCGTCCCCCTTTCCTCCTCCTCCCCTCCCTTTTTTCCTCCTCCTCCCCCCTCCCTTTATTTCCTCCCCCCCATTCTCTCCCCCCCTCCGTGCAGAGCTGCTGGTGCTGGGCTGGTCGGATCTTACCTCATGTGTAATTAGGTCACAAAGAGTTCTGGGTTTGGTCATATTTGTTGTTATTGGTTTGTCAGAAAAACATCAAGCTGCCTACACTGTTCTGTTTTTCCATGTGGTTCCTCACAGGGGGTCTCTCCTCTCCCTCCCCTATCTTCCTCCCTCTGACTTATTCAGGGGAACCTCTTAGCTGATCCCCTGTTAACAATTTTGTTTCCTGGAATACCAGGATAGGCCTACAGGTCGGGCCACAATGAACGCCGGCACATCTATTCCGGGCAGTGGCATATATGTGGCCGGGCATGTCAGCCAATTATACTTGTTAATTTTTTACTTTTCTCTTTTATATTGCACTAAATTTGTATATTTTTTCATAGCTTGGGCTGGTATAGGGAGCTCCTGATCTCTGCTGAGTTCATCCACTTTCCCCATCCACTTTCCCCACATAGGGTTGCACCCCGTCAGTGGTTCAATTTGAGAACTACTGGGGTGTCTTGAGACTATGGGGTAGATTTATAAAACTCGTGCACTCACAATCTGGTGCAGCTGTGCAGGGTAGAAGCTGATTGGTTTGTGTGCAGAGTTGCACTAGATTTTGCACACTCCAGTTTTAGTAAATAATCCCCTAAGTCTCTTTCACGTCTCTGGCATGTTAGTATTGTAAAGCTTCCTATCTTTTTGTCTTTACCTTTCACCTTCCTTTCTTTCCTCCTCCTCTCCCCCCCCCCCCTTTTTTTGTCAGCCTCCACCAGTCCCTGCCATGGCCACGGGTAAACCAGAGCCTCTCTGCCTCGTCTCCATCAATGTGAAGTGGTTGAACACTTCAGAGAAATGATCAATTGTGCTCTCCAACCTGAAACAAATGAAGGCTCATGTATGCTTCCTCCAAGAGACCCATTGTCGTGCCGATAAAATCCTGAGACTCCATAATCGCTTTTTCCAAATGGCCTAGCACAGCTGTTCTTTTGACTCTAAATCAAAGGGTGTGAGTCTCTTGGTCCGTAGCTCTACTCCATGGTTGGTGCATGATCAGGGAACAATGTGGAGGGATGGGCTCTGTTTGTGAAGGGCACCTTGGGTAGTTCCTTGGTCACCTTGGTGAACCTCTACCTCCCTAACTCGAACTAGATTTTTTTTAGAACCCATTTCCACCTAGCTAGGTGACTTTGCGGAGGGAGCTGTGATCCTGAGGGGTGACTTGAACTTCACCATGGACCCGACCCAGGTCTCCAATGTGACGCTGAAACGCCTAAAGAGGAATTTCTATGCCTTTCACTTGGTGGATGTCTGGAGAATCATAAACCTGACCAGTCGGGTCCATAAATATTGGGACATCTACACAATTCTAATCTTTTTGGCTCTATTCACCACCACAATGGATTTGAAATGAAACAAACAAGATGTGCTTTAACTGCAGACTTTCAGCTTTAATTTGAGGGTCTTCACATCCAATTTAGGTGAACGATGTAGGAATTGCAACAGTTTGTATATGTGCCTCCCACATTTTAAGGGACCAAACATAATGGGACAATTGGCTGCTCAGCTGTTCCATGGCCAGGTGTGTGTTATTCCCTCATTATCCCATTTACAAAAAGCAGATGAAAGGTCCAGAGTTCATTTCAGGTGTGCTATTTGCATTTGGAATCTGTTGCTGTCAACTCTCAATATAAGATCCAAAGAGCTGTCACTATCAGTGAAGCAAGCTATCATTAAGCTGAAAAAACAAAACAAACCCATCAGAGAGATAGCAAAAACATTAGGTGTGGCCAAATCAACTGTTTGGAACATCCTTAAAAAGAAAGAACGCACCGGTGAGCTCAGCAACACCAAAAGACCCGGAAGACCACAGAAAACAACTGTGGTGGATGACCGAAGAATTCTTTCCCTGGTGAAGAAAACACCCTTCACAATAGTTGGCCAGATCAAGAACACTCTCCAGGGGGTAGGTGTATGTGTGTCAATGTCAACAATCAAGAGAAGACTTCACCAGAGTGAATAGAGAGGGTTCACCACAAGATGTAAACCATTGGTGAACCTCAAAAACAGGAAAGCCAGATTAGAGTTTGGCAAACAACATCTAAAAAAGCCTTCACAGTTCTGGAACAACATCCTATGGACAGATGAGACCAAGATCAACTTGTACCAGAGTGATGGGAAGAGAAGAGTATGGAGAAGGAAAGGAACTGCTCACGATCCAAAGCATACCACCTCATCAGTGAAGCATGGTGGTGGTAGTGTCATGGCGTGGGCATGTATGGCTGCCAATGGAACTGGTTCTCTTGTATTTATTGATGATGTGACTGCTGACAAAAGCAGCAGGATGAATTCTGAAGTGTTTCGGGCAATATTATCTGCTCATATTCAGCAAAATGCTTCAGAACTCATTGGATGGCGCTTCACAGTGCAGATGGACAATGACCCGAAGCATACTGCAAAAGCAACCAAAGAGTTTTTTAAGGAAAGAAGTGCAATGTTATGCCATGGCCAAGTCAATCACCTGACCTGAATCCGGTTGAGCATGAATTTCACTTGCTGAAGACAAAACTTAAGGGAAAATGCCCCAAGAACAAGCAGGAACTGAAGACGGTTGCAGTAGAGGCCTGGCAGAGCATCATCAGGGATGAAACGCAGCGTCTGGTGATTTCTATGCGTTCCAGACTTCAGGCTGTAATTGACTGCAAAGGATTTGCAACCAAGTATTCAAAAGTGAAAGTTTGATGGATGATTGTAAATCTGTCCCATTACTTTTGGTCCCTTAAAATGTGGGAGGCACATATACAAACTGTTGTAATTCCTACACCGTTCACCTAATTTGGATGTAAATACCGTCAAATTAAAGCTGAAAGTCTGCAGTTAAAGCACATCTTGTTTGTTTCATTTCAAATCCATTGTGGTGGTGTATAGAGCCAAAAAGATTAGAATTGTGTCGATGTCCCAATATTTATGGACCTGACTGTTCCTTTTACTCGCATCCTCAAGATTCATACACCAAGATTGATCTCTTCATGTTGCCCCAAAATTGATCTCTTCATGTTGCCCCAATCACTTCTGTCCAGGGTGGTGCCAGCCTTGATCGGCACCATTACTTTTTCAGACCATGCCCCGGTCTTTATGGAAATTGACTGGGTGCCTCCTATCCCCAAGCAGTGGGTATGGAAGCTAAACGACTCCCTGATTCAGATCCCTGAGGTCTTAGAGGAGGTATCTAGAGAGATTAGAAATTTCTTCTCTTCCAATGTGACCCCAGATAGTGCGCTCTTTAAGGTATGGGAAGCCCACAAGAGCTTCATCAGGGGTCTCTTGATCAAAATTGGCTCCCGACTTAAGAAAGTGAGGACCTACTGGAAAAGATCAGATCCCTAGAGGCCATTCATAAAAGATCGTTGGTGGCTCAGGCGCTAAACGACCTTACAACTCTGAGAAATCAATTGTGTTCCCTAGCTCTAGTGAGGACCAAGGCCGTGATTGCTAAATGCAAACAAACATTCCACGAACATAGTAATAAGTGTGACAAACTTTTGGCATAGGCCCTGAAAGCAAAACAAGCCCGACCATTCATCCCCAAACTTCTTAGTGATAGCAACGCCAGGGTACATGCCACGGAAGGATTGCAGATCAAGTCTGCAAGTATTACACCTCTCTTTACAATGTTCCGTGCCCATCCTGTGAAAGGACGAAATCTTTAGAACGTGGAGCCATTTGTGACTATCTACAAAAATTGGAGTTGTCCCGGCGGCCTGATGAAGATCTGGCAGCATTGGAGGCCCCTCTCTCCAGCGCAGAGGTGACCCTGGCGATGGCTCGAATGCAATCCGGTAGAGCCCCGGGTCCAGATAGTTACTCCCCTCTTGTATTACAGGACCTTTGGGGAACTCTTGACTCTGCATTTCCTTCCTAATGTGGCTGGAGAGAGTGGATACGTTGCGGGTGCATATCACGGTGATCCCGATCTCTCAACGTTGACCTAAAAATTTTCACCGAAGTCCTCTTTATGCACCTAATGGATCTGATCCCTCAACAGGCGCGGGACAATACTACAAAGGCGATAAACCTGATTCATGCTGCTCAGGTGAGGAAGACCCCTATGTTGCTTCTCTCGACTAACACCGAAAAGGCAGTCGACAGGGTGAACTGGACCTTCCTGATAGAGACCCTTCGCTGGGTGGGGCTAGGCCACCGAATGATGAATTGGGTTCAAGCCATTTACTCCCACCTGTCGGCCCAGGTGAATGGTCACCTCTCTTTATCCTTCAAGATAGCCAATGGGACACAACAGGGGTGCCCCCTATCCTCTTTAATATTTATTCTGACCCTTGAGCCCTTCCTTCACTCACTAAGGGATAATCCCAACATCACGGGCCTACACCTGCATACTATGCTTTCCCTGAAAATAGCAGCTTTCCCTGGCGATCTCTTATTCTTCGTGACTAACCCCCTGGTGTCGATACCCAACCTGCTACAGGAATTGAAAACGTATGGGGCCCTATCCTTTTTCAAGATCAACTTCCGGAAATCGAAGGTGCTTAACATTTCCATGTTACTTCGGTCAGATTTCCCTTTCAAATGGGCAATATCACACATCAATTACCTGGGCATCCTTTTGCCCAGCAGGACGGAAGACATATTCCCTTTTAATTTTCCTCCCCTGTTGACGCCCATTAAAAAGGACCTTCAGTCCTGGCAGCATGGACTGTTTTCCTGGTTTGGTCGGTGTGGAATTGTAAAAATGAACATTATGCCCAGGCTGTTTGTACCATCTTCAGGCCCTCGCCGTTTGGATTCCGAGTTCCTTTCCCAGGGTGGGGAACCGCATTATTATATCTTTTCTCTGGGCCCAGAAGCCCCCGTGGTTGGCCCAATCTATTCTGCAGCTGACAAAAGTATTGGGCGGTATGGCTTTGCCGGACGCCAACCTATATCATATGGCCGGTCATCTGACATGAATCCTGGACTGTTGTCGACATGGTTCTTTGAAACAGTTGGGTCCAGGTGGAAGGGATCTTGGCTGGGACCCAGCTAGACATATTACCCTGGTGCCAGACAAACTTACCACACCAGATTTTAGACTACCCCACTGTAGGTTAAACGTGGCGGATTGCCCAAAAAGCCTTTTGCAACGTTTCCATCGCACCCATTCCATCGCCATTTACCCCTGTTGTGGGGAACCCGGTCTTTGACCTGGAACTCGACGACCCTAGATTCCAGGCTCTGAAAGGCATTGAATGATCCCGGGTCCAGCACTTTCTCAAGAACGGACAGTGGCTGACCAGGCAACGAATCATGGATGACCCATCTTTGGAGGGTCTTTCCTTCTGGCAAAAACTACAGCTGGCCCATTTCATTGGCTCGTTACTTTCCCCCGAGCCCTTCAGGAGGAGCCTTACTACCTTTGAGCTACTGTGTTTGAAACAGTCCACTACGCGCCACGTGGTATCCCAGACTTACCAGTTGCTAATAGCGCCACCCCCGAATTTTAGACCCCCCTACATATCGAAGTGGGTGCATGACCTGGGACTTCAGATTATGGAGAGACAGGTGGAGAGACTTCTCTTCTCTTGTAAAGCCTCTGTCTGTGCTAACCATCAGGAAGCAGGTTATAAGGTACTGACAAGGTGGTACTTTATGCCAGTGAGGATCCACAAGATGTTCCCTCAGAGCACAAATCTGTGCTGGGGATGTGGGGAGGAACCGGGGTCCCTCCTCCACATCTTCTGATCCTGTCGCCTTTTGCTTACTGGACCGAGGTGCATCGCATTGTTCAGAAATTCACGGATCGCGAGCTGCCTTGGACCCCGCGTTCTTCCTCCTTCACCACCACAAGATTTCAAGCAAGATCTATAGGAAATCCATTTTGCCTCTTTTGCTCACAGCGGCGAAGAGCTGCATCCCACTGTGCTGGAAACAGACCCAGCCACCGGCCATGGCCGTTTGGTTGAAAAAGGTAGCTGAAATCAATGCAATGGAGGACTAGGTGGCCACAGATAAGGGCCTCCACGAGAAATTTCTCAAGAAATGGTTTTATTGGCACAAGTTTGTCTACTCTGAAGAGCATGCAGCTTTGGTGACTTATAGGGCGTACACACGGTCGGACTTTGTTCGGACATTCCGACAACAAAATCCATGGATTTTTTCCGACGGATGTTGGCTCAAACTTGTCTTGCATACATACGGTCACACAAAGTTGTCGGAAAATCCGATCGCTCTGAACGCGGTGACGTAAAACACGTACGTCGGGACTATAAATGGGGCAGTGGCCAATAGCTTTCATCTCTTTATTTATTCTGAGCATGCGTGGCACTTTGTCCGTCGGATTTGTGTACACACGATCGGAATTTCCGACAACGGATTTTGTTTGTTTTCCTGCTCTCCAACTTTGTGTGTCGGAAAATCCGATGGAAAATGTCCGATGGAGCCCACACACGGTCGGAATTTCCGACAACACGCTCCGATCGGACATTTTTCATCGGAAAATCCGACCGTGTGTACGGGCCATTACAGTATCTCCCTAAAGAGTTGAGATGAATAGTAGGGCTCCTCGGATGTGGTTGGAAGTACTGGCTGGTGGGGGTTGTCCCAAACCCCTTTTTTTTTCTTTTTTCCCTCCCTTTTTCCCCCCTATTTTTCTTCCCCCCTCTTTACTAGACTTTTGATATTTCTCTCCTCTGCTGCTGGGCCCTTTGGGCCATTCCTGCTCTTTCAACTTTTTGAATAAAACGTTAACCGTTTAACCGTGTGGGATACAGAGACTTCCTAGCCCTTTAAGCCCACTGTCTGAGCTAGATTTCAAATGTTTTTACTATTGATGTCACTGTGATGTCAGTACATGTGATCTTGTATGTGGTGATAACCTATTATATGTTTGACATTGTTGAGGTTTCTGTATCACCGTATGCTGTATTTAAAGAATTGGAAAAAAAAAAACAGGGGAAGAAAAATTGGGCCTTGGGTGGTGATGGTGGTGCCACAACACTGTAACCCCTCACAGATACTCTTGATGGGCACAGGAACGGGCCCTGATGTGAAATATTATATCAAAAATTGGGCCTTGGGTGGTGGCGGTGGGGTCCTAAACCAAAAATATTTTTTAAAAGTAGCATCTTCAAGATTGAGGAGGAATAGGTCTGGGTCACTAAGGATTACATTATCCGTAACTACCTCCTCCCAGCCACGTAAAACTCTTTGGGTTTCTGGGGACTGAAAACCATTTGTCACGGAACGCCCCACACTCCGCTTGAGTGCTTCCGTCAGTATACCGCTTCCTAAGTTCTGGAACACGAGTCCAATGGATCTGGCTATAGGAACCCCCAAGAACTAGACAACACCAGTCTTGGAGTACATCAGGACTAACTCTTTATTTGAGATCTCACACACATTTATACACCAGGCTGACTCAAAGCTAACCTAATTAACATGAGCTAATTTACTAAAACATTTACCCAGATCAGATGACAGACTTGTGGGCACCGAGCTTCACACAGTAGTATAAACACAATAGCTGGAGCTAATTACAATTAACAATACAAACAAAACCTAATTAACCTAATTAACATGAGCTCCAATAGGAGTCGTCCCGTCTCCTACATTGTATAGAGGACAATGTGATCAGCTCATTCAATTAACATACATTACCATAAACATCAACACAGGGTTAATTAGAACAAACAACAATGAGTTGAATACCCTTAGAACCTAGACTAAACTTATTTACATTAAACACATTATAGCTGACATCAGACAGGTGAGTGGAGTTGATGACATTAGCATCTCCTCACAGGATGTGTCCCAACAGTATAATTCAGTCTTATCATTCTAATATGGCATATAACGGGTTCCAGAGTCTGTGTGTTTTGGGGGGACATGGAGCTGAATCCAAAGTAACACCAACCCCAGGGTCCCCAGGCATACAGCTCACAGAGAGCACCATTCCCCCAAATGCTAGGGCCCATAATCGGTGGGCAAGAGGCTTGCGTTTAGTCCCCTCCAATAGCCTCTGTCCCGGGTGAGTCTGTCACATTTCTCCCCTTTTGGCAGAAGACTAACACAGGAGGAGACCCCAGACGGGTTGACTCCGAAGTTAGTAAGTAGCTCCAGTCCTCTAATGCCTGTACCCACACAGTACCCCAAATAAATTGTTCCAAACAAAGCATTACTCACCCAGCCAACCTCTGCCTCTCTCAGAGAACATATCTGCCGCTGGGGAGAGGCCTGGACTGGCCCTTCTCCCTGGAGTCCTTTCTGCCGCTGGAGAGAAGACAGGGTGACTGGGCTCACTCTGTCATGCTGTTGGGGATCTGGGCCCACTGCCCAGCATCCCTGGGGTATACAGGTGGAGACTGAAGTCCCATCCACCTTCACAGGAAATCCATCCTCTGTTAGTTGAGGGCAGAGTCCAGCAGTCCTCGGCCCTGTTGCCAGCCCTTCTGCTGGAAACCCCACACCATCTATTCCAGCTAACTGTTGGGGAGGGAGGCCGACTGCCCCGCCTCCCTGGAACTCTGTAGTTGTTGCCGGTGCTGGGCAGAGGTTGGTAGCACTCTGCCCTGTTGCCAGCACTTCTGCTGGGGACTCCGCATCCTCCGCTCCGGCTAACCGTTGGGGCAGGAGGCTGGCTTCCTCCACTCCCAAACTGTGTAGCTGCCATTGGGGAGGTGAGCCGGCTGCTTCCTTTTCCATTCCCTCATCTGGCTGCTGGGACGACATGTCGATGGTACTGTCTCCCAGGTGCACGGATCTTTGCTGGGGAGGAAAGCCAGCTTCCTCCACCCTGGCCAACTATTGGGGAGGGACAATACACACCTCCTCTCCCTTCTCCCCCTGTATCTGCTGCTGGGAAGTGATTGCCATCCTCTCACCCTGAGCCTCCACAATTGCTGCAGGTGTGGGGCAGAGGTCTTGGACCCTCTGTCCGGTTGCCAGCACTTCTGCTGGGGGTTTGCCAGGTGGTTCCTCCTCTACAGAAACGTCTATTAAATCCTCAGTCTCTGGAATTGGTAAAAATGTGGGACAGAGGTCTTGGACCCTCTGTTTAGTTACCAGATCTTCAGCTGGAGAAGTTTGTTTTAACTCCATAGATGCTGCTGGCAGAAAATCACATGTCCCTGTCAGTGTTGTGGGAGAAAGGCCGACTACCTCTTCTCTCAAGAAGGCCGAAGCCACTGTTGGTGCTGGGCAGAGCACAGTGAACTTTGGCCCTGATAGCAGCTCTTCTGCTGGAGGCTCATCAGGTTGTTCTTCCTCAGCAGAAAAGTCTATCAAATCCCATGTCTCTGCAACTGATGTCTGGGGATAGAGGTTCACCATCTCCTGTCCATGGAACCCAGAAGATGCTATCATTTCTGGGCAGAGGTTAGCAGAGCTCTGCCCTGTGGTCAGCACTTCAGGTTTGGGGACGGCAATCTCCGGATTTTCTACTGCCGATTCTCTGGCATGCTGCTGAACTTGTTCTAGCAGTTTCCTGTATGCCCTTTCCAGATGCTGTTTCTTCCTTAGCAAATGGTCCAGATCAGGTTTGAGCTCTGAGACCCCTGCAAGACCGAGCATAGACTCTCTATATTCTCTCAGGTCCTCAAGGTCAGGTTCCCCTTCATCGCCAAACATAAAATGATCTGTAAGGCTCTCCCACAGCAATCCTGGGCCGCCAAAGTTATATCCCTCCGGAGAGCATTCTGTTGTCTCCCCTAAATATCCCTCCTCTGCGTGCCATTGCAGAGCCCGATAACGATTGTCCAGCTCTATCTCCTGCTGGACCAGCCTATCCAACTCAGTCACCCATTGCTCCTGGGGTCGCTCTCCCAGGAATGCCATCCGCAATGCCCGTTGGTCACTGGCCCGTTGCTCTTGGGTTGGAAAGCACTTGCCATGTTTTATACCAGCGAGCTGGAGGGCTCCGATCCAGAGCCCCACCAGAATCTGCTGCCTGAGCTCCAGGTATTCATCCTTAGACACAGTCCTGGTGTATGTTGAAAGGATGATCCGCAGCAGCCCCGGGAACTCTGATGCCAGGTCCATATTTCCGCTGGGGTGACTGAAGTCTGCTATGCTGATCTTGGATCCAGTTGGAGGTTTGGATGTCCCAGACTGCAGGAAGCTTTCCCGCTGCTTGCCACCAATGTCACGGAACGCCCCACACTCCGCTTGAGTGCTTCCGTCAGTATACCGCTTCCTAAGTTCTGGAACACGAGTCCAATGGATCTGGCTATAGGAACCCCCAAGAACTAGACAACACCAGTCTTGGAGTACATCAGGACTAACTCTTTATTTGAGATCTCACACACATTTATACACCAGGCTGACTCAAAGCTAACCTAATTAACATGAGCTAATTTACTAAAACATTTACCCAGACCAGATGACAGACTTGTGGGCACCGAGCTTCACACAGTAGTATAAACACAATAGCTGGAGCTAATTACAATTAGCAATATAAACAAAACCTAATTAACCTAATTAACATGAGCTCCAATAGGAGTCGTCCCGTCTCCTACATTGTATAGAGGACAATGTGATCAGCTCATTCAATTAACATACATTACCATAAACATCAACACAGGGTTAATTAGAACAAACAACAATGAGTTGAATACCCTTAGAACCTAGACTAAACTTATTTACATTAAACACATTATAGCTGACATCAGACAGGTGAGTGGAGTTGATGACATTAGCATCTCCTCACAGGATGTGTCCCAACAGTATAATTCAATCTTATCATTCTAATATGGCATATATCGGGTTCCAGAGTCTGTGTGTTTTGGGGGGACATGGAGCTGAATCCAAAGTAACACCAACCCCAGGGTCCCCAGGCATACAGCTCACAGAGAGCACCATTCCCCCAAATGCTAAGGCCCATAATCGGTGGGCAAGAGGCTTGCGTTCAATCCCCTCCAATAGCCTCTGTCCCGGGTGAGTCTGTCACACCATCCCTTGAAGACTGCTGTTGAGTGTTATCCTCTACATCTATGCTTACACAATCCACCTCCTCCTTCCTCCTATGTGTTTGGCAGTCCCACGTGAATGCTATCTGGATAAAGGGGGCCTTGAGAGGAAAGGAAGTTCTCTTCCTCCCACTGTTCTGCCTCAAGTGCCCTCTCCATGATTCCACAAAGCGTGTTCTCCAGCTGGAAGAATAGAGGGATAGTGTTACTGATGCATGCATTGTCGCTGCTCACCATCCTTGTGGCCTTCTCAAATTGTGACAGGACAGTGCATGCATCCTTGATCAGTAGCCACTGGTGTGGTGAAAAGAAGCCAAGCTCTCTTGACCCTGTCCTGGTGCCATACTCGCACAGGTACTCATTGATGGCCCCACTGCTGTGTGTGCAGCCGCTGCAGCATTGCCAACATTGAGTTCCACCTGGTGGGCAGGTTGCATTCCCTTTGAATGTCAGTCAGCCGAGCACTGGCATTGTATGACCGGTGGAAATGACCACAGACTTTTCTGGTCTGCCTCAGGAGATTTTGTAAGCCTGGGTACCTGCTCAAGAACTGCTGCACCACCAAATTCAGGATGTGTGCCAAACATGGAACATGGGTTAAGTGTCCATGTCGGAGGGCGGAGAGAAGGTTGGTGCCATTGTCGCATACAACCATTCCTGGCTGAAGCTGGCGTCAACCACCTCTGAGCCTGCTCCTGCAGAGAAGACAGAATCTCTGCCCCAGTGTGGCTCCTGTCCTCTAGGAAGACCAACTCAAGTACCGCATGGCATCTTTTAGCCTGACTGCTTGCATAGCCCCTTGAACGCTTACTGAGAACTGCTGGTTCAAAGGATACATCTGCAGAAGAGGCCATAGAGGAAGAGGAAGAGAAGGGGGTGGAGGTGAGAGCTGTGGCAGAATCATCACTAGCTTTTTGGAGGCATGGTGGCAGAACAAAACTGAACCCTGTCCTGTATCATTCCCAGCTGCCAACAGAGTTACCCAGTGCGCAGTGAAGGAAAGGTAATGTCCCTGCCCATGCCTGCTGGACCATGAGTCAGTGGTAATATGAACTTTACTGCTCACCGCCCTGTCCAATGAGGCCAAAACATTGCCTTCCACATGCCGGTAGAGAGCCGGAATGGCCTTCCTTTAAAAGAAATGTCGATTTAGAACCTGCCACTGTGGTACATAAAGCACATTCCACAAATTTACAAAAGGGGGCAGAGTCTACCAGCTGAAGAGGCAACAGTTGCAGTGCTAGCAATTTGGCCAAGCTAGCATTTAGACGCTGAGCATGTGGATAGCTGGGACTGAATTTCTTTTTACAGTTCAGCAACTGGGGTAGGGAAATTTGCCTGCTAAAATCAATTGGTGGTGTACTGCTAGCAGATTGTCTGCAAGTACTTGGGACACCTATTGCTATACCTTCATTCCTCTCAGTGTAGGTTTTTGAGAGGGCTGGAGGTATAGTAGAGTTGGAGATCCCAGATGAGGAGCAAGGAGAAGTCCGCCTTTTTCCATGATGTGGGTTTTTCAAGTGCTGTTGCCAACGGACTGCATGGCAGGTCATCATATGTCTGGTCAAGCATGTGGTGCCCAAGTAACTGCGGTTCTGGCCACGCTTGATCCGCTTTAGACATAGGTTGCAAACAGCAATGGTGTGAACTGCTGCACACGTGTCTCAAAGGGCCCACACCAAGGAACTTTTAAAAGTCAGTGGGAAGTCAGCAGCGCCCTGCACCTGCGGAGCTCTGCGGTGTGATGCAATAGGGTGGCTGCCCTTAAGCTGCCCCCTAGAAGACATCCTGCCTCGTTGAAGTTGTGCCTCCTCCTTCTCCTCACTTTCCTCCTCTCTTCTCTCAGGCACCCAAGTACAGTCAGTGACCTCATCATCCCCTCAGTGACCCCCATTGTCACTGGAGCAAACTTGGCATTATGCTGCAGCTGGGGAAACGTGATTGGCATCCCCTCTCTCTAGACTTTACTCCCTTCCTCAACCTGTGAACCAACATCGGAGCCTTCAAATTGCTGCGCATCCTCCAGTAGCATGTAAATGACACTGTGGTCGAATAATTCTAGGGACTCCTCCATGCATGATGGTGGTGCTATGGAAGGAGTGACCGTGGACAAGGAGCCGGTGGAATAGGCCGCTTTGGCAGCTGCATTGGAAGGCAAACTACTCTTCTGCAATAACATGGCCAGCAGCAGAAAAAAAGGACAAGCATGCCCCACGGCCACCTGCAGAGGATGCACCATGTCCACGACCACCATTGTTGATGGTATACACAGGGGCTGCTTGCCCTCTTTTAGTGGCCTGTGAGCATCTGCCTCTCCTTGGTGGCCTTCCAGACATGATGTATTTTTTGTTTTGCAGCACCACACTACACTGTATGTATATACTGTGTACACCGCCTGAAGTGTATTGCCCGCATTTTCCAGATCCTTGCATATCAAAACAGTGAGTAGCAAGTTTTGCAGCAATGCTGTGAGGATCAGCTAATGTGAACCAGTGGAGTCTGCATGTGAAAGTGTACTGCTTGCAAGTCTTAAAGAGAGAGTATGCCAAATTTTCCTGTGTTAAAAGGAACTGTGTTAAAAAGCGTTGTGGGCCTGACTGCAAAGATGGGGCGGTCAAAACACAAAAAGGAAGCAAAGTTTGCTGAGATGAGAGACAGAGCCCTGTGGCTGGAGGGGTTGTTACTGACAGAACAAGCCCAGACTGGTGCAAGATGCACTTGGCCGCACTGGAGCAAAGGAAAAAGGAAAGCAAGCCATCACTTTAGTGCAAAGAGTGAGCAGATGGGTGCGGTTGCCCATGGCAACAAAGCAGAAATCCGTACAGCTGACTTCATACGGCCTATGTTGCCTTCTGAACATGTTGAAGACTTTTTGGCTGAATTTGCGATGATTGCTGGGTCGCCCAGAATCTGCTGGGCTGAATTGGTGCAAGAGTACCGAGAGGTGTACCGCAGGATGTGTTATAACCGAGATGACTACGACAATTTCCTGGGAGCAATCCAATCTAGAGGGCACTGGAAAAATTCAGCAGGGAGGATGTGGTCTCCCATAGCAACCGGAGAAAGTCTGTTTGAAGAAAGGAGGAGCTACAGCCAAGATGTGGCTCAAATTCTGAATGAAGAGGTTTGTGCAAAAGTGTCTGTTGTCACCCCTGGCAACCGTGAAGGAAATTTTGTTCAGCCTGCAGGGGGTGATGGAGAGCACAAGAAATCAGTGGTTTCAAGTTATGGCTGCTTGTGTGAAGTGGTCAGCCCAGAGAAGAGGGCACAGTATCCAGCATCCTGCAAGGGGAATGACCATGAGTGTGGGTCTGCTGTTATCCCTGGCAACAGGAAACCTGTTTGGCCTGCAGGGGATGTTGGAAAATCCAAGAAAGATGCAATGTTGCCTCGCATCCATATGGGGGCATTAGCTTGTGAGAGCACAGCAAAGAAGGGACACCGCCCTCAATTGAAGGTTTCCACACCTGTCAACTGGTATGGTAAAACTGTTACATATATGAGAGACTGGTCAGGGGACTATTCCCTGTGAAGTGGGAGCAAGTCCGTTGAGAAAATCTGCTTTCAGAGACTTGATGCAAATTAATACACTGTCTAGTAGCAAAGCACAGTTTGAAGCTGAACCTGCAGCAAGCTTGAGGACTGTTAAGGAATTGTCTCCGTGCAATGCCCTTTGTAGCAGAGAGACAAGGGTTAAAGCTAAACCTAATGATGTGGTGTATACTAACAATTCTGAAAATGGTGATACATTTCCTTCTATGTTGGTGTTTAAAAGGGAAAATGGTTCTGTGCAAAGGACAGGACTAATTCAGCAGAGTGCTGAAGTACATATGTCAGGGGTGACCACTGAGAGATATGTGCCATTGCCCCTAGCAACCATGACAGGTGCAACGGGGTTGTCCCTGGAGACCTCCCAGGAGCTCATGGTATCTGAACTTGAGGTCTCCCAGGATGACTGTGTAGCCACCCCCGGCGGGTGAGAGAGTGTCTTATAAAGCAAAAAGTGATATAATAAATATCCCACAGGCTCAAGCTGGTAATGAGCTGGGACAGCCTATGAGAGTCAGGAATGATAATGAGGAATGATTTTCTGAAAATGTTGATGTTGAAGGTTTTCCCATGGCAACCACAGGCAGTGCCGCAGAGTTGTCCCTGGAAATCTCACGAGTAAGGATGAGCTCCGGCGTGTTCGCATGGCGCACGTGCCGAGCCCGCCAGGAAGTCGGCACGGCGCAGCGCTAATCACAGGCAGGGAGACATTTCCCGATCTCTGCAGCCGCACATCGGGAAATGTCTCACTGCTTGTGATTAGCGCTGCCCCGTGCCGACTTCCTGGCGGGCTCGGCACGTGCGCCATGCGAACACGCCGGAGCTCATCCCTACTCACGAGGACTCCCTGTGTTGGAGCCGGCGGGGCTCCAGGACAGCTCTGATACTGCTTAGGTGGAACACAATGGGAAAATAGCTCAAATGATGGAGCATGAATTATCACAATCTGATGTGGTTGACAGTGACTGGTGCAGGATGCCTGCTGCTAAACCGCTCTGTCCACCTGTGTCTCTATGGGCAGAGGGAGCAGTACTATGAAGTGCTATGATAGTCTCGCCATAAAGGTGTTAGCGTGGTGGAAAAAAATTTCTGAAGGTAATAGTGAGGTGGACACTATTGCTGCTGTGACAAATGGAGAGGCTGCAGGGCCAGTAGACACAGGTGCATTGGCTTTTGCAAAGTTAACCTTCCCCCAGTTGGAAAAATCTCAAAAGGGCGCATACATAGCAGAGGTTTTGTCCATAGCAAAAGAGTTGAGTAATGTTGACTGTCAGGATGGTGGGATAATGGATAAAGACTTGGAAAGGCTCAGTGTTGCTGAAATTGAAAGGATGAGTGTGACACATGCGTTTTGCAGTGCTCATGGGGAGCCTCAAGTTTTGTCAGTTGCCTCTGAGGTGGAGGTCTCTTTGAGTGTCTCTACCTCTCAAGCCTTAGCAAATGAGCCCCTCCACATAATTAGTAAGGGAATAGTCCCTAGAGTTCTGTGTTTAGATGTGGCATGTCTAGAAATAACTGAGATGTTGTTGGAATTGGAAAATCTTTCTGCTGTACACCTGCATGTATCCACCGCAAATGCGCGACCTGGTACTGCGTAGTACCAATCAGTGGAGACAGGTGGTACAGGCGATGTTAAGCAATGTTGATAAAAATTGGTTACTGCAATGTTGGTTAATTTTTTGGAAAGTGGTGTCACAGTTTCCAGCGGCAGTTGTGTGTGGAAGGTGCTCAGGGGAACTGCAAGAGAAATCAGAAACGATAGACATGGGGGGCATGGCTTAGCAATGGCCGAGTAAACACGTGCTTTGGAGGAGCTCCCTGTCCATCCCGGCCTGTACGGACCACAAAACAACTTTTATCTCCAGTGAGCACGGTATGAGCAATCCCAAAAGATACAGGACAAGATTGGCTACCCCGGGGAACCCAATACCGGCCCACACAACCCGGGATTCCACACTTTTTCAGAGGCAAGTTGGATTTATCTCCCGGCACCATAGTATCCGCGCCCTGTGAGAACCACACACCATCGTCCTCCATCGGAGCTCAGATGACCTCTGCTGCCCACGCTTCGACGCCCTTGCTTCTCACGGGGACACCAGCCCTGCTCCGCACAGAGATGGAGGGATCCTCATTAAGTCAGAGCTTCATAGAGGACGACCTCCGCAGCATGCTCAGGGCTCTCCCCACAAGAGTGGACCTAGAGGCTCTCCCCACGAGAGCAGACATTGAGGCCCTGATCCTAAGAATAGAGGAAGCGCACAGTAAGGACATTCAAGAGGTGAGAGCTGACTTGCACACAGTGGAGAACCGGATCACTTCAGGAGAAACCAGGATATCCACCCTGGAAGGGAGGATGCAAGCCTTGGAACAATCACAGCAAGCTCATTTACTAGAAGCACAGGAGATGCAGCTCCACCTGGAGGAGATGGAAGACCGTAGCCGCCGAAACAACTTGCGGCTACGGGGAATCCCAGAGGCCACAGGCCCGGAAGATTTAGCGGTGACAGCGATGGCGATCTTTCAGGGTCTACTGGATAACCCCCCACCGCACCTGGAAATAGACAGGATACATCGCACCCTGGGCCCCAAACCCACGGATCCAGCCAGACCCCGCGATGTCTTATGCCGCCTACATAGATATGCGCAGAAGGAAACCCTGCTAAGAAAAGCTTGGGACCAGGGGGACATTGAATTTGACGGTGCCCACATTCAGATTCTCCCAGACCTATTGAGGGCCACGCTACAGCGCCGCGCCATGTTGAAACCGGTGCTAGAACAGGCAAGAAGCCATGGCTGCACGTATAGATGGGGTATCCACTAGCGGTGATCTTCAGCACAGACCGTGCCTCCTTCACGCTACGCACACCAGCAGACCTTCCAGCCCTTTTTGACTTTATGGGAGCAGACCCGGTTAAGTGCTGAACTGGCTGCAGAAGATTCCGAGACCTACCGGCCAACCGGGCCCGACCACGAGCAGATCCAATCCTTCTGCCCGCTCACAGAGATCTCGGGGTTGAACCCGCACCAGACCTGATAATGGTGCACGTGAGTCCTAAAAGTAATGTGAGACCCCATCTTGCGTTGACTTTAATTTACCTTTGTTGGCCATTATTTTGCTTTTTGTTTTTCCTTTTTCCCGTTCTGGTTGGCACCTAACCCACTTATACCGCTGCCCTACCCAAGCGGTATGTGTTACACCAGCCTGATCACACACCCCGCGTGTGGAAGTGACTTACTCCCTCTCCGGTACTCCCCCGCTCTGAATGACCTTTTTTACGAGTTTGCCGGAGGAGCTTCCTAAGCCGTCCCAGCTTACCCCGCTGTGTACAGTACTGAACAGTGCAGAATTGAGAACCTCTCCAACGACGAACAGAGTTGGAGGATTTGCTGCTGTCCGCTCCCCTGTTCTCCCCCCTCCCCTTGCCTTGACATGACTTTGTGTAGCTCGAGTATCCAAGGGAATTTTTACCCCCCCCTCCCCCCCATCTGCCCATTGAAACTGACACGATGATGAGAGCCAGAATGCTTTGACATTCTCTGCACAGATAGAAGCCCGCAAGAGGATGTCCGGGGAACCGTACCTTAAAGCAAAATCGAAGGATGTGACTGCTGAGATACAGGTTCTCCTGAAGAACCCACGGGACTCCCTGGAGGGAACACGTGAGCCTTTTTGCGGGTGTTTGGGATTGGGGAGGGGAGAGGGGAGAGTCGTGCTGGGGTTGTATGCCGGTATAATCTGTGAGACATTTGATGATATCGCCCCTGTAGGAGGTGAGAAGATTGATATCTAAATATAGCACGGCCGGAGACTGTTTGTTTGAGGGAGGGCTGTGAGGTGTATTTGATATAGGGGATATAAAAGATGGCAGTTAGATTGTTACCCTACTTTTCTACCCCACATACTAGACATCATGCTTTAAAGGTATCAGTACAGGTTGAGATTTACCGCTTACTGATAGCTGGGTTCTACCACTTATGTTAGTCATGAGAAGGGCAATTTAGCTCAGGTTATTTTACTACCAACCAGAAATACTGTTCAGAAAATTGTATGGCCCAACTTAATTTGTTATTTTCTACAATGTTTTTGTTACTGTTATGCTCGAGAAGCACCGGGTGTTCAGACACTTACACACACATGTCTTAGTCCTGTGCAGGGGGAAGTGCTCTCAGTGCTCACATATACATTCACAAGTTAGGTCCGAGGATATGGGGAGGATATAGCCCTTCTCCCAAGGCCCTTGCTGGACACTCCTCCAATTAGGCAATCGCCTCATCCCAGGTAATACTGGTGGGCGTTGAAGTAATTTTCAACTTCACTATAGTCATCCAACTCTGTTGGATTGGGTCGACTGAAGGTTTTCCCTACACGACACCCTCTGCCACTCTAGAGTGGTCTCTTCTCTTTCTACTCTCTGATCTCTCACCACTATAACTCTCTTTCTCCCTGCTTTTTTTTTCCTCTTTTTCTTGTCCCTCCCACACTTTTATTATACTCTCGCGAACATGGAGACTCTTAATATTGTCACCCTTAATGTAAAGGGACTTAACGTCCCTGAAAAAAGGCGAATGCTTTTAAACGACATGAAACGCATGAAAGCTGACATTGTACTGTTACAGGAGACACATTTCCGGGAAAACAATTTCCCGATACTCAAAAACAGGCATTACCCGACAGTATATCACTCCACCCATTCAGACGCCAAATCTAGAGGGGTATCTATCCAGACCTCTGCAAAAGTCCCGTGGACTCTAGTAGATAGGAAGACAGACCTGGCGGGTAGATTTCTTTTTCTGAAGGGCCTAATTGGCAGTGCAAAAGTGACCTTTGCAAATTTCTATGTCCCAAATAGCCAACAAGACTCATTTATGAAACGACACTTAAAATTACTTCAGGGTTTCTCTGAAGGCCAACTTATCATAGGTGGGGACCTTAACTTGCCCTTGCTCCCTGTAGAAGACACCTCGACAGGCAAGCCCTCTTCCCCACGAGGCACACGCAAAGGGATGTTAGCGGCCCTTCATGCCGCACAGTTGGTAGACACCTGGCGTCTTTTTCACCCAGGGGAATGGGACTACACCTTTTTTTCTCGCCCCCATCAGGTATACTCACGCATCGATTTTTTTTCATACCACACAACCAGCTTCAGGCTGTCAAAGGTACGACCATCAGTTCCATTACATGGTCTGACCATGCCCCAGTCACAATGCAATATGCCTTAAATGATTTTTTTAGGGGACAAAGGAACCCTTGGAGACTTAATGAAAGCCTCCTACAAGACCCAGACATAGTTGCAGACATCACGAAAGAAATTTCCCACTACTTTCACACTAATACCCCAGTTGACGGAGACGGAGGGCTAATTTGGGAAGCACACAAAGCGGTGATCCGCGGGGTGCTTATAAAACATGGGGCAAGGCTCAAAAAACAAAGGACAGCACAACTATCGTTATTATTTAACAAACTCCACAAATTGGAAACTGCACACAAACAGATACCAACCAGATCTCTAGGTAGCGAATTACATAGTTACATAGTAGGTGAGGTTGAAAAAAGACACAAGTCCATCAAGTCCAACCTATGTGTGTGATTATGTGTCAGTATTACATTGTATATCCCTGTATGTTGCGGTCATTCAGGTGCTTATCTAATAGTTTCTTAAAGCTATCAATGCTCCCCGCTGAGACCACCACCTGTGGAAGGGAATTCCACATCCTTGCCGCTCTTACAGTAAAGAACCCTCTACGTAGTTTAAGGTTAAACCTCTTTTCTTCTAATTTTAATGAGTGGCCACGAGTCTTGTTAAACTCTCTTCTGCGAAAAAGTTTTAACCCTATTGTGGGGTCACCAGTCCGGTATTTGTAAATTGAAATCATATCCCCTCTCAAGCGTCTCTTCTCCAGAGAGAATAAGTTCAGTGCTTGCAACCTTTCCTCATAACTAAGATCCTCCAGACCCTTTATTAGCTTTGTTGCCCTTCTTTGTACTCGCTCCATTTCCAGTACATCCTTCCTGAGGACTGGTGCCCAGAACTGGACCGCATACTCTAGGTGCGGCCGGACCAGAGTCTTGTAGAGCGGGAGAATTATCGTTTTATCTCTGGAGTTGATCCCCCTTTTAATGCATGCCAATATTCTGTTTGCTTTGTTAGCAGCAGCTTGGCATTGCATGCCATTGCTGAGCCGATCATCTACCAGGACCCCCAGGTCCTTTTCCATCCTAGATTCCCACAGAGGTTCTCCCCCCAGTGTATAGATTGCATTCATATTTTTGCCACCCAAATGCATTATTTTACATTTTTCTACATTGAACCTCATTTGCCATGTAGTCGCCCACCCCATTAATTTGTTCAGGTCTTTTTGCAAGGTTTCCACGTCCTGCGGAGAAGTTATTGCCCTGCTTAGTTTAGTATCGTCTGCAAATACAGAGATTGCACTGTTTATCCCATCCTCTAGATCGTTTATGAACAAATTAAATAGGATTGGTCCCAGCACAGAACCCTGGGGAACCCCACTACCCACCCCTGACCATTCCGAGTACTCCCCATTTATCACCACCCTCTGAACTCGCCCTTGTAGCCAGTTTTCAATCCATGTACTCACCCTATGGTCCATGCCAATGGACCTTATCTTGTACAGTAAACGTTTATGGGGAACTGTGTCAAATGCTTTTGCAAAATCCAGATACACCACGTCTACGGGCCTTCCTTTATCTAGATGGCAATTCACCTCCTCATAGAAGGTTAATAGATTGGTTTGGCAAGAACGATTCTTCATGAATCCATGCTGATTACTGCTAATGATACCGTTCTTATTGCTAAAATCTTGTATATAGTCCCTTATCATCCCCTCCAAGAGTTTACATACTATTGATGTTAGGCTAACTGGTCTGTAATTCCCAGGGATGTATTTTGGGCCCTTTTTAAATATTGGTGCTACATTGGCTTTTCTCCAATCAGCTGGTACCATTCCAGTCAGTAGACTATCTGTAAAAATTAGGAACAACGGTCTGGCAATCACTTGACTGAGTTCCCTAAGTACCCTTGGATTCAAGCCATCTGGTCCCGGTGATTTATTAATGTTAAGTTTCTCAAGTCTAATTTTAATTCCGTCCTCTGTTAACCACGGAGGTGCTTCCTGTGTTGTGTCATGAGGATAAACACTGCAGTTTTCGTTACTGAAGCCCCCTGATTCACTCGTGAAGACTGAGGAGAAGAATAAATTCAATACCTTTGCCATCTCCCCATCCTTTGTAACCAGATGTCCTTCCTTATTCTTTAAGGGGCCAATATGGTCTGTCCTCCCTTTTTTACTGTTTACATACTTAAAGAATTTCTTGGGATTTTTTTTGCTCTCCTCCGCTATGTGTCTTTCATATTCTATCTTAGCCGTCCTAATTGCACCCTTACATTTCCTGTTGCATTCTTTATAAAGTCTGAATGCTGAGGATGATCCCTCAACCTTGTATTTTTTGAAGGCCTTCTGCTTTGCTTTTATATGCATTTTTACATTGGAGTTAAGCCATCCAGGACTTTTGTTCGCTCTTTTAAATTTATTACCCAATGGGATACATTGGCTAATGCCCTTATTTAATATGCTCTTAAAGCAAACCCATCTCTCCTCCGTATTCTTTGTTCCTAATATTTTATCCCAGTTTATGCCTTTTAGCAAGGTTTGTAGTTTAGGGAAGTTGGCTCTTTTGAAATTCAGTGTCTTTGCATTCCCTTTATGTTTCCTATTTGTGTGATTTATACTGAAACTAATTGACCTGTGATCGCTGTTACCTAAATTGCCCCGTATTTCCACATCCGTGATCAGGTCTGTATTGTTGGTAATCAGTAGATCCAGTAATGTTTTATTTCTAGTTGGTGCGTCTACCATCTGACCCCATAAAATTGTCCTGCAAGACATTAAGGAATTGGCGAGCCTTAAATGAATGCGCGGTTCCCTCCACCCAGTCTATGTCTGGATAATTAAAATCCCCCATTATGATAACACTTCCCATCCTTGCTGCTAATCCAATTTGTGATAGGAGATCTGTCTCCACTTCCTCCCTCAGGTTAGGGGGCCTATAGCATACTCCCAGTATTATTTTCCCCTTAGCTTCATCCCTTTGGAGCTCTACCCATAAGGATTCCACCTCCTCCCTAGCTCCCTTAGTGATGTCATCTCTCACATTCACTTGTACATTATTCTTGATATATAGGCATACCCCTCCCCCTTTTTTACCCTCCCTATCCTTGCGGTAAAGGGTATACCCTTGAATGTTTGCCAGCCAATCATGAGAGCTGTTGAACCAGGTCTCTGAAATTCCCACAAAATCCAAATCCTCCTCGTACAACAGTATCTCTAGTTCACCCATCTTGTCTGCCATGCTCCTGGCATTGGTGAACATGCCACATAGTTTAGACCGGTCGCATATTGTCCTCGTATTGGGTGTTTCGAGACTAGGACTTGCTACTATACTCACCTTGTGTTTTTGTGCTTTGGTTAACCTGCCACTAATGCCCCCAATACTACCCTCTGGAATATCTTCCGCGCTGGCTATCTCTGCCTCTGGACCCTCCCCCCCATCACCTAGTTTAAAAACCCCTCTAACTTTTTGGCCATCTTCATTCCCAGCAGATCTGCACCCTCCTCATTTAGGTGCAGTCCGTCCCTTCTATAGTACCGGTTACCGACTGAGAAGTCGGCCCAGTCCTCCAGGAACCCAAACCCCTCCTTACTACACCAGCTCTTCAGCCACTTGTTTACTTCCCTAATCTCCCTCTTCCTTTCTGGTGTGGCTCGATGTACCGGTAATATTCCTGAGAATACTACCTTGGAGGTCCTTTTCCTCAATTTAGCTCCTAAGTCCCTAAAATCGTTCTTTAGGACACTCCATCTGCCTCTGACTTTGTCATTGGTGCCAACGTGCACCATGACAGCCGGGTCTTCCCCAGCCCCTCCCAGTAATCTGTCCACAAGATCCGTGATGTGCCGAACCCGAGCGCCCGGTAGACAACATACTGTTCGGCGCTTCAGGTCTTGGTTACAGATTGCCCTCTCTGTCCTTCTAAGAATTGAGTCCCCTACCACCAGAATCTGTCTTTCCTTTCCCTTTGCTGCCCCCCCCTCTCACTGGAGGAGTTCTTCCCCCGGCAGCTAGGAGAGTCCCTCAGCTCCAGCAGTGCTGGTACCAGACTGGTTTCACCAATGTCACTCAAAGTAGCGTACTTATTGGGATGCTCCAGTCCTGGATCGGCCTCCCTGGCACTTCCCCCTCTACCCCTCCTGACTGTCACCCATCTACTCTTTGCTAGTGCCTGCACCTCTTTGTCTCCACCCGCCTCTGTGCTGGCCCCTGCCGGCACCTGCCGTGTACGTTCCTGGCTCACCTTTAGTATGGAGGGACTTCTCAGTGCTGACAGTTGCTTCCCCAGATTCAGAACCTGGGCTTCCAGGGAGACAATGTGCTTACATTTTGCACAGCAGTATTCGCCCTCGATCGGATGATCAAGGAACGCATACATGCGGCAAGATGTACAAAGAGTCGCCTCTCCACACCCGCCGGGCATCGTACCTATTAAATTTAGTGAGGATTGGGGATTTTACCCTGTCCAAATTACCTAACAGCTAGCTTCCTGGCACTAATACTCAAGACAATACACAGGTACACAACAAGACAATACACAGGTACTCACAGACCTACGTGCACTTGCAGAACAGTCACAGACCTACGTGCACTCGCAATACTCAAGTATACAGTACACAATACACAAGTACTAACGATCCACACACACTACTCAGACAACACTCAGATACTCACACTACACAGGTACTATGACCCCTGTTATAATCTCCTGTTTTAAACTCTGTTTTTTAACTCACCACTTAGAAAAGTTCCACTTGGTTTAAGTTCCTACAGCTTCACAATGAGCAGGCTCAGGATGAGTCCTACACACAGTTATATAGACTGCAGGCACCTGTTAGCAATTACCCCCTCCCCCTAATTAATAGCCTGAAGGAACCAAAGAAGAAAAAAAAAAAAAAAAAAAAAAAAAAGCTATTTAAAGTGACAGAAAAAAGGTGATTGCAAAGCTAAAAGGAAAAGCCCCAAAAATGCTTCCCAGCAAACAACAAGTAAGACTTGTTCACTCTCCCTCTGTTTTTTAACTCACCACTTAGAAAAGTTCCACTTGGTTTAAGTTCCTACAGCTTCACAATGAGCAGGCTCAGGATGAGTCCTACACACAGTTAGATACGATACGTATGCAGATAACAGACCTTCTACACTTTAAGGCTAAGGCGGCTCTCCAAATATCCCGTAAAAAGATTTATGAATCGGGCAATAAATGCGGTAGATTACTTGCTCAATCTTTAAAATCGCAGAAAATGGCATCATACATTCCGCACATATACTCTCCAACGGGACAGAGAGCAACCTTACCCCAGCAAATCACGCAAGAATTTAAGACCTACTACGAAACCTTATACAATCTAAACATGCCACAACCTCCCCCAGAACGCATAGCAGAATATGTAGCGAACTCCAACATGCCGACCCTATCGACTATGATGCGTGATCTACTGGACGAACCCATAACATTAACAGACATACAATTGGCAATAAAAAATACCAAACAAGGAAAGGCTCCTGGACCTGACGGTCTTACACTCCAATACTACAAGACCCTCCTCCCATCCTTATGCCAGCACTTAACCAAGCTCTTCAATGACCTGGGTAAGGGAAGCTTACTACACCACAACACGTTACAAGCCCAAATAACAGTTATTCACAAAGAAAACAAAGACCCGACTCAATGTGGTAGCTACCGCCCCATATCCTTACTGAATACCGACCTTAAACTGTTCACTAAAATTTTAGCCACTAGATTACAGCAGCACGTAACCAGCTTGATCCACCTAGACCAAGTGGCTTCGTCCCAACTAGAGAAGCAAGGGACAACACCACTAAAGTTCTGAACTTACTTTATAAGGCCAACTTAGCAGGTACACCGATGGTTTTTCTCAGCACGGATGCCGAAAAGGCATTTGACCGGGTAAACTGGTCGTTTATGTTCGCAACGTTAAGGCACATTGGCCTAGGGAATACTATGCTGAACTGGATCTCTGCAATATATACCGCACCGACTGCTAGGGTCAGGGTTAATGGCGTAACGTCAGACGCTTTCCAAATTGCGAATGGCACGCACCAGGGATGCCCCCTTTCACCCCTTCTCTTCGCGCTCTCTTTGGAACCTTTTCTATGCCACATCAGACTAAACCCGGACATTACGGGAATATCCATGGGACATACTCAATATAAGATATCAGCATACGCTGACGATTTGATGTTCTCACTATCAAACCCGATCATTTCCCTACCGAACTTGCTAAAAGAGTTTTCCACATATGGAGCTCTTTCCTATTTGAAAATTAACTTGGCTAAGTCAGAGGCAATGAGCGTTGGGGTCCCGCTAACAAAACTCACATCCCTCAAAGCCAGGTTAAACTGGAATGGACAAACAAAGCTCTAAGATATTTGGGTACATATATTCCCCAAACATTTTCAAAGCTGTACGAATCCAACTTTCCACCACTACTAACAAAAATAAAAACATTGCTGAATACATGGCAATCCAGCCTGTATTCTTGGCTGGGGCAATGTAACATCTTAAAAATGTCTATTCTTCCGAAAATATTGTACCTATTACAGGCCCTACCTATACATATACCTCCCGGCTTTTTCAAACAAGTACAAGCGATATTTACTGACTTCGTCTGGGCTAAGAAAAGACCCAGACTCCCAAACAAACTACTTGTACTTCCTAAGTCCTCTGGGGGGTTGGCATTACCTGACATTCACGCTTACCGTCAGGCGGTACACTTGGGAAGACTCATCGATTGGCGTAGACACAGGGAGACCAAATTATGGACCCAACTAGAGCAATTCCACACCATAACCCCACTGGGAGGCACCCCGTGGTGTTACCGGGGCCTTCCAGTGGAACTTAAACGCCATCCTCTAATAGGCAACACGGCCAAACTAATCTCTAAAACGACCATCTCATCTCTGAACTCACCTCTATATCCAATCATAGGGAACCCCCTTTTCACACCAGGCTTACAGGATGGAATCTTTCAGAGGTTAGGAGAAGCAGGTGTACATATGGCCTCCCATTTTAGCACTGAAGGACGCTGGAGAACATACGCGGAGCTTTCTAATCCCATGTGGATGTTTCGTTTAGACTTCATGCGGACACTACAGCTAGGACATTTCCTCAACTCCATTCCACCTCCCTCAGACGGTAACCAAAGACTTACGACTCTAGAAGAACTCTGTACCGATACGGGCGTTCTACCACATACACTCTCACTGACCTATAACCTCCTGAATACACCCCCACCGGACTATATACCCCGGGTTTGACCAAATGGGAGGAGGAGCTGGATTGTAGTTTTAACCCCACAAAGAGGCAATACATACTTCGATTCATACACAAGTCCTCCATTTGCGCTAAGACCCAGGAAACGAATTATAAAGTACTTTCCAGATGGTACAGAACCCCAACACTCTTACACAAACTATTCCCCACAACATCAGATATGTGCTGGCGATGCCAAAGGGACAAGGGAACTTTGTTACACATATTTTGGACCTGCCCCAAACTCACACGCTTTTGGAAAGTGATACACGAGACTGTGCAACTGTTTACTGACAGGACAATTCCAAAAGACCCAGCATTCTTTTTATTACACGCCACAGACATTCCCGACAAGATATACAAGAAATCAGTCATACGACATCTGCTAGATGCAGCTAGAGCTTGCATACTGTACCACTCTGTTGGAAATCCACTCTCCCACCAACTATTGATATGTGGCTGGGGAAAGTCGAGGACATAAGAAAAATGGAGGACCTCATCCACACGGCACAACACAGAGAAGAAACATTCTCCAAGACTTGGCAACTATGGTCGATATTTATCTACTCGACGGCAGGCCAATCTCTGAGAAGAGCCGTTGGTGCATTGTGAGAACGTGAGTGTCCACAATGGGATGCTGGTGTCTCAAAAGCAGTGACATAGAATTCTATATAATACAGATTACCCGATCCTCCATGTTCGCGAGACTCAACCCCCCCCACCCTCTCCTTTCCCCTTCCTATATTTCCCCCCCTCCTCGCTCCCTTGTATCTCTTCTCTCTTTTCTCTTTCTTTTTTCTTGTTTCATCTCTAGTACTCTCTACCTCTTTTTTATACTTTCTATATTTATAAAAAAAAAAAAAAAAAAAAAAGAGAACCGGTGCAATGGAACATACTACAATATAATGTCACCTGTTCATTAATGAATCCACTTTCAACATACTACTGGTCTATTCGAAGATATGCATTGTTTTTCAATAACAGGATAGATGACGTCATAGCACGGCAAAAACATGCAAGAATGTTTGTCATTATATTGAACTGTGTATGTTACATGATACATGTGATTTTCTGTAACCTGTTGGTCCGTGTGGGCCGTGTTCTTTACTTAAATAAACGATTAAAAAAAAAAAAAAAAAAAAGAAATGATAGACATAGTGGAAATCTCTCCGTATGCTGGTGTGATGAGGTGCATTCCTGCTGGTGCGGTCCGAGGTGCAGCTGAGCAGTGCTTGGTACATGGCGTGTGTGCTGTCTCACCCGCTGGACCTCATGTAAAGAAAGGGCCCCGAACAGACGCAGCAATAGTGGGAATTCAATCCATCACTTGCAGGGAGGTGCAGGTTGAGGTACCAATGGACACAGAAATGGTTAAAGAGATAGGTGTGGAAAAATGTGGCGAAAAATATACGTTGGTAGGACAGTCATTATTGGAGTGTTGGACGACAGGGGGAAATGTAAAACTGCAGGAATGTCCCATAGGGAATAACTACCTGCCTGTAGATGGTCCCTCCATAGACACTGTTCTAGCAAACAAGGTGACAAGAAGTCCTGATGACAATCATAATATTGAGTTGAATAACCCCTTGTGGAACATTGCTATTGAGATTAAACAGAAGGATGTGGTGTTGATCTCAGATGGTTTGGTTACCAAGGGTAACCACACAGGGGTTAGTGAACTTGGGAAACGGATGTTGTTGGTCAGTGTTGCGTCAGGTAGTGAGAGGGGTCAGTCCCTGACAGGTTTCATGGAAGTGGGTCCCCAACAGTCCCGGGAGAGTAGGTCTATGGAAGAAAAAAAGAAAAGGGATTATCCCGTGGCCAGAAGGTAGAAGGGATAGAGAGGTTAGTGGGAGCCCACAGTTTGGGAAGAAGTACTGGTGGAAGCACAGCTGGAAGAAGATGTGGGTGGAGTGCCCCTTTAGAGAAAAGGTTGGGCAGATTAGGACTCCTGCTGCTGATAGTTGGCACAGAGGTGCCAAAGTGAAGTGCTGGTGGAAACATACACGGAAAAAGAAATGGGCCTACGCGGCTAATGGCTGGCACAGAGGTGTCCCATTCATATTGACGGGTTTAGGTGTTCCTCCCTCCGGTTCGAAATAAGGGGGGAGGATATGTAGCATTGGGACCCTGTGCTACCTGGAATATTGCTGGTTTACACCAGATTTTGGAGAGAAAGGCACGCTGATTGCACAGCTGTGTGCTGGGCTATTTAGTTGTGACCTGGCTATGGCTCAGGGCCCCATCCGACAGACCAGAAGTCTGTGCATGGGAGTCAGGTGGACTCCCATTCCTCTGCAGGAGTCAGAGACTGCATGGGTGCAGCCAGAGCATGCATGTCTGCAGGAGGAAGATGTACTTTGTGACAGAGCAGCAGGGTGCTGATCAGGAGTAAGCTAGGAGAGAGCTTAACTCAAGGAAACCCTTTTGTTCTAAGGAGCAGACCTAAGGCCTAGGCTACAGGCCTGAAGCAGCCGTGTGGCAATAACGTAAGCCAGGAAGCAGTAAGAGAGAGTGTCACCAGAGGTACAGTGTGGGTACCAAACAGGGACACAGCTACAGGGTCAAGAGGACCGAGGTCAACGCCTGAACAGCAGTGCTGACCAGAGAGTCAGGTGGCTCTGTATTTTCCATTTATTTCATTATTGCTTTGTGGAAGAAACCCCTGTGTGGGAATCCTGGATGGACTGTTTTTCTTTTACTTCAATAAACATGGGCCAAAAAAGCCCTTAAACTGCATTTCTGGCGTAGACTCAGCCCACTGGTAAGCTCTACACTGAAGCTAAATAACCCCCAATACCACTATATATATATATATATATATATATATATATATATATATATATATATATATATATATATATATATATATATATATATATATATATATACACACACATACACACACACACACACACACACACACACACAGTGGGGATGGAAGGTATTCGGGCCCCCTTAAACTCTTTGTTATATTGCAGCCATTTGCTAAAGTCATTTAAGTTTTTTTTTCCCTCATTAATGTACACACAGCACCCCATATTGACAGAAAAACACAGAATTGTGACATTTTTGCAGATTTATTAAAAAAGAAAAACTGAAATATCACATGGTCCTAAGTATGCAGACCCTTTGCTGTGACACTCATATATTTAACTCAGGTGCTGTCCGTTTCTTCTGATCATCCTTGAGATGGTTCTACACCTTCATTTGAGTCCAGCTGTGTTTGATTTTCCTGATTGGACTTGATTAGGAAAGCTAACACACCTGTCTATATAAGACCTTACAGCTCACAGTGCATGTAAGAGCAAATGAGAATCATGAGGTCAAAGGAACTGCCTAAAGAGCTCAGAGACAGAATTGTGGCAAGGCACAGATCTTGCCAAGGTTACAAAAAAATTTCTGCTGCACTTAAGGTTCCTAAGAGCACAGTGGCCTCCATAATCCTTAAATGGAAGACATTTGGGATGACCAGAACCCTTCCTAGAGCTCGCCGTCCAGCCAAACTGAGCTATCGGGGGAGAAGAGCCTCGGTGAGAGAGGTAAAGAAGAACCCAAAGATCACTGTGGCTGAGCTCCAGAGATGCAGTCGGGAGATGGGAGAAAGTTGTAGAAAGTCAACCATCACTGCAGCCCTCCACCAGTTGGGGCTTTATGGCAGAGTGGCCCGATGGAAGCCTCTCCTCAGTGCAAGACACATGAAAGACCGCATGGAGTTTGCTAAAAAACACCTGAAGGACTCCAAGATAGTGAGAAATAAGATTCTCTGGTCTGATGAGACCAAGATAGAACTTTTTGGCCTTAATTCTAAGCGGTATGTGTGGAGAAAACCAGGTTCTGCTCATCACCTGTCCAATACAGTCCCAACAGTGAAGCATGGTGGTGGCAGCATCATGCTGTGGGGGTGTCTTTCAGCTGCAGGGACAGGACCACTGGTTGCAATCGAGGGAAAAATGAATGCGGCCAAGTACAGAGATATCCTGGACGAAAACCTTCTCCAGAGTGCTCAGGACCTCAGACTGGGCCGAAGGTTTACCTTCCAACAAGACAATGACCCTAAGCACACAGCTAAAATAACGAAGGAGTGGCTTCACAACAACTCCATGACTGTTCTTGAATGGCCCAGCCAGAGCCCTGACTTAAACCCAATTGATCATCTCTGGAGAGACCTAAAAATGGCTGTCCACCAACATTTACCATCCAACCTGACAGAACTGGAGAGGATCTGCAAGGAGGAATGGCAGAGGATCCCCAAATCCAGGTGTGAAAAACTTGTTGCATCTTTCCCAAAAAGACTCATGGCTGTATTAGATCAAAAGGGTGCTTCTACTAAATACTGAGCAAAGGGTTTGAATACTTAGGACCATGTGCTATTTCAGTTTTTCTTTAATAAATCTGCACAATTTCAACAATTCTGTGTTTTTCTGTCAATATGGGGTGCTGTGTGTACATTAATGAGGAAAAAAATGAACTTAAATGATTCTAGCAAATGGCTGCAATATAACAAACAGTAAAAAATGTAAGTGGGTCTGAATACTTTCTGTCCCCACTGTATATATATATATATATATATATATATATATATATATACTCTGCAGCTTCCAGTGTAGCCTATATCTACAGTGCATTCCGTGGTGTACTGTTTCTACTTTTCTGGTTGTGTACATAGTACACAATACAGTGCAACCGTAGTGCAGTTGCTACTACTTTTCTGGTGGTGTACACATTACACAATACAGTGCAACTGTAGTGCAGTTGCTACTACTTTTCTGGTGGTGTACACAGTACACAATACAGTGCAGCCGTAGTGCAGTTGCTACTACTTTTCTGGTGGTGTACACATTACACAATACAGTGCAGCCGTAGTGCAGTTGCTACGACTTTTCTGGTGGTGTACACATTACACAATACAGTGCAACTGTAGTGCAGTTGCTACTACTTTTCTGGTGGTGTACACAGTACACAATACAGTGCAGCCGTAGTGCAGTTGCTACTACTTTTCTGGTGGTGTACACATTACACAATACAGTGTAGCCGTAGTGCAGTTGCTACGACTTTTCTGGTGGTGTACACAATACAGTGCAACCGTAGTGCAGTTTCTACTACTTTTCTGGTGGTGTACACATTACACAACACAGTGCAACCGTAGTGCAGTTGCTACTACTTTTCTGGTGGTGTACACAATACAGTGCAGCTGTAGTGCAGTTGCTACTACTTTTCTGGTGGTGTACACAGTACACAATACAGTGCATCCGTAGTCCAGTTGCTACTACTTCTCTGGTGGTGTACAGATTACACAATACAGTGCAGCCGTAGTGCAGTTGCTACGACTTTTCTGGCGGTGTACACATTACAGTGTAAACATAGTGCAGTTGCTACTACTTTTCTGGTGGTGTACACATTACACAATACAGTGCAACTGTAGTGCAGTTGCCACTACTTTTCTGGAGTAGCACCTGGTGTACACCAGTGCACAAATTTTCAGGTCATGAGCTACTAGCCAGGCCTTAAGGGTTACTCAACCTTAAGAAGAGAATAATGCTGGCAGGAGCTTTGCATGATACACTAATGGATGCATTAGAGGCAGATTCCTTCCTCCATGAGAACCTTACTATAAGTATGGTAGTTAAGGTATGGAAAACCATAAAAATACTGATGGGATATACAGGAATATTGGAGTATACCCCTCTCTGAAACAATACAAATCTACAGGAATTGTTGCCAATGGGAAAGATTAAAATATGGGAAGTGCAGGGTATAACCAGGTTGATCCAAATATATGACGGGAACACCCTGAAAACATTTTCGGACTTCAGAAAAGAATATAATATACCACACTACTCATCCTATAGATATCTATAGCTCAGACATGCTTTAGCAGCTCAGTTTGGGACACATATACCAGAATGGGATAAAACTCCCCTTTTCCAAAAGATATTTAAACCGGATAAGACTAGAGGGCTTTTTTCCTTAATATATGGACAGATACGCAACAGAGTTAACATAGGTCTGGAGCCCCCTAACCAAAAGAGGAGATGGGAAGAGGATATAGGGGAGATAACACATGAATAATGGAGGAGAGTATTGGAGCTGGGGCCGATGGTATCAGTTTCCCCCTCACAGAAAGTATTGCATTTGATGTTGATACACAGAGCTAATTATACCCCTAAAATACTATTCCTGTTTGGTAAGAAAACTGATGCTAACTGTCCCAGATGTCAGGGGTTTGGAGATCTTATACATATGGTATGGAGGTGTCCAAAGCTATTTTAATACTGGGAGGGGGTACTTGAAACTATAAACAAAATCTTTGGGATGATGTTGGAAATGGATCCCAAGCTCTGTGTAATGGGGTACAGGTGGGTGCCAGGAGAAGGGAAGAGCATCACAATAGCAGTGATACATTGCTTATTCCAAGCACGGAAATGTATTGCGCAGAGGTGGCATTTAGAGAGATACCCGTCAGTGAGTGACCCATATTATTAACGAGATATTATGGAAGGAGAAAGCAGCCTATTTAAAAAGAGGAAACCTTAGGGAATTTGAGATGACATGGGGGCCATGGCTGGATGAAATGGGATACCCCCCCAATAGGGAAGGAGTCGGAGAAAGTCTGGGGTAAAATCCAGGAAATTAGGTACATTTAAAAATATACTTTAGATAAGCTGTCCAAGATATGGGGAAAAATATTTTTTATAGGACAAGATATTTAGTATAAACTAGTTAATAGGTACTGGTATACATAAAAACAACTCTGGAGTTAAGAAAGAAAACAAGATAGTAAGATAAGGGGGTGTAAAATGGTTGGGGGGGAGGAGGGAGGGGAGGGGGAAAAGTTGGATGATATGCAATGTGATGTGGAAAAGAGGAGGAGAAGATAAATTATTGAAAAACATTTTTGACTGTAATGCCTTTTAGCTTCTTTTTTCTCCTTTGTTTACTATGTAGTTTTGTAACAAAGGAAAAATTGAATAAAGATTAAATTAAAAAAAAAAAAAAGGGTTATTTGCCACCAGTTGCCCCACCCAACCCCTACCATGCCCCGCGCCCAATCCCACCCCTATACACGCCCTCATAAATGCTCATGAAATGACATTTAAATGTTTTATGCAGAATTAAGTTACACAAATAAATATTAACAACAACTTTATCACCCGTGCCCATCAATGCAGCCTCACCCGTGCCCATCAATGCAGCATGACCAGTGCCCACTAACGCAGCCTCACCCGTGTCCATCATTGCAGCCTCACCCATGCAGCCTCACCTGTGTCCATCATTGGAGCCTCACCTTTGTCCATCATTGCAGCCTCACCAGTGTAGCCTCGCCTGTGTCCATCATGCAGCCTCACCAGTGCAGCCTCACCTGTGTCCATTATTGCAGCCTCACCAGTGCAGCCTCACCTGTGTCCATCATATATCCTCACCCATGCATTCTCACCAGTGTCCATCATTCAGCCTCACCCGTGCAGCCTCACCCGTGTCCATCATTGCAGCCTCACCCGTGTACATCATTGCAGCCTCACCTGTGCCCATCATTGCAGCCTCACCTGTGTCCATCATTGCAGCCTCACCAGTGCAGCCTCACCTGTGTCCATTATTGCAGCCTCACCAGTGCAGCCTCACCTGTGTCCATCATTCATCCTCACCCGTGCAGCCTCACCAGTGTCCATCATTCAGCCTCACCCGTGCAGCCTCACCCGTGTCCATCATTGCAGCCTCACCCGTGTCCATCATTGCAGCCTCACCTGTGTACATCATTGCAACCTCACCTGTGCCCATCATTGCAGCCTCACCTGTGTACATCATTGCAGCCTCACCTGTGCCCATCATTGCAGCCTCCCCTGTGTCCATCATTGCAGCCTCACCTGTGTCCATCATTGCAGCCTCACCTGTGCCCATCATTGCAGCCTCCCCTGTGTCCATCATTGCAGCCTCACCTGTGTCCATCATTGCAGCCTCACCTGTGTCCATCATGGCAGCCTCACCTGTGCAGAGGGGGATGGCGGCCGGATCATTATAACGGAAGAGAGCGTGGAGGAAGAGGAGATATGGCTTGATCACAGAGCGGGGTTTGCACGCTGTAACAGCTTACATTACAATTGCAGTCCACGCGCCATCACACACAGCCCCGCCCTCCTGACCCCACACCTGTGACAGACAGAACGTGCCCTGGCATTGGACCCAGTGCCGTCTTAAGAGCATTATAGGCCCCAGGCAATACAGTGCACTGGGACCCTGTCTTCAACATCACCCACGATTGCCCATCAAATGCAGCTTTACTGTGCCTGTGAATGTAGCCTCACTGTGCCGGTGAATGCTGCCTCGCTGTGCCCATCAAATGCAGCTCATCTCACTGTGTCCATGTCACGGTACTACTTACTATGAGCCCACAGGCGAGCATGTGACACGGTATCCCCAGGGCGTGGAGTCTAAGGGCCAGATGGTATTCTGCCAGGGACCCCCTCACGAGGGTTTGGGCTTAACTGCATGCTGACCCCAGGGCACGACTCCCGGGTTCACCCTGCTCACTAGGGAAGTACCAGAAAACACTGACAGACAAGGATGGATGGATGAAGCAAAGGAGAGCCGGAGAGCGAGCCAAGGTCAGGACGGGCTGCAGAAAACGTAATCAGAACAAGCCGAGTCAGTACACACAAGATCAGTTCACATGAGGTCAGGTTAAAGCAGGTAACAAGAAGGGAGCTCAGAAACAAGCGTTGCTCAAGCAACCAGAAAGTGGTCTGAGAGGGATTTAAATAGAGAAGCACATGAGGGGCTGGACAGGAAGTAGCAGGAAGGAATAATATATTAAGCAACAGGTGAAGCCGGCGACACCCATAACTGCAGAGTGCAGCAGAGCTGAACACAAGCTAGTGGAACAACAGGTGCCAGCCAACCTACAGCAGTAAAGGTAAGACACAGATCAGCTCTGCAGCTGATCTGTGACAGTACCCCCCCTCTTATGAGGTCCACCTACACATCTGGGGGCTGGCTTGGAGGGAAATTTCCTATGGAATCTGGTCACCAAGCGTGGGGCTGAGACATCGGTGGCAGGAACCCAAGACCACTCCTCTGGACCATAGCCCTTCCAATCAGATAGAGCAGCTTCCCTCGGGAGTATTTGGAGTACAATATTTCTTTAATCTCATACTGATCCATGGTATCAGCCACAGGAGCGGGGTGAGAAGAAGGGCGAGAGAAGCGATTGAGGACCAGTGGCCTGAGCAGGGAGACATGGAAGGCGTTGGATATCCTGAGATGAGAGGGCAGGCGGAGCTTGAAAGCAGATGGATTGATCTGACGGAGAATAGGAAATGGACCAATGAAGCAATGGGACAAATTTCATTGAGGGCAGCCGGAGTCGGATGTGCCAGGTAGGAACTTAGGAGCCGGACGGCGATGACGATCTGCTGCTGTTTTATGCCTGGAAGCAGCTAGATGAAGATTCTAAGAGACTTCTTTCCAGATTGAGTTGAAGGACCTTTGGGTCTCAGCTGCTGCTGGTACAAAAGGAGAAATGGGAACAGGAAAGGGAACAGATGCTGCCCATAAACAGTGAAGAAGGGAGATTTTCCAGAACTGGCATTGGAGTGATGGTTTAAGGCAAACTCTGCCCAGGGCAAAAGGTCCACCCAGTCATCTTGGTGGGCTGAGATGAAGGCACAGAGAAAACGTTCTACATTTTGATTGACCCGTTCTGTGCCCATTGGACTGAGGATTAACGGCAGATGAAAAATCCAATTTAATCCCAAAGGAGCTGGCCAAGGCTCTCCAAAACCGAGCAGTAAATTGAACTCCTCTGTCAGACGATATATGAAGGCATCTCATGAAGACGAAAGATCTCCTTAATGAAAGTCGTGGCAAGACCGGGAGCAGAAGGTAGGCCTGGGTGAGGAATCAAGTAACACATTTTGGAGAACCGATCCACCACTACCACTACCCAGATGACTGTAGAACTTGTTGAGGGGGCAGATCCGAGATAAAATCCATAGAAATACAACACCAAAAGGTATTTCTGGAACTGGTAAGGGCAGAAGTAACCCAGCTGGGGGCAGACCTGGAAGACTTGGATAGTACACAAACCGTACAAGCTTGAACGTACTCTTTGACATCCTTATGAAGAGAGGGCCACCAGTAATGACGCTGAAGAAGGTCACAAACACGAGGTATACCAGGATGTCCAGAAAACTTAGAGTCATGTGCCCAGGCAAGGAGTTTGGGACGAAGTGCAGGAACTAAAAAAGTTTTACCTGGAGGGGGCTGTGTAGACCAGAGCTGAGTATTGGCTAGAATACGATGCGGAGGGATGATGGGACCAGGATCTAGGTGATTTTCAGAATCGTTGACATCAAACAACCTGGACAAGGCATCGGCTCGAAGGTTTTTGGCAACCTGGATGAAAGGTAATGTTGAAGTTGAAGCGGGCAAAAAAAGAGGGCCCAGCAAGCGTGACATGAATTCAAGCGTTTCACGGATTGTAAATACTGCAGATTTTTATGATCAGTATAAATGGTAATACAATGGGGAGAACCCTCTAGAAGATGTTGCCATTCTTGAAGAGCTAGTTTAATAGCCAGTAGTTCACGGTCCCCAATGGTATAGTTCTTTTGTGCATCAGAAAACTTCTGGGAAAAGAATCCGCAAGACTTGCCCTTCTGAACTTGGAGTAGGACGGCACCGACTCTTACTGAAGAGGCATCAACCTCTATAGAAAACGGTTTCGTAATGTCCAGACGTAGGAGAATTGGGACAGAGAGGAAGGCTGCCTTGAGCTTGTGGAAAGCATCAATGGCTTCAGGGGACCAGAGCCGGTTATTGACACCCTTGCGGGTAAGAGATGTAATAGGTGACACCAAGGTGGAGTAGTTATGAATGAATTGGCGATAGTAATTGGTGAAGCCCAAAAAGCGTTGGGTGGCTTTAAGACCAGGGGGCTGGGGCCACTCAGAAATGGCCCAAAGTTTGGCCGGATCCATGAGAAGGCCCTGTGATGAGATTATGTAGCCCAGAAATGTAACTTGTGTTTGTTCAAATAGACATTTCTCCAATTTTGCATATAGACAATTGTCCCGTAGACGCTGTAGCACAGCTTTCACATGGAGATGATGGGTAGGCAAGCCTGGTGAGAAAATAAGAATATCTTCCAGACATACAATAACACATAGATACAGAAGGTCACGGAAGATCTCATTTACCAAATTTTGAAAGACAGCTGGGGCATTGCATAAACCAAAGGGCATCACAAGATATTCATAATGTCCATCCCTGGTGTTAAAGTCGGTCTTCCACTCGTCTCCTTCCCAGATTCTTAATAAGTTGTAGGCCCCTCTAAGATCCAATTTGGTAAAACATGAGAACCTCACAGTCTGTCAAAGAGTTCCGAAATTAAAGGAAGAGGGCATCGGTTCTTCACGGTGATGTCGTTAAGACCCCTGTAGTTGATGCATGGACGGAGAGAACCATCTTTTTTCCCTACGAAGAAAAATCCGGCTCTGGCAGGGGAGTTGGATTTCCTGATGAAACCCTTTTGCAAGTTTTCCTGAATGTATTCAGACATGGCTTGTGTCTCTGGGATAGATAGAGGGTAGACTCGGCCTCGGGGAGGAGAGGTTCCTGGTAAAAGATCAATGGAGCAGTCATAGTCTCTTTGACCAAATTTTGAAAGACAGCTGGGGCATTGCATAAACCAAAGGGCATCACAAGATATTCATAATGTCCGTCCCTGGTGTTAAAGTCGGTCTTCCACTCGTCTCCTTCCCAGATTCCTAATAAGTTGTAGGCCCTTCTAAGATCCAATTTGGTAAAACATGAGAACCTCGCAGTCTGTCAAAGAGTTCCAAAATTAAAGGAAGAGGGCATCGGTTCTTCACAGTGATGGCGTTAAGACCCCTGTAGTCGATGCATGGACGGAGAGAACCATCTTTTTTCCCTACGAAGAAAAATCTGGCTCCGGCAGGGGAGTTGGATCTCCTGATGAAACCCTTTTGCAAGTTTTCCTGAATGTATTCAGACATGGCTTGTGTCTCTGGGATAGATAGAGGGTAGACTCGGCCTCGGGGAGGAGAGATTCCTGGTAAAAGATCAGTGGAGCAGTCATAGTCTCTTTGAGAAGGAAGGCGATCAGCGGACTTTTTGCAGAAAACATCTCGGGAGGACTGATATTGGGAAGGCAACATGGGAGTTGTGGAGGTCTCAGACAGAGGAATAGAAGGAGGTGGTAATACCTTGGAAATACATTGTTGCTGACACTGAAGACCACAAGCCAATACTTGTCCAGAGTTCCAGCCAAGATGCAGAGAGTGTTTCTGCAACCATGGAAGGCCCAGGATGATGGGACTGGAGGACTTAGGCAGAATTAGGAAAGAGATTTCCTCCTCATGCAAAACCTCAATGCGTAACACAATAGGAGGGGTTTTTAACCGGATGGGTCTCATTGGCAAGAAGGAGCCATCTACTGCGGTCACGGGGAGGGTTATAGCGAAGGCAACAAAGGCAATGCCTAACTCGAAAGCCAAAGATTGTTCAATGAAATTCCCGGCAGCTCCAGAGTCCACGTATGCAGAGAGTTGATGAGCCCAGTGGATAGCCACAGGAAAGGGTGAAATGAGGGAAGCGGATAAAATTTAAGGATCGGTCTAGATCACCTCCCTCCGACCTAGACCCTGGAGTCCCGGGCAGACTGGACAGGAGTTCAAAAGATGTCTTTTATCGCCATAATACAGGCACAAGCCCAATCCCATGCGCCGGGCACGTTCCTCTGGAGTGAGGTGAGTTCGCCCAAGCTGCATAGGTTCTTCCAAATTGTGAGAGGTTGAAGACAGAGAGGATTCTACAGGTCTTTGGACTACCTGTGCTGGACGGCCAGCAGGGGGATGACTGGATCTGGATGTCTCTAGGGCCCGCTCCTCAGAGCGAATGCCTATTTGAATGCTCAGTGCGATTAAATCATCCAATGTGGTAGGAATGGTGTGTCCAGCGAGTTCATCCTTTACATGCTCAGATAGGCCTTGTCAGAAGGTAGCAGTAAGGGTCCCATTATTCAATTTGAGTTCAGTGGCCAGTGTACGGAATTGAACTGTGTATTGGCCGACTGGCATTGCCTTTGAATTTCATTGAACAATCTTTGGTTTCTGAGTTAGGCATTGCCTTTGTTGCCTTGGCTATACCCCTCTCCGTGACCGCAGTAGATGGCTTCTTCTTGCCAATGAGCCCCAGGACGCCCAGGCATTGCCTTTGTTGCCTTGGCTATACCCCTCTCCGTGACCGCAGTAGATGGCTCCTTCTTGCCAATGAGCCCCAGGACGCTGGTGCGTCCAGCGAGTTGATCCTTTACACGCTCAGATAGGCCTTGCCAGAAGGTAGCAGTAAGGGCCTCATTATTCCATTTGAGTTCAACGGCCAGCGTATGGAATTGAACTGCGTATTGGCCGACTGTCATTCCTTGCTGACGAAGAAGAAGGAGGGCCCCAGCAGCAGCAGACACTCTGCCGGGCTCATCAAAAGTTTTCTGGAATGCATGCAAAAAGGACTGGAGGTCAGAGTTGATAGAATCGTGTGATTCCCAGAGTGTGGAGGCCCAAGCTACAGCATCATCGGCAAGGAGAGAGATGATATATGTGACTTTGGTGCGATTAGTTGGAAAATGATGGCTAGAAAGTTCAAAGTGGATGGAACACTGATTAATGAAGCCTGACAAGCCTTAGGGTCGCCAGAAAAACAAGGTGGCAGATGCAAGCAGGGAAAGCCAGGTGTAGCAGGTAACACGGGAGCAGCTGAGGCAGAAGCAGGAACGGGAGGAGCTGAAGTTGTACCGAATTGCAGACGATCCAGACGGGAGGCAAGATCCTGTAGAACCAACATTATTTGCTCTTGATTTGCTTGCTGGGAGTGAAGTCTCTGAACTAGATGTTGCTTTTGATCCTCGGACAGTGGCCGACTCTCAGAGGAGCTCATGGCTTGAGCAAACTGTCACGGTGCTACTTACAGTGAGCCCACAGGTGAGCAGGTGACACAGAATCCCCCAGGGCGTGGAGTCTAAGGGCCAGCTGGTATTCTGCCAGGAAACCCCCTCACCAGGGTTTGGGCTTAGCTGCGTGCTGACCCCAGGTCACGACCCCCGGGTACCAGAAGACACTGTCAGACAAGGATGGATGGATGAAGCAAAGGAGAGCCGGATAGCGAGCCAAGGTCAGGGTGGGCTGCAGACAACGTAATCAGAACAAGCCGAGTCGGTACACACGAGATCAGTTCACAAGAAGTCAGGTTAAAGCAGGTAACAAGAAGGGAGCTCAGAAAAAAGGGTTGCTCAAGCAACCAGAAAGTGGTCTGAGAGGGATTTAAATAGAGAAGCACATGAGGGGCTGGACAGGAAGTAGCAGGAAGGAATAATATATTAAGCAACAGGTGAAGCCCGTGACACCCATAGCAGCAGAGCTGAACACAAGCTAGTGGAACAACAGGTGCCAGCCGACCTACAGCATTTAAGGTAAGACACAGATCAGCTCCATAGCTGATCTGTGACAGTCCATGAATGTAGCCTCACTGTGCCCGTGAATGCAGCCTCACTGTGCCCACCATTGCAGCCTCACTGTGCCCACCATTGCAGCCTCACTGTGCCCATGAATGCAGCCTCATTGTGCCCACCATTGCAGCCTCACTGTGCCCACCATTACAGCCTTACTGTGCCCACCATTGCAGCCTCACTGTGCCCACCATTTCAGCTTCACTGTGCCCACCATTGCACCCTCACTGTGCCTACCATTACAGCTTCACTGTGCCCATGAATGCAGTCTCACTGTGCCCACAATTGCACCCTCACTGTGCCCATGAATGCAGCATCACTGTGCCAATTAATACAGACTCACCATTGCCTGGTAACACACAGCGGGCATCTCCTCCTGTGTTTTACGGAGCTGGCTGGGTCTGTGTTCTGCGGCCACGCTGTAACAAGGTCCCGCCCCACTAGACCGGCTCTTGTGATAGGCGGAACACGGATTCAATTTACTATTACACAAACCGGTCTAGGGGGCGGGACCTTGCTACAGTGCGGCCACCGAACACAGACCCAGCCAGCTCCGTGATACACAGGAGGAGAGAGGGAAAGAGCGGAGCGCTGCAGCCACAACTCAAATCGGCCCCAGGGCAGGCGGCCTACTGGGAAATTTTCCAGTATACCAGTGGGCCAGTCCGGCCCTGGCTGGGGTCGCTGGGCAGGTGGGTCCCCCAGGCAAGTGCGAAAATACGGCCCTAATTGGACCAGCGTTCTGTCTGTCACAGGTGCAGGGTCAGGAGGGCGGGGCTGTGTGTGACGGTGAGCGGACTGCAATTGTAATGTAAGCTGTTACAGCGTGCAAACCCCGCTCTGTGATCAAACCTTATCTCTCCTCTTCCTCCACGCTCTTCCACTATAATGATCCGGCTGCCCTCTCTGTTTCTTCACACTCTCTTTCTCTGGGAGAATGGCTTCCATTCATTACCCTGACAGTGGTGCTCGCCCCCCCCCCCGCTCCCAGGCAACCCAGCTCCTCGCCAGACCTCATTTTCCACTCGCAAAATGTGAGTAGGCGAGTGGAAAATTTGAGGGCTGGTGTACACTATACAATGCAACCGTAGTGCAGTTGCTACTAATTTTCTGGTGGTGTACACATTACACAATACACTGCAGTCATAGTGCAGTTGTTACTACTTTTCTGGTGGTGTACACAGTACACAATACAGTGCAACCGTAGTGCAGTTGCTACTACTTTTCTGGTGGTGTACACAGTACACAATACAGTGCAGTCGTAGTGCAGTTGCTTCTACTTTTCTGGTGGTGTACACAATACAGTGCAGCCATAGTGCAGTTGCTACTACTTTTCTGGTGGTGTACATATTACACAATACAGTGCAACCGCAGTGCAGTTGCTACTACTTTTCTGGTGGTGTATACAGTACACAATACAGTGCAACCGTAGTGCAGTTGCTACTACTTTTCTGGTGGTGTATACAGTACACAATACAACCATAGTGCAGTTGCTACTACTTTTCACGTGGTGTACACAGTGCAGCCTTAGCGCAGTTGCTACTATACTTCTGGTGGTGTACACAGTACACAATACAGTGCAGTGTAGTGTTGCAAAACAAAATATACATCATGTCCGGAAGGCCACCAAGAAGAGGCAGACGCTCACAGGCCAAGCAGGCTCTGTGTCTACAGTCAACACTGCTGGTCGTGGACACGGTGCATCCTCTGCAGGTGGCCGTGGGGCACGCTTGTCCTTTTTTCTGCTGCTGGCCATGCTATTGAGCCAGAACATGCAGAAGAGTTGGTGGAGTGGATAACAAAGCCATCCTCATCCTCCTTGTCCTCTGTCACCCAGGCTCAGAGTAGTTTGCCTTCCAATGCAGCTGCCAAAGCCCCACCATCATGCATGGAGGAGTCCCCCGAACTATTCGAACACAGTGTCGGGTACATGCTGATGGAGGATGCGCAGTGATTAGAAGGCTCTGAAGTTGGTTCCCAGATTGAGGAAGGGAGTAACGTGAGCCTAGAGAGAGGGGGTGCCCAAGAAGGACAAGAAACTGGCAGTCATGTTCCCCCAGCCGCAGCATACTGCCAAGTTTGCTCCAGTGACGAGGAGGGAGGGGATGATGAGGTCACTGACTACTTGGGTGCCTGATAGAAGAGAGGAGGAGGGGGAGGCACAACTCCAATGAGGCAGGATGTCCTCTAGGGGGCAGCTTAATGGCAGGGACCCTACTGCATCACACTGCAGAGCTCCGCAGGTGCAGGGTGCTGCTGACACCCCGCTGATTTTGAAAAGTTCCTTGGTGTGGGCCTTTTTTGACACGTGTGCAGCAGATTGCACCATTGCTGTTTGCAACCTATGTCTGAAGCGGATCAAGCGTGGCCAGAACAGCAGCCGCTTGGAGCACCACATGCTTGACCAGACATATGACAACCTCTCATGCAGTCTGTTGGCAACAGCACTTGAAAGACCCACATCAAAGAAAAAGGCAGACTTCTCCTTGCTCCTCATCTAGGATCTCCAACCACACTATTCCTGCAGTCCTCTCAAAAACCTGCACTGAGAGGAATGAAGGTATAGCAATAGGTGTCCCAAGTACTTGCAGCCAATCTGCTATCAGTACACCTCCATCTGATTTTAGCAGGCAAATTTCCCTACCCCAGTTGCTAAACCATAAAAAGAAATTTAGTCCCAGCCACCCACATGCTCAGCGTCTGAATGCTAGCTGGGCCAAATTGCTAGCACTGCAACTGCTGCCTTTTCAGCTGGTAGACTCTGCCCCATTTCGTGAATTTGTGGAATGTGCTGTATCTCAGTGGCAGGTTCCAAAACACCATTTCTTTTCACAGAAGGCTATTCCGGCTCTCTACCGGCATGTGGAAGGCAATGTTTTGGCCTTGTTGGACAGGGCGGTCAGCACTAAGGTGCATATTACTGCTGACTCAAGGTCTAGCAGGCATGAGCAGGGATGTTACCTTTCCTTCACGGCGCACTGGGTAACTCTGCTGGCAGCTGGGAAGGCTGCAAGACAGGGTTCAGTATTGTTGGAGCTTGTTCCGCCACCACGCCTCCAAAATGCTAGTGGTGATTCTGCCACAGCTCTCTCCTCCACCCCCTCCTCTTCTTCTTCCTCCATGGCCTCTTCTTCAGATTTCTCCTCTGAACCAGCAGTGCTTTGTAAGCGTTCAAGGGCCTACGCAAGCACTCAAGCAAAAAGACCTGCGTGGCTTTTGGGTAGGAGGTAGAGAGGAGACATTGCTGGAAGAAGCAGCAGAGGAGATCCTTCCAATCCCGAGTCTCCCTTCTGATGCTGCAGCGGGCGGATCGGTTGGATCAGCTCGAAGTTGGCGGTGCACGCTAACAGGACCTGGATACTAACATTCCATCTGTCCCCGCAGAGGGTTATATCTGCAGGCCCGTATGACCTCGCCATAGAGGAGGTCCAACGAATGGGGTAAGGGCACATCCATCACTCCTCTCCTGCAATCAATGGTGGTTTGGAAGCGTTTTTGCATCTTTTCACTTCTCTGCTTCTGATGTGATACACCGAAGGAACGTCTCCCTTTCTCCTTTTTCACGTGGCTTCATGAACTGAATGTGGTGTTCTTTAAAGGATTGAGTGATCAATCGTACCTTCAGAACTTTCACTTCTTTTTTACTTTTATATATATATATTTTTTCACTTTTATTTTTCATTGAGACATGATGTAACACACTTGTTTGTTATCTATTGTTTTTGTATTTTTATGCTGGGTTTCAAGCAGATTGTGGCTCTAGATATCACCTCTAGGAGCTTCTGTATTGTATCACTTCACTATATTTTGCTAGCGCACAAATTTTAATTTAGATTTTTTATTATCATACTCTTGATTATCAGCAGAGTTTATTCTGTATAGTGTTATACCATTTGGATTGTGCTTTTAATTTCTTGCGCCAAACACTTGTGGTCTCATTTGTGACATGCCCACCAGGTGGAACTCAAAGTTGGCAATGCTGCAGCAGCTGCACTCGCAGCAGATGGACATCAATGAGTACCTGTGTGAGTATGTCACCAGGACAGGGTCAGGGGAGCTTGGCTTTTTTTTGCCATGCCAGTGGCTACTGATCAAGGATGCATGCACTGTCCTCTCACCATTTGAGGAGGCCACGAGGATGGTGAGCAGCGACAAAGCATGCATCAGTGATATTGTCCCTCTTGTCTTCCTGTTGGAGCACACGCTTCGTGGAATAATGGACAGGGCACTTGAGGCAGAACAGCGGGAGGAAGAGCAGCACTTCCTTATCTCTCAAGACCCGCTTTATCCAGATAGCATTCCTGTGGGCCTGCCAAACACACAGGAAGAAGAGGAAGAGGAGGATTGTGTCAGCATGGATGTAGAGGATAACACTCAGTAGCAGTCTTCAAGGGATGGTTTTCAGTCCCCAGAAACCCAAGGAGTTGTACGTGGTTGGGAGGAGGTAGTTCCTGATCCTCATCCTCAGTCACCCAGAGGACTCACAATTGAATGCGTCTGCAAACTTACGTTGCATGGCCTCCATGATTCTGCAAAGCCTGCAAAAGGACCCTAGGATTCGTGGTATCAAGGAGGGGGATCATTACTGGTTGACAACCCTTCTTTATCCACGTTACAATGGTAAGGTTGCAGAACTCATCCTGCCTTCGCAGAGGGAGCAGAGGATGAAACATCTTCAGAAGACATGAAGAAAGGTTTGTGCAATGCATTTCCAGACCCTGGGAGATTACAATTTCCTTGTGCTGGACAACGTGTTGCTGAGGCTTCGTTCAGTCAGGGGAAGAGCGGTGGAGAAGGTGGCCGGCTGACCGATGCCTTTAGAGAATTTTTCAGTCCTCAGCGCCAAGGTCTGATCAGTTCAAGCAACCATCGCCAGCATCTGCATTACATGGTGCATGAATATCTTGGGGCAAGAGCAGACTTGGAGACCTTTCCAACAGACCATCCACTGGGTTACTGAGTCTTGAGGATTAACCACTGGCCAGAACTTGCTCAATATGCAATTAAGCTACTGCCCTGTCCTGCATCCAGTGTTATTTATGAATGCACATTCAGTGCTGCTGGAGGGTTTGTAATGGATCATAGAGTGTGCCTGTCCACAGACTCCGTGGATAGGCTCACATTCATAAAAATGAATCAGTCTTGGATCAGCAGCAGCTATGAAGCACCTGATGCTGATGTAACTGATTGATTTTTCTATGGATGTGGGATGCCTTGAAGACTGTCTATGCTGAGTGACTATCCTATTCCTCCTCAATCCTGATGATGCTAGCTTCCAACAATATTTTTGGTTTAGGGCATCACCACCACTGCCTAGGGCCCAATTTTTCTGCCCCTGTTTAACAGGGGCATGTAATTACAATTTTTGACCAAATATTTCACAGTTCCTGCGACCAACAAGAGTATCTGTGAGGGGTTATATTGTTGTGGCACCATCACCACCAAAGGCCAAATTTTTCTGCCCCTGTTTAACAGGGGCATGTCATTACAATTCTTAATATAATATTTCATAACAGGGCCTGTTCCTGCACCCAACAAGCATAACTGTGAGGGCTTACAGTGTTGTGGCACCACCAGAGGCCCAATTTTTCTGCCCTGTTTAACAGGGGCATGTAATTACAATTTTTGAAATAATATTTAACAGCAGGGCCTGTTCCTGTGCACAACAAGAGTAACTGTGAAGGGTTACAGTGTTCTGGCACCACCAACAACTAAGGCCCAATTTTCTGTAGAGTATATAGGGCAGGCCGTATGGTATATATACTTCTGTTCAGAGTATATAGTGCCTGGGGGCCCCCCCAACACCATTTTTTAAAAAAATTTGGGTGCGGGGTTCCCCTTAATATCCATACCAGACCCAAAGAGCCTGGTATTGGGCTGGGGGGGGACCCATGCCATTTTTCTCAATGATTTTCATCTACATTGCCTGGACCCAACAATGCATTACAGCCGCAAGCAGTTTTAAAATGACTTTTTTCCTTTAGAAATGTCATTTTGCTGTGGTACTTTTCTAAACACAGGAAAACTGTGTCACTTTACAAGCATAGTATAGACACCCCCCCAGGCACAATATTTAAAGGAATATTTTTATTGTTTAAGCATTCTTAAAATCACTGCTCCCGAAAAAACAAGCTTTTTAAAACTTTTTTTTTGCATTGACATATGTCCCCTGGGGCAGGACCCAGGTCCCCAAACACTTTTTAGGGCAAAAACTTGCATATAAGCCTTTAAAATTAGCACTTTTGATTTTTCCCGTTTGCGTCCCATAGACTTTAAGGGTGTTCGCGTGTTCAAACAAACTTTTTTGCATGTTCGGATGTTCTGGTGTGAACCGAACCGGGGGGGGGGGTGTTCGGCTCATCCCGTGTGTGTGTGTGTGTGTGTATATATATATATATATATATATATATATATATATATATATATATATAGTAAGGTAATTCAACTCTTATTTAAAAAATATGCCTTTCACAGGTTTATTTCCTTGTGTTGTAAAAACTGTTCTCACATGATAAAGGTGACACATTTTACTATTTCATTATGGGCTATAATTTTTAAATCAACAGCTACTATATCTGTCAACCATCATATGTGGTATGTATAGTTCAATATCCCTGTTAACGGTGATACATAGGGGAGCCAGGCAAAAGTATTATATTATTAGGAATAAGAAAACTGAATTCTGATGGTAAGACATTTTGTGGAACAATACCATAATGTATCACAATTACAATACATAGTAGTAGACAATGCCAAATGTCTTAGAAGAGGTGGTGAACAGGGAAAAGTTCAATGGATGTGTAGGTTAACTACAATTTACCCAAAAGGATTCCATATAGATTTTGATTTGTATTAATTTTTTTTGTGAAATTGATTTAATGTTATGTTTTTCCTATACTTTCCATTTAGCTGCATATTAATGGGTTAAATCTTGGAATTATTCCTAACATTATTTAGTTATACCTTCACGTGTTTTTTCATCATTTCTGCATGGTATTGCTTGTTACATTTATGGCTAAAACTTGATATGGTTTTGTTTACATGTAAAGCAACTATAGCTGCAGCTGTAGTCTCTTTTGATGTATTATAAGGAATGAATTGTGCTTAATCAGTTACCTTGATTCCATTTCTGGTCATCAAACATATAAGGCTACAAATATAAATTTTATTTATATGTTAGATGTGTATAAGACTTCATGGAGGGATAATGTAAGCCTGAAACTGTCGGCAAGAGAGACACAATTTGCACTGGTATTACTGCTAAATAAAGCTGGAGTGCTGCAACCTGCAAGTTTGTTAAATGTGAATGCAAGCTAAATGCATCAAATCGAATATACTAAATATGATATATATACTATATATCAGGCATCTAGTGGTCAAAGTTCTGATAAATAAAGTGGGCTTCTGGATGATAGGTTTACCAAGCACCTCAGAAGATGCTGCTATTCTAATTTGTTTCACTTTCCTCAGTGTCTGAAGCTGCAGCACACAAAGAAACATATTCAGTAATGAAAGCATAAATCATCAATGTTCTATCACAATTTACAAGATTTTGGGCAAGATCCATCTTTCTTCAGGTAGGAAATGCAAATGAGACAAAAGCATCAAATGAACAGCATATATACAGGAAATTAAATATCAATTACATTTGCATAGTAATAAATAACAAGCATCAATGAGCTACGATTTCACAAAGTAGAACATATACGTTCAAACCTAATTTACAAATTATAATAAACCAAGCCGACGTCCATTCCTCAGTGACCTACATGTGACGGCTTGTGGATAGTGCTTATTGTAATATTACATTACTTTATAGAGCATTATCTTTTTGGGTGAAACAATTGGCAGGGCATGATTTGATTATACTTGATATAAAGAGTACGGCAAGGGCCGTGTTTTTGATACAATTATACTACAATTAAACTAAAAAAGAGATACATTTATAAAAGAATCAATTATTATACATTATGTACCTAAGGATCTTTGGATTATAGCGGATCTATTTAATCTGTTCAGTAATATATGCATTGTGAGAGGCTTAGCTATTTAATGACCTACATAGTATAATTAAACCATCGAAAAACCATAAGCAAGAATATCTTTAAGTAAATTAACTCCCAAATCTTTGGCATAACACACAGTTAAAGAAATAAAATGTAGATCAAAGTCTAAATTGAGACCTAAAGGCTAGAGAATGTTTGAGACATTCATAATATTTGAGATATTCAGATATATCTGATTTGTCCTCTGTGTCATCTAATGTATTCCGTACTCCATCTAAACAATCTAGACAAACTAGAAAATCCAAAAAAGACGTCAAGAAGGAGATCATCCTTCAGCAAGCAGTAATAAAAAACACTTCCCAAATCCCAAAATCACAATCTCAGAACTTATCCACTGCTGCTTTGGGTTCTATGACGCCGACATCACAGTTTGGTGCCGACACCGTGGGACCAGCATCAGTTGAAATCCCTTTAACCACACCATCTGTCAAGATTCCAGCACTATTTTTTCTAAAAAACCAGGGGACTCTCCCTGCACCCACAAATTTGGTACCCCTTTAAATTCACCATCTTCTTCCTCACAATTGAATATCGTTAATCTTTCAGCATACAATCTTACTCCAGATGAAACCTCAGTTCTCTCTAAGGGTCTTACTTTTTGCCCAAACAATAAATTGGATACGTTTGTAGCTATAAAGGATTTGCACCTTTATACTCGCAAACTGCTACTCAAAAGCATGTTCAAAAAGCAAAAAAACAGATAATGAAGGCTGTCGCACGTTCAGCGAACAACAGGCCTTAAATAACCTAAATTCTCTTTTAGAAGAAAGTGATCCAAGGGATCTTATCGATTTAGAATCTCTACTTAAAGAGACTGAGGATCTGCCCATAAATATTCCATCTGGAAAATCCTCTTTAAAAAAGGCCTCCTCCATGTACCCTGCCCCAAGCTCCAATCACGGTGTTACGACCTTTCCTAAAATGGCCTCTCAAGAGATCAAATCCCTAAATTGCACAACCTCCCATAATGGGAATTTAACCAAAGGTGAGAAGTTGACATTACAAAATGTATCCAATAATCATGCCATTACGATCAAACCGAGTGACAAAGGAGGGAACATTGTCCTTATAGACAATGAACAATATAGGAAAATGTTCTTTAAGATCCTAAGAAACCGTGACTGGTATCGCCCAGTGGGCTCAGATACTGTGGAGGCCTTCAGCAAAAAGTTTTATTCGTTTGTAGATGATGCCTTTTCCAGCAATACCATCTCTAAACAAACATGGGATTTTATCCGTACCCCCTATCCAAGATTAGCGATGTTCTATGCACTACCAAAATTACATAAAAATGCTGTTGATCCACCGGGAAGACCCATTCTCTCCGGCAATGGATCTATCACTGAAAGTATATCCAAGCTGATAGATGAGCACATTAGACCCTTTGTCCTCACAATCCCATCTTATATTCGTGATACAATCCATCTCTTACAAATCATAGAAGACATTCAAGTTCCTGATAAATGCATTCTTGCAACTATCGATGTGGAGGCCCTCTACAGTTCAATACCACACTGTAGAGGGCTGGCCTGTATCCCCAATGTTCTGTCCCAGACTAGCCATCACGAGGCCCCATTTAATGAATTTATACTCCTGTCCTTGGAGTACATACTCAACCATAATGTGTTTTCTTTCGATGGTCGGCTGTTTCTTCAGGTGCAGGGCGTATTTTCCCATTCCCCTGTACCTGGGGGAATGGGAAAATACAATTTCCAACCACGAGGATCTCTCTATGTACCTGTGCCACATTTTCATGTGGCACGGGTACATAGATGACATCTTCATCGATTGGGACGGTCCTCAGTCTCTCCTGGAGGAGTGTCTCAATGCGTTAAATGAGAATAAATTCAATCTCAATTTTACAATAACCTCTGATAGGTCCAAAGTTACTTATTTGGACATTGAAATTTTCAAAAATCAATTCAACCTACTGTCCTGCAAACTCTATAGGAAGCCCACTGCAGGCAACACAGTGTTGCACTCCTCCAGTTTCCATCCCAAACCACTCAATTCCATCCCCTATGGCCAATATTTACGTATCAAAACGTAATTGTTCTAACCATCTGGATTTCAAATATGAGGCCAACAAACTCAAAAAAAGTCTACTTGAACGTGGCTACAGCCATAAATGCCTTAAAAAAGCATTTCAATGTGCCAATTCTAGTAATAGGCACGCTTTGCTGGCCCCCAAAAAAGTCACAACTTCAAATGAAAGCCATAGAATAATTAACAACATACACCAATGATCATAATAAAGTATTGCAAATATGCAAAAAGTATTGGCATTTACTAACACCTGATCCTATAATAGGACCTTTCGTACCCCCAACCCCGCTGATCACCTACAGACGGGCCACCTCTGTGGGTGATTTACTGGTTCAAAGCGAATTTCGAGGTTCAGGGAGAGGTGATCCATGCACAACAATGGGTACATTTCTGTGCGGATCGTGCTCTTATTGTAAGTACATGGACACTAGGAAAAACATTTATTTACCTAACGGCATAAGTTTCGTACCCAAACACCATTCCAATTGCAAGACCATGGGAGTAGTTTATTTGCTATTATGCAGTTGCAACTGTTTCTATGTAGGCAAAACGGTACAAAAACTATGGCAAAGGCTATCAGGGCTATGCAAACTGTCAATCCTGATCTCCCACTGGGTAGACACGTTGCAGGTTCATGATGGCATTTGTCCAACATTATCTGTTTTAGTATTAGATCGCTTACACCCAAGCTCACGCGGCGGAGATTTTAACAAAAGTCTCTTGCAACGAGAGCTTTGGTGGATATCAAATCTAAATGCAACTTCTTCACCTGGTCTCAACGAAGCCTTCAATCTAAATCCCTTTTTACCAGGCTTCGTGATGGGAGGTTTTGACAAGGAACTATAGGCTCATCTTTAAGTCCCCCTTTTCTTTCCAGACAACCCCCTATGGCTGTCTGGCCCACCACAGTCCCCTTTTCCCTGGGTTTCTTTCTTTTCTTCTCCATTTCTCTAGTCATCTTAATAATATTGACCTATTTGTTCTTTAAATGTTTAACATGCTTTATATGGATACCATTATCATGTATTGTATGTATGGTTCTCCTCCCTCTTGTAATCATGTTTGTTCCTCTTTTTGTTTGCAGATACTGTTCTGAATTTTCCAGAACAATATCAATATGTACAGATGACGATCCCACGTCCCGTCAGTCCAAATTTGTTGGAAACCCTAATTATATATACTAATTTTTTCTTTTTTATACTTTTTTTTGTTTTCACAAATCATTTTTTATTTACTATACTCTCTTTGAAAAAATTGGATAGTCTTCAGTTCTGGTTTGGGTGGGTGCTTTCTCTTTCCCCCTCTTTCCAGTGGTGTGGCTCACTGGCGCTCCCCGACACGGGGGGCCTCCACTCCTATTCCCTTGGAGAAGGTGGTAGTGTTTTGCTGCGTTTGTGTGCACGTGTGGGGTCTTGGGTACCCTGCGCCTGCGCATTGGTGCTTTCTTCCACTACTACCCTCAGTCGCCGCCCATCCTCTGTGTCCATGGCCTGCGTCGACATCATCGCGTCAGTCGACGCGGTGACGCCGGACACCTCGCCGGCCAGGGAGCAGCGAATGGAGGGTTTCCCACAAACAGGTTTGGCTCTCACAGGTGTCTGTGTGAGCTCTGAATGAGTCGTCAGGCTCTACTTCTTTTGTTGTTTTATGTGTGAAACATTCAATCTGCTGGGATTGGCTGCCTCCACTTTACCACTCCCATTTTCAGGCTACTTAATACAGGTAAGTGCAGTATCGCTGCACAGCACAGACGAGTATTACCCCTGCAAGGGTACGAGAGGCCTGTCCACTAAAAGGTTAGAAACAAACATTTAATTTTTTTTTTCCTCTCTTCTTTTTCTCCTTGTTCATTGATATGGGGCTCTCTTTTCATACATCTTTATATACTTAAATGTCAGATCCACTTTGCTATTTACATAGATTCTTTGCATTAAGGAGACTGTCTTCTGATCCTTTTATCTATATTCCAGCAGTGCTTGATACATATATACATACATACATACATACTCATGGTATATATGTATACTTTTTTGTTTCTCTTTTTGTCTGTTAGATTCGCACCCTCCATATCTTTTTGGCAGTTCCTGTGAGCTCTGACTTGCCGCTCCACTCTTGGGGGTTCAGTTCACCTTTTACCTCAAGCTGTGACCTGTCATATCTAAATTCATCTCACACTGAAGAGGGCAGTGAGACTCAACTTATTAGGGTTACCCCAAATTTGTAGTCCAACCTAGTGGACCTCTGGATGTGGGAATCCATCTATCCACATTATTGCTGTGTACCATCGTTACTGTAGAGGAACATGTGTTTTTGTGAGTACCAACGTATATAGTACATATTGCAGTATATGTCTGCCTCTCTGAAAAATCAATTGTTACATGTATAGATTTAATTTTTATTCACCGGTTGATTTATATGTGCATACATGTCCCTTTTTTGATAGAAATACAACAGCACGTTTTGTCTGAACCCCTGAAGGAGGAAGTACAGTATCATGAAAACAAACCAATCTTTTTGTGTTTTCCGAAACATGTAGGGTTTTTTGTTGCAGCTACAATTTGTTTCTGATTTTCAGCTTTCATAATCTTTGTTTGCTGCAGCATGTAGCAGCTGTATTTCTACACTCCTGTTCCTACCTCTCATCAAATGTTTTTAGAATTGTTATCTTTGTATATTGAATAAAATTTGGACTTTTTACCTTTTTGTACTTATCATATATTGATCCTGTTTGGTTTCCCTGCCCATATTATCCCTCTTGGGGCACTCCTCTTTTTCTACAATTTTTTGGGATGTGGTAGAGATCCACATGATTAGCCTTATAAATAGTTCCCTTTTCCATATTGTTCCAAGGGCTAGAGAATGTTCAGGCGCTCAATTCAGTAAACTTCAGTTTTTGTAATTTCAGTTCACTATTAATTTTAGTTCAGACAGTGAATGGGAACACTTAGAATTGTCTGAACACCTGTAATTGAACAAGCCTATCACTTATAGAGTACTTGCGTAAGAAATATCCACATGGACACAGCAAAAAATATACTGCAAAGCTAGTTTCGTTTTACAGGTTTTTTTTTTATTACCATGAATCTTAGTTAAGACACTGAATGAGAACTCTTAGCAAAAATATGTGTCTGTCCACCTGTAATTGAGAAAGCTTGTCTCTTATAGAGAGCTTGCATCCTGCAAATCTGTTAAGCATTCACTAGGGTTTTTAGGATCCAGTTCAATGGTAAGCTCCAGAAAAGAGCCAATAGATTTTCCAATCCAAGTGCCTACATTATCCCGTTTTTAGCCCTGATGAAGAGAGAGTATTGAGCGCCCCGAAATGAGTTGGCTGTTACAAAATAAAAATCTTTTAAAAAGTACAGGCTGGTGTGGCGCTCCCATTCTTTTAATGGCCATTTGCTACCTATCACTGTTGCTAACTGACTGACATTTTTGCAATCAAAATCATATCTGTTACTCATACTAACAGACTTCACAGTTATATAATATGAGTTTAAAGGATAAGTTCACTGTATTTAGTGTGTAACATGTAACATGTTACTATGCAGCAGCCAGCATCCCCCCCCTGGGAGGTATGAGCAGACAGATGTACTGTGTCTTGCAGGAGCCTGACATTTCACCAGTGATCCGCTAAATCTAAAATAATAACAAATAAATTAACAAATCATTTTTGAATATATTTGAGCATACATTTTTGAATAACGTATTTGGGATATACAAGTCATTATATAGTAATCGATTAGCTGAAATATCGTTTTGTTGAAGCATGAGCACCTAAATAAATTCAAAGGAAAATAATTGAGCGCTCAGTGCAAAAAAAATAAAACAATGATAATGATCCAGCCGCTAGCACTAAAAGGTGTATATACAATCCTCAAACAAAATGTGGAATAAGTGCATCGCTAAAAATATATAATGTATAAAAGTCCAAAAAACAAAAATAAGTAATCATCAGTTTGTGAATAGAATTGCATGTGAAAAAACTTAGTGAATCACTTCACACAATTCCTTATGCAGATATAGAAGATAACAGGGCATATAGTGACCAACAGTTGAAATAGAACATCCTCTCTATGGAGAAAAAAATGGTCCAACTGATGCATTTTGTGCTCAAGCACATTGTCAAAAGGATCTGCCTAATATAGATCCCTTTGACAATGTGCTTGAGCACGAAATGCGTCAGTGAAAGTCCTAAGCACTGACGTTTTCATTGCTGCAACCTCGTGGTAGGAGCGTGTTTTTTGCTCGTTTTTACTGCCCAGTTGTACATGGAATCCAATAAATACTACACCATATTGTATAGATAAATAACTCCCGCGCTGTCAAAAAAGAACAAGGGTACACTGCAGCAAACACCTGGTAAACTGATCCTAGGCAGAAATTAGGTGAATATATAAATGATAGTGTAGCGCTGTGTAAGTGCAACCGTGTGTCCCAAAAAACGAAATAAGATGACAAGTGAAAATTAACATAGGCAAAACTTGCTCAAAACAAACGTTTGGATAAAGTGATTGAAATGATGGCTAATTATATAAAACATATAGTATAAATCAAGCCAATATAAACAAGTGAAACAAAGTGATGAAAGTCCAGTGTGCACAACCAAATGAACAGTGAAAAGGCTGCAATGACAAATGATAATAGCCCAAACATTGAATGATGTGATCCCAAAAATGTTATTATGACAGTCTAAGCGATTTTCCACACAGATAATGAATCCCTCCACCGTTATACAGCCAAACAACCAGTGCCTGTCCAATCTTCAATTAGTGGCACCTCTGTGCGTGCAAGCCCCTCACCTTACTGCCTCAAGGTATACAGGATGAATGAAATCATAGGTAGCAGTCTTCAAGTGTTCCTTCTTGGTCAAATGAATGAACCTTCTTTTGATTGTGGTCTCAATATGCAAGGTTTAAATGCAAGATAAAAAAACAGCCCATAGCATTATCACATATGGGAGGATTTGTGGCGACAAACAAACTCACTTTTTAAAAGTAACAAATGGCAACAATCCACAAGCGATGAGCTCGTATGCTTCCGCCCAATCCCAATGGTGTATGATATTCAGATCCCTTCACTAGTGGTCTTGGTCTCCTTTGCTGCCACTTCCAGCAATGTCTCCTCTCGACTCACCTCTCACTTCCTGTCTTCCTGTTATTTGTCCCACGTACCTGATGACTTGAATTACATGTATACTAAAAGAGAGGTATTTACTGTACGTATCCTTATTATCAGGTTACAACATTTTTTTACAATACAGTTGTAAAACTATATCGGATGCTCAGGATACAGTTATTTATATGTAAATATCAAAGTAAACTGAGGATTATATACATACAGAGTAAGAAATACTGTAAAACTGTTATACACATACTGTAGAGCAGAGATATGCATTTAGCCGACCTCCAGCTGTTGCAGAACTACAATTCCCATGAGGCATGGCAAGACTGACAGCCACAAGCATGTCACCCAGAGGCAGAGGCATGATGGGACTTGTAGTTTTGCAACAGCTGGAGGTCCACTATTTGCATATCCCTGCTGTAGAGTTTGGTTGTTCCTCACCCAGTTTTATGCCTCCTTCACTGTTGTTTCTGTTTCAGTTAATCACTATGTTCCAACCTACATATGAAATTGATAATCATTAGCACCTGCTTGGTACATTTGGTTAATCCTACACCTGACTTTAATCCTACAAAATCCCTGACTTTGTACAAGTATACAAAATGTCCAACTGTAAGAATTAAGGCTGGTTTGAAGCCAAAGAGTAGTCACACCAAATATTGATTTGATTTAGATTTTTTTGTGTTCGCTCACTCTTCGTTTTGTAAATGGATACAAACAAATAAAAAAAATATTTTTGAAGCATTCGTTCTTTAAAGCATTTCTTCACATCTGCCTAAAATTGTTGCACAGTACTGTATATATCATCCATATTACTGTTATTTTTATCTCTGTTCGCCCCTTGTTGCTGAAAATAGTGTGTATAAAGTATACTGTACACTAACTGTCAAGAGTTTTGGATCTCTAACATTTTTCCAGTTTTTATTGGCACGTGAGAAGTTAAAGTCCAGTGAAATATTCATATTACGTTGTTACTTTTTTTGTTCAATAAGAAAAATATATGAATTGCTCATAAAACACCCATTATTATATACAGTATACTGCAGTCACTGCCATCATGACATAATAATAAACAAAACTCAAAAATGTGATATGCACAACTGAGAACACCAGTGCAGAATTGACCAATGCAACTATCTTGACTCATAATTATATAGTTAGTCAGATCTAGTTTAACCAATAGAATAAATAAATAAAGCATGATCCCATTTCCTCCAGCAGGGGGAGAAAAAAATTCCACCCTGGTACCCCAGGAGGCAATAGGATATTCCCTGGATCAACTACCCCTGGTTATACATAAACATGTTAGTATCAAGGTTGTCAAGAATTGAATAGAGAAAAACTTAGAAAAGCCTTACAGGTTCATCAGAAATGAAAACCCCAGAGCAGTCTTAGAAAATTCTGGCATGTACTGTTCTTCCTACTACTAAAAATAATTTTAAAAATCTGATTTTAATGTTGTAGCAGAGTTACTCTCACTTCCTGTCTAGTAAAACTTTGTCAACAAGACATTAAGTGAGGCAAAATCTCTGATGGGGCCCTGGCTAGCAGTCTAAGCACTGCAGATTTTCTAACTTCCCTACTATATCCAACATTTTAGGAAAAAAAATAGAAAGTTTGGCTGGACATAAAATATCAAGGCATTTGAGTTACTTTGTAATGTAGTGTCTCAACATACTTATCATACATAGCAAGGAGCTCCTAGTCACTTATTCAAGCAAAGACCTTGAAACTTTATTATGAACATCAATCTGTGTGTACAGGCCAATCTAAAATTCTGATCTATAAAGTGCTGATATGTATGCATTTAAGATTGCAGAATATTAAAAGAAATTATAAGGATGGTATAATATTTATACTTGCAAGCCTTGGTTTGGTATTTTGAATTCCTCCTAGATCTCTGGCAATTGTGGTCTTGATGTCTTGCAATCATACTTCTCTGGCTGTAGTTTAGCAGTGTTAACAATAACATTTAGCTGTATGAAAGAGTGATTATCTGCACTATTCAATAAAAAGAGCAGCCAGCAAAGTTTGTTGATAACCAAACATAAAAGTCCAAAAGTCTATGAGAGTGGTGCTGAAATAGATGATGTTTATATTTGTGAGTCCAAGGTAAAGGGAGGGATGTTCCAATCACCAATTAAAGTGCATAGATGTAGAAGCACTCAACACCACGTGGTACAGTAATCTGCTTACCAGAGGACAAAGCAAGATAGGTGTGTAATTTAACCCACGGCTCATCCAGCAAATCAGTCTCCACCATACATCTTCAAGGCTTGGAACAGCAGTATTCAGATAACAATCACACCCAATAAAACTTCTCCAGGGATTCACATAAAAAATGCAGGCTCTCAGCAAATCGATCAGCAATGCTGAGGGGCGGCGGCGGCTCCTTCCAGCCCCAGCTCTACTTCCCAGGTGTCGCTTACCTGCCTGGGCGCAACCTGTGGTACAGATTACTGTACCACGTGGTGTTGAGTGCTTCTACATCTATGCACTTTAATTGGTGATTGGAACATCCCTCCCTTTACCTTGGACTCACAAATATAAACATCATCTATTTCAGCGCCGCTCTCATAGACTTTTGAATAACATTTAGCTGTCATCTTTAATGATCCAGGCACCACCTCTGTTCCATCCACAATGGAGGAGTTCAAGGATGTGAGAAACATGATCTTTGAAAAAGTCAATGCTTTGATGAAATGCGTGAGTAAAGCCTTAATCATTGGAATTGTTTGTTCAAACAACTGTTAGGGTGCTTTTTGCACTTTTTACACATGAGTGGAACAACTTCTGTATTGCTTTTAGCTAATTTTAACTAATGGATTTACGTTATCTAAAGTTTAGCCTACATTGTTTATCTGGAATTGCCATATGAGATTTTTTCCATCTGTGTTCGCTTCTGCGTGCGAGCTCGTCGGGACAGGGCGCTTTAAAATTGTTTTTTTTTATTTATTTTACTTTATTTTATTTATTTTTTCACTGTTTAAAAAAAAAAAAAAATTGGATCACTTTTATTCCTACTACAAGGAATGTAAACATCCCTTGTAATAGAAAAAAGCACGGCAGGTCCTCTTAAATATGAGATCTGGGGTCAAAAAGTCCTCAGATCTCATATTTAGACTAAAATGCAAAAAAAAAACAAAAAAAAAGTAGTTTAAAAAAAATGACACAAAAAAATTGTGCCTTTAAGAGAAGTGGGCGGGGCCGACGTAATGACGTCGCTCCGGCCGTCCTATGGTATAGAGACGGGTGGGCGCCATCTTGGCCTCACTCGTCTCTATACCCAGGCACAGAAAGGACCCGATCGCCTCCGCCGCTACTGACGGCTCCGATAAGCGGCGGAGGGCGCGGGAGAGTGGCGGGAGGAGGGGTGGCACCTCTCCCGCCGCCGATAACAGTGATCTTGCGGTTCGCCGCAGAGACCACCATTATCGTGTACAGAAACGCCGGCCACAAAGATGGATACCTCGGTTGTGGCAGCAGCTGCTGCCTTTACCGAGATATCCCTCTTTAAATTGATGACGTATGTATACAGTGGGCGGTCGTTAAGTGGTTATTTACATTGTAGCAAATTGTCATTACTTCAGTGTTGTCACATGAAAAGATATAATAAAATATTTACAAAAATGTGAGTGGTGTACTCACTTTTGTGAGATACTGTGTGTGTGTGTATGTATGTATGTTTGTATATATATATATATATATATATATATATATATATAAAGAAGAAGCTGTGCTGTGTAATTTTATAGATCAAAAAAATAAAATGACTTAAAAAGAAAAAATGATGCTTCATCTAAATTAATGGAGATATGAGAACTCCATACAACACACTGTAACATAAATATTTAAATGCAATCACCAGTGAAATGTGCAAAAAATGATTAAATATGAAAATAAAAAACAAAATAAAATTTCCAACAAGGTCAAATCCACTCCGATGGGCTATTGAAAAGAAGCCCCACTGGTTATACAGTTCATAGTGATCTTCCAAGTGATGATTTTGCAATCCTCAAAGTAGTAGTGACATGCAACCGCAACACCAAGGGAAATGTGATGGGGTGCAACAGAAAGGTACCTCCACCTGTAATAACACTGCCATTTACCAGCTCGTTAGATCTCTTGTTTAAGGAGATCATGCATGCCTGTGGCTCTTAACCCCAGCCCTGGGACTTTAAAACATGGATGGCTAGATGTCCTCAGACTCTCTACTCAGGGTTTCTTCTGTACGGCAGATGTGCACTCATTCCCCATGAAAGGACATAAAGACGAAAGCAGTCTTGGTCTGGCAGACAGGAGTCTCAGGACAGGACAGGGCACCACACGGCAACTCTCCTTAAACAAGAGATCTAATGAGCTGGTAAGCATCAGTGTTATTACAGGTGGAGGTACCTTTCTATTGCACCCCACCACATTTCCCTTGGTGTTGTGGTTGCATGTCACTACTACTTTGAGGATTGCAAAATCATCACTTGGAAGATCACTATGAACTGTATAACCAGTGGGGCTTCTTTTCAATAGCCCATCGGAGTGGACTTGACCTTGTTGGGAATTTTATTTTGTTTTTTATTTTCATATTTAATCATTTTTTGCACATTTCACTGGTGATTACATTTAAATATTTATGTTACAGTGTGTTGTATGGAGTTCTCATATCTCCATTCATTTAGATGAAGCATAATTTTTTCTTTTAAGTCATTTTATTTTTTTGATCTATAAAATTACACAGTGCAGCTTCTTTTTTATATATATATATATATATATATATATATATATATATATATATATATACACATACACATACATATATATATACACATACACACACACACACATACACACACACACAGTATCTCAGTATCTCAAAAGTGAGTACACCACTCACATTTTTGTAAATATTTTATTATATCTTTTCATGTGACAACACTGAAGAAATGACACTTTGCAACAAAAGTGAGTACACCCCTAAGTGAAAATGTCCAAATTGGGCCCAAAGTGTCAATATTTTATGTGGCAACTATAATTTTCCAGCACTGCCTTAACCCTTTTGGGTATGGAGTTCACCAGAGCTTCACAGGTTGCTACTGGAGTCCTCTTCCACTCCTCTATGATGACATCACCTGGTTGATGTTAGAGACCTTGCTCTCCTTCACCTTCCGTTTGAGGATGCCCTACAGATGCTCAATAGGGTTTAGGTCTGGAGACACACTTGTCTTTGTACTCCTCACCTGGTTGCCACCACACACGCTTGACACAATCCGAACCAAACAAGTTTAACTTAATCTCATCAGATCACAGGACATGGTTCCAGTAATCCATGTCCTTAGTCTGCTTGTCTTCAGCAAACTGTTTGAGGGCTTTCTTGTGCATCATCTTTAGAAGAGGCTTCCTTCTGGGATGACAGCCATGCAGATTTGATGAAGTGTGCGGCGTATGGTCTGACAGGCTGACCCCCCACCCCTTCAACCTCTGTAGCAATGCTGGCAGCACTCATAGGTCTATTTCCCAAAGACAACCTCTGGATATGATGCCGAGCATGTGTACTCAACTTCTTTGGTCGACCATGGTGAGGCCTGTTCTGAGTGGAACCTGTCCTGTTAAACTTCTGTATGGTCTTGGCCACCATGCTGCAGCTCAGTTTCAGGATCTTGGCAATCTTCTTATAGCCTAGGCCATCTTTATGTAGAGCATTAATTCTTTTTTTCAGATCCTCATAGGGTTCTTTGCCATGAGGTGCCATGTTGAACTTCCAGTGACCAGTATGAGAGAGTGAGAGCGATAACACCAAATTGAACACACCTGCTCCCCATTCACACCTGAGACTTTGTAACACTAACGAGTCACATGACACCGGGAAAATGGCTAATTGGGCCCAATTTGGACATTTTCACTTAGGGGTGTACTCACTTTTGTTGCCAGCGGTTTAGACATTAATGGCTGGGTGTTAAGAAATTTTGAGGTGACAGCAAATTTACACTGTTATACAAGCTGTACACTCACTACTTGGGATGAGCTTCGCGTTTGAGTCGAACCCACGTTTGACTCGAACATCGGCTGTTCGATCGTTCGCCGAATTGCGAACGTTATGGGCCATTCGCGCCAACTTCGTGTGGTGCATCACGGCCCATAATTCACTGCGGCATCGCAGTGCATTACTGGCTGATGATTGGCCAAGCATGCACTATGACCCTCATGCTTGGCCAATCACAGCGCCATCAGTAGAGAGAGCTGTAATTGGCCAAAGCCAGGGTGGCTTTGGCCAATTATGGCTCAGGGTGTTTAGAACACGCCCCACACTAATAGACAGTCACAAGCCAATAAAAGAGGGCAAGCAGGCTCTGTGTCTGGAGGCAACAGTGCTGGTCGTGGAGACGGTGCATCCTCATCAGCACATGGCCGTGGGACACGCTTGGCCTTTTTTTCGGCAGCTGGCATGCGGAAGACTTGGTCGAGTGGATGACCAAGCCGTCCTCATCCTCCTCATCCTCTCTCACCCATGCTCAGGGTACTTTGTCTGGCAAAGCAGCTGCCAACGCGCCCTCTTCCCTTGGCTCAATGGCATCAGTGACTCCTTCCCTAGCCCCACCATGTCCTCCTGAGGAGTCCCTCGAACTGTTTCACCACAGTGTTGGGTACATGCTCCAGGAGGATGCCCAGTGTTTAGGAGGCTCTGATGATGATACTGAGCTAGATGAAGGCAGTAACGTGAGCACGGACAGTGGGGGTGCCCAAGAAGGACAGCAATCTGGCAGTCATGCTCCCCCTGCTGCAGCATACTGCCAGGTTTGCTCCAGTGATGAGGAGGGAGGGGATGATGAGGTCACTGACTCAATTTGGGTGCCTGATAGGAGAAAGGAGGAGGAGGCACATCACCAATGAGGCAGGATGCCCTCCAGGGGCCAGCCTAAGGGCAGCACACTGACTGCATCACACCCCAAAGCTCTGCATGTGCAGGGCGCTGCTGTCTCTGTGCGTTATTCCAAAAGTTCTTTGGTGTGGGCCTTTTTTGAGACGAGTGCATCAGATTGCACCGCTATTTGCAACATATGTCTCAAGCGTATCTCGCGTGGCCAAAACATCTCCCGCTTGGGCACCACATGCTTGACCAGACATATGTTGACCTGCCATGCAGTTTGTTGGCAAGCGTATCTAAAAGACCCACACCAAAGAACAAAGAGGACCTCTTCTTGCTCCTCATCAGCTGAGATCTCCAACCCCACTATACCTTCAGTCCTCTCTGAAACCTGCACTGAGAGGAATGAAGGTGTAGAATTAGGTGTGTCACAGCCAAGTACTTGTGGGCAATCTGCTTTCGGTACACCGACGTCAGATTGTACCAGGCAAATCTCCCTGCCCCAGCTGCTGCACCGCCGAAAGAAGTTCGCTCCCAGCCATCCACATGCCCAGCGGTTCAATGCTAGCTTGGAAAAATTGCTAGCACTTCAACTGCTGCCTTTTCAGTTGGTAGACTCTGCCCCCTTCCATGAGTTTGTGGAATGTACGGTTCCTCAGTGGCAGGTACCCAAACACCACTTTTTCTCAGGGAAGGCGATTCCGGCTTTCTACCGGCATGTGGAAGGCAATGTCTTGGCCTTGCTGGACAGGGCGGTCAGCGGTAAGGTGCATATTACCGCTGACTCATGGTCCAGCAGGCATGGATAGGGACGTTACCTAAGTTTCACCGCACATTGGGTGACTCTGCTGGCAACTGGGAAGGATGCAGGACAAGGTGCAATAGTGTTGGAGGTTGTTCCGCCACCACGCCTCCAAAATGCCACTATTAATGATTGTGACACACCTCTCTCCTCCACCCCCTCCTCTTCTTCTTCCTCCATGGCCTCTTCCTGTGCTTTGTCCTCTGAACCAGCGGTGCTCTGTAGCCATTCAAGGGGCTATGCAAGTATGCAGGCCAAAAGATGCCATGCGGTGCTTGAGCTGGTGTGCTTGGGGGACAGGAGCCACACTGGGGCAGAGGTTCTGTCAGCTCTGCAGGGGCAGGTTCAGAGTTGGTTGACGCCACGCCAACTTAAGGCAGGAATGGTGGTTTGCGACAATGGCACCAACCTCCTCTCTGCCCTCCAACAGGGACAAATGACCCATGTGCCCTGTTTGGCTCACGTCCTTAACTTGGTGGTGCAGCGGTTCTTGGGCAGGTACCTGGGCTTACAGGATGTCCTGAGGCAGGCCAGGAAAGTCTGTGTGCATTTCCGCCGGTCATATAATGCCAGTGCTTGGCTGGCAGACCTCCAAAAGGAGTTTAACCTGCCCAGGAACCGCCTAATCTGTGACATGCCCACCAGGTGGAACTCAACGTTGGCTATGCTGCAGTGGCTAAACACACAGCAGAGGGCCATCAATGAGTACCTGTGCGACTATGGCACCAGGACAGGGTCAGGGGAGCTTGTTTTTTTTCCCCACGCCAGTGGGCCATGATCAGGGATGCATGAACTGTCCTGTCACCATCTGAGGAGGCCACGAGGATGGTGAGCAGTGACAGTGCATGCATCAGTGACACTGTCCCTCTTGTCCACCTGTTGGAGCACACGCTGCGTGGAATAATGGACAGGGCACTTGAGGCAGAACAGAGGCAGGAAGAGGAGGACTTCCTTAGCTCTCAAGGCCCCCATTATCCAGATAGTGTTCCTGCGTGCCCACCGATCACACAGGAAGAGGAGGAGGAGGATTGTGTCAGTATGGAGGTGGAGCCTGGCACTCAGCATCAGCAGCAGTCTTTAAAGGATCAGTCCCAAGAAACACATGGACTTGTACATGGCTGGGAGGAGGTGGCTGCGGACCATGTCATCCTTAGTGACCCAGAGGACTCCGGACCGAATGCCTCAGCAAACCTACGCTGCATGGCCTCCCTGATCCTGCAAAGCCTGCGTAAGGATCCTCGTATTCGTGGTATCAAGGAGAAGGACCAATACTGGCTCACAACCCTCCTTGATCCACATTACAAGGGTAAGGTTGCGGACCTTATCTTGCCATCGCAGAGGGAGCAGAGGATGAAACATCTTCGGGAGGCCTTGCAGAAAGGTCTGTGCAACGCGTTCCCAGAGACTGGGAGGTTACAAACTCCTCTTTCTGGACATGTTGCTGAGGCTTCGGTCAGTCAAAGAAGGAGCGGTGGAGAAGACGGCCGTCTGACCGATGCGTTCAGACAATTTTTTGGTCCACAGCCCCAAGGTATGATTGGTTCCAGCAACCATCGCCAGCGTCTGTTTTACATGATGCAGGAATACCTAGGGGCAAGATTTGACTTGGACACCTTTCCCACCGAAAATCCTCTGGGTTACTGGGTCTTGAGGATGGATCACTGGCCAGAGCTTGCACAGTATGCAATTGGACTACTGGCCTGTCCTGCGTCCAGTGTTCTTTCGGAATGCACATTCAGTGCTGCTGGAGGCTTTGTAACCGATCACAGGGTGCGTCTGTCCACCGACTCGATCGTCTGACCTTCATAAAAATAAATCATTCTTGGATAACCACCAGCTACCAAGCACCTGATGCTGATGTAACCGAATAATTTTTTTTTAAATCTCAGATCCCTTCAAAGACTGCCTATGCTGATGCTGAGTGACTATCCTGAGTAATTATCAACTTTCTCCTCAATGATCACGCTGATAGCTTGTAAGAACATTTTTGGTTCTGGGCGCCACCACCAGTGCCTAAGGTCCAATTTTTCAATTACAATTTTTGATGCAATACCAAAGTATGCTGCAAACAGCAGGGCTCGTTTCTGCGTTCCAACTAGAGTATCTGTGAGGGGTTGCAGTGTTGTGACACAAGCACCAGTGCCTAAGGCCCAATTTTTCAGCCCCTGTTCAACAGGGGCATGTAATTACAATTCTTGATCTAATATTTCACAGCAGGGCCCATTTCTGCGCCCACCAAGAGCAAGTGAGGACTTACAGTGTCGTGGCACTAGCACCACCACCACCAAAGGCCCAATTTTTCTGCCCCTGTTCATCAGGGGCATGTAATTACAATTCTTGATCTAATATTTCACAGCAGGGCCCTGTGAGGGCTTACAGTGTTGTGGCCACAACAACACCTAAGGCCCAAATTTCTGCTGAGTATATAGGGCAGGCCCCTACTTTCAAACATCCAATTTACAAACGACTCCTACTTGCAAACGGAAGGAGACAACAGGAAGTGAGATGAAATCTACCCCTAGGAAGGGAAATTCTCTCCTGTAAGAGTTAATATGGGAAAAACGTTTCTCCTTTCCACTGATGCTTTATCACCAATCCTCGTTTCACAAAAAAACCAAAATTTTCAAAAAACATTTGTCATCGGGACAAAAGGTGAGGTGAAATCTTCTGAAGAGGAGCACAGACAGCAAAACAAATGTCACAGGGGTGATAACCCTTCCCTATGTTTTCCAAAAAGATTCTACTTAACAACAAACCTACAGTCCCTGTCTTGTTTGCACCGCCTGTATACTGCTGTTCAGAGTATACAGGGCCTGGTGGCCCCACGCCTTTCCTTTTTTTTCATTTAGGTGCGGGGTTTCCCATAATATCCATACAAGACCCAAAGGGCCTGGTAATGGACTGGGGGGGTACCCATGCTGTTTGTCTCACTGATTTTCATCCATATTGCCAGAACCTGACATTACATTAAAGCCGCAAGCAGTTTTAAACCCCCCAGGTACGATATTTAAAGGAATATTTCACTTTTTTTTTTTTTTTTTTTAACTTTAAGCATCATTAAAATCACTGCTCCCGAAAAAACGGCCATTTTTAAAAGTTTTTTTTGCATTGATACATGTCCCCTGGGGCAGGACCCGGGTCCCCAAACCCTTTTTAGGACAATACCATGCAAATTAGCCTTTAAAATTAGCACTTTTGATTTCGAACGTTCGAGTCCCATAGGCGTCAATGGGATTCTAACGTTTGTGCGAATTTTCGGTCCGTTCGCAGGTTCTGGTGCGAATCGAACCGGGGGGGGGGGGGTGTTCAGCTCACCCCTACTCACTACTTTACATTGTAGCAAAGTGTAATTTCTTCAGTGTTGACAAATGAAAAGATATAATAAAAGTTTATAAAAAAACGTGAGGGGTGTATGACATACTGTGTGTATGTATATATATATATATATATATATATATATATATATATATATATATATATATATATATAGTGTAAGATTGGGGTTATCAGACTCAAATGGGGTAGGTGCTTTTTCCAGTGAGTACGCCAGTACAAAACTATTTTTAAGGGCTTGGTAGCCCACTTTTATTTAAAGCTACAGAAAAGTTCACAAAGACATCAGTACCCACGCAGGGGGTTCCACCATTGCTGTATCTTGCACACTCAATACTTTAGCCTCCTGGCTTACATTCTTGCCATACGGCTGATTCAGGCCTTTAGCCTAGGCCTTAGGTCTGCTCCTCAGACCCCAAAAGAGTTTCCTAGAGTTAAGCTCTCTCCTAGCTTACTCCTGATCAGCACCTTGCTGCTCTGTCACCAAGTACGTCTGCCTCCTTCAGACATGAATACTCTGGCTGCCCCCTGCAGCCTCTGACTCCTCTCAGAGGAATGGGAGTCCACCTGACTCCCATGCACAGACTTCCTGTCTGTTGGGTGGAACCCTGAGCCATAGCCAGGTCACAACTTAATAGCCCAGCATACAGCTGTGCAATCAGCGTGCCCTTCTCTCCAAAATCTGGTGTAAACCAGCAATTTTCCAGGTAGCACAGGTTCCTACTGCCACATATCCTCCCCCCTTGTTTCAAACCGGAGGTAGGAACACATAAACCCGTCACCATGAATGGGAGACCTCTGTGCCAGCCATTAGCTGCCTAGGCCCATTTCTTTTTCCGGGTACGTTTCCACCAGCACTTCACTTTGGCACCTCTGTGCCAACTATCAGCAGCAGGAGTCCTAATCTGCCCAACCTTTTTTCTACCACCAGTACTTCTTCCCAAACTGTGGGCTCCCACTAACCTCTCTATCCCTTCTACCTTTTGGCCACGGGTTCCTCCCTTTCTTCTTTTCTCCTATAGACCCACTCTCCTGGGACTGTTTGGGACCTACTTCCATGAAACCTGTCAGGGACTGACCCCTCTCACTACCTGATGCAACACTAACCAACAATATCCATTTCTCAGGTTCACTAACCCCTGTATGGGTACCCTTGGCAACCAAACCATCTGAGATCAACACCACATGCTTCTGTTTAACCTCAATAGCAATGTTCCACAAGGGGTTATTCAACTCAATATTATCATTATCATCAGGACCTCTTGTCACCTTGTTTGCTAGGACAGTGTCTAGGGAGGGACCATCTACAGGCAAGCAGTTACTTCCAATGGGACATTCCTGCAGTTTCACATCGCCCCCTGTTGTCCAACACTTCAATAGCCACTGTCTTACCAATGCACATTTTTCGACACATTTTTCAACACCAATCTCTTTAACCATTTCTGTGTCCATGGATACCTCAACCAATACCTCTGAGCTGTCCAAAAATGCTCTACAGTGCTTCTCATACACTTTTTTAATTACAGTTACCAACACTGTTATTTCCTGTCAAAGTGTCTCTGGGTACCTCAAACTGCACCTCCCTGTGAGTAATGGCTTAAATTCCAACTACTGCCGCATCTTTTCCGGGTCCTTCCTTTGCATGAGGTCTAGCGGGTGAGACAGCACATGCGCCATGTACCAACCACTAATCAGCCGCACCTTGGACCGCACCAGCAGGAATGTAACCCATCACACCAGCATACGGAGAGACTTCCACTATGTCTATTATTTCTGATTCCTCTTGCAGTTCCCCTGAGCTCCTTCCGCACATAACTGCCGCTGGAAGCACTCTCGCAGAGAACTGTGAGACAACTTTCCACAAAAGTAACCAACAGTGCAGTAACCAATTTTTATCAACATCGCTTAACATCGCCTGTATCACCTGTCTCCACCGATTGGTACTACGCAGTACCAGGTTGACCCGCTACTGTGGATACATGCAGGTGTACATTGAAAAGATTTTTACCAATTCCAACATCTCAGTTATTTCTAGACATGCCGCATCTAAACAGCACACTCTAGGGACTTTTCCCTTACTAACGACCTGGAGGGGCTTATTTGCTAAGGCTTGAGAGGCAGAGACACTCAGAGACCTCTACCTCAGAGGCAACTGAGAAAACTTGCGGTTCCCCATGAGCACTGCAAAACGCATGTATCACACTTATCCTCTCATTTTCAGCAACACTGAGCCCTTCCAAGTCTTTATCCATTATCCCACCATCCTGACACTCATCTCTTTTGCTGTGGACAAAACCTCTGCTATGTATGCGCCCTTTTCCGATCCTTCCGCCTGGAGGGGGTTAAGTTCTGCAACAGCCAATGCACCAGTGTCTACTGGCTTTGCAGCCTCTCCATTTGTCACAGCAGCAATAGTGTCTAGCTTACTATTACCTTCAGAAATGTCTTTCCTCCATGCTAACACCTTTAAGGCAAGACTATCTCAGTCTATCCTGTCTGTGCTCCAGTCACCAGCACTCCGTAGTACTGCTCCCTCTGCCCATGGAGACACAGGTGGACAGAGTGGTTTAGCAGCAGGCATCCTGCACCAGTCACTGTCAACCACATCAGATTGTGATAATTCATGCTCCATCATTTGAGCTGTTTTCCCATTGTGTTCCACCTGAGCAGTATCAGAGCTGTCCTCGTGAGATTTCCTGGGACAACTCTGCAGCCCTGCCTGTGGTTACCATGGGAGACACCAAACCATCAACATTGTCAGTAATAAACTTTTCAACATCATCATTATGCACGTTCCTGCCTTGTATGGGCTGCGTTAGCACATTAGCAGTTTGAGATTGTAGAATACTTAGTACATTGCTTTTCACCTCATGTGAAACACTTGCCAGTTGGGGCAGCGACACAGTTGTCCTGGGAAACCCTGACCTCAGACACCATGAGCTCCTAGGAGGTCTCCAGGGATACCTCTGCTACACCTGCCATGGTTGCCAGGGGCAATGGCACACATTTCTCAGTGGTCACCCCTGACATTTCTGGATGCAACATCACATTTTTAATCACATTAGCGAGCAACACAATATAATCATTTTTACCACTTCACTACCGTCTTCCTGCTACACAGTACACTGCCTGAAGACAAGTGCTTACCAGTCCTCAAGCTTGCTGCAGGTTCAGCTTCAAACTGGGCTTTGCTGCTACACAAGGAATTCAAATGCAGCAAGTCTCTGAAAGCAATTTTTTTACTGGACTTATTCCCACTTCACAGGGAATAGTCCCATAGCCAGTTGGCAGGTGTTGAAAGCTTCAATTGAGGGCGTTGTCCCTTCTTTGCTGTGCTCTCACAAGCTAATGCCCCCACATGGACACGGGGCAACATTGCATCGTTCTTGGATTTTCCAACATCCCCTGCAGGCCAAACAGATTTCCTGGTGCCAGGGTGACAGCAGACCCACACACCTGGTCACACCCCTTGCAGGATGCTGGATAAGGTGCCCTCTTCTCTGGGCTGACCACTTCACACAAGCAGCCATAAGATGAAAGCACTGGTTTCTTGTGCTCTCTGTCACCCCCTGTAGGCTGAACAAAATTTTCACCACAGTTGCCAGGAGCGGCAACAAACACTTTTGCACCAACATCTTCACTCAAAATTTGAGCCAAATCTCTGCTGTAGTTCTCCTTTCTGAAAACATACTTTCTCCGGTTGCTACGGGAGACCACATTCTCCCCGCTGATCTTTTCCAGCGCTCTCTAGATTAGATTGCTCCTAGAAAATTGTTGTAGTCATCTCGGTTATGATACATCCCACCGTACACCTCTTGGTACTCCATCAGAAAAGGTTGCACCAACTCAACCCAGCGACCTTTGGGCCATCCTCTGTAGGAAGCAGTCATCGCAAACTCAGCCAAAAAGTCTTCAACATGTACAGAAGGCAACATAGGCCGTATGAAGTCAGCTGTACGGATTTCTGCTTTGTTGCCACGGGCAACTGCATCCATCTGCTCACTTTTTGCACTAAGTGACGGCTTGCTTTCCTTTTCCCTTTGCTCCAGTGCGGCCAAGTGCATCTTGCACCAGTCTGGGGCTTGTTCTGTCGGTAACAACCCCTCCAGACACAAGGTTCTGTCTCTCATCTCAGCAATAATCGCTTCCTTTTTGCATTTTGACCACCCCATCTCTGCAGTCAGGCACACAATGCTTTTTAACACAGGAAAATTTTGCGTACTGTCTCTTTAAGACTTGCAAACAGCACACTTTCACATGCAAACTCCACTGGTTCACATTAGCTGCTCCTCACAGCATTGCTGTAAAACACAGTTTCTTGCTACTCACTGTTTTTGGTATGCGAGGATCTGGAACTCTTCCAAATCTGCCTGAAGCAATATCTCCGCCACATGTAAGATCGGGGTTATCAGACTTCAACGGTAGGTGCGTTTTCCAGTGATTACGCCAGTAGAAAACTGTATTTTTATGGGCCTGGTAGCCCACTTTTATTTAAAAGCACAGAAAAGTTCACAAAGACATCAGTACCCACGCAGGGGGTTCCACTATTACTGTATGTTACATACTCAATACTTTAGCCTCCTGGCTTACATTCTTGCCATATGGCTCATTCAGGTCTTTAGCCTAGGCCTTAGGTCTGCTCCTCAGACCCCAAAAGAGTTTCCTAGAGTTAAGCTCTCCCCTAGCTTACTCCTGATCAGCACCTTGCTGCTCTGTCACCAAGTACGTCTGCCTCCTGCAGACATGCATACTCTGGCTGCCCCCTGCAGCCTCTGACTCTCAAAGGAATGGGAGTCCACCTGACTCCCATGCCCAGACTTCCTGTCTGTTGGGTGGAACCCTGAGCCATAGCCAGGTCACAACTAAATAGCCCAGCACACAGCTGTGCAATCAGCGTACCCTTCTCCCCAAAATCTGGTGTAAACCAGCAATCTTCCAGGTAGCACAGGGTCTTACGCCACAATATATATATAGGTATATATATATATAGATATATATATCTATATATATCTATATAGATATATATATCTATATATCTATATAGATATATATATATATATATATATATATATATCTATATACACACATACATAGAGTTTTGCACTTTTAGATTTACATACATAGAGGTAAATGCACTTTATTTTATGATATATATATACTTTATGTAGTGTACAGTATACAGTGTGTGTGTGTGTGTGTGTATATATATATATATATATATATATATATATATATATATATAGCATTATATGTGCTCTGAAGGAACGGCCACGGGTGCTGTCCTTCCGAGCCCTGTGCCATGCCTGGGAGTGACGTCATTGCGGCTCCGGCCAATCACAGAGCCTGCGAACCCGGAAGAAACTCCGGGGAAAATGTCAGCCATCTCAGTGGTGTGCGGGCGCCGCTTCAACAGCTTTGTTCCTAAGTATTTCATAATGAGCTAGTATGCGATGCATACTAGCTCATTATGCCTTTGTCTTACAGGGTTTTTTTTTTTTTAATTTTTTTTATCAGAGTTTACAACCTCTTTAATTATGTTTATGCTACATAAGCCTTACATAATTATTTATGATTCTTGCACAGAAAGCATTACAACAAAGCCCTTATTAATTAACATTTTTTAAAAGTTACAGGTACTGTACATAGCAACAGACCATTAATTTAGCCATCAGAACATTACAGAAACAGATTAATTTTAAATTCCAAATTAAGGCCCAATGAAAACAACTCACAACTTTTCTGTAGCAATGGAAAGAAGTTGGTGCAACTCTTGCTTACTCGCACACCCTCAATCTGTATAAAACCACTGTTTTATACAAACGCCCTCTGAAACATTATTTAAACATGAATACACTACAGGAAGTAGTGTACTGCTTTTAAAATAACAGGAAAAAGGCAATTACCAAAGGAAGACAGACAGACCATAATAAATCTTGAAAGTGTAGGTAGCACCTTTAGAGAAATTGCCAAGAAATCAAAGGTGTCAGTGATTACGGTTTCCAGGGCCCCATGTTCAACTAGGTGATTTAGTTTCTTCTGCACTCATTGTCTTTTTTTTTGTTTGTTTGTTATTATGGTTGGTGGAAACTGGTATCAAAACAATTACAAATGAGTATTTAAAAAAAATTGGGTAGCCTAATTGCTATTTCAGGATGTAATAACTATGCTTTATAATATTTAGCTAGGCACTATCAATATATTTCCGCATTCCTATAAGGCACATTCAGTTTAGTGTAATGGCTTCTGTCATAGAAATTCATTATATATAGAACAACATTTTTTACAGCTGACATTTCTCAAAATAGGTATCTACGACAAAATCCAAAAATGTATTTTTAAGCTTCAACTTCATTTTTCCATTTTGTTTGATAGGCTCACTTTAACAAACCCAAAATGAATGCCAATGATCACAGAAGGAAACCTCCAAAGGAACTTTATTTTTGGCACCAATATATACATTTCAACCTTGTCTGCTTTTACAATAGCTGCTATAACTGTCTGTTACTGGAGCGTGTTATGTCAGTTAATAACAGTGTTTAGCACTTTTGCTTTCAAGTTGCTTATTTTAGAGAAAGTAGCACATTTTCAGTATAGATTTGTTTTAATGACATTCCTGTTACTTTTTATTCCTTAACTGACCACAAGTGTCTGTACAGAGATGTAAATAATGGTGTTAGATGAGATAATGGAAGTACATTGCTAGAGATCTTATGAGGAATAAAAATAATGCAATAACAGGAGCCATTGTAAATACTTGTGCGTTGACATTTCTTTTCTTTATTAATTCAAAAGGGACCGAGTTTCTGTAACAGCTAGGTACAAAAACTAGATTATTTTAAGATACTGGTGGGCCCAGAGAAAACATCTCATGAGCATAGTTTGATCTACTGGCTGCTACTGTTTTGGCTGCTACCATTAGAAATTATTACATTCTGAACTTTGCCGCAAATTGCATTGAAGTCTATGGGGTACGAATCATGTTAGTCAGTTCTTGCTATTTGTAGGGCTAAAAAAGATTTTTATTGTCAAAAAGGCACAGGAAGCCAAGTACTACTATAGAGGAACTGTGCAAATCCCTATATATATATATATATATATATATATATATATATATATATATATATATATATATATAAAATTGTACAAAGTAGAGAGGATGAAATAAAAATTACACAAATCCATTCAATTATAGACTTGGGGGATGCCTTACAGTTGTACGTGGTCTTATGGAACAGTGCAGTTTTCAAAGATAACCATATCAACAACATACTTTGGCAGCGCACATTTGATTGTGGTATAGATACTTTTTCTTTTACAATTAGTTTGGCTTACAAACAGTGGCACCCCCTCAATGCACTATAATTGGAATTATATCAATGCTTTTCAGTTAGTTTTGGAAGCAACACGTGTGTTTTCATCTACAGTAGGGGTACTATGCCTGCGTTGACAGGAGGATAGGAATTGGCCAGTAGTTTGCTAAGTCTGTCACTGTGCTTACTGATGCATAGCTGACCTGCCACTTGCACATTTTAACACAGCTGTATCATCTAACAGGTGACACTCATAAACTCTTGTAGGAAAAGACCTGCCTATATTATGTGTCTCTTAATTAATATTATTATACAGGATTTATGCTTTGTTCAGACATGTGCAAGCACGACACTGCTACTGCAGCTCATTCATTTCAATAGACTGCCCTACCCATGAAAAATGCAGGAAAAGAAGTCCTGACCTTTTTTGGAAAACACACCCGACTGGTGCTGAAGCACCATGCAGTTAAGCACATACAAAATCACACTGTGACTGTCAATGCATTAATTCTGCTAAAGTGCAATGTTTTTTGCTGCAAGTTGAGAACTTGCATGATTTTGCACATTCCCCGTTTTCAGTGATATGAACCTAGATTTACTTCTGTTCTTGCTGAGTAAAACTGTTCTGTTGAAGACCATTTTTTACACATCTGTATCTGAGCATTTGATAGTTGATGGACAACAGCAGGACAATTTTAATCATCATTATTTGGTTGGGCCCTCCAAAATCAAAAGACCGGGAAAACAGAACCAAAAATGTTTTATACCCTTCCCCAGCCTAGACTTACTGCAGAAACTAAGTACATACATTTCAACCTGTCTACAAGGGTATAAGAGAGGAAAAAGAAGGTTGAAGAGTTTACACCTATTAGTATAAAAGCAAGCAAAAAACAAGCTGGAAGAACTTGCATTTCAATAAGGTAGCAAAATGGGGGGACAGAGACGGGACTTTGTATGAGGCATGTGGGTGAATATATTGGGCCAATGATGAGGGTGGGGTATGAAAAAATGAACAAAACATATAAGTTGACAATTACTCCATTCATAATTGTCAACTTATATGTTTTGTTCATTTTTTCATACCCCACCCTCATCATTGGCCCAATATATTCACCCACATGCCTCATACAAAGTCCCGTCTCTGTCCCCCCATTTTGCTACATATATTTGGGATGGAGGTATTTGGGTGTTTCTTTACTAAAATGGTGTGGATTGGTCACAACCCCTTTTGACGTATTTCAATAAGGTATAAGAGTTAGGGATGGGTGAACGGTTTGGCCCGAGCATAAGTTCAGGCCGAACTTTTGTTTGTTCGGACTTTCGGCAAACATCTAAACAGACAGGTTGTTCAACCATTTGTTTGGCCCCCCAAACCGACCACAATGCATTGCAGCGCTGAACAGTGCATTGCAAGACCGATTGGCTGAATCAGTGAAAGCTTTAGCCAATCAGGGCACAGAGCACTGTCACAGTCATGATTGGACACTGTCATCATGACTTTATCCAATTATAGCTCATTACCGCCCCACAGTATAAAAGTATTCTTTCAAATGGCAGCCATTTTCAGTGTGATTTTGGCGTAGAGAGAGAGAGAACAGGGCTCTTAGTTATATAGTTAGTTACATAGTAGGTGAGATTGAAAAAAGCCAAAAGTCCATCAAGTCCAACCTATGTGTGTGATTATATGTCAGTATTACATTGTATATCCCTGTATGTTACAGTTGTTCATGTGCTTATCTAACAGTTTTTTGAAACTATCGATGCTCCCCGCTGAGACCACCGCCTGTGGAAGGGAATTCCACATCCTTGCCGCTTAGTGTTCTATAATGTGCCATTTTGCTTCAATTGTCAGTGTAGAACAGGGGTCTCAAAGTACCGGCCCGAGGGCCATTTATGGCCCGCGAAGCGGCTACAATTGGCCCGCAGGACTGATACATTTCCTTGTAAGCAATGTCCGCCTGCTTACGATGTCTTTCTTTTCTCTTCCTGGTTTACTCAGAGAAAGTTGGGCTAGCTGACGTCGGTGACATCACATGACGTCCGCCGCTGTTGCTTCTGGGAGTTGTGGTCCATGGCTGTGCGCTCAAGCTCCCTGTACCCGGTGGGTGGAGTCTGGAGAGCAGCGAGCGCAGCCAGCCTAAATACAGCCATTGGTGTTGCTATGAGGGTGCGGGAGGGGCTGGGGGTGTGGCTGCCTTCTCCACTCCTCCCATAGATTCCATCACTATGGATGATGCCGCAGCTGAAGCAGATATAGGCGAGGACAGACACAGCAGCCCCACCCGCCCGGGTCTTCATCTGCAGACATGAGGCATGCTATGTAAGTTACTTTGCACACTGTCACTACATAGAGTTCTAAGATGACCTGTACCACCCCAACCTACTCTGTACCACCCCAACCTAAACTGTGCCACCCCAACCTACCCTGTGCCACCCCAACCTGCCCTGTGCCACCCCAACCTGCCCTGTGCCACCCCAACCTACACTGTGCCACCCCAACCTGCTCTGTGCCTCCCCGACCTACCCTGTGCCACCCCAACCTGCCCTATACCACCCCAACATGCCCTATACCGCCCTAAACCACCCCAACCTGCCACTATACCACCCTATACTACCCTAATCTGCCACTATACCACCCTATACTATCATTTACAGGAGCTAGTTTGGGGTGCCCCCTATGACCGTGCGCTGCCTGCAAGGTGCTGTGCAGCCTAGATGGGGGGGTGACACCATGTTTACCGCACCAGGTGACACCAACCCTAGTGACGCCACTGACTACAGCCAAACTACAACTCCCAGTGGGATCTTCTTAGACACCGTCGTGGCTGAGTCTGACTCACTGGCTCGGTGTGCAAGGAGGAGGACCTGTCCTGCTGAGCCTGAGCTGGCAGCTGCCATTGGCCCATTGCTGAGGTCATGGTGAGAGACCCTGACACCCCCAGCTGACCCCCACATGATCATCCCATCTATCCCACCCTTATACACCTCATTTACCCTGCTCCAGTGCCCATCCAGTAACCTCAAAATAGCCCTCAACACTGGGAGCTGCCCAAGTGCCCGTGGCCTGTGGATCCTGCTAGGAGCTGGCTGCGAACCTGTGGGGTCCTGCTGGCCGCTGACTTGGGGTCCTTCTGGCCTCTGGCCATGGGTCCTGCTGACCTGCGGGTCCTGCTGGCCATGGCCTACAGACCAGTAGGACCCACAGGTCCACAGCCAGCTCCCAGCAGGACCCACAAGCTGTGGGTCCTGCTGGAAGCTGGCTTCAGAACTGTGGGTCCTGCTGGCTGCTGACCTGTGGGGTCTTGCTGGCCGCTGACCTGTGGGGTCCTGCTAGCCGCTGACCTGTGGGGTTCTGCTGGCTGCTGACCTGTGGGGTCCTGCTGGCCTCTGGCCATGGCCTACGAGACTTGCGGGTTCTGCTGGCCATGGCCTACAGGCAAGCAGGACCCATATGCCATGGCCAGCAGGATCCACAGGCGGATCCTGCTAGGAGCTGGCTGCGAACCTGTGGGGTCCTGCTGGACGCTGACCTGTGGGGTCCTGCTGGACGCTGACCTGTGGGGTCCTGCTGGCCTCTGGCCATGGCCTATGTGACTTGCGGGTCCTGCTGGCCATGGCCTGCAGGCCAGCAGGACCCATAGGCCATGGCCAGCAGGATCCACAGGCGGATCCTGATAGGAGCTGGCTGTGAACCTGTGGGGTCCTGCTGGACGTTGACCCGTGGGGTCCTGCTGGACCCTGTCCAGTGACCTGTGGGTCCTGCTGGCCACGGCCTACAGACCAGCAGGACCCATAGGTCAGTGGCCAGCAAGACCCACAAGTCCACAGCCAGCTCCCAGCAGGACCCACAAGCTATGGAACCTGCTGGGAGCTGGCTGCTGGACACTGCAGAGCAAACACTGCCAAGCATCTGGCAGTAAGCAGTGACTGGTAGCAAGCAGTAACTACCACTATATATACTAGTTTAATGTTCTTTTTGAAGCTTAAAAGTTTGCATGCAGCCCCCACGGGATATGAAAACTCGTCCTGTGGCCCTCAGGTTATTTGAGTTTGAGACCCCTGGTGGACTATTAGTTTAGTGTCAGTCTAGGGATAGTGTGAGTGTAGTGAGGAGGACCATCATTCAGCTTTGCATAGTGTGCAGCTAGAGTAGGGATAGCTCATATAGTTTCACTGTAGTGTAGTGAGACCTTGTCATTCATACATACATTATGCACTTAAGGACCGAGCCTCTTTCTTTATCGTACATCACAGGACACAGAGCCACAGTAATTACTGTCTAGGTTATATGGCACCTTCAGGTGATGGACACTGGCACATCCTAAACAGGAAGTTCAATTCCCCATATAACCCCTCCCCTTACCGGGAGTACCTCAGTTTTTTCTCCAGGTGTTGGTCACGAGAAAAGATGTGCTATGCTGAGCTCCGCTGGAATATTAATTCCTGGGGCAAGCCATGCAACTGGATCCATTCAAAGTGTCTTTTCCAGGCCGAATTGAATGGTACCCGGGCCTCGTGTCCGAAGAAACAAGGTTTTACCTGTAATGCTTCTCTTTTTAGAGAGCTGGCCCCTGGGATCCAGTATTTGTTTTTTTCAGCCATATTCCTAGTGGGGTGCTTTTTACAGGCCCAGGGCTGTGGATCCCCTGATAAAAGGGGGCCCCAGTCCCTGAATGTTTTTTAACTGAGCCCACCGTGAGAGGTGAAGATTGGGTCTGTTCAGGGCCGGACATACTATTGGGCTTGACTGGGCTCAAGCCTATGGGCCCCGGCCAATAGGGGGCCCCACGGGCCCCGCCTGTTTCGAAAGCCACCGAGAGTGGCCAAAAGCCACCTAGAGCCGCCGAGAGCGTCCGAAAGCCGCCAAGATACACAGGACATTTGGCTCTGTATCTCGGCGGCGCCCTTTTTAAACTGAAATGTTGCAATGACAAGGCAGCAATGACACTGGAGAAAGGCTACACTGACAAGTCTGCAAATGACACTGGGGCAAGGCTACACTGACACTGACAAGGCTACACTGACACTGACAAGGCTGCAATGACACTGACAAGGCTGCAATGACACTGACAAGGCTGCAGATTGACACTGATAAGGCTGCATTGAGAAGAATTTAAATGTAAGTTTTTTCCTTAAACTTCCCTCCTAAAAGTTTTTTCCCCTTAAAATTCTCTCCTAAACTTGGGGTGCATGTTATATGCCGGCGCATGTTATACTCCGATAAATACGGTAATTATCATTTTATCCATTTTTATTGCTTTTATTAATTGTGAACCCAGGATGAATACCAGTACATTATCCCCCACTTATACGCTTATATATTATCTTTTTTGTGAGTAGCCATTTGGCTGTTTTGTCTTGTCCAATTAAACAGAAGTTCTTTAATACTGCACTGAGTCTGGCGCACCTTGTCCTTTTCTATTCCTGTTTTATAGAGCTATGCATATGTATAGAAGGGTAGGGCCCGAAAGTGACTCAAGCCCAGGGGCCCCCACCACCCTAAGTCCTGCCCTGGTTCTGTTACCACAGAACCCTGCAGCTGCATAAGGTAAGGGAGATTCCTAAGGAATTTTTCTAATTCTTGTGGGCTTTCTCCTTTAAAGTAAATGTTGCTATGCATATATTTACCACTGGGGGGCTGTCAAGAGCACATTCCTTTCCATGCTTGTCAGTCTCGTCTCTGTGTACAAGCTGCACGCTTCCTCCAGCCCTGGCTCCAGGTAAAGTCATGGGAAAGGGGGTTTTCTTCTCCCAGGAATGTCCCCCTACCTTTATAGCTCCTCCAGGCAGAGGGAGCATGGCGCTACACGGCGGTGTACCGCGCCGCTCCCGCCACCATTACGGCGGTTCCCTTCAGCGGCTCTCCTACTCTCCTCCTCCCCCAGTCCTCCTCCATGTTGTCCGGTCTGGATCGGAGCCCGCCTAGGAGGACACAGAGCAGACGGGGGCGGGGGCATGTAAGTTGGTGACACAGACATTCCCAGGCACATTTATTTTAAGCATCAGGCTGAGTTTAATAGCAGCGACAGTTGCTAGACTATTGCTCAGCAGTGGATACATTTGTTTTGTGGTACCTCTGCTTTTTTGCTCAGCACTATGACCAGAGGAGGTGGTTCAAATACCACAAAGACCAAGGACACGAAGGGGTCGCCCTCAGGTCCTAAGAACCCTCCCTCTGCGACACCTTCCCGTTCTCAAAAGGTTGATCAGAGTGAGCCATCGGAGTCATCAGGGGCTGCAATTGCTTTCAACACTTCAGCCCCTGTCTATATAACTGAGCAGGTTTTCTCCTCAGCTATGAGTTTAGAGGAAAGATTAGTGGCTTTAATCACATCTTCAAAAAGTGGAAGAAAATGCATTAGGTCCCCGTCTACCACCCAGGATCCTCAAATGGGGAACTGTGGGAGGGGGAAGATGAATCCCCCTCAGGGGACCGTGAACAGCCTGATGACTCCTCTTCCAAGGAATCAAGTGGGGAAGGATCTTCTTCAGCTTCACATGCTGAGAAGTTGCTGGTGCATTTTCTTACCGAAACGGCCGCTCCACATTTAAGCTACCCTTAATAGAGTCGGTTGAAGAGCCCACTTCTTGTTTGGGTTCACTAAAGCCTCCTCAAGCCTTGCGTGCCTTTCCTGTCCATTCATTACTAGAAAAGCTTATGTATTCTGAATGGGATCACCCATATAAGCACTTTTTCCCTCCTAAAAAAGTTTTCAACACTTTATCCCCTGAGGAAAAAATTACCAAGGTGGAGTATACCAGCAATTGACGCTGCTATATCCTCTGTGAATAAAAGTTTCACTTGTCCAGTAGACAATGCTCAAAAGCTTAGGGATCCAACTGATAAAAGATTGGCATTCCTGTTAAAAAAAAATAAATTTTTTTTTTTTCCCTGGCAGGTTCAGTGGCGGCAATTGGGGTATGTCAGTCCTTGAGAGACCAGTTGAAATGGGTACTCAAGTCCCTGAACGGTAGGCCCAGGAATTAGCTGAGCTGCCAGCGGCTTTGTGCTTTGCAATTGACGCAATTAGAGATTCTATTCTTCAAACCTCTTGCCTTGCGCTTGGGTTGGTGCATATGCGTAGAATCTTATGGTTAAAAAGTTGGTCAGCCGAAGCGCCATGCAAAAAGCTCCTGGCTGGTTTTCCTTTCCACCGTGGAAAGCTGTTTTATCCAAAAAATATCAAGTGGGAAAAGTACCCTTTTGCCAGTTAAGAAAAAGAGTAAATGTCCCTCATTTACACGGGCTCTTTCTCCGGTGCCAAGGGCATCAGACTCCAGGCAGCCTCCACTGTCAGGTTCAAGAGGTAAACCTCAGGATCAACCCCAGGGACAAAAGAGGTCCTGGGGAAAGAAACCCACAAAACAGAATGCTAAAGCCTCTTTATGAAGGGCCCCCCCCCCGCTCGCTCGAGTGGAGGGGGGAATTCTGCAGTTCTCAAAGGTCTGGCAGGAAGAATTTCGGGATAGATGGGTGGTCTCCACAATAGCTGTAGGTTACAAACTAGAGTTCCGAGAATTCCCGTCTTCTCTTTTCCTCAAGTCAAATTTCCCCAAAGATACAGAGAAAAAGAAATCTCTCTTTCTAGCGTTAGACCGACTTTTGTCACAAAAAGTAATCATGATGGTCCCCCTGGAAGAGCAGGGGTCAGGGTTTTATTCGAACCTTTTTCATGGTACCAAAACCAAATGGGGGATGTCAGACCCATTCTAGATCTCAAAGATCTAAATCGGTTCCTGGAGATTTGCTCTTTTCACATGGAATCAATCCGATCAGTAGTCTCCATCCTAGAAGGGGAAGAGCTTCTGGCATCAATCGACATCGGGGATGCATAGCTGCATGTACCTATTTTCCCCGCTCACCAGAAGTATCTGCGTTTCGAAGTAGAAAAACATCATTTTCAGTTTGTAGCCTTGCCTTTCGGTCTAGCTACTGCACCTCGGGTGTTTACAAAACTTCTGGCCCTTCCTCTGGCCAAATTAAGGACTCAAGGTATAACAATAATAGCATATCTGGATGACCTGCTCTTAGTAGACCGGTTGGAAGTCCGCTTAAATCAAAGTGTAGCCACCACAATCAACTACCTGGAATACCTAGGTTGGATAATCAACCTAGAGAAATTTTCTTTAAAGCCAGTAAGAAGATTAGAGTACTTGGGTCTGGTCATAGATACAGCCCAAAAGAAGGTGTTTTTACCCCAGGCAAAGATCAGCACCATAAAGGAGCTGGTATAAGGTGTCAGGGCAAAGAAAGGTCCTTCCATTCGCCTTTGTATGAGGTTATTGGGGAAGATGGTGACTTAATTTGAAGCAGTTCCCTATGCTCTTTTTTTTTTCTCTTTTATAATCTTTATTAAAGTTTCTTAACTTTACATCCCATATAAAAAGGAATAACAGCGTTATAAAATTGCTATTAACATCTTTGTTATTACAACAGACTGACAGTGCAATACATATTAGTTAAAATATACCCTTACCATGCCCCGCCTATCCCCCCTACCCCTCCCTCCCCATCTGGACAGGTTTTCTCACTTCCACTACTAGCCATTATATCCTAATTTTGCCAACCAGGGGTTCCACATTTTTTCGAATTCCTTGAGGTTCCCTCTCTTAATGTACAGAGCCCTTTCTCTCCAGATTATCTCATTTATAATTTTTAACCACTCCTCTGCTGTAGGGGGCTTAACTGTTTGCCATCTCTGCGCGATCAGTTTCCGGGCTTGGAACAGACACCTTGTAACCGCTGTTATTAAACTTGTCCCTTCTCCTTTCCATTCTCCATATCCCAGGACACATAGTCTGGGATCTGTCTCTAAAGTAGTCCCAAACGTTCTATCAATAACCTCTACTACCCCCGTCCAGTACCGGAACAGCTTGGGACATCTCCATACCATGTGAATCAGGTCTCCTACTTCATGACATCTGGGGCATTTGGCATCTGATCTTAATCCAAACCTATGCAGCTTCTTGAGAGTATAGTATGCTCTATGTATCAACATTAGGTGTGAAATTTTCTGTGAGGGGGAGAGTGACACCACATGGCCCAATTCCAGTATTTTTTTCCACTGCTCTCCCGTTATTTCCCCTATATTCTCCTCCCACTTTTCCCTACACTTAAGATGTTCAAACCTTGCAATGCTTTTACTGCTCAGCTGTGTATGTGTTTCTGAAATAAGTCCCTTCGCATTGTCTGACTTAATAACCTTTTGGAGCAATGGTACGTTGTTCCATACTAAAGGTTGTGTCTTACATTGGACACTCAGTGCATGTCTCATTTGCAAATATCTATAAAATGTTTGTTTTGGTATCCCATTTTCCTTTTGGAGATCTCCAAAAGTTTTTAATGTATACCCTTTATATAATTGCGATAATCTATTTATACCCCGCATTTCCCATTCTTTAAACTCCCACATAACAGCAACTTCCTGTAGATTTCTGTTGTGCCAAAGAGGGGCATACTCTGTGAACCCATCATATCCCATTAGTATTTTTATTGCCTTCCATACTTTTGTTGTCATCCTAATTGTAGGATTCCTAAAAAAGAAAGAGTCTGCCTCTAACGCCTCTACCATTGTTTTATGTGGTGCTTCCAATATCATTAAGCCCCTGCTAGCATTCCCACCTCTTAAATGCTGCAGTTGCGCCACCAGGAAGTAACTCATGGGGTGGAGAACTGCCATTCCCCCCTCCTTAGTTGGCAACTGCAGGGTATGGAGGCTAATCCTGGCCTTGCCCTTTTTCCATACCAGTTCTCTAAATAGCGTATCAATATTCCTAAACCACCTTTTATTTAACCACACCGGGGAGTTGTGTAACAGATACAATAATTGGGGCATCCATACCATCTTGATTAGATTACATCTCCCAGCTACTGTCAAAGGTAGCCAGTTCCATATATCCATTTTAAATTTAAATTTAGTTAATAGGTGGACTATATTGTCTTCTATATACTGATTTGGATCTTTTGTCAGATTTATACCTAGATACTTCATTGTTGTTACGACTTCCAATTGGGGTATTTCAGACGTTATGGGATTTCTAAGAGTGTCCACTGGTAGGAGTGCTGACTTACTCCAATTTACCACTAATCCCGTAAGGTTACCAAACCTCTCTACCATATTTATTGCCTGCTTAAGAGAATGCTCCGTGTCCCCCAAGAAAAGAAGGACATCATCGGCATATAGGGCAATCCTCTCTTCTCCTGATTTTCTTGAAAAACCCTTCATATTTACACAGGACCTAATACTAATTGCCAACGGTTCCATCGCAAGGGCGAAGAGCAGGGGAGGCAATGGGCAGCCCTGTCTCATCCCCCTTTCTAGGTGGATCTTTTCTGAATAATCATTATTAACCCTGATTTTTGTGCTTGGGCCATTATACAGTATTTTTATCCATCTTATAAAGACGGGTCCTAGTCCGAATTCTTCCAAAACCCGCCAGAGATAACCCCACTCCAGGCTATCGAAAGCCTTAATTATATCCAGGGTCATAGCAGCTCTTGACCCCATATTCTCTGTCGGGGTTTGAAGGTTCAGATATACCCTTCTTATATTCATGCTGGTAGACTTATTGGGAATAAACCCTGTTTGATCTGGGTGTATGAGTTTATGAATGATTTTATTCAGCCTAGCTGCCAGCACCTTTGCTAATATTTTAGCGTCGGCGCATAGCAAGGATATTGGTCTATATGCCGAGGTTTCTAACAGGTCCTTCCCTTCTTTGTGTAGCATGACTATGGTGGCTTCAGTCATTGAATTAGGCAATCTCCCCTCTTCCACCGCCCAGTTCAACAACTTAAGTAACTCTGGTAGCAGTATTTTCCCATAGTGCTTATAGATCTCGATCGGGAGTCCATCTGGCCCCGGGGACTTTTGGTTTGCCATCCCAGTCGTGGCTTGTTGTAATTCCACTAGGGTTATTGGGGCCTCCAACCCCTCTCTATCCTCTTCTGTAAAGGTTGGTATTACTATATTCTTAAAAAACATATCCATATCCTCTTCCCCGGCTCTCACCTGCGACTTGTACAGTGTTTCATAATAATTTCTAAATGTATCCGTAATCTCTGATGTGTGAGAAGAGATCTCACCTTTTACAGTCCTAATCGCAGGTATTGTCGAGGAGGAGGAGTTGGTTCTCACCAGGTAGGCCAACATTCGCCCCACGCTTTCTCCTTCTCCAAAAGCCAATTGTTTTTGAGAAAGTCGCTTATTTTCCACTTTCCTTAATACTGCTATTCTATAATTCTCTTGTTTATTTAACCATACGTTTTGTTTCTCTGGAGTTGGGTCTTCTATGTATTGTTTCTCTGCCCTCCAGTTCTTTCCTGATACTTTCCTCCCATTCCCTAGATCTCTTCTTAATCTCTGCCACCACCTGAGTCAGTATACCCCTAAGAAATGCCTTCAAGGTATCCCACTGTACTCCCACTGCTGCTGTACCTTCATTAAATGCCACAAATTCTTCTAGTTTTTTTATTACCTCCTCCGGTTCTCCCATTAGCTCCAGCCAAAATGGGCTCAGCTTCCAAGATCTTTGAGGCTCCTTCCCCCTATATTCACTGATACCACCACCAATGAGTGGTCCGAGACCCCTCTTGGTAGGTAGACCACATCCTTTACCAGTGATAATAATTCTGCATTCTCCAGGATCATATCGATCCTGGAGAGTGTAGAACAGGAGGCTGAAAAACAGGAATATTGCCGTTTATCGGGATTCCGTACCCTCCATACATCAAACAACCCTGCCTCTACCAGGAATTGACCTAACCGACCTTCCGCTATGTTATGTGATTGAGCTCCCGGTGGGAACCTGTCCAAGCTTTTATTAAGGGCCTCATTAAAATCTCCCATTACTATAACCGGAGTATCTACTTTATCCAACATAAATTCCTTTAAATTGTACATGACTTCAAGTTTAAATGGCGGGGGTATATAAATGTTTGCTAAAACATACATTCTATTCTCTATTGAGCAATACAGAAAGATATATCGACCCATTTTATCTATACTGATCTGCCGGCAGGAGAAGGCCACACCTCTTTTCACCATTACGCTCACCCCTCTGGAGTATGAAGAGTATACCGAATGATATTGGCATTGAAACTTCCTATTTTGAAGACATATCGTGGTGTCCTTTGTCAAGTGGGTCTCCTGCAGACAGATCAGACCCACCCCCCTCATTTCCAGCATCGAGAGAACTGCAGTCCTCTTAGCTGGATTCCCCAACCCCCGCACATTCCAGGAGCCTATATTAAGTTCCTTAGGCTGCATGAAGAGAAAGGTGAGGAAAAAAATAAAAAGAGCAAAATAACGAAAAACATAACCTCAAAATCAATAAAGTGCAATATATTGTGAACCTTAATTACCCTCTGTGCTTTAGTACCCCCGAGGCTTTTTCTTTTCTCCTTACTTGTGACAGTTCCAAACACTTTTTTTACTCTCGTTCTCAAACCTGCTTTTCTTTTTTCTTCTTCCCCATGTCTCACCTCATCTAATGTGTAAACTGTAATATTACTCTGCCCTAAACCCATTAAACCCCTTACCCCCCTCCCCCCATCTACTATACCTCCCTAACCTCCCCATCCCTTCCTCCCTGGTACCCTCCCCCCTTTTCCCACCCTCCACCTTACCAGGTTCGCCCAGGGGGCTTTATTTGTGACCGCCTCATACATATCATATATCATACCAACTCCTACCAAATTGTACCACACCCATACTGAAAACATGCAGGTATACGAAAATGTAAATGTGATAATTTCCTCTACATTCATTTCTACTCTTATATGTGAATCCCTACTTCCCTACTCTATTCTTTACCAAGTCCATGGCTTTTCCCAGTGCTCCTCATATTCAGTCCAAGTGTCCTCAATATGCACTGTTCCTCTCTTTGGGTCTCAACCTCTCTTTATTCTCTTCTAGCCACCGTGATACTCCTACAGGTGAGTCAAAGAATTGAGTTTCCCCCATCGCCTCTATCCGCAAATATCCGCAGATAAAGTAGCGCATACTTAACATCAAATTTTTGTAGGCTACGTTTGATCTCCAGAACCCCCCCCCCCCCCCACACCTCTGCAGCTCCGGTGAAAAGTCCCGGTAGAATGAAATTTTGGTTCCCTTATAGAGGGTAGATCTCATCTCTCTAGCTTTACGCAGTAAAATTATTTTATCATTGTAGTTCAAAAACTTCAGTAATAGTGATCTAGGGTGTCCTCCTGGGGGAGGGGCCTTAAAAGGGACTCTGTGTGCCCTTTCTATTGAGAACTGTGGGGAGAAAGTCTTTCTTCCAAATAACTCTATAAGCCACTTTTCCAAAAAAGCAATAGGATTGAGCCCCTCACTCCTTTCTGGAAGCCCCACTACCCTCACATTGTCCCTTCTGAGTCGATTTTCCATTTCATCCATTTTTTCAATGACTCTACCCAGTTGATCTTTTACGGTTTTGACTTCTTGCTGTAGTGGGTATATGTCATCTTCCACTTGGCTTACCCTCCCCTCCAAGGCTGTTATCCTTTCCACTGATTTTTGCAATTCTTGCCTCATCAGCCACAGCTCTTCTTTGACCTCTTTAACTTGGTTACATAGGCCCCCAAGCAATGACTCACATGAATTAACTGCTTGCAGTACGTCCCTCAAGGTGGGTTCTGTCGCCATAGGGGGAGCATTAACTGATGTTAATATATGTTCTTTTTCGGCTGGCCCTGCGCTCTTATTGTTATTCGCGGTCTTAGGCCCTGATACCACTGTGGCTATTGTTACCTGCCCATGGCTCTTCCTGTCCGCTGGTGCTTTTACTTGTACTTGTTGTCCATTTTTTGTAGGAGTCTGTTCAAGGGTGTGAGCATATTTCTCAAGTTTTGCCGCTGCAGCTGCCGACTGACTTCCCTTATCCTTAGCGGACCGCAATATTTGCGACCCCACATTCTCCTGATTGGTCGGTTCATCCCCCCTTTTCCTTGACATGGCTGTGTTTTAGTGGGGCTAAGTTAAGACCAGGAGGAGGGATAAAGAGCAAGAAGAAAGAAACACTGGAGTTAATAGTGGGGGTAGCGCTATATTGTGCTATACTGTGCTATTCTTTGAGAGTTTTGTAACATATGTCCAGAGTATTCTTAACTCCCTTGTACTGGAATGCAGGGTTACTTGCTTAGCTTTTCCCAGCAATATAAGCAATAAGCAGTATAATCTTGAGGGCAATGCACTCTCCCAATGTCCCGCAATGACTCCACAGTATCTCCCACAGCGTGTTGCAGCTCACCTGCTATTCCTGGTATTTCCAGTCTGCTGCCTCAGGATCGCTCATCTGGTCTCCCTTACCACCACACTCCAAGCGGAATATCTCCGCTCCTCCTTTCAACACAACTCTCCAGCGGAATATCTCCGCTCTCCAGTTCACCAAGGGAGCTCCGCCACTGTCCCCCAGCAGCGTCCGCCCGAGATCTCCCTGGATCGAAAATCGCGGGCTTCGCCTCCACACAAACTGGCTGTTTCCGGCGGAGCTCGGCAGCTCTCGGGCCCCTGTTGCGCAGCCGCAGTTTTGGCCGCAGCTCCAGCTAAGGAACGGAGAGGCAAAGTGCAGAGGTCCGAGCAACGATTCGCAGGCTAACCACCGCCGTCGCTCCTACCCTCTCGGACACTGGGTACAGGATACTGCAATCAGCTAAAGGTAGGGAGAGGGGCTCACATCTCTCCACTCACTCTCTGCATTCCCTCACCGCCATCACCAACATCCGGTCATGCCCCCACCTCTCTGTTCCCTATGCTCAGTTTCATTAGAGACTGCTGCAAAACAGTATCCTATTGGCCTGGAACAAAAAGATCCAGGCACTAGGTTTTCCAATGTGTTTGTTGCCAAAAGTGAGCCAGAGCCTCAGTTGGTGGAGGATATCCGAGAATCTGCAGAAGGGGAAATCCTTCTTACCGGTTACCTGGAAGGTGGTAACAACAGATGCCAGCCTTTCAGGTTGGGGAGTTGTCCTGGAAGAAGCATCTGTCCAAGGGAAATGGTCCAGAACTGAAAGGACCTTGCCCATCAACATTCTAGAAATTCGGGTAGAGCGCCTAGCCCTAAGAGCCTAGATAATCAGGTTGCAGAATTCTCCTGTCAGGATTCAATCCAACAATGCCACAGCAGTGGCTTATATCAATCACCAAGGGGGCACCAGAAGTCAGGCAGCCCAGGCAGAGGTAAACCATATCCTAACCTGGACAGAATAACATGTGCCGTGCATTTTGGCAATCTTCATTCCAGGGGTAGAGAACTGGCAGGCAGAGTACCTAAGTCGCCAGCAGTTGTTCCCGGGGGTATGGTCCCTTCACCCCGACATCTTCCTGGCTATATCCCAAAGATGGAGGGTCCCGGATGTAGATCTGTTTGCGTCCAGGTTCAACAACAAAGTCGACAACTTCCATCCTACTTTACAAACGCTAAATTTAATGGTTTGGCTATTGAAACCCACATTCTAAGGAATCGTGGGCTTTCAGGATCAGTGATACCTACCTCTATTAATGCAAGGAAGCCAGCTTCCAGAGTCATTTATTATAGAGTCTGAAAGGCATATGTTTCTTGGTGTGAATCCAGGGGTTGGCATCCTAGGAAGTATGTCATAGGTAGAATTCTTGACTTTCTTTAAATGGGGCTAGAGATGAAGCTGGCCTTGAGTATTATCAAGGGCCAGGTCTCTGCCCTATCAGTATTGTTTCAACGTCCGCTGGCTTTGCATTCTTTGATCTGAAGCTTTATACAGGGGTAACGCGACTTAATCCACTGGTTAAAGCACCCTTGAACCCTTGGGACTTGAATTTAGTTTTGTAGGCATTACAGAAACAGCCTTTTGAGCCAATACGACATGTTCCTTTGGTTCTTTTTGACAAGGAAGCTAGTTTTTTCTGGTAGCCATTTCTTCTGCAAGAAGGGTATCAGAGCTGGCAACTTTCTTGTAAAGAGCTATATTTCATCATTCACAAGGATAGAGTAGTATTGCGCCCTCATCCTAGCTTTCTGCTAGGTGGTTTCAGGTTTTCCCCTAAACCAGGATATTGTTTTACCTTCATTTTTTCCAGAACTCTGTTCTAAGGAAGGAAAAGTCACTACATTCTTTGGATGTAGTGAGAGCAGTCAAAATCTATTTGAAGGCGACTGCTCAGATTTGGATGTTTTGTTCGTGTTGCCTGAAGGTCCTAGGAAAGGACAGGCAACATCGAAATCCACTATTGCCAAATGGATTCGGCAGTTAATTATTCAAGCTTATGGCTTGAAGAGGAAGGTTCCACCTTTCCAGGTTAAAGCGCACTTCACCAGGTCTGTTAGTGCTTCGTGGGCAGTGCATCACCAAGCCTCCATGGCTCAAATCTGCAAGGCCGCAACCTGGTCTTCAGTCCATACATTCACCAGATTCTATCAGGTGGATGTAAAAAGGCATGAGGATATTGCCTTTGGGCGCAGTGTGCTGCAGACAGCAGTATAGGTCCTCAGGTTTGATTGCACCCTAATTTTGTTGTGTCCCCTCCTCTCAGGTACATTGCTCTGGGACATCCCAAAGAGTAACTACTGTGGCTCTGTGTCACGTGATGTACAATAAAGAAAGTAGGATTTTTATAACTGCTTACCTTGTAAAATCCTTTTCTTGGATTACATCACAGGACACAGAGGTCCCTCCTCTCTTTCTGGTTACACTTGTATTGCTTTGCTACAAAACTGAGGTACTCCCGGTAGAGGGGAGGGGTTATATGGGGAATTGAACTTCCTGTTTAGGGTATGCCAGTGTCCATCATCTGAAGGTGCCATATAACCCAGACAGTAATTACTGTGGCTCTGTGTCCCATGATGTACTCCAAGAAATGGATTTTACAAGTAAGCTGTTATAAAAATCCTATTTTTTTACACTTGTTGTTTACAAGTTAAAATCATTTTTTTTTTGCTACAAAATGACTTAGAACCCTCAAACATTATATATATTTTCTTCTAAAACTCTATAGAATAAAACGGCGGTCGTTGCAATACTTTCTGTCACGCCGTATTTGCGCAGCGGTCTTACAAGCGCACATTTTTTGGAAAAAATATACATTTTGAATTAAAAAATAAGACACCAGTAAAGTTAGCCCAATTTTTTATACTGTAAAAGATAATGTTACGCCACGTAAATTGATACCCAACATGTCACGCTTCAAAGTAGCGCTCGTTTGTGGAATGGCGACAAACTTTTACCCTTAAAAATCTTTATCGGCGATGCTTAAAAATTTATACAGGTTACCAGTTTTGAGTTACAGAGGAGGTCTAGTGCTAGAATTATTGCTCTCACTCTAATGTTTGCGGTGATACCTCACATGGGTGGTTTAAACACAGTTTTCATACGCGGACGCTACTCGCATATGCATTCGCTTTTGAGCGCAAGCTCGTTGGGACGGGGCGCTTTAAAAAAAAATTCTCTTATTTATTTTACTTTAAATTTTTTATTTTGAGTTTTTTAAAAAAAAAATTTGGGTCACTTTTTGTCACATACCAGGCTGGAGGCTGAGGTGACGAGAGGGCTCCCCTTGTGGCTGAGTGCAGGGTACCCCTGGAGTTGGAGACAGAGGGTGCTATGCCCAGAGATGCACGAGTTGCCTGCCAGTGAAGCTTTCTGATGGTTCCAGGAGCAGATACCCAGGAGCAGAGAAGGTGGTCACAGCCAATGATTTCCTGGAGGTACTGGTGTATCTTAACAGGTGGAAAAGCAGAGACATTGTCAGAAGCCAGGCCGGGGGTCAAACACAGGAAGGCAGTCAGAAGCAGAGGCAGGAGTTGTAGTTGTGATCAAGCCGGGGTCAAACACAGGAAGTCAATCTAGAACAGACAAGAGTAGGTCCATGAAACAAGCCGGGTTCAGAGCCAGGAGAGAAGCCAGAGCAGGTCAAGGTAAGCTGGGTCGGTAACAGGTAATCAAACAGGAGCAAGAAACACAGGAACACAGGATACAGAGCTGAAGATAATCCAGCGACTTATGGGAGCAATCGGAGTCCTTATATATGCCAGCAAAACACTGGTAATTAGCACGTTTTGTGTACGCATGTTAGCCGTTGCTAACATGCGTTCGCCGTTACGCGCGATTGCTAATGCGCATGCGCAGATTTGCACGGCCATAATAGATATTGGCATATCTACCAGTTCTTCTCCGGTTTCTTCCCTGACAGTGCCCCCCCCCCCCCCCCGAGGGGCAGCGGCAGCCTCCGGATGCCCAGACATGCCTATTTTTCGAGGAATCTGTTGAAGAACTGCTGAAGAAGTTTAGGAGAGTGCACGTTATTTGCTGGTTCCCATTCGTTTTCTTCAGGTGGATATCCTTTCCATTTAATTAGATATTGCACCTGTTTCCCCCTCCTTCCAGCATCCACAATGGCCTCCACCTCAAACTCCGTGTCCCCCCCTTCAGTAATTGGTGGTGGAGGTGGCTCTTCTATTTCAGGAAACGAGCTGAACATTGCTGGTTTGAGTAAGGTGACGTGGAAAACTGGATGAATTTTGTGTTTGGTAGATCCAGTTCAAATGCTACAGGGTTGATTTCTCTCTTAACCAGTTACCGACCAGCTCACGCCGATATACGTCGGCAGAAGGGCACGTACAGGCAGATTAAAGAACCTGTACGTTGCCCTTTAAGAAGCGGTTTGCGGGCGCGCGTGCCCGCCGCAACCTCCTTGAGCGTGATCGCGGGTCCCGCGGACCCGATGTCCACAGGGATACCTGTGATCGTCTCACGGAGAGGAAGAACAGGGAAATGCTGATGTAAACAAGCATTTCCCTGTTCTGCCTAGTGATAGGACACTGATCACCACTCCCTGTAATCGGAAGCCGGTATCAGTGTCATGTCACACATAACCAAGCCCCCCCCACAGTTAGAATCACTCCCTAGGACACACTTAACCCCTTCACTGCCCCCTAGTGGTTAACCCCTTCACTGCCAGTCACATTTACACAGTAATCAACGCACAGTAATCAACGCACTTTTAATTGCATTGTATAAATGTGAATGGTCTCAAAATTGCACCAAAAGTGTCCACCATAATGTCGCAGTCATAATAAAAATCGCTGATCGCCGCCATTACTGGGAAATTAAAAAATATTAATAAAAATGCCATAAAACTATCCCCTATTTTGTAGACGCTATAAAGTTTGATCAAACCAATCAATAAACGCTTATTGTGATTTTTTTTACCAAAAATATGTAGAAGAATATGTATCGGCCTAAACTGAGGAAAAAAAATGTTTTTTTATATATTTTTTGGGGAAATTTATTATAGCAAAAAGTAAAAAATAATGTGTTTTTTTCAAAATTATCGCTTTTTTTTTTTGTTTATAGCGCAAAAAATAAAAACCGCAGAGGTGATCAAATATCACCAAAAGAAAGCTCTATTTGTGGGAAAAAAAGGACGTCAACTTTGTTTGGGAGCCACGTCGCATGACCACGCAATTGTCAGTTAAAGCAATGCAGTGCCGAATCGCAAAAAGGTGCTCTGATCTTTGGGCAGCCAAATGGTCCGGGGCTTAAGTGGTTAATCTTGAACGGTCCAATAAACCTTGGGCCCAATTTCCAAGAGGGACACGCGAGTCTGAGGTTTGCTGTAGAAAGTCAAACTTTGTCCCCAACCTTCAGTATTGGATTATCTCTTCTCCTTTTGTCAAAGTGTTTTTTGTAATCCTCCTGAGCTTTCTGCGTGGCATTCTGAAGTGTTTGGTAGTTGCTTTGAATAAAGGTAAGCCTATCCTGGACTGCGGGTACTGAGGCTTGATAAACAGGTGTGCCGTATTTGGGGCTGAGAGAGTACTTATCATGGATAAAAAGTGGGCCATCTTGGATAATCTGTCAACAACCACCAGGATGGTGGTGAATCCCTCTGAGAGAGGTAAGTCAACAATAAAATCTATTGACAGCATTCTCCAGGGCTGTTCTGGTACGGAAGGAGGTCTCAGCAGGCCCCAGGTTTTGGTATTACTACCTTTGTTTCGAAGACACGTCACACAAGAGTTTACATAGTCCTTACAATCTTGTCATAGATTGGGCCTCCAGAAGGATATTTGAATGAGTTCACATGTTTTCCAAACTCCAAAGTGACCTGCAAGCAGACGATCATGACAGGCCTTAAGGACTAGAGTTCTTACTTCCTGAGGGGTGAAGATATTGTCCTCATGCCAAAAGAGTCCTTCATAATTCCTCGATGAAAGGGTTTCGGATTTAGGACATAGAGCAGAAGCTTGCTTGATTGATGTACCTAGATCAGGTTGAATTAGTAAAAAGTTATGAGGTGACAGGATGGTACTGGGAGAAGCTATTTCGGGAGTCTCTGGAAACATATGAGAAAGATCATCTGCTTTTCCGTTCTTGGACCCTGGGCGATAGGTAAGATGAAAATTGAATCTTGAAAAGAACAAAGCCCAACAAGCTTGTCGTGGTCTTAATCGCTTGGCAGTTCTGAGATATTCAAGATTTTTATGATCAGTAAATATCAGGATGGGGTGAGCAGCACCTTCCAGCAGGTATCGCTATTCTTCCAGGGCTGATTTGATGGCCAGCTGTTCCCGGTCACCCACATCATAGTTCTTCTCAGGCTGACTCATCTTCCTTGAGAAGAAAGCCACTGGGTGAAGCAGAGCTTTGGGCCCCTGACGTTGTGACAGAATGGCTCCTGTGGCAATTTCTGAGGCATCAACCTCAAGGACAAAGGGCAAGGATGGATCTGGGTGTTGCAATACTGAAGCAGATGTAAACAAAGTCTTTAATTTATCAAACGCCAACTGGGCTTCCTGGGACCATTGAAACCGGACATGTTGCCGGGTCAACTTGGTGATGGGAGAGATAATGGTGGAAATTTTTTTGACAAATCTTCTATAAAAATTGGCAAAGACTACAAATCTCTGGATACCTTTCTTGTCAGTGGGAGCAGGCCAATTAATGATGGCAGCCACCATTTCCGGATCCATGAAAATCCCATCCGTAGATATGATTATCCCCAAGAATTGGACTGATAGTCTCTCAAATTCACATTTCTCTGCCTTTGCATATAGTCTGTGCTGCCTTAGTGTGGACAGAACTTTCTTTACATGCATCCTGTGGAGATCCAGTTTGGTAGAGAAAATGAGAAAATCCTCTAGATAAACTATCACAAAGTGATCCAGAAACTCTCGGAAGATGTCATTCACAAAGTGTTGAAAGGTGGCTGGGGCGTTGCATAACCCGAATGACAAGACAAGGTATTCAAAGTGCCTTAAGCAGGTCCAAAATGCTGTCTTCCATTCATCAACCTCGTGGATACGAACTAAATTGTAGGCACCACGTATATCAAGTTTTGTAAAGACTCGTGCAGACCGAAATCTTTGAAAAAGTTCAGGAACAAGAGGGAACGGGTAACGATTTTTGATCATGATCTTGTTGCGCTCCCGATAATCCACACAAGGTCCAAGTGATTGATCCTTCTTCCGGACAAAGAAAATACCAGCACCAGGAGGTGAACTGGATGGCCGAATGAATTTCTTCTGGAGGCTCCCATCAATGTAGAGTCGTAAGGGTTCAAGTTCTTTTTCAGATAACGGAAAAATCCGCCCAAACGGGACCTCTGCACCTGGAAGTAATTTGATAGGGCAATCATATGGCAGATGAGGTGGTAGCGCATCAGCCTTTTTTTTGTCGAATATATCCAAGTACTCATGGTAGGCTGGTGGCACTATTTGGCCAGTGTCAGGGCTGAGTTCAGCCCTTCCTTCTCTGAGCTGGCCGCTCAGCTGTCGGCTAATTGCCAGCTCCCATTTCTCTCCACAGTTACCCAGCTGTTGTTGATTCTGCTCTCAGTCCTGCCTACTTAAAGTCGTCCAGCTCACTTGAGCTCTGCCTTCGCCTTTGTCAACATCACAGAGACTTTCTCCTGCGTTCCTGTTGAAGACTTGCTCGGCTGACGTTCCTTCTGGCTCCTGATCCTGCTTGCTGTACTACTAGGTTTATCTCTGGCTCTCTTACATTTGCTTGGCTGACTACCCGATCTGGTTACTGAACTCTGGCTTGTTTTGACTACGCTTACTCTGTTTACTTTATTATTATTATTATTATTATTAAATGTCACGGAACGTCCCACACTCCACTTGAGTGCTTCCGTCATATACCACTTCCTCCCAGTCTGTATACAGATATCAGATATTCCAACCTCTCTGAGCACAAAACAAGGCGACACTTGCTTGTTGCTACCATGAACTCACTTTATTTAGAATCAAAATTACAAGACTTTATATGCCGTTGGAACCTCCTCTAACAATACAACTGTAACCTAATTAACCTAATTAACATGAGCTAATTAACTAATCCTTTATACAGCCTAGGTGATTGAGACATGACCTTTTGCCCAGACTGAGTTAATTATCACAGGACACCTTCTCACAATAGCAGCAGCTCCAATAGGAGTCGTCCCGTCTCCTACATTGTATAGAGGACAATGTGATCAGCTCATTCAATTAACATAAACACAGGTAGTTGGAGTGGATGACACCAGCATCTCCTCACAGGATGTGTCTCAACAGTATAATTCAGTCTTATCATTCTAATATGGCATATAAAGCGTTCCCAGAGTCTGTGTGTTTTGGGGGGACATGGAGCTGAATCCAAAGTAACACCAACCCCAGGGTCCCCAGGCATACAGCTCACAGAGAGCACCATTCCCCCAAATGCTAGGGCCCATAATCAAAAGGCTAGGCTAGGTCTGTCACATTTCTCCCCTTTCGGCAGGAGACTAACACAGGAGGAGACCCCAGACGGGTTGACTCCGAAGTTAGTCCATAGTTCCAGTCCTCTACTGCCTGTACCCACACAGTACCCCAAATAAATTATTCCAAACAGAGTATTACTCACCCAGCCAACCTCTGCCTCTCTCAGAGAACATATCTGCCGCTGGGGAGAGGCCTGGACTGGCCCTTCTCCCTGGAGTCCTTTCTGCCGCTGGAGAGAAGACAGGGGGACTGAGCTCACTCCATCCTGCTGTTGGGGATCTGGGCCGACTGCCCAGCATCCCTGGGGTATACAGGTGGGAACTGAAGCCCCATCCCCGACACCAGATCAAGCTGCAGTTGTGAGGTGATGACTGCATTCTCTCCTTGGATCCTGATCTGCAGATCGTGATAGACTGCCACCTCCTCAACTTGGACCTCCACAATTGCTGAAGGTGTGGGGCAGAGGTCTTGGACCCTCTGTCCAGTTACCAGATCTTCAGCTGGAGAAGTTTGTTGTAACTCCATAGATGCTGATGGCAGAAAATCACATGTCCCTGTCAGTGTTGTGGGAGAAAGGCCGACTACCTCTTCTCTCAAGAAGGCCGAAGCCACTGTTGGTGCTGGGCAGAGCACAGTGAACTTTGGCCCTGATAGCAGCTCTTCTGCTGGAGGCTCATCAGGTTGTTCTTCCTCAGCAGAAAAGTCTATCAAATCCCATGTCTCTGCAACTGATGTCTGGGGATAGAGGTTCACCATCTCCTGTCCGTGGAACTCAGAAGATGCCATCAGTGCTGAGCAGAGTGCAATGAAGTTTGGCCCTAATCCCAACTCTTCTGCTGGGGGCTCGCCCGATGGTTCTTCCTCAGCAGAAAAGTCTATCAAATCCCCTGTCTCTGCAACTGGTGTCTGGGGATGGAGGTTCACCATCTCCTGTCCATGGAATCCAGAAGATGCTATCAGTGCTGGGCAGAGGTTAGCAGAGCTCTGCCCTGTTGTCAGCACTTCAAGTTTGGGGACGGCAATCTCCAGATTTTCCAGTGCAGATTCTCTGGCATGCTGCTGGACAGGCACATTCCTCCATCCAAGATCATCCCATGCAGAAACAGGATCATCAAGGTCAGTCAGCACTTGCTGCATCCGCCATAAGACCTCCGCCTCCATAGCTGCGGGGGCAGGTTGGCAAAGCACACTATTGCTCTGCCACATTGCCGACTCTTCAGCCAGGATTTCAGGGTTGTCAGCTGGTATTTCCTGATAGTCCCAGGCAAAGGGAGCCCAGCCCTGGCACTGAGCAATGTCTAGCAGCCGTCTGTAGGCGATCTCTAGCTCCCATTCCTGAACGGCCAGAAACTCCAAATCTTCCTGTGCCCAGTGCACTTCCGAAATGTTCAGTAGCCCTTCTCTGAAATCCATGATTTCGTCCACCTGCCACTCTAAATCACTCCCAAAGTTAGAGTCCCCTGTCAGCTTCACATACAACAGTCCCAAGCCGCCGTAGCTTAAGCCTTCCGTTGGGCTGTCATCCGCTATCCAGGGACATCCTTGGGATACATGCCACTGGAGGGCTCTGTAGCTCTCATCCAGCTTTATCTCTGCCCAGACCAGCCTGCTTAATTCAGCTGTCTGCTTCTTGTGTGGTTTTTCTCCCAAAAACCGCACCCGCAGTCCGTACTGCGACCAGTATCATTCCTCGATGGAGGGGAGAACTTTTCCCTGGTGTCGCTGCTCACGGGCTAGCGCTTCCTTCCAGAGTTTGCAGCGAATAGAATCACACCATTGCAGCAGGACCTGCTCCGATACTGGTCCTCTGTGCTGTATCTGCATCTCTCGCAACCTCCTTCTGAATTCCTCATCCATGGCGGCTGGTATCTGTACCTCTCCTCTCCTGCTATCTGGACCTTGGATCCAGATGGAAGTTTGGATGTCCCAGACTGCAGGAAGCTTTCCCGCTGCTTGCCACCAATGCCACGGAATGTCCCACACTCCGCTTGAGTGCTTCCGTCATATACTACTTCCTCCCAGTCTGTATACAGATATCAGATATTCCAACCTCTCTGAGCACAAAACAAGGCGACACTTGCTTGTTGCTACCATGAACTCACTTTATTTAGAATCAAAATTACAAGACTTTATATGCCGTTGGAACCTCCTCTAACAATACAGCTGTAACCTAATTAACCTAATTAACATGAGCTAATTAACTAATACTTTATACAGCCTAGGTGATTGAGACATGACCTTTTGCCCAGACTGAGTTAATTATCACAGGACACCTTCTCACAATAGCAGCAGCTCCAATAGGAGTCATCCCGTCTCCTACATTGTATAGAGGACAATGTGATCAGCTCATTCAATTAACATAAACACAGGTAGTTGGAGTGGATGACACCAGCATCTCCTCACAGGATGTGTCCCAACAGTATAATTCAGTCTTATCATTCTAATATGGCATACAAAGGGTTCCCAGAGTCTGTGTGTTTTGGGGGGACATGGAGCTGAATCCAAAGTGACACCAACCCCAGGGTCCCCAGGCATACAGCTCACAGAGAGCACCATTCCCCCAAATGCTAGGGCCCATAATCAAAAGGAAACAGGCTTGCATTCAGTCCTCTCCAACAGCCTCTGTCCCGGCTAGGTCTGTCACATTAAATAAGTGTGATTTAACTATACTTCTGTCTCAGTCTGATTCATGGTTCCTGATAGTAGACGAAGGCCATGAACTCAGAAGATACAGTCAATCCACTTGTTGGTAATATTTTTTCCAGATTGGATGAGCAAGATCACCGCATGGATCAGTTTGTCATAGCGTTACAAACGCTCCTGAGTCACATGGCTCACCTGGAAACTCCCACTGTGGCTGCTCCGGTACAACCTGAGTTGCAGGCCACCCCTGCTGCTGTGCCATTCTCTGTGCAGGCACCCGCCTCAAGTATCACCTCTATAAGGGGTATGTCTGGTTCTGCTCCACTTCCCCAGCGATTTGGGGGCGATCCAGTTCAATGCAGAGGGTTTCTCAACCAGGTTGAGATTTACTTTGAGATGCTGCCCCAGGCGTTTCCAACGGGCAGAAGCAAAGTAGGTTTCGTGATATCTTTGCTTTCTGGGAGAGCCTTGGCCTGGGCAAACCCTCTATGGGAGATGCAACAACCTGTTGTCTTGAGTTACCCTGACTTTTTGACCTCCTTTAAAAGGGTATTTGATGTTCCCGCACGCTCCACTTCTGCTGCCAAGTGCCTCATGTCCATCAAACAGAGTACGAGAACTGTTGCCGACTACGCCATTGAATTCCTTACTCTGCAGCAGAGGCTGCTTGGAATAATGAGGCCCTCGTGGCTGCTTTTTCTCATGGTCTCTTGGATTCCATCAAGGATGAGATAGCAGCCCGAGATATACCCACTGAGCTGGAGAGGTTGATCACGTTTGCCATCCTCATTGACTCCAGACTCAGAGAAAGACTCTCTTTTAAGGAGCGCTTGCGGAAGCCTCCTGTACGTTTGCCTCCGAGCTTTGCAGTCCCACTCATGCCTCCCTCACCTCCCATGCCTCCTGGTACCTAGTCGGTCAGTGAAGATGAACCCATGCACTTGGGCTTCACACGTCTCTCTGCGGATGAGAGAGCCTTTAGGAGGTGGGAGAGATTGTGCCTTTATCATGGCCAGGCAGGTCACTTTTTGAAATCTTGTCCTACCCGCCCAGGGAACGCCCGAACCTTGAGGTCCTGTCATGGACAGACCTTGGGTGGTGTTGCTTCATCCCCACTTATCCAGAAGGATAAGCCCCTGGTTTCGGTCACCCTTTCTTGGGCTGAGTGTTCCATCGAGATACAGGCTCTTATCGACTCTTGGGCTGCAGGCCTGTTCATTGATGCTCCCTTTGTATCGCAGTGCTCGATTCCGCTGCAGCTGCGTGACACTCCACTTGCCATTGAGGCTCTTGGCGGGAGACCTCTACAGCCTGCCCATGTGACTCATGAGACGGTTCCGTTGTCCATGGCTGTACGGGCTCTTCACCATGAGATAATCCAATTCCAAGTTATTTCCTCACCTAGGTTTCCGCTGGTTATTGGTTATCCTTGGTTACAGAGGCACAACCCCTCTTTTGATTGGCTCTGTGCTGAGGTTCTCTCCTGGTCACCACAATGCAGTGAGACATGGTTCCAGAAGGTAGCCAAGGTCCTGTGCACCTCTTCACTCTCCACCCTGCTGGAGGAGTACTGCGATTTTAGTGATGTCTTTGACAAAGGTCAAGCCATTAGTTTTCCTCCACACCGGCCTTATGATTGTGCAATTGACCTTCAACCTGGTGCCATACCCCCTCGTGGCCGGGTTTACCCTTTATCGGTCTTGGAGGATGTGACAGGAGGGCCCGTGGAACTCAGAATACATCTTATGTCTAAGTCACCCTGTGCCATCCTGGCACAGGGTGAGTGAGAAAATATATCTTGGATTACTTAAAATGGGATAGTAATATTTGTCCACAATATCTCCCAGGATGTATGTAGAGACTATTATTGGTTTGGTTGATTCTGAACGCAACCTGTTAATTGAATGAGCTGATCACATTGTCCTCTATACAATGTAGGAGACGGGACGACTCCTATTGGAGCTCATGTTAATAAGGTTAATTAGGTTTTGTTTGTATTGTTAATTGTAATTAGCTCCAGCTATTGTGTTTATATTACTGTGTGAAGCTCGGTGCCCACAAGTCTGGGCGAAAGGTCATGTCTCAGTTACCTAGGCTGTATAAAGGATTAGATAATTAGCTCATGTTAATTAGGTTACAGTTGTATTGTTAGAGGAGGTTCCAACAGCATATAAAGTCTTGTAATTTTGATTCTAAATAAAGTTAGTCCTGATGTACTCCAAGACTAGTGTTGTCTAGTTCTTGGGGGTTCCTATAGCCAGATCCATTGGACTTGTGTTCCAGAACTTAGGAAGCGGTATACAGACGGAAGTACTCAAGCGGAGTGAGGGACGTTCCGTGACATTGGTGGCAAGCAGCGGGAAAGCTTCCTGAAGTCTGGGATATCCAAACCTCCAACTGGATCCAAGATCAGCATAGCAGACTTCAGTCACCCCAGCGGAGATATGGACCTGGCATCAGAATTCCCGGGGCTGCTGCGGATCATCCTTTCAACATACACCAGGACTGTGTCTGAGGATGAATACCTGGAGCTCAGGCAGCAAATTCGGGTGGAGCTCTGGATTGCAGCCCTCCGTCTCGCTGGTATAAAACAGGGCAAGTGCTTTCCAACCCAAGAGCAACAGGCCAGTGACCAACGGGCATTGCGGATGGCATTCCTGGGAGAGCAGCCCCAGGAGCAATGGGTGACTGAGTTGGACAGGTTGGTCCAACTCAGGAGATAGAGCTGGACAATCGTTATCGGCTCTGCAATGGCATGCAGAGGAGGGATATTTAGGGGAGACAACAGAATGCTCTCCGGAGGGATATGACTTTGGCGGCCCTGGATTGCTGTGGGAGAACCTTACAGATCTTTTTATGTTTGGCGATGAAGGGGAACCTGACCTTGAGGACCTGAGAGACTATAGAGAGTCTATGCTGATCTGAACCATTTGCTAAGGAAGGAACAGCATCTGGAAAGGGCATACAGGAAACTGCTAGAACAAGTTCAGCAGCATGCCAGAGAATCGGCAGTGGAAAATCCGGAGATTGCCGTCCCCAAACCTGAAGTGCTGACAACAGGGCAGAGCTCTGCTAACCTCTGCCCAGAAATGATAGCATCTTCTGGGTTCCATGGACAGGAGATGGTGAACCTCTATCCCCAGACATCAATTGCAGAGACATGGGATTTGATAGACTTTTCTGCTGAGGAAGAACAACCTGATGAGCCTCCAGCAGAAGAGCTGCTATCAGGGCCAAAGTTCACTGTGTTCTGCCCAGCACCAACAGTGGCTTCGGCCTTCCTGAGAGAAGAGGTAGTCGGCCTTTCTCCCACAACACTGACAGGGACATGTGATTTTCTGCCAGCAGCATCTATGGAGTTAAAACAAACTTCTCCAGCTGAAGATCTGGTAACTGAACAGAGGGTCCAAGACCTCTGTCCCACACTTTTACCAATTCCAGAGACTGGAGATTTAATAGACGTTTCTGTAGAGGAGGAACCACCTGGCAAACCCCCAGCAGAAGTGCTGGCAACCGGACAGAGGGTCCAAGACCTCTGCCCCACACCTGCAGCAATTGTGGAGGCTCAGGCTGAGAAGATGGCAATCACTTCCCAGCAGCAGATACAGGGGGAGAAGGGAGAGGAGGTGTGTGTTGTCCCTCCCCAACAGTTGGCCAGGGTGGAGGAAGCGGGCTTTCCTCCCCAGCAAAGATCTATGTACCTGGGAGACAGTACCATCGACATGTCGTCCCAGCAGCCAGATGAGGGAATGGAAAAGGAAGCAGCTGGCTCACCTCCCCAATGGCAGCTACACAGTTTGGGAGTGGAGGAAGCCAGCCTCCTGCTCCAACGGTTAGCCGGAGCGGAGGATGCGGAGTCCCCAGCAGAAGTGCTGGCAACCGGGCAGAGTGTTACCAACCTCTGCCCAGCACCGGCAACAACTACAGAGTTCCAGGGAGGCGGGGCAGTCGGCCTCCCTCTCCAACAGTTAGCCGGAACAGATGGTGTGGGGTTTCCAGCAGAAGGGCTGGCAACAGGGCCGAGGACTGCTGGACTCTGCCCTCAACTAACAGAGGATGGATTTCCTGTGAAGGTGGATGGGACTTCAGTCTCCACCTGTATACCCCAGGGATGCTGGGCAGTGGGCCCCGATCCCCAACAGCATGACAGAGTGAGCCCAGACAACCTGTCTTCTCTCCAGCGGCAGAAAGGATTCCAGGGAGAAGAGCCAGTCCAGGCCTCTCCCCAGCGGCAGATATGTTCTCTGAGAGAGGCAGAGGTTGGCTGGGTGAGTAATACTCTGTTTGGAACAATTTGTTTGGGGTACTGTGTGGGTACAGGCATTAGAGGACTGGAACTACTTACTAACTTCGGAGTCAACCCGTCTGGGGTCTCCTCCTGTGTTAGTCTCCTGCCGAAAGGGGAGAGATGTGACGGGAGGGCCCGTGGAACTCAGAATACATCTTATGTCTAAGTCACCCTGTGCCATCCTGGCACAGGGTGAGTGAGAAAATATATCTTGGATTACTTAAAATGGGATAGAAATATTTGTCCACAATATCTCCCAGGATGTATGTAGAGACTATTATTGGTTTGGTTGATTCTGAACGCAACCTGTTAATTGAATGAGCTGATCACATTGTCCTCTATACAATGTAGGAGACGGGACAACTCCTATTGGAGCTCATGTTAATAAGGTTAATTAGGTTTTGTTTGTATTGTTAATTGTAATTAGCTCCAGCTATTGTGTTTATATTACTGTGTGAAGCTCGGTGCCCACAAGTCTGGGCGAAAGGTCATGTCTCAGTCACCTAGGCTGTATAAAGGATTAGATAATTAGCTCATGTTAATTAGGTTACAGTTGTATTGTTAGAGGAGGTTCCAACAGCATATAAAGTCTTGTAATTTTGATTCTAAATAAAGTTAGTCCTGATGTACTCCAAGACTGGTGTTGTCTAGTTCTTGGGGGTTCCTATAGCCAGATCCATTGGACTTGTGTTCCAGAACTTAGGAAGCGGTATACAGACGGAAGCACTCAAACGGAGTGAGGGACGTTCCTGTGACAGAGGATAAGGCCATGGAGGAGTATGTTGCAGACGCACTTTCTCGAGGTTTCATCCGCAAATCCTCGTCTCCTGCTGGTGCTGGTTTCTTCTTTGTGAAGAAGAAGAGCGGTGAACATGTATTGATTATAGGGGTCTCACTCGCTTCACGATTAAGAAAGCCTACACGATTCTGTTAATTACAGAGTTATTTGACCGCCTCAAGGGAGCAACGGTTTTCACGAAGCTTGATTTGAGAGGGGCATACAATCTCATGCGGATTAAGGAGGGCAACGAGTGGAAAACTGCGTTTAATACCAGAACAGGCCATTAAGAGTACCTCGTAATGCCTTTAGGCCTTTGTAATGCCCCAGAAGTTTTCCAGGGATTTATTAACGATGTCCTCCGGGATTTGTTACAGTTATGTGTGGTGGTTTATCTCCATGATATCCTCATATTTCCAAGTCCCTGGAGAGCCACCACACAGATGTCTGTCGTGTGCTTCAGAAACTAAGAGAAAACAATCTCTATTGTAAACTGGAGAAGTGCGAGTTCCATCGTGAACAGGTTAAATTCCTGGACTATGTCATTTCCACTGCTGGTTTTTCGATGGACCCAGAGAAACTTTTGGCAGTCCTACAGTGGCCCTGACCTGTGGGTTTACATCCTCTGCAGCGTTTCCTGGGCTTTGCCAACTATTATCGGAAGTTTATTTGTAACTTCTTGTCTCTGGTCAAGCCCCTGACTGATATGACCAAAAAGGACGGTAACCCACAGAGTTGGTCTCCGGTGTCCATTAAGGCCTTTGAGAGTCTCAAGGCTGCCTTTGTTTCTGCTCCAGTGTTGGCACATCCTGATCCTACATTGCCTTTTATCCTAGAGGTTGGTGCTTCTGAGACTGGAGTTGGCGCCCTTCTGTCGCAACGTCCTAACTCTGAGAGCGCTATGCATCCGTGTGGCTACTTTTCCAAGAAATTGTCACCTCGTGCAATTACGAGATTGGTGAGAGAGAGCTGTTGGCGATCATTTTAGCCCTGAAAGAATGGAGACATCTCCTTGAAGGTACCATTGTGCCGGTTCTCATTCTTACTGACCATAAGAATCTCACATTCTTGTCTGAGGCTAAGCACCCCTCTCCCAGAAGGGTGCGATGGGCTCTTTTCTTGTCAAGTTTTAATTACATTGTCTCATTCTTACCGGTACTAAGAATGTAAGGGCTGACGCCTTGTCACGACAATTTTCCTCCACTTCCAAGTTGGAGTCGGTTCTGGTTCCTGTGATTCCTCCTGATCGTATTCTGGCTACGGATCGCACCAGTCTTACTTCTCCTTCGGGTGACAAAATTCTTGCTGCTCAGGTCCATGCTCCTCCTAAGAAACCTTGTGACCGCTGCTTTGTCCTAGAGAGTCTCCGTACTGCCGTTCTCCAGACTTACGATTCTCCCAAGGCAGCTGGCCACCCTCGGAAGAAGCAGCTTGTTTGGGCTATTTCTCAACAATTCTGGTGGCCTAGTCTACGGGCTGATGTAACTGCCTTCGTAGCTGCCTGTTCCGTGTGTGCTCAGAGTAAGACTCTACGACACCTTCCAGTGGGCCTCCTACAACCCATACGCAATGGAGAGAGGCCCTGGACCCACCTGTCTATGGATTTCATTGTGGAGTTACCAAACTCCCAAGGCAACACTGTTATCCTTATGGTGGTTGACCGGTGCTCAAAGATGTGTCCTTGTATTCCACTTAAGAAGCTGCCCACTTCTAAGGAACTGGATTCCATTTTTGCTTGGGAGATCTTTCACTTACATGGGCTACCCAAGGTGATTGTCTCGGACAGGGGTAGTCAGTTTGTCTCCCGGTTCTGGTGAGCCTTTTGTGCACAGTTGGGAATTCAGCTTGCTTTCTCCTCTGCGTATCACCCACAGTCTAATGGGGCCACAGAACAAGCCAATCAGTCCTTGGAGCAATTTTTACGTTACTATATTTCTGACCATCATAACAACTGGTCAGACCTATTACCGTGGGCAGAGTTTGCTCACAACAGTGCCTTGAATTCGGCTTCCAGATTGTCCCTGTTTATGGTGAATTATGGCTTCCAACCTTCCATGTTGCCTGTTGCCTGAGAATGTAAACATCCCTTGTAATAGAAAAAAATAATGACAGGACCTCTTAAATATGAGATCTGGGGTCAAAAATACCTCAGATCTCATATTTATGCAAAAATCCAATAAAAAAAAAAAAAAATTGAAAAAAAAAAAAATTTTATAAAAAGTTTGACGTCGCTGCCGTCCTCCCATGCCATGGAGCCGAGCAGGGGCCATTTTCCCCTCAGTCGGCAGCCAGGCATCCACGGGAAAGGACGAGATCGTCTCCGCCACTATCGGCGGGTCCGGTAAGCGGCAGAGATGACCGGAGCCGATACAAGTGATCTTGCAGCAAATCCACCGCAGAAACCACTTTTATCGTAAAGAGAATCTCACTCCATTCCCAAAAATACCGGGGTTATGGCAGCTAGCTGCTGCCATAATCCCAGTATTTAGCATCAAAGTATCGACGTACGGTTACGACGATTTGCGTGAAGTGGTTAGTGTAGAGTAGGGACAACTCATATAGTTTCAGAGTAGTGTAGTGAGACGGTGTCAGTAATCTTTACATTAGTATATAGCTAGAATAGGGTCAGTTCAGATAGTGTCAGTGTAGTGGCGGTTGAACACCGTTTGCGTTACTGCCATTTTAACGCCATTTACTTCTGTGTGCGTTACTGCCAGTTTAACGCCATACAGTTTTGTGCATTACTGCCAGTTGTACGGCATTTACTTCTGTGTGCGTTACTGCCAGTTAAACACCATTTACTTCTGTGTGCGTTACGGCCAGTTTAACGCCATATAATTTTGTGCCTTACTGCCAGTTTAACGCCATATAGTTTTGTGCATTACTGCCATATAGTTCTGTGTGCTTTACTGCCAGTTTAATGTCATATAGTTCTGTGCGTTACTGTCAGTTTAACGCCAAATAGTTTTGTGCGTTACTGTCAGTTTAACGCCATTTACTTCTGTGTGTGTTACTGCCAGTTTAACGCCATATAGTTTTGTGCGTTACTGCCAGTTTAATGCCATTTATTTCTGTGTGCGTTACTACCAGTTTAACGCCATGTAGTTTTGTGCGGTACTGCCAGTTTAACGCCATACAGTTCTGTGTGCGTTACTGCCGATTTAACGCCATATAGTTTTGTGTGCGTTACTGCCAGTTTAACGCCATATAGTTCTGTGTGCATTACTGCCAGTTTAACGCCATATATTATTGTTAAAAGTGCTTTTGCACTCCTATGGATAAGTGGGCAAATTATACTGTAAATATAAATATAGATAATGTGCGCAGCAAAATCTAAAGTGTAACACAAAACACTCAGCAAATAAATAATTAATAAAGTGATTTCGCGCAAATTAGTGGTGAATAATTGTAAATATGAACTTCAGGTGAGTGTTAATAGTATTCCAGTGACCTCAAACGAGTGATAACTGAAATAAAATAAAATTGCTAAATATGGACAATAAATTAAATTACATTTATATCATGTGTGGACTCACAGTGCTCTTTGTAGTTTTAAATACATAATGAAAATTGACCTGGTATGGGTGAACTTAGGTACATAAAACCTGGTAAAGTTGTAACAAATCAGTGCACTTCAAATTATATATATAATATTAATAAAAAAGTCCAGTATTTCTTGCATAAAATGGAGAATAATAAGGTTCAGTGGTGCAGGTGATTTTTTCTTAGTTCTATTGTGGCTCCTTTAATGGTCTGGTCTCCCAGAACTCTTACCTCTATGTGGGCTATAACATGCAGTCACCACTAGGGGGATCTCCCGACTTTCCTAGACAGAGGACGTGTCTCCTCTGGATGGTATACCACATCAATGTTACCTCTCAGACTGCAGCTGCTCACCCTCCAATCGCATAGCACAGGGCGGTACCTCAGTGCGGGGGGAGAACACAGGGGAGAGGGGGAGGAAGAAGAAGGACCTCCAATAGTGTAGTATATCAGGTTAAAATATATGTTTATTAAATATATTGGCTTAAACTCTTACACAAAGCAAGTTAAAATTGCACAGGGAACAAATTAGGCGTTGTTCCTCACCTTCTCAAGTCACTTCCGGTCATGGCTCTATCCAGCCAATCCCTATGCGTTACGTTGCTTCTCACAACTTCAACTGGGGAACCGGATTGTCTATTGGGGCAAGCCTTTATTACTAAATTCCGGAAGTAGTAGTGCAGCCATTTTTTAGAAGCCCGTGATACATAAACATCGTGGCCATTTTATTGAGATTTGCTATAGAGGTGAATTGAGGTCATGGGTTTTCTCAATAGGAAGTTAAGAGTTGGCCATTTTTGATTGGTTTAGCGTCCGCAATGTATGTATGAGACCGACAACATTTTGAGATTGCCGTATTTCATTAGTTGAATTATCCCTTTATGGTTGGGGGTTATTAATAGTCTATAAAGGTGATGATATAAAAAATTCTCAATATTAGTATTTGTTTTGCTCCTGAGATTGGTGTTGGTATAGTCGCTCACGTCTGTTCAGTGAAAACAACTCATATTGTTTCATACACATTAAAATGGTTATTGACATTATTAATAGTGGAATCATCAAATTAATGTTATTGTTAATCAAAGTAGTGATCTCATTCATATTTTCTATTTTAAAGGGCCATAGCATAATTTGTTACTTTACATTTTGATGGACCAAAATTAATACATATAAATTGCATATATTAATATATCTTCAATAATTAAAAACATATACCGCATTTAGACAACCAATGAATAATTTAAAAAATTAGATAAAATTATACAGTAAAGATAATAATGGTGTTACAGTTGAGTTTAAATAAATAAAATAAAATAAAATAAAAATAAAAATAAATTAAAATTAAATATAAAAATGATAAATTGGGATACCCATATATTTCAAACTAAAATTAGACCAGTATATCTATCTCACTCAGGAAATCTCCATATGAATGACGAGTGGATATAAAAGTAAAGATATATATTAAAAAATATATACATTTGAATATATATATTGAAATATATATATTGGACATATGTATTAAAAGATGTATATATATATATATATATATATATATATATATATATATATATATAAAGATAAAAGGTGACTTTATGTCTCTACACTATCAATAAGAAGTGTGTCTGGGTATTAAAAATTACTTAAAAAACAATTCAAGTCGAATTCAACATTCATTCCCCCAGGAATTAATGTACGCATAATATATATCCATTTGGATTCTTTCTGGCTGATTGTTTTTTAATTTTATGACTACCTCTCCATGCTTTTTGGTATTTATCAATACCCCAAAATTGGAGTTGGAGAGTGAGGGATCTTTATTGTGTTTTAATGCAAAATGTTTTGACACATTATGTTTAGGAAAACCATTTTGTATATTTTGTATGAGTTCTTGTATTCTTACTTTTAGTGCTCTCTTGGTCCTACCAACATATTGCAAATTGCAACTACATTGGAGCACATATACCACTCCTTCCGTATGGCAGTTAATGAAGTCGTGGATAGTATGTACTTGGCCCGTATTTGTAGCTACAAACTCAGTTCTTTTTCCCTGAAACTTTTTTGTATGGCAAAAGGCGTAACAGTTTTTACATGGGTAGAAACCTTTGCCATTAAAGAAATTAAATGTTGGTTTTCTTGGTGGTTATATTACTGATTTGACAATTAAGTCCTTGGTGGGGGTGGGGGCTCTTTTGTAGATGATATTAGGACATTCTGGTAGAATCTTGCCCAGGTCTTTATCATTTTTAAGAATGTGCCAGTGACGCTTAATAATTCTGGCTACATCCTTATATTACATAGTTACATAGTTACATAGTAGGTGAGGTTGAAAAAAGACACAAGTCCATCAAGTCCAACCTATGTGTGTGATTATGTGTCAGTATTACATTGTATATCCCTGTATGTTGCGGTCATTCAAGTGAAACAGCGGTATATGCAGACACCCCAAGAGAACTCACCCTATACAAGAGATTCATCGATGATGTGATAATAATATGGAATGGAACTAGAGATAAATTGGAAGCCTTTCTAACCAAGTTGAACAAAAATGATAAAAATATTAAACTGGTGTGGAAGATAGACGAGAAGTCTGTGGATTTTCTGGATTTGAATATCTGTATAGAAGAGAACAAATTAATTACTAAAACCTATTTCAAGAATGTGGATGCCAACAGCTATTTGTCTATAAATAGCTGCCATTTCAAACCGTGGCTATATAATATATCGAATGGACAATTTATCCGGTTGAAACGCAATTGTACTAGAAATGAAGATTTCATATCCCAAGCATCATTCGTATCCCAAGCAACATGGATTACTGGAACCATGTCCTGTGGTCTGATGAGACCAAGATACACTTATTTGGATCAGATGGTGTCAAGCGTGTGTGGCGGCAATCAGGTTAGGAGTACAAAGACAAGTGTGTCTTGCCTACAGTCAAGCATGGTGGTGGAAGTGTCATGGTCTGGGGCAGCATGAGTGCACTGAGGAGCTACAGTTCATTGAGGGAACCATGAAGGGAGGGTAAGGAGCTGAGGGTAAAGGTGATGGACTGGCCAAGCATATCTCCAGACCTAAACCCTATTGAGCATCTGTAGAGCATCCTCAAATGTAAGGTGGAGGAGCGTAAGGTCTCTAACATCCACCAGCTCTGTGATATCGTCATGGAGGAGTGGAAGAGGACTCCAGTGGCAACCTATGAAGCTCTGGTGAACTCCATGCCCAAGAGGATTAAGGCATTGCTGGAAAATAATGGTGGCCACACAAAATATTGACACTTTGGGCCCAATTTGGACATTTTCACATAGGGGTGTACTCACTTTTGTTGCCAGCGATTTAGACATTAATGGCTGTAAGCTGAGTTATTTTGAGGGGACAGCAAATTTACACTGTCATGCAAGCTGTACACTCACTACTTTACATTGTAGCAAAGTGTCATTTCTTCAGTGTTGTCACATGAAAAGATATAATAAAAAATGTACAAAAATGTGAGGGGTGTACTCATTTATATGAGATACTGTTCTGTGTGTGTTACTGCCAGTTTAACGCCATATAGTTTTGTGCATTACCGCCAGTTTAATGCCATTTACTTCTGTGTGCGTTACTGCAAGTTTAATGCCATATAATTTTGTACGTTACTGCCAGTTTAACGTCATATAGTTTTGTGCGTTACTGCCAGTTTAACGCCATTTACTTCTGTGTGCGTTACTGACAGTTAAAAGCCATTTACTTCTGTGTGCGTTACTGCAAGTTTAATGCCATATAATTTTGTACGTTACTGCCAGTTTAACGTCATATAGTTTTGTGTGTTACTGCCAGTTTAACGCCATATAGTTTTGTGCGCGTTACTGCCAGTTTAACACTATATAGTTATGTGTGTTACTGCTAGTCTATTGCCATATAGTTCTGTGTGCGTTACTGCCAGTTAAACACCGTATAGTTCTGTGTGCGTTACTGCCAGTTTAACGCCATATAGTTCTGTGTGCGTTACTGCCAGTTTAACGCCATATAGTTCTGCGCGCCACTGTACGTTTGGTGCATTGCAGTATATTATAGTGTATCCGTGGAGTGTGTCTGTGTAGTGTGAGTAATCAAATTAAAGTGCACCAGACACCACTTTACATTGATTAAAGTGCATCTACATACAGATTTCCACTTCTTCTTTACATTTGCTTATAAGCACCACCCCCTCCCTCCCAATAATGTCTGGGAGGACAACAAGGAGAGGCAGACGTTCCCTTGGCACTGTAAGGGGGCCAGCAACAAATGTGTCAAAGCTGTTGGCTCTCCAACTTCTGCCTTTCAGCCTGGTGGATTCTGCCCCCTTCCGTAAATTTGCATGTGCTGTACCACAATGGCAGGTTCCTAGTTTCTACTACTTTTCACGTAAGGCCGTTCCATCTCTCTCTACCATCATGTGGAAGGGAATGTTCTGGCATCGCTGGGCAAGGCAGTCAGCCATAAAATCCACCTTACTGCTGACATTTGGTCCAGCAACCATGGGCAGGGACGATATATTTTGTTCACAGCACACTGGGTAACGCTGCTTGCAACTCGAAAGGATGCAGGACAGGGCTTCTTGCTGCAACTTGTTGTGCCTCCACGTCTCCATACAGCTGGTGGTGATGATGCCAAACCTGTGAGCTCTATCCCCTCCTCCTTCTCCTCTGCCCCCATCATGCCCTCCTCTGCAGAATTGCCCTATGAACATCAGGTACCCCCTAAGCTTTCAAAGGGCTATTCCATCAGTCAGGCTAAAAGGTGTCATGCAGTGCTTCAGCTGGTGTGTTTAGGGGACAGGAACCACACCAGAGCAGAGATTCTTGCAGCTCTGCAGGGACAGGCCCACAGGTGGTTCACACCATGCCAGCTGGAGCCAGGAATGGTGGTGTGCGATAATGGCTCAAACCTCCTGTCCGCCCTTAGACAGGGAAAGTTGACACATGTGCCATGCCTGGCACGTCCTCAATTTGGTGGTGCAGAGTTTCATAAATATGTACCCAGGGTTGCATGATGTGCTAAAGCTGGCCAGAAGAGTCTGTAGCCATTTCAGGTGGTCATACACAGCCAGTGCTCGGTTGGCTGAAATTCAGCGGGAATTCCACCTGCCTGTAAACCACCTGATTTGTGACATGCACACCAGGTGGAACTTGACTTTCGCAATGCTGCAGCGGCTATACATGCAGCAGAGGGCCGTCAACGACTACCTCTACGAGTACGGCACGACGACAGGCTCAGGCCACCTCGTCTTTTTTTCCCCACGCCAATGGCTGATCATTAAGGATGCATGCACTGTATTGTCACCATTTGAGGAGGCCACAAGGATGGTGAGCCGTGACAGTGCATGCATCAGTGACACAATCCCTGTTGTGTTCTTGCTGGAGCAAACTCTGCGTGGGATTATGGACAGGGTACTGGAGGCAGAGCAGAAGGAAGAAGAGGAGGACTTCCTTTCCTCTCAAGGCCCACTTTATCCAAACACCATAATTTCTATGTTACAGAACACACAGGAGGAGAGAGGGGAGGAGGAGGAGGATTCTGGCACTTTCATGGGCTTCGAAGAAGAGGAAGACATGCGTCAATCTGTAAGCGATGGCTTTCCAACCCCAGGACCCTTGGGAGTAGTATGTGGCTGGGAGGAGGAAGTTCCAGATGCTGTCCTCCTGAGTGACCCAGAGGAGTCTGCTTTTCAGGCCTGGGCAATTTGAGGCGCATGGGCAACCTCATGCTTCAAAGCCTGCGAAAGGACCCAAGAATACGTGGCATAAAGGAGAAGGATGATTACTCTTTGTAAACCCTCCTTGACAACCATTATAAGGGGAAGGTCTCAGAACTACTACATAAATCGGCCAACATATTACAACAATCCCGTCCCCACAGAGAGTGCAGAAGATAAAATCTCTTGAGAACACGTTAAAAAGGATTTTATTGAACATTTTTCCTGACTCCAGTAGGTTACAGTGTTATGGAAAACGTTGTTTTGAGTCTTCTGTTGGTCAAGAGAGGAGTGTTGGAGAAGGCGTCCGCCTAAGTGAGGCATTTCGGAATTTTTTTAGTTCTTGCCACCCAGGGCTGTCAGCTTCCACATCCCATTGGCAGCATCTGCATTACATGGTGGACGATTACCTCTGGGCCAAAACAGAAATGGAAAGCTTTCCAACTGATGATCCACTGACTTACTGGGTGATGAGAATAGACCACTGGCCAGAACTTGCCCAATATGCTATTGAGTTGCTGGGCTGCCCTGCATTCAGCGTGCTTTCAGAATGGGCATTCAGTGCTGCAGGAGGTTTTGTTACTGATGATAGAACGCGTCTGTCCACAGACTCATTGGACCGTTTGACTTTTATAAAAATGAATCAGTCCTGGGTTACCAGCTACAAGCCCCTGATGCCGATGTCACTGATTAAGTCTTTTTGGGATGTGGAATCTCTGCAGGACTTCAGGCTGCCTAGCTTTGAGGGTGTTCAATCATTTCATCTGGAAGAATGTTTTTGGTATAGGTTTCATGGGCACAATTAACACCCAAAGACTAATTTTTCAGCACCTGTTTGACAGGTGCATATCATTGAAATTTTTCTACAGCAAGGCCAATTCTTGCCTTCATCAAGAGTACCTCTATAAGGTTACGGTGGGAAGGCACCACCAACAACCAAAGATCAATTTTTACACACCCGTTACTTCTATCCAAAGTCAAAGTGACACCAGAATGTTACCAAAAAATCTCTAATCTTGTTCCCAGTGCACTACATTGTGGCCTCATCATATACACTGGGTCCCCGGCTGTTGCTGAGCAAAATAAAGGTAGCTTGCAGGGAAAATGTCATTTTTCTATAAATAAATGCAATTATTGCTGCAGTAGATTCTAGACATGGTACAGATCTGCCACTTTACAGGTAGACTAAGGGGACCCCCCCAGGCAATATATTGGAAGGAATTTTTCATTTTTATGCTTTCACTTAAAAAATAAACAAATTACTGCTCATTTAAAAATGACGTTTTTAACAAACTTTTTTTTTATTGATACATGTCCCCCAGGGCAGGATCTGGACCCCTATAACCATTGTATGCCCAATTACTTGCATATAAGCCTTCAAAATGGGCACTTTTGATTTTTGACATTCGTGTCCCATTGACTTTAATGGGGTTCGTTATTCGAGTCCGAACTTTCGCAGTGTTCGAAAGTTCTGATGCGAACTGAACAGGGGTCTGTCGGCCCATCCCTAATAAGAGTGAGGCAGACAATTTTGAAGCTTACAGTCTATTAGAAGGTGTACATGAAACATAGTTCATAGTGTGGGAGAAGATGCCACAGTTGCCAACCTGCTTTTGGCACTGACTCAGCTGGTTTATTTTATATGGTAGGTACTGTAAGGGAAGACCATTGCAAACTATTGGTTGTCCAGGATGAGAAGTATATTTGTTCAGCTTTAGGCAGTTTACTGAATAATTTTAATTTTGTTTTGTTTAATGTAGAAGTCTAGCCTGAGCTGTGCCCCCCTTTCAGCGGAGAGCAGTCTGCAGTCCACTCACCGTTGACATCACTGGAATCACTGGAAGGCACCACGTCATCCCGACTTAGGAAGTCAGGATCCGCCAGCTGCCTGGACTGATGGCAGTCTCACCCTCTCAGCGAGCAGCTGAGACGGCTGCTGACTGTCAATCAGCAGGAGAGCTGCTGATTGACAGTCAGCAGCTCTTCGCTCAGGGAGGTGAGAGAACCGAGCCATCGGCGGTGTTCGGTGGCTCATTTCTCAGTGAAGTGGTGGTGGTTGAGCGATGCAGCATCCACCTAGGTGAATAGGGGAAAAAACAAAAACATACTTCTCTAGTGAAAGAGCTGAGGGAGGTTGTTAACTGACCGAAGAGATAGTGAGCCCAACTGAAGTAAATCTGGTTGTCCTGGGCTCTATATAACTCCCAGCCTGCTCAGGGAGTTGGCACCACCCTGGAAACCAGTCTGACTGGGGAGCATTGGACTGCATGAGTGGTAAACAAAAGCTCATGTTTGATGAGACACAGCCTGTGTGGCAAGGACAGATCTGTTAGCCAAGTTTTCTGCAAAGGCAAGGATTTATTTTTCTCGGACTATAAATAACATACATATAGCCTTTATAAATAAATTGCGTGTGTTTCACCAAGATCTGCTGTGTGCTGTTTAGGGATGAGCCGAACACCCCCCTGGTTTGGTTCGTGGCAGAACACGCGAACAGACCAAAAATTTTGTGCGAACACGCGAACCCCGTTAAAGTCTATGGGACTCGAACGTGAAAAATCAAAAGTGCTAATTTTAAAGGCTAATATGCAAGTTATTGTCATAAAAAGCATTTGGGGACCCCTGTCCTGCCCCAGGGGACATGTATCAATGCAAAAAAAGTTTTAAAAATTTCAGTTTTTTTGGGATCAGTGATTTTAATAATGCTTAAAGTGAAACAATAAAAGTGTAATATTCCTTTAAATATCGTGCCTGGGGGTTGTCTATAGTATGCCTGTAAAGTGGCGCATTTTTCCTGTGTTTAGAACAGTCCCTGCACAAAATGACATTTCTAAAGGAAAAAAAGTCATTTAAAACTGCTTGCGGCTGTAATGTAATGTTGCCCCCCCCAGCCCATTACCGGGCCCTTTGGGTCTGGTATGGATATTAAGGGGAACCCCGCACCAAATAAAAAAAAAAGGCGTGGGGCCCCCAGGCCCTATATACTCTGAACAGCAGTATACAGGCGGTCCCCAGGTTGCAAACAAGATAGAGACTGTAGGTTTGTTGTTAAGTTGAATCTGTTTGTAATTTGGAACAGGTACATTTTGTAAGTGTAGCTCCAGCCCAAAAATCTAGTTTTAAGCTTTTTGGATAATATAGGGCAGGGTTATCACCCCTGTAACTTTTTTTGCTGTCCGTGCCCCTGTTCAAAAGATTTCACCTCACTTTCTGTCCCAATAACAATTGGATTTAGAAAATTTTGGGCTATTAGGGAAACAAGGATTGGTGATAAAGCATCAGTGGAGACACCTTTTTCCCATATTAACTCTTACAGGAGAGAATTTCCCTTCCTAGGGGTAGATTTCCTCTCACTTCCTGTTGTCTCCCTCCATTTGTAAGTAGGAGTCGTTTGTAAGTCTGATGTTTGAAAATAGGGGACCGCCTATATATACTATACGGCCTGCCCTATACACTCTGCGGAAAATTGGGCCTTAGGTGTTGGTGGTACCAGAACACTGTAAACCCTCATAGTTACTCTTGGTGGGTGCTGGAACGGGCCCTGCTGTGAAATATTATATCAAGAATTGTAATTATATGCCCCTGTTGAACAGGGGCAGAAAAATTTGGCCTTAGGCGGTGGTGGTGGTGGCACAACACTGTAAAGCCTCACAGATGCTTTTGTTGAGCGCAGGAACAGGCCCTGCTGTGAAATATTAGATCAAAAACTGTAGTTACGTGCCCCTATAAAACAGGGGCAGAAAAATTGGGCCTTAGGCGGTGGTGGTGGTGGCACAACACTGTAAAGCCTCACAGGTACTCTTGTTGAGCTCAGGAACGGGCCCTGCTGTGAAATATTAGATCAAAAATTGTAATTACAATACAGTGCAGCCGTAGTGCAGTTGCTACTACTTTTCTGGTGGTGTACACAGTACACAATACAGTGTAGTGAGGTGTTGCAAAACAAAATACACATCATGCCCAGAAGGCCACCAAGGAGAGGCAGATGCTCAAAGGCCACCAAAAGAGCAAAAGAGAGCAAGAAGCCTCTGTGTCTACAATCAACAGTGCTGTTCATGGACATGGTGCATCCTCTGCCAGTGGCTGTGGGGCACACTTGTCCTTTTTTTCTGCTGCTGGCCATATTATTGAGCCAGAACATGCAGAAGAGTTGGTGGAGTGGATAACAAAGCCGTCCTCATCCTCCTCATCCTCTGTCACCCAAGCTCAGAGTAGTTTTCCTTCCTATGCAGCTGCCAAAGCGGCCTATTCTACCGGCTCCTTGACCACAGTCACTCCTTCCATAGCCCAACCATCATGCACGGAGGAATCCCCCGAACTATTCAACCACAGTGTCGGCTACATGCTGCTGGAGGATGAGCAGCGATTTAAAGGCTCCGATGTTGGTTCCCAGGTTGAGGAAGGGAGTAACGTGAGCTTAGAGAGAGGGGGTGCCCAAGAAGGACAAGAAACTGGCAGCCATGTTCCCCCAGCTGCAGCATAGTGCCAAGATTGCTCTAGTGATGAGGAGGGAGGGGATGATGAGGTCACTGACTCTACTTGGGTGCCTGATAGAATAGAGGAGAAGGAGGCACAACTCCAACGAGGCAGGATGTCCTCTAGGGAGCAGCTTCAGGGCAGCCACCATACTGCATCACACCGCAGAGCTCCGCAGGTGCAGGGTGCTGCTGACTCCCCGCTGATTTTGAAAAGTTCCTTGGTGTGGGCCTTTTTGGACACGTGTGCAGCAGATCACACCATTGCTGTTTGCAACCTATGTCTGAAGCGGATCAAGCGTGACCCCCCAGGGTCTCCCAGCTCATGCCCACAGTAGGCTACAGGAGGACAGATATAGTAAGGGAATAAGCCTAACATCCGGGCGACTAGCAGACAAGGATAAACATAGAACACGCCAAAGGTCAGGGTCATAAGCAGGCAGGGATAGTCGAGAACAAGCCAAGATCGGTAACTGGAATCAGATGTAGATGACACAGCAAGATGCACAAGGAAGCTAAACACACAAAGGTTGATCAGCAAGGCAGGCTTGCAGTGCACAGGTTAATATAGAGTTCCCTGATAGGGGTCTGGGGTGGAGCCATGCTTTGAGGAGAGGTTATTTAAGTAGCCAGGTGAGAGTGGCTGGCCTCTAAAGGTGAACACATGGAGGAGAGGTAAACTGACAGACAAAGATTACTGCATAACCATGACAGCTTCGTTCAGTCAGAGGAAGAGCAGTGGAGAAGGTGGCCGGCTGACCGATGTCTTTAGACAATTTTTCAGTCCTTAGCGCCAAGGTCTGATCGGTTCAAACAACCATCGCCAGCATCTGCATTACATGGTGCAGGAATATCTAGGGGTAAGAGCAGACTTGGAGACCTTTCCATCCACTGGGTTACTGGGTCTTGAGGATGGACCACTGGCCAGAACTTGCTCAATATGCAATTGATCTACTGGCCTGTCCTGCATCCAGCGTTCTTTCTGAACGCACATTCAGTTCTGCTGGAGGGTTTGTAACGGATCATAGAGTGTGCCTGTCCACAGACTTCTTTGATAGGCTCACATTCGTAAAAATGAATCAGTCTTGGATCAGCAGCAGCTATCAAGCACCTGATGCTGATGTAACTGCTTGATTTTTTCTATGGATGTGGGATCCCTTGAAGACTGAATATGCTGAGTGACTATCCTATTCCTCCTCAATCTTGAGGATGCTAGCCTCCAACAATATTTTTGGTTTAGGGCACCGCCACCACTGCCTAAGGCCCAATTTTTCTGTCCCTGTTTAACAGGGGCATGTAATTACAATTTCTGATCTAATATTTCACAGCAGGGCCCATTCCTGCACCCAACAAGAGTATCTGTGAGGGGTTACAGTGTTGTGGCACCACCACCACAGGCCCAATTTTTCTGCCCCTGTCCCAGCAGAAGAAAAAAAGGACAAGCGTGCCCCACAGCCACCTGCAGAAGATGCACCATGTCCATGACCAGCACTGTGGACTGTAAACACAGAGCCTGCTTGCCCTCTTTTAGTAGCCTGTGAGCGTCTGCCTCTCCTTGGTGGCCTTCCGGACATGATGGGGATTTTGTTTTGCAACACCACGCTACACTGTATTGTGTACTGTGTACACCACCAGAAAAGTAGTAGCAACTGCACTATGGGCGCACGGTATTGTGTACACCACCAGAAGTTTAATAGCAACTATCGGTGCACTGTATGTATTGTGTACTGTGTACACCACCAGAAAAGTAGTAGCAACTGCACTAGGGGCGCACGGTACTGTGTACTGTGTACACCGCCTGAAGGATATTAGAAACAGTACACCAGGAACGGCCTGCAGTGAGATATAGCTAAACTGTATGCAGTGGATCTATCTATCTATCTATCTATCTATCTATCTATCTATCTATCTATCTATCCACACACACGAGACTGACTGTGTATACATATAGATAGATAGATAGATAGATAGATAGATAGATAGATAGATAGATAGATAGATAGATAGTAAATACACTGCAGCTAACTGAATCACCTGACTGCCAGAAGTATATTAGAAAGAGTACACCAGGAACGGCCTGCAGTGAGATATAGCTAAGCTGTATGCAGTGGATATATATATATATATATATATATATATATATATATATATACGAGAGTGACTGACTGTATATTTATATTAAATACACTGCAGCTAACTGAATCACCTGCCTGCCAGAAGTATATGTATTAGAAGCAGTACACCAGAAGCAGTACTGCAGTGAGATATAGCTAAACTGTATGCAGTACAGTGGATATATATATATATATATATATATATATATATATATACATACAAGACTATCTGTATATATATATATATTTCCTGGTCGTCCTCCCGTCAGCACACTATGGGTTAACTGTTCCTCATTAACCCTCAGGACTACCTTCTTCCAGCGTTATAAATCCCTGTCCTCCCCTCCCCCTCATGTTCTTTTTTCATTGGTTGCCAGACCACCGGACTGAATTCCAGCTTATACCCCCCTACCGAACCTTTCCCCCCCAGGTTGAGCCTCTCCTGGGGTTGGAGGGTCCAGAATAGATAGAGGTAAAGCCTCTTATGACACTGGACGCCTTGTGCCAGGCTGTGGGCATTTGTTGTCTAAAGGACACACTTAAACTGTGGCGAGCTGAAGAGGATTTTTACCTGCATCTTCCCCTCTGGAGCCTAGGTCGCCACCAAATGACCTCACGGGGGGGGGCTTAGCGGGAGCGGCCGTGCGTTGCTGGGGAAACCAGCACACCATAAAGCCGGACACCACAGCGGTGGCGGGCGCTGATCGCTGTGTGTTGCAGAGGATTCCGGTAGGTGATTTCACGGTCCTTATCTCCAAATTTTTTTTAAATGACTTATGTGCTTCTTACACTCTCTGCTTGCTCTTCCTTTCCAACCAGGTTTGGCTGAATTGTTTGTTGTTACTACCATCGGCCTCTCTGTCAGCCTGCACTTCTCAGCTTGTTTGCTGCAGTTAAGATGGCCGACCATTTAAAGGGGTAGGACAAAAAAAAATTTTTTTTTTAAAAGGGAGGGAAAGAGGATAGTTACTAGGATGCGTCTATTGTTTAACCACTTCAGCCCCGGAAGGATTTACCCCCTTCCTGACCAGAGCACTTTTTACAATTTGGCACTGCGTCGCTTTAACTGCTAATTGCGCGGTCATGCAATGCTGTACCCAAACGAAATTTGCGTCCTTTTCTTCCCACAAATAGAGCTTTCTTTTGATGGTATTTGATCACCTCTGCCATTTTTATTTTTTGCGCTATAAACGGAAAAAGACTGAAAATTTTGAAAAAAAATGATATTTTCTACTTTTTGTTATAAAAAAAATCCAATAAACTCAATTTTAGTCATACATTTAGGCCAAAATGTATTCGGCCACATGTGTTTGGTAAAAAAAATGTCAATAAGCGTATATTTATTGGTTTGCGCAAAAGTCATAGCGTCTACAAACTAGGGTACATTTTCTGGAATTTACACAGCTTTTAGTTTATGACTGCCTATGTCATTTCTTGAGGTGCTAAAATGGCAGGGCAGTACAAAACCCCCCAAATGACCCCATTTTGAAAAGTAGACACCCCAAGGAAATTGCTGAGAGGCATTTTGAACCCATTGAATATTTATTTTTTTTGTCCCAAGTGATTGAATAATGACAAAAAAAAAAAAATTACAAAAAGTTGTCACTAAATGATATATTGCTCACACAGGCCATGGGAATATGTGGAATTGCACCCCAAAATACATTCAGCTGCTTCTCCTGAGTACGGGGATACCACATGTGTGGGACTTTTTGGGAGCCTAGCCGCGTACAGGGCCCCGAAAACCAAGCACCGCCTTCAGGATTTCTAAGGGCATACATTTTTGATTTCACTCCTCACTACCTATCACAGTTTTGAAGGCCATAAAATGCCAAGATGGCACAAAACCCTGCAAAATGACCCCATTTTGGAAAGTAGACACCCCAAGCTATTTGCTGAGAGGCATGTTGAGTCCATGGAATATTTTATTTTTTGACACAAGTTGCGGGAATGTGACAATTTTTTTTTTTTTTTGCACAAAGTTGTCACTAAATGATATATTGCTCACACAGGCCATGGGCATATGTGGAATTGCACCCCAAAATACATTTAGCTGCTTCTCCTGAGTATGGGGATACCACATGTGTGGGACTTTTTGGGAGCCTAGCCGCGTACGGGGCCCCGAAAACCAAGCACCGCCTTCAGGATTTCTAAGGGCATACATTTTTGATTTCACTCCTCACTACCTATCACAGTTTTGAAGGCCATAAAATGCCAAGATGGCACAAACCCCCCCCAAATGACCCCATTTTGGAAAGTAGACACCCCAAGCTATTTGCTGAGAGGCATGTTGAGTCCATGGAATATTTTATTTTTTGACACAAGTTGCGGGAAAGTGACAATTTTTTTTTTTTTGCACAAAGTTGTCACTAAATGATATATTGCTCACACAGGCCATGGGCATATGTGGAATTGCACCCCAAAATACATTCTGCTGATTCTCCTGAGTACGGGGATACCACATGTGTGGGACTTTTTGGGAGCCTAGCCGCGTACGGGGCCCCGAAAACCCACCACCACCTTCAGGATTTCTAAGGGCGTTAAGTTGTGATTTCACTCCTCACTACCTATCACATTTTTGAAGGCCATAAAATGCCCAGATGGCACAAACCCCCCCCCCAAATGACCCCATTTTGGAAAGTAGACACCCCAAGCTATTTGCTGAGAGGCATGTTGAGTCCATGGAATATTTTATATTTTGACACAAGTTGCGGGAAAGTGACAATTTTTTTATTTTTTTTTTTTTTTTTGCACAAAGTTGTCACTAAATGATATATTGCTCAAACATGCCATGGGCATATGTGGAATTACACCCCAAAATACATTCTGCTGCTTCTCCTGAGTACGGGGATACCACATGAGTGGCACTTTTTGGGAGCCTAGCTTCATACGGGGCCCCGAAATCCAATCACCGCCTTCAGGATTTCTAAGGGCGTAAATTTTTGATTTCACTCCTCACTACCCATCACAGTTTAGAAGGCCATAAAATGCCAAGATAGCGCAAAACCCCCCAAAATGACCCAATTTTGGAAAGTAGACACCCCAAGCTATTTGCTGAGAGGCATGGTGAGTATTTTGCAGCTCCCATTTGTTTTTGAAAATGAAGAAAGACAAGAAAAACGTATTTTTTTTTTCTTTTTTCAATTTTCAAAAGTTTGTGACAAAAAGTGAGGTCTGCAAAATACTCACTATACCTCTCAGCAAATAGCTTTGGGTGTCTATTTTCCAAAATGGGGTCATTTGGGGGGGTTTGTGCCATCTGGGCATTCCATGGCCTCCGAAACTGTGATAGGCAGTGAAGAGTGAAATCAAAAATTTACGCCCTTAGAAAGCCTGAAGGCGGTGCTTGGTTTTCGGGGTCCCGTACGCGGCTAGGCTCCCAAAAAGTCTCACACATGTGGTATCCCCGTACTCAGGAGAAGCAACAGAATGTATTTTGGGGTGTAATTTCACATATTCCCATGGCATGTTTGAGCAATATATCATTTAGTGACAACTTTGTGCAAAAAAAAAAATCTTTTTTTCCCGCAACTTGTGTCACAATATAAAATATTCCATGGACTCGACATGCCTCTCGACATGCCTCTCAGCAAATAGCTTGGGGTGTCTACTTTCCAAAATAGGGTCATTTGGGGGGGTTTTGAACTGTCCTGCCATTTTATGCACAACATTTAGAAGCTTATGTCACACATCACCCACTCTTCTAACCACTTGAAGACAAAGCCCTTTCTGACACTTTTTGTGTACATGAAAACATTTTTTTTTTTTGCAAAAAAATTACTTTGAACCCCCAAACATTATATATTTTTTTAAAGCAAATGCCCTACAGATTAAAATGGTGGGTGTTTCATTTTTTTTTTTTCACACAGTATTTGCGCAGCGATTTTTCAAACGCATTTTTTGGGGAAAAAACACACTTTTTTAAATTTTAATACACTAAAACACACTATATTGCCCAAATGTTTGATGGAATAAAAAAGATGATCTTAGGCCGAGTACATGGATACCAAACATGACATGCTTTAAAATTGCGCACAAACGTGCAGTGGCGACAAACTAAATACATTTTTAAAAGCCTTTAAAAGCCTTTACAGGTTACCACTTTAGATTTACAGAGGAGGTCTACTGCTAAAATTACTGCCCTCGATCTGACCTTCGCGGTGATACCTCACATGCATGGTGTAATTGCTGTTTACATTTGACGCCAGACCGACGCTTGCGTTCGCCTTTGTGCGAGAGCAGGGGGGGACAGGGGTGCTTTTTTTTTTTTTCTTTATTATTTTTTTGCTTTTTTATCTTATTTTTAAACTGTTCCTTTCATTTTTATTTTTTTTTAATCATTTTTATTGTTATCTCAGGGAATGTAAATATCCCCTATGATAGCAATAGGTAGTGACAGGTACTCTTTTTAGAAAAAATTGGGGTCTATTAGACCCTAGATCTCTCCTCTACCCTCAAAGCATCTGACCACACCAAGATCGGTGTGATAAAATGCTTTCCCAATTTCACAATGGCGCTGTTTACATCCGGCGAAATCTAAGTAATGAAATGCTTGTAGCTTCCAGTTTCTTAGGCCATAGAGATGTTTGGATCCATTCTGGTTTCTGATCAGCTCTATGGTCAGCTGGCTGAATCACCGGCTGCATTCTCAGGTTCCCTGTTGGGACAGGAGAGCCAGAGAAAAACATGGAAGACGGTGGGGGGGGGGCATTCCCTCCCACTGCTTGTAAAAGCAGTCTAGAGGCTAATTAGCCGCTAGGATTGCTTTTACATGAAAGCCGACCGCTGGCTGAAAAGAATGATACCAAGATGATACCTAAGCCTGCAGGCATCATTCTGGTATAACCACTCAAAGTCCAGCAACATACCAGTACGTTGCTGGTCCTTGTTGGGCATACATTGTAAACTTTTTTTTCATGCAGCCTGTGGGCTGAACGAAAAAAAGATATTGATCGGTGGGTATGCCCACCATTGGAATACCTCCCTTCATCCACCCACTTCTAATTATGGGCATACATGCACCGTATATATATGCCGAAGCATGGGGGCATCCTCCCGCAAAAGGCAGGAGCAAATCGCTCCTCCACCCACTGCTGCCCCCACGCTTCGGCATATATGCTGAAGTATGTAACTGTGGTGGTGAAATCACCACCGACAGCGCTGGAGTCACGGCTTTATGTATCGTGGGAGCAAACGCTGTTGCTGTCAAGATAAATAAATCCGTGCTGCAACTGAATGGCGTACCTGCTAAGCAAATGATGGTTAACAAAAAAACAAAGTAACATTACAGTATAACAGTAATACTTACCATACCTGCAAAGCAAAATACAAAAAAAAAAAAACATAGTAAAAAATAAAACATTTAACGCAACCTGTGCCTACCTAAAATATATATATGCCGAAGCATGGGGGCATCCTCCCGCAAAAGGCAGGAGCAAATCGCTCCTCCACCCACTGCTGCCCCCACGCTTCGGCATATATGCTGAAGTATGTAACTGTGGTGGTGAAATCACCTCCGACAGCGCTGGAGTCACGGCTTTATGTATCGTGGGAGCAAACGCTGTTGCTGTCAAGATAAATAAATCTGCTCTGCAGCTGAATGGCGTACCTGAAAACAAAAAAGTGGTTAACAATAAAAAAACAAAGTATAAAAAAATTGCATACCTATAAAGCAAACATGATAAAAACATAACAATAAAACATTGCAGTATAGAATGCCGAACAATAGAGAGAGAATAGAGAGAGAACAATAAAACAACAACTATTTTTGTTTTTTTTATTCTATATATTTTTTTGTGTTTTTTTCTTTTTTTTTTACTTTTTTTTGTTTTTTTTAAACTTTTTTATGTAACTTTAACTTTTTTAACTGGTACCAGGTTTGGGTCTCTCAAAATGCGACAGCATCTTGGGAGACCCTGTGAAAGTGTGTCCTAGTCTGTGCAGTGCTGTACCCTACGCTAATACTCCACTAATGTATGGTAGCGTTCAAAACATTCACCAATGCAAAGACCAGGATTGCCAGGACAGAGGGGACAATAATACCGAGTGTCACGCCTAAATCTGCGCTTGCTGCAGACACGACATCTTTTTTGGGGGGTTCGTCGGGTAGGGGTACTCGAGAGGGCATAAAGAAAATGCCTCTCAAATGCTTACTGCATTTGGTTGGGGAAGGTGAGGTGGAGCACCGTCTGGAAACAGAAAGGCTCTGACGATCTCTTCCTGGAATTTAAGGAAGGATCCAGTCTGTCCTGAAGCTCTGTATAGCACATGAGCGTTCAGCAAAGCCAATTGAAATAAATAAACAGACACTTTTTTGTACCAGCGTCTGGCCTTACGGGCAATTAGGTACGGCGCCAACAACTGGTCGTTGAGGTCCACCCCTCCCATATTAAGGTTATATTCGTGGACACAGAGGGGTTTCTCCACAACACCAGTCGCCGTAGGAATTTGGACCGTCGTGTGAAAACATTCTTATTGTCCCTCCACTTCACAGCGAGCAAGTTATTACACTGCAAGCAGGCTCTCTCCCCCAGCCTAAGACGGGAATCTACAAGCCGCTGGGGAAAGCCCCGGCGATTAGGTCGCACGGTGCCACATGCTCCAATCTGATGATCAAAAAGGTGGCTAAAAAGTGGCACGCTCGTGTAATAATTGTCCACGTACAAGTGGTACCCCTTTCCGAATAAGGGTGACACCAAGTCCCACACTATCTTGCCAGCGCTTCCTATGTAGTCAGGGCAGTTTGTCGGCTCTACGTGACTATCTTTGCCCTCGTAAACCATAAAACTACATGTATAGCCTGTGGCCCTGTCACAGAGCTTATACATCTTGACCCCGTATCTGGCACGCTTGCTGGGAAGGTACTGTTTGAATGACAAGCGGCCAGAAAACTTAACCAGGGACTCATCAACGCAGACAACTTGATGGGGAGTAAACAAGTCTGCAAAACGTTGGTTGAAGTGGTTTACGAGGGGCCGAATTTTGTAGAGCCAATCGTATCCAGGGTCTCCACGAGGACGACAGAGTTCATTGTCGTTGAAGTGCATGAACCGCAAAATCTGCTCGTATCGTGCCCTGGCCATGGAAGCAGAGAACAAGGGCGAATGGTAAATTGGGTCAGTGGACCAATATGACCGCAACTCACTCTTTTTATTCAAGCCTATGAGGAGGGAAAGGCCCAGAAAGATCTTAAATTCGGAAACCGTAATTGGTTTCCAATCTCTGGCAAGGGAGGACTGGGGATTAGTGGCGATGTGTTGACCAGCGTATAAATTGCTTTGGTCCACAATAGATCTATAGAGATCTTCGGTGAAAAACAGCGAATAAAAATCCAATGGCATAAAGTCAACTGTTTCCACCTGAATTCCGGGTTGGCCAGTGAAAGGGGGAAGTACGGGTGCTGCACAAGTGGTGGGTACCCAATTCGGATTGGCGAATGCAGCAGGAAGGGCACTATGGGCACGACGGGCCTGTGTTCATCTTCTTGGTGGCAGCGGGACACTACTTGTGCTTGCCACCTCGCCAGCTTGAACTGCACTTATGGGACTCGCCACGTCACCAAGTGTTACTGCAGTGCTGGATGTACGACCAGGGTGTAAAAGGCCGCTGGTGCTTGCCAGTTCACCAGAAGGAATAGCGGCACTAGTACTTCTCTGCTCCATAGGAGAGCCCTGCGGTTCTTGCACTTCAAGGACAGAAGAAGTTCGGGGTCTGGTACGCCTGACCTTAGCAGGGACCACAACTCCGTCGTCAGAGCTATCTGTCATGGAGCCGCTGTCCTCTACAGGATCGTATTCTGAGCCTGAATCTGACAGGTGAGTGACTTCCTCTTCACTATCTGTCATGCTCAGAAACCTGTAGGCCTCTTCACTAGTGTACCTTCGATTTGCCATTTTGGGCTCTAAATTTAGGGGTACACTAGTGAGACTCACAGGCAAAAAAGCTCCTGACTCAAAACGCTACCAAAAAACTGTTAGCGATCGCAGGGATCAGGCCTGACTCTGCGAACGCTGCAGTTATGTGTGCTTAGTGTTTTGTTAGTGTCAGTGATCGATCGATACTGCACTTGGGTGGGCTGGGCTGGGCTGGGCCGAGGAGCAAAACGCAGGTGCTAGCAGGTATCTGGGCTGATCCCGCTAACACTGCGTTTCAGGGAACCCTAAACTGCTGGGGAGTATAGATCTGATTGGATCAGATTTCGATCCGCTCAGATACTATAGCACTAAGGGAGGTGTATGCTGCGTGCGTGGGTTTTAGCGGTACTGGCGCTAACCTGACGCTGCCTGGGGCGACGCAGACCTTATCTGACCCTAAAAACGTAACTTATATCACCGCCGGGCAATTAGGGGTTAAACCTTTATAAGGTAATAAACGGCGGGTGCCCTAAAACTATAATAAACTATAATAAACTATAAAAAAATAAACTAACTAACCAGCGTCACCCGTAACAGTTATACGGTGATCGCTGGTGAAAGGGTTAACTAGGGGGCAATCAGGGGGTTAAAACCTTTAGCAGGTAGAATATGAGGGTCCCTGTCGCTCTAAAACACTGACAGCGAACCTATATACTTACCTCCCTAACTAGCGTCACCTGTGTCACTAATACAGCGATCAGAAAAACGATCGCTTAGCGACACTGGTGACGGGGGGTGATCACGGGGTTAACCTTTATTAGGGGGGGTTAGGGGGGTACCCTGGACCTAAAGGAGGGTACCCCAGACCTAAAGGGGGCTAACCTAACTGCCCTAACACTTATAACTGTCACAAACTGACACCAATGCAAAAAAAAAAAAACTGCTATTGGTGTCAGTGTGACAGGGGGTACAGGGGGGTGATCGGGGGGTGAAGGGGGGTGAAAGTGTGCCTGCGTGTTCTACTGGAAGTGTAGTGTTGGTGCAACTTACTTGGATGTCTTCTCTCCTCGGCGCCGGATCGAAAAGACCGTCTCGAGGAGAGATGACATCACTTCCTCTCCCTCTGTTTACATTACAGAGGGAGAGGAAGCATTTGATTCGCTGGGAGCGATCGGGAGGGGGTGGCCATCAATGGATGGCCTCCCCCTGACCTCTCATCGCCCGCGAACAAGAGCCGACTGCCTATGGCACCGGGGGGGGTCCGATCGGTACGTGATTTTGCCTGCCCGTGCCATTCTGCTCACGTATATAGATGTGAGGCGATCAGCAAGTGGTTAACTTATTGTTCTCTCGTTCATCTGTAGCCATGAGCTTGCCACAGCAGGCACGAAGATCTGCGGAAAGGTAGGAGGGGTCTACGGGGAACAAAATACTACAAAAGAGTGCCGCACACGCAAGTAACGTGTTGCTTAATCTTTTTTAGGAGCAAGAGCCCTAAAAAAAGACATTCCCGGAATGAAAAGTTCCACCACCGTTCTAGGTCCCACTCCAAACGGAGGGATCGATCTCCTAGTGGTCCAAGCTGCAGCAAATCCTCAGCGGTAGAAACACAACAATCCGGGAGACCGGCAGAGGGCTTATGCTGGGCTTGCGCAGCACCAGCTATTGCAGGGAAACTTCTATGTGCCGAATGGATAAAAGATGTGGCCACGGATAAGGAAGCAGAAGCCCAGAGGGTTAAGGATTATATACAGAAAGCAGTGACCTGAAAGTATGCAGCTAGCCTCCAGCGCATCCTGCTCTAAAGAGGAGCCTAGGCCAGGCACCTCCACAAATGCAAAGATCATCAAGGATCTGTGTGACCTTATCAGATTCCTCATCAGAGACAGAGGACATGCCCAAGCCTTTGTTCGACTATCATCTGATTGAGCCATATGTTACGGCCATAAAGGAGGCCATAGAATGGGATCAGGACTCAAAACCTCCAGAGAATAGTTAAGAGATTTTTTCCTAATTTAAGGAAACAAGGGCCATCTTTCCCATTTATGGAAGAAATCCGGGAATTGATGGAGGATGAATGGGAGAAGCCAGAGAGAAAGGCGAGAATCCAAAATCGCTTTAATAAACTCTATCCCTTTAACCCATCAGATGCCTCTTTTTGGGAATCGGCACCAGGGATAGATGCAGCCCTACAACGCCTTGCAAGGCATGTCTCCCTCCCGATGGAAGATTCCACAACATTTAGAGATCCGATGGATAGAAAGACAGACGCTGATCTTAAAAGAATTAAGAACATCAATCTCAAGAGCCCCAAAAGTCTGGTTTCGAATGTGGAAACGGCACTGCAGGCTGGAGTGGAAGCAGCTAAAGTTATTGATGCACTGGAGGAACTCAACCTGACTGCAGCCTTTTTGGCCGAGTCTTCGATTGATCTGGTAAGATTAATGTCGAGATAGATGGCACACGCAGTGACCACAAAGAGGGCGTTATGGCTCAGACATTGGACCGCAGATGCGGCATCTAAACAGGCATTATGCAATCTTCCATACAATGGTAAGATGTTGTTCGGAAAGACCCTGGAGGAGGCAATCAAGTGGGTCACAGGTGGAAAGTCAGGCCTGTTACCTCAGACCTCTAAGAAAAGACAGCAACCTTTTCGGTCGGGTCAGTTTGATTCCAGAAGGGGCCGTGAGGCTAGGTCATATAGATACAACAGACCGCAATGGAGGGGTACACAGAGCTCTTTTGTGCGCAAAGTGAATTCAACCGCAGGACAGGTGGCAAAAAAGTCTGAAAAGTCTTTTTGGTCAATCCGTCCAAACCCTCCTGGTTGGCAAGATACTAGAGGGAATGGGCAACAAACATGGAGAACTGCTGGACCCGACAGACAGTCAAACATGGATACAAGATAAAATTTCGAAGGCAACCTCCAAACATCTGGCATTACTCCAGGTGGCAACCAAAATTCTCTACTGGGCCGAGACTCATGTGGAAGATTTAACAGCAGTGTACATTCCAGGCAGTCAAAACCAGATAGCGGACCACTTGAGCCAGAGATTTCCCAGCCAGGGAGAATGGGCAATCGGCAGTCGCTATATTCAACCAATTTTCGCCAGATGGGGGACACCCTGTGTAGACCTTATGGCCACCCAGCGAATTTTAAGTACCAGAATTCATCACAAGGTTCAGGTACAACGGGGCAATAGCCCAAGACGCCTTTTTGATCTCGTGGCGGTTTCCCCTAGTGTACCTGTTTCCTCCAATCCCATTAATTACGAGGACCTTACTGAAGATCGAGAAGGAAGAGGCGCATGCCATCTTATTGTACCCTTCTGGCCCAGGAGGCCATGGTTTCCGCTGCTTCTGCAGATGGCATCAGCCCCACCAGTACACCTCCCCATCAGGAGAGATTTGTTACAGCAGGAGCAATGGATGCACCTCAACCTGCAGAGATTGCGGCTGATGGCCTGGCTGTTGAATCGGCTCGACTGCAGGCACAGGGCCTCTCAGAGGAAATAATTGCTACCTTACTAGGGGCAAGGAAGTCTACAACAAATACCACATATTCCAGGATCTGGAGGAGATTTGTGGACTTTGCATTACAGCATAATTTCTCCCCATTAACTCTGGGTATCGCAAATATTTTGGAATTTCTACAGACAGCACTAACTATAGGCTTGGCATACAACTCGATTAAAGTCCAAGTGTCAGCCCTGTCCTGCTTCACTGGACATAGATGGGCTAAGGAACCTTTAATAAAACAATTCCTCAGAGCCGCAATAAGAGTACGGCCACCAAGGAAGAACCTCTTCCCAACTTGGGACTTGGACATGGTCCTAAAAGCGCTGCTGCAGCCCCCATTCAGTCCAGTGGACTCATACACACTGGGGTCTCTGACAATCAAGCTAGTCTTCTTGACGGCCATTACAACGGCCAGAAGGGGTGAAGAACCAGGATAAGGCTGCTAATCTGGCATCTGTAGCAAAGATCCCGGTGGAAGACATATGCAGGACTGCTAGCTGGAGCTCCTGTGAGACTTTTGCTCCGCACTACAAACTAGATGTAGTCGCCGCTAGCTCTTCGACGTTTGGAGCGGCAGTAGTTTTGACTCCTTTGATCAATTAATTAATTAAAAGTGTGGTTAAGCATGAAATTAGAAGGGTCTTTGTTGTTTCTTTCCCACCCTATATTGACTTTGGTATATCCCATAGTGTGCTGATGAGAGGACGACCAGGAAAATGGAAAATTGTTATCAATACTCACTGTAATTTTCCTTTCCTGGTCCGTCCTCACGTCAGCACAACTTTGCTTCCCTCCCTAAGTGGCCTGTCGTCGCTACAAAAGAACATGAGGGGGAGGGGAGGACAGGGATTTATAACACTGGAAGAAGGTGGTCCTGAGGGTTAATGAGGAACAGTTAACCCATAGTGTGCTGAGGACGGACCAGGAAAGGAAAATGAGTATTGATAACAATTTTCCATTATATATTAAATACACTGCAGCTAACTGAATCACCTGCCTGCCAGAAGTATATTAGAAATATACACCAATCGATTAATCGACTAATTTTGATGAATTATAACGCACATACAGATCCAACTACTTTTAGCTGATTTAGCATCGTTGTTATGGCAAAGGCCGAAGCCTGACATAGCAGGGCATGGCTAGGATCTCACACGTCATAAACTCAGCCTCACTGTGCCCATAATCTTAGCCTTACCGTGCCCATAATGCAGTCTCACCATGTTCATAATCTCAGACTTACTGTGCTCATAATTGCAGCCTCACCGTTCCCAAAATGCAGTCTCACCATGCCCATAATCGCAGCCTCACCATGCCCATAATGCTGTCTCACCGTGCCCATAATCGCAGCCTCGTCATGCCTATAATCGCAGCCTCACCCTGCCCATAATGCTGTCTCACCGTGCCCATAAGCCTGTCTCACCATGCCCATAATCGCAGCCTCGCCGTGCCTATAATGGCAGCCCCGCCGAGCCCATAATGCAGTCTCACTGTGCCCATAATTCAGTCTCACCATGCCCATAATCGAAGCCTCACTGTAGTCAGTGCCTGTGCCTGGATTACACAGTCTGCGGGCATCTCCCACTGTGTGTCTCGGAGCTGAGTGTGAAAACTTTGGCCACGCTGCGAGAAAAGTCCCGCCCTCCTCCTAGATCAGCTCCTGTGATAGACAGAACACTGTGTCTGTCACACGAGCTGATCTAGGAGGAGGGCGGTACTTTTTTCACAGCGTGGCCAAAGTTTTCACACTCAGCTCGGAGACACACAGTGGGAGATGCTCGCAGACTGTGTATGACATACAGTGGAGGAGGAGGAGGAGGGAGCAGAGCACTGCGCTGCAGCCACAGCTTGGCCCAAAGCGGCCCCAGGGCAGGCAGCCTACTGATCAAAAAAATTTTGATCGATCGAAAAAATTATCGATTAATCAAGGAATTAATAATTAATTTCCGCAGCCCTAATTAAATACACTGCAGCTAACTGAATCACCTGCCTGAATTAAGTATATTAGAAAGAGTATACCAGGAACGGCCTGCAGTGAGATATAGCTAAACCGTATGCAGTGGATATATATATATACATACATACGAGACTATCTGTATATATATATTAAATACACTGCAGCTAACTGAATCATCTGCCTCCCAGAAGTATATTAGAAAGAGTACACCAGAAACGGCCTGCAGTGAGATATAGCTAAACTGTATGCAGTGGATATATATACAGTGGGGACGGAAAGTATTCAGACCCTCTTAAATTTTTCACTCTTTGTTATATTGCAGCCATTTGCTAAAATCATTTAAGTTCATTTTTTCCTTCATTAATGTACACACAGCACCTCATATTGACAGAAAAACACAGAATTGTTGACATTTTTGCAGATTTATTAAAAAAGAAAAACTGAAATATCACATGGTCCTAAGTATTCAGACCCTTTGCTCAGTATTTAGTAGAAGCACCCTTTTGATCTAATACAGCCATGAGTCTTTTTGAGAAAGATGCAACAAGTTTTTCACACCTGGATTTGGGGATCCTCTGCCATTCCTCCCTGCAGATCCTCTCCAGTTCTGTCAGGTTGGATTGTAAACGTTGGTGGACAGCCATTTTTAGGTCTCTCCAGAGATGCTCAATTGGGTTTAAGTCAGGGCTCTGGCTGGGCCATTCAAGAACAGTCACGGAGTTGTTGTGAAACCACTCCTTTGTTATTTAGCTGTGTGCTTAGGGTCATTGTCTTGTTGGAAGGTAAACCTTCAGCCCAGTCTGAGGACCTGAGCACTCTGGAGAAGGTTTTCGTCCAGGATATCCCTGTACTTGGCTGCATTCATCTTTCCCTCAATTGCAACCAGTCGTCCTGTCCCTGCAGCTGAAAAACACCCCCACAGCATGATGCTGCCACCACCATGCTTCATTGTTGAGACTGTATTGGACAGGTGATGAGCAGTGCCTGGTTTTCTCCACACATAACGCTTAGAATGAAGGCCAAAAAGTTCTATCTTGGTCTCATCAGACCAGGGAATCTTATTTCTCACCATCTTGGAATCCTTCAGGTGTTTTTTTAGCAAACTCCATGCGGGCTTTCATGTGTCTTGCACTGAGGAGAGGCTTCTGTCGGGCCACTCTGCCATAAAGCCCCGACTGGTGGAGGGCTGCAGTGATGGTTGACTTTCTACAACTTTCTTCCACCTCCCGACTGCATCTCTGGAGCTCAGCCACAGTGATCTTTGGGTTCTTCTTTACCTCTCTCACCAAGGCTCTTCTCCCCCCGATAGCTCAGTTTGACCGGACGGCCAGCTCTAGGAAGGGTTCTGGTCATCCCTAACGTCTTCCATTTAAGGATTATGGAGGCCACTGTGCTCTTAGGAACCTTAAGTGCAGCAGAAATTTTTTTCGTAACCTTGGCCAGATCTGTGGCTTGCCACAATTCTGTCTCTGAGCTCTTCAGGCAGTTCCTTGGACCTCATGATTCTCATTTTCTCTGACATGCACTGTGAACTATAAGGTCTTGTATAGAGAGGTGTGTGGCTTTCCTAATCAAGTCCTATCAGTATAATCAAACACAGCTGGACTCATATGAAGGTGTAGAACCATCTCAAGGATGATCAGAAGAAATGGACAGCACCTGAGTTAGATATATGAGTGTCACAGCAAAGGGTCTGAATACTTAGGACCATGTGATATTTCAGGTTTTTTTTAAATAAATCTGCAAAAATGTCAACAATTCTGTGTTTTTCTGTCAATATGGGGTGATGTGTGTACATTAATGAGGAAAAAAATTAACTTAAATGATTTTAGCAAATGGCTGCAATATAACAAAAAGTGAAAAATGTCTGAATACTTTCTGTCCCCACTGTATATACGAGACTGACTGTGTATATATATATATATATATATATATATATATATATATATATATATATATATATAAAATACACTGCAGCTAACTGAATCACCTGCCTGCCTGAAGTATATTAGGAAGAGTACACCAGGAACAGCCTACAGTGAGATATAGCTAAACTGTATGCAGTGGATATATATATATATATATATATATATATATATATATACGAGACTGACTGTATATATATTAAATACACTGCAGCTGACTGAATCACTTGCCTGCCTGAAGTATATTAGAAACAGTACACCAGGAACGGACTGCAGTCAGATCTAGCTAACTGGATACAGTGTATATATATATATATATATATATATATATATATACACACGAGACTGACTGTATGTATATATTTCCTCCAGCTAACTGAATAACCTGCCTGCCTGCTCAATCTAAATGACACTCTCTCTCCGTCCACGCCGGCAACGACACACTACATGGGCCGACGTGCAGGCGGTCTTATATAGTGTGGGGCGTGGACTTAATCCCCCTGAGCCATGATTGGCAAAATGTACCCTGCCTTTGGCCAATTATGGCTCTCCTAGCTGAGGGCGCTGTGATTGGCCAAAGCATGCAGGTCATGGTGCATGCTCTGACCAATCATCATACAGCAATGCACTGCGCTCCCGCAGTGCATTATGGGCCATTACGCGACGCTCGAATTTGTCACAAACTGCCCATAATGTTTGGTTAGCGATGAACGGGCGAACAGCCAATGTTCGAGTCAAACTCATGTTCAACCCAAACAGAAAGCTCATCTCTAGTGCTGTGCCTGTATAAAGGGCTGTGGACTCATCCAGGGAGTCACACACCAAAGCCAGGCTAATCCCTTACGCTACTTAAAGAACCTGTCGGATACTTACAGAGGAACAGGCTGGCTGTCAGAAAGTTCCTGTACATAGTCTTTGGCAGTGTTGAGTGCAGAGATTATGATTTAAAACTACCTCTGACACTGCAATGACATCCTAAAAGAGAGTGTGAGCTCTGTCTCCTGGGACCACTAGCCACATGGATGATTAAGAAAGCTCCATAGCTGCATTTACTGACCTGTTTACTATCACAGAAGCAGATCTTGCTGCTTCTGTGTAAATGTACACTGGTAGAACAGCATCTGATTTACAATGCAGAAGTGTTATTTTGCTACATTGTAAATCTCTGGATTATTCATAAACTTCCTAAAGGGGTGACATTTGAGCTGCATATGATATCAGTTAAAGAAACCCTGCCAGTAAAAACAAATAAACTGTGTTCTTATTTACCCTTTTTTAACTCTAATCGGGCCTAATAACTCATTCCTCTCCTTAGCTATTATACTCCCTATGATTTTTTTTGCCATAAATATTTAAACTTTTTTTTTTTTTTTGATTGGTATTGCTCTAACGTTTAACAATGCACTTTATAAAGCTTCACAAAACTTAAAAAAACTTTTAATTACCGGTAATTTGTAAATAGGTTTGTTGTGCTTCGTATAACATAATTTATTTATTTATTTTAATTCATTAAGTTATTTTTTACAGAACTAGGAAAAAAATACAGTGAAAAAAAGTAAAATGAATTAAAGTGACAGTATAGATACAGTATTACACAAAAAAAATGGAAAAAATACAAAAAGAACACTAAATGAAAAATAACTGCTCTAAATACACCCACAAACAAAACTCTCTAAATAGAGTAGATGTTTTTTTTTTCCGAGCAAATTCTGCCTAAGAAGTTCAATAAGCCTAATTAAAAGCTTCTGCAAAATTGAACCCATAGTGAAATCAGTAATTTTGTCACATAATATCACATAACATATCATTCTGATCATCCCTAGTGTGGATAGAATGGGCTGCTTAAGCTAATGTAAATCCTTTGGAGAAGCACAAAATACTGTAATTTGTTACTCTAACAAACAAAACAAAACTCTCAATAGTAGATTTTTTCATATGTACAGCATACACAATAAATTAATAAGGAATCTGTGACTCAAACTTTTGTTTTTAATCCTTTTTGTCATTCACTAATAGATCCTCAATGCAGTCCTGCCTTAAGCCTGTTTTCCTGCAAAACAACTCACGGTCTTTTATTTGCAGCTATACAAACTGGCAGTTATCAAAGCACCCTCTATGATTGTGTTGAATGATGACTAAAATAAGAGGTTATACCATATTTTCAGTGGATCACTAGAGGAAGCTTTCAGCTGCTTACTGCAGTTACTCTGTCTTAATAACTAATGAGACAATATCTGCCACATAGAAGTGCACTTTTGCCTATAGGCCAGCTAACTCATAGACAGAAAAGCACAACCATTGCATAGCACTGAAAAGCAGAAAGCAGAGACTGCCTATGTAATGAGCAAAACAGCTGCTCCTATATAAAATATAGCTTTTCTTTATTTTTAATTAGGAACTATAGAAACAATGATTTTTAAAAATAAAACAGCTATTCCTAAGGTTATTTGCATCAAGCCGGTCTATTACATTTTATCAGAAAAATAAAAAATAAAACATTGAAAATACTATATCATTTGTTATATAGAGCTAATAGAACATTCTATACAGAACTACTGTAAATAGGACCTAACTGGAACTCTACAGAAACAACAATCAACCTGACCCAAACTGATCTCTGTTGTTTTTATCTTTTTCTCTATAAAGAATATTTTCTTTTACTTTGAGACTAGGGATGAGCTTCAAGTTTGAGTCAAACCCATGCTCAACTCGAACATCACCTGTTCGTCGAATTGCGAAGGTTATGGGCCATTCGCGCCAAATTCCAGTGGCGCGTCACGGCCCATAATTCACTGCGACATCGCAGTGCATTGCTGGCTGATGATTGGCCAAGCATGCACTATGACCCGCATGCTTGGCCAATCACAGCCCCGTCTGTACAATGAGCAGTAAATGGCCAAAGCCAGGGTGGCTTTGGCCAATTATAGCTCAGGGGGTTTAGTACACGCCCCGCACTATATAAGGCCACCTGCGTGGCAGCCTTGTGTAGTGTGTAACGGCGCAGAGAGAGACAGTCATTTGATTTAAGTTAGAGTAGGCAGGCGAGTCAGTTAGCTGCACTTACAGTGTATTGTGTATATATATATATGCATCCTAGGTGTTGTTTGTGTATATATATATATATGTATATACACACACACATACACTGTATCCGTTATTCTCTTCCTTATATACTGACAGGCAGGCAGGTGTTTTTACAGTATTTACAGTTAGTGTACTGTGTCCTTTGCACAGTGTGCACCTAAAGCTACCTGAAGACAATTGCTGGTGTTCTTCTGATCCTAGTAATACCACAGGCAGGCAGCTGCAGTATTTACAGTTAGTGTACTGTGTCCTCTGCACAGTGTGCACCTAAAGCTACCTGAAGACAATTGCTGGTGTTCTGATCCTATTAATACCCCAGGCAGGCAGCTGCAGTATTTACAGTTAGTGTACTGTGTCCTCTGCACAGTGTGCACCTAAAACTACCTGAAGACAATTGCTGGTGTTCTTCTGATCCTATTAGTACCACAGGCAGAAAGCTGCAGTAGTTACAGTTAGTGTACTGTGTCCTCTGCACAGTGTGCACCTAAAGCTACCTGAAGACAATTGCGGTTGTTCTGATCCTATTAATACCACAGGCAGGCAGCTGCAGTATTTACAGTTAGTGTTTTGTGTCTTCTGTACAGTGTGCACCTAAAGCTACCTGAAGACAATTGCTGGTGTTCTTCTGATCCTAATAATACCACAGGCAGGCAGCTGCAGTATTTACAGTTAGTGTACTGTGTCCTCTGCACAGTGTGCACCTAAAGCTACCTGAAGACAATTGCTGGTGTTCTTCTGATCCTATTAGTACCACAGGCAGGCAGCTGCAGTAATTACAGTTAGTGTACTGTATCCTCTGCATTGTGTGCACCTAAAGCTACCTGAAGACAATTGCTGGTGTTCTAATCCTATTAATACCATAGGCAGCAGCTGCAGTATTTAAAGTTAGTGTACTGTGTCCTCTGCACAGTGTGCACCTAAAGCTACCTGAAGACAATTGCGTGGTGTTCTTCTAATCCTATTAATACCCCAGGCAGATGCAGTATTTACAGTTAGTGTACTGTGTTCATAGCACAGTGTGCACCTAAAGCTACCTGAAGACAATTGCTGGTGTTCTTCTGATCCTATAAGTACCACAGGCAGGGAGCTGCAGTATTTACAGTTAGTGTACTGTGTCCTCTGCACAGTGTGCACCTAAAGCTACCTGAAGACATTTGCTGGTGTTCTGATCCTATTAATACCACAGGCAGGCAGCTGCAGTATTTACAGTTAGTGTACTGTGTCCTCTGCACAGTGTGCACTTAAAGCTACTTGAAGACGATTGCTGGTGTTCTCATACTAATAATACTACAGGCAGGCAATTGATTCTGCTAGCTGCAGTATAATCAATATATATATATATATATATATATATATATATATATATATATACACATCCCAGCTTTGTGCAGCTACATCTCACTGCAGGCCATTAGTATTTCTGTAAGGCCAACAAGGAGAGGCAGACAATCACAAGCCAATAAAGGAGGGCAAGCAGGCTCTGTGTCTAGAGGCATCAGTGCTGGTTGTGGAGACGGTGCATCCTCATCAGCATGTGGCCGTGGGACATGCTTGTCCTTTTTTTCAGCAGCCGGCCGTGTTGAGCCGCAACTTGCCAAAGACTTGGTAGAGTGGATGACCAAGCTGTCCTCATCCTCCTCATCCTCTCTCGCCCAGGCTCAGGATACTTTGTCTGGCAAAGCAGCTGCCAACGCGGCCTCTTCCCTCGGCTCAATGGCATCAGTCACTCCTTCCCTAGCCCCACCATGTTCTCCTGAGGAGTCCCCCGAACTGTTTGACCACAGTGTTGGGTACATGCTCCAGGAGGATGAATGGCATTTTGAAGGCTTCGATGATGGTACCCAGCTAGAGGAAGGCAGTAACGTGAGCCCAGAGAGACGGGGTGCCCAAGAAGGACAGCAATCTGGCAGTCATGTTCCCCCAGCTGCAGCATACTGCCAGCTTTGCTCCAGTGATGAAGAGGGAGGGGATAATGAGGAAGTCACTGACTCCACGTGAGTGCCTGATAGGAGAGAGGAGGAGGCACTTCTCCAACGAGGCAGGATGCCTCCAGGGGCCAGCTTAAGGGCAGCACACCGACTGCATCACACCGCAGAGCTCCGCATGTGCAGGGCGCCTCTGTCTCTGCACGTTATTCAAAAAGTTCTTTGGTGTGGGCCTTTTTTGAGACGAGTGCATCAGATCGCACCGCTGCTATTTGCAACATATGTCTCAAGCATATCTCACGTGGCCAAAACATCACCCGCTTGGGCACCACATGCTTGACCAAACATATGTCGACCTGCCATGCAGTTCGTTGGCAAGCGTACCTAAAAGACCCACACCAAAGAACAAAGAGGACCTCTCCTTGCTCCTCATCACCTGGGATCTCCAACCCCACTATACCTTCAGTCCTCTCTGAAACCTGCACTGAGAGGTATGAAGGTGTAGAATTAGGTGTGTCACAGCCAAGTACTTGCGGGCAATCTGCTATCGGTACACCGATGTCAGATTGTACCAGGCAAATTTCCCTGCCCCAGCTACTGCACCACTGAAAGAAGTTCGCTCCCAGCCATCCACATGCCCAGCGGTTGAATGCTAGCTTGGCTAAATTGCTAGCACTTCAACTGCTGCCTTTTCAGTTAGAAATGTGCGATTCCTCAGTTGCAGGTTCCCAAACGCCACTTTTTCTCATGGAAGGTGATTCCGGCTCTCTACCAGCATGTGGAGGGCAATGTCTTGGCCTCGCTGGACAGGGCGGTCAGCAGTAAGGTGCATATTACCGCTGACTCATGGTCCAGCAGGAGTCGACAGAGACGTTACCTATCTTTCACCGTGCACTGGGTGACTCTTCTGGCAGCTGGGAAGGATTCAGGACAGTGTGCAGTAGTGTTGGAGGTTGTTCCGCCACCACGCCTCCAAAATGCCACTACTGGTGATTCTGCCACACCTCTCTCCTCCACCCCCTCCACTTCTTCCTCCATGGCCTCTTCCTGTGCTGATTTGTCCTCGGAACCAGCGGTGCTCCGTAGGCGTTCAAGGAGCTACACAAGCATACAGGCAAAAAGGTGCCATGCGGTGCTTGAGCTGGTGTGCTTGGGGGACAGGAGCCACACTGGGGCAGAGACTCTGGAAGCTCTGCAGGGGCAGGTTCAGAGGTGGTTGACGCCATGCCAGCTTAAGCCAGGAATGGTGGTTTGCGACAATGGCACCAACCTCCTCTCCGCCCTCCGACAGGGACAACTGACCCATGTGCCCTGTTTGGCTCACGTCCTTAACTTGGTGGTGCAGCGGTTCTTGGGCAGGTATCCGGGCTTATAGAATGTCCTGAGGCTGGCCAGGAAAGTCTGTGTGCATTTCCGCAGGTCATATAATGCCAGTGCTCGGCTGGCTGACCTCCAAAACAAATTCAACCTGCCCAAGAACCGCCTAATCTGTGACATGCCCACCAGGTGGAACTCAATGTTGGCCATGCTGCAGCGGCTGCACACGCAGCAGAGGGCCATCAATGTGACTATGGCAATAAGACAGGGTCAGGGGAGCTTGTTTTTTTCCCCACACCAGTGGGATATGATCAGGGATGCATGCACTGTCCTGTAACCATTTGAGGAGGCCACGAGGATGGCGAGCAGTGACAGTGCATGCATCAGTGACACTGTCCCTCTTGTCCACCTGTTGGAGCAAACACTGCATGGAAAAATGGACAGGGCACTTGAGGCAGAAGAGAGGGAGGAAGGGGAGGACTTCCTTACATTTCAAGGCCCCCTTTTTTCCAGACAGCATTCCTGCGTGCCTGCCGATCACACAAGAAAAGGACGAGGAGGAGGATGAGGATTGTGTCAGCATGGAGGTGGTGCCTGGCACTCAGCATCAGCAGCAGTCTCTAAGGGATCATTTACAGTCCGATGAAACCCATGGACTTGTACGTGGCTGGGAGGAGGTGGCTGTGGATCATGTCATCCTTAGTGACCCAGAGGACTCTGGACCAAATGCCTCAGTAAACCTACACTGCATGGCCTCCCTGATCCTGCAAGGCCTGCGGAAGGATCCTCGTATTCGTGGTATCAAGGGGAGGAATCATTACTGGCTGGTAACCCTCCTTGATCCACGTTACAAGGGTAAGGTTGCGGATCTTATCTTGCCGTCGCAGAGGGAGCACAGGATGAAATATCTTCGGGAGGTTTCTTGCAGAAAGGTTTGTGCAACGCGTTTCCAGAGCCTGGGAGGTTATAATTTCCTGGTCCTCCTGGACAATGTGTTGCTGAGGCTTCGGTCAGTCACAGAAGGAGCGGTGGAGAAGGTGGCTGTCTGACCAATGCGTTCAGACAATTTTTTAGTCCACAGCCCCAAGGTATGATCGCTTCCAGCAACCATCGCCAGCGCCTGATTCACATGGTGCAGGAATACCTAGGGGCAAGATCAGACTTGGACGCCTTTCCCACCGAAAATCCTCTGGGTTACTGGGTCTTGAGGATGCATCACTGGCCAGAGCTTGCACAGTATGCAATTGAGCTACTGGCCTGTCCTGCATCCAGCGTTCTTTCGGAACGCACATTCAGTGATGCTGGAGGCTTTGTAACCAATCACAGGGTGCACCTGTCCACCGAATCGGTCGATCAGCTGACCTTCATAAAAATGAATCAGTCTTGGATCACCAGCTACCAAGCACCTGATGCTGATGTAACTGAATATTTTTTTTTTTTTAATGTGAGATCTCTTCAAGACTGCCTATGTTGATGCTGAGTAACTATCCTGTTATGCTGAGTGACAATCCTCTTCCTCCTCAATTTTCATGCCGATAGCTTGTAAGAACATTTTTGGTTCTGGGCACCGCCACCAGTGGCTAAGCCCCAATTTTTCTGCCCCTGTTTAACAGGGGCATGTAGTTACAATTTTTGATGCAATACTTAGTAGCAGGGCTCATTCCTGCGCTCCAACTATAGTATCTGTGAGGGGTTGCAGTGTTGTGACAGCAGTGGCTAAGGCCCAATTTTTCTGCCCCTGTTTAACAGGGGCGTGTAATTACAGTTTTTGACGCAATACTTTGCAGCAGGGCTCATTCCAGCGCCCACCGAGAGTAACTGTAAGCACTTACAGTGTTGTGACACCAGCACCACCACCAAGAGCCCAATTTTTCTACCACTGTTCAACAATGGCATGTAATTACAATTCTTGATCCAATATTTCACAGCAGGGCCCATTCCTGCGCCCACCAAGAGTAACTGTGAGGGCTTACAGCATTGTGGCAACACCAACACCTAAGGCCCCAATTTCTGCAGAGTATATAGGGAAGGCCCCTACTTTCAAACATCCAACTTACAAACAACTCCTACTTGCAAACGAAAGGAGACAATAGGAAGTGAGATGAAGTTAAGTTAATATGGGAAAAACGTGTCTCCTCTCCACTGTTGCTTTATCAACAATCCTTGTTTCAATAAAAACCCCAAATTTTCAAAAAACATTTGTCATTGGGGACAGAAAGTGAGGTGAAATCTTCTGAAGAGGTGCACAGACAGCAAAACAAATATTACAGGGGTGATTTTTTGGCTGGAGCTACACTTTAAAAATGTACCAGTTCAAAATTACAAACAGATTCTACTTAACAACAAACCTACAGTCCCTGTCTTGTTTGCACCGCCTGTATACTGCTTTTCAGAGTATATAGGGCCTGGGTGCCCCACGCCTTTCCTTTTTTTAATTTGGGTGCAGGGTTCCCCTTAATATCCATACAAGACCCAAAGGGCCTCGTAATGGACGGGGGGGGGGGGGGTACCCATGCCATTTGTCTCACTGATTTTCATCCATATTGCCGGGACCCAACATTACATTAAAGCCGCAAGCAGTTTTAAATTACTTTTATTCCTTTACAAATGTCATTTTGTGCAGGGACTGTTCTAAGCACGGGAAACATGCGCCACTTTACAGGCATACTATAGACACCCCCCAGGTACTATATTTAAAGGAATATTTCATTTTTTGTTTCTCTTTAGGCATCATTAAAATCACTGCTCCCGAGAAAACGTCCGATAAAAACTTTTTTTTGCATTGATACATGTCCCCTGGGGCAGGACCCGGGTCCCCAAACCCTTTTTAGGACAATAACTTGTATATTAGCCTTTAAAATTAGCACTTTTGATTTCGAACGTTCGAGTCCCATAGACTTTAACGGGGTTCTAAAGTTCGCAGGTTCTGGTGCAAACCGAACCAGGGGGGTGTTCGGCTCATCCCTATTTGAGACTAACATTCAATTTTCTTAAAAGTAAAAATATGTGGCGCTATTCCATCAATCAGTAACAGTACAAAGTGTGGTAAAGTGGGCAGAGTATAATCCACCTCGTGTGGTAATATGCCAAGCAAACGTGAATAATGGCCACGGATTGATGCCACCATACAAAAATGGATCAAATAAAAGCGGATGCACTTCTGCGATAAGAAAAATAAAGTATAAAATATATATAAGCAATTAAATAGAAAGTGCCACAGTGCTAGATGAGATAAACAATCACCCCTTAATAGGTGAAAGAAAAATCTGCAGATATGGACAAATGACTTCCCAAGTGAATGCTCACAACCAAAATTCATATATAAAGTGAAAGCAATTAGATGTAAAGTGACTCAGTGCTTAATGAAATATAACTGTGAATAAGAAAAATACCTTCCCAAATAAATTGCTTATAACCAAAATTCATACACAAGTGATGCCGGTGACTCAAAATTAATCGCTAAACATAAATAATAATAAATAATGACGCTGATACAGAATAAATAAAGTCACTTCTTCTAAGTGAGCTAAAAAATGTATCTAGGCAGTGATAAAGTGACATATAGTGCAGTATAAAATAATAAGATCAGCACCAAATGTGTGCATAGATTGCAAAATAGTGTATAATAACGACCAAATTAAATAGTAAAATCATGCCATAAAATACAATAATACAGTAATGAAATAGTCAATGATAATAGGACAGCTAATCCCACAAAAGAGATGCTGTCCCAGATAGTGACAATAGTGCAATAATGTCCATACAAAAGTGCAGTAGTGATGAGTGATTTCCACAAAGAGTCTTTAGACACAGTGCAAAAAAATGTGCAGTGACTGATAATTTTTCTTCTATGCACGTTCTAGTGCATCTCCCAGGTGTTTCCCCCAGTCTCTCACCTCCAACAGCGGCCCCCAATGGGCCTAGTAGGGCGGGTGGATAATTCTAGGAGAGGATGTATTTCCTGCAGCGTGTCTTTCAAACATCCAGTAGGTCTGTCTCTCTGCAACTCATCCCACAGCTCTCAGCACTCTCAGCGGTCCCAGCAGTTTTTAAGAGCAAAGAAAAGATCTCATGGTGTAGTATTTAAAAGCCCATTTATTAAAAAAACATAGTAACTTACATTGAGATAAACAGCAAACAGTGGATGTGAGGGAAGCTTCCGGGTTCGGCCGTCCCCGAGAAGCGTCGGCACCTGACTCCTCCTACCCTGACGCGTTGCGTCACAGCACGTGACTTTATCAAAGGGATGAGGAGTCCGGTGCCAGTCATTCCATTTATATATGCGCCGTTGACATAGCAACGGATCAACAATAACAAAAGCCGAGCTTCTATGTGCAATGCCGCATCATAGGGGGATGGCAATGATAAATTATTTAAAACCAAGGATTACATGATCAGTAAACAACATCTCTTCATTTAGACTGTAATATTAAAAACATCTTAAAAGTAACGCTTGTTCGAGCCATTAACATTATAAATTCTTGTGTTTAAAACAAAGTATTGGATAAACTATAAGGCCATTATCGCCATCTTGTGGTGACTAGGAAATTAACCTTGTTAGCCATTCTAATTCCACAGAGAACCATATAGTAAGAACAGAAATATTCCAATAAAAACGCTGGTCACTCTGTCAATACCCAAAACCATAGACAACCAGCTTATCAGCTAAAAATCCACAAAGCTAATCAATTAAAAAGTATGTATCATAAACAATTATGTAAAAATAATATAAGTTCAAATAATGCAATGAAGATGTAATAAAAAAGGGGAGAAATACATAAGTCTTCAGTGAATACCCACATAAATAAAATGGAGATTCACCTGCTATTCAGAATGTCTAGGAAGGAGGAAAAAGGAGGCCAGAAGCATACTAAACTAAAATAGGAATAGGTGTTAAGGCCACTAAAAATTAGAGATAAAACAGTTTAAATCAAATTCCACGTTATGTCCTAGGGGCGATAAAGTCTGTAATTCATGAATCCATCTGGATTCAGCCTGACTAATTTTAATAATTTTATTATCTCCCCTCCAATGAGGTTTATACTTTTCAATTCCGCATATTTTCAGTGATGAAGGGTCACTATTGTGGTATTCTACATAATGTCGAGATAGACTGTGCTTATCAAATTTTTTCTTGATATTTTGTACATGTTCTTTCAATCTAATCCATAGTGCCCTCTTTGTTCTGCCAACATATTGGATATGGCAGGGGCACTCCAAGAGATAGACCACTCCTTCACTCCTACATGAAATAAAATCCTCTATTTCGTAATTCTGTGTAGTAACAGTGGACGTAAAGCTTGATTTTTTTCTTTTTATTTTCTTTTGTATGTCTGCAAGCATAGCAGTTTTTGCATGGGTAAAACCCCTTACCCTCAAAGAAGGAGAATTTTTTCTTCTGGGGTGGATCTAAAACGTTTTTTGCTAGACGATCCCGCAATGTAGGGGCCCTCCTGTATATAAATTTAGGTGTTTTTGATAGAATAGGGCCAAGATGGCGATCTGTCTTGACAATGTCCCAGTATTTTTTGATAATTTTTTCAATTTGTTTGTATTGCATGTTATAGTCCATAATAATGGGTACATTGTCCTCTTGGATAGGGTTTTTTTCTTTTTCATCTTGTATCAATTTATCTCTCTCCAGACGTATAACATCAGTAATTTTTTCTTCGATGAATTTAGCATCATATCCTTTCTGGATAAACCTTTCTCCAACCATTTTAGCCTGTTCCATAAAAACTTCTTTTTTAGTGCAATTTCTCCTTAATCTTACTAATTGTCCCTTAGGTATGTTATTCAACCATAGTGAGTGGTGACAGCTGTCCAGAGGTAAGTAACTGTTTCTATCGACTGCCTTGAAATAAGTTTGAGTACATAATTTAGTTCCTTCTTTTTTAATTTTCTCATTATTGATCTCCCAAGTCAGTTTGATATTTTTATTGTTATCATTCAAATAAAAACAAAAATCTCTAAGGCTTTCTCTGTCTCCCTTCCAGATAATAAAAATATCATCAATGAAACGTTTGTATACTAACAATTGGTGCGGTCTATTGTTATACAGTACTTCTTCCTCCCACTCAGACATATACAGATTAGCCACGCTAGGTGCATATTTAGCACCCATTGCAATTCCCCGTATTTGTTTGTAATAGTTCTTATCATGCCAAAAATAACTGGATTCCAGACTATATTTTAGACAGTCTAATAAAAATCTTCTTTGTTTACATTTTAGACTGCTAAATTTCCTTAGGGCCCATTTAGTTGCCTGTAAAGCTTCCTCATGATTGATAATCGTGTACAAGGACGAGACGTCGGCTGTTGCCAAATATATAGGTCCATCACTCAAGGTCACATCATTGAGGAATTGGATAAGGTGCTTAGTGTCTCTCAAGTATGATTTTGTCATCTTCACTACTGGTTGTAAAAACCAGTCAATGTATTCGCCTATTCTTGCACTTACTGAATTGATCCCATTCACTATAGGTCGTCCTGGGGGTTTGTCCTTATCCTTGTGGATCTTTGGGAGCGTATAGATTATGGGTATCTTGCAAGTTTTTGGCTGTAAGTAAAGAGCCTCCTTTTTGTTTAAGAGGCCCTTATTAACCCCTTTTTGAATGACTTTTGCCAATTCTTTTTTGAGGCTTGATGTTGGATTACTCAATAATAAACAGTAAGTATCTTTATCATTCACTTGTCTATTCAGCTCCTCATAGTAGTGGTCCTTGGATTGGATAACAATTGCTCCTCCTTTATCGGCCTGTCGAATTACAATATCTTTTCTTGATTCCAATTTTTTTATACCATTCTTTATACTTCTTGGGTCCTGCATGTTTTTCACTTTTAATTCTTGTAAATCTTTTAAAACCATTTTTTTAAAAACTTCAATATGTCCATCTTTACCAGCAGGCGGATTAAAAAGAGATTTATTCTTCAAATTGCTGAACAAGATTTCATTATTATCTGGTGTAGTTTTTCTTCTTTCCAATGGATTACTGATCATGTATTTTTTTATATTGAGGCTCCTAATGAACTTATTAATGTCCACATATGTGTTGAATTTATTCAAATTCTTCCTTGGGGCAAACTTTAATCCCTTATCCAGTACTTTAATCTCTTCCGATGTTAGTTCTACCCCACTGATGTTAATGATGCCCTCCCCTATTGTTCTCTTTTTCTTTTGCTCCTTGATTCCTGCTCGGCATCCTCTTCTCGTTTTTCGTTTTTTCCTTTCTTTTTTTCCACAGATCTTCTTGGGGTATTTCTTTGATATTCCCCCCTGTCTTGATCCCTTTGTCCTTCCTGTCTCCTGTCTTCTCTCCTCCTTGTTCTCCTGTCCGGACTGGGATTCGGGGTACGCCTGTTCTGTCTCCTTGGGGGATCCTCGTGGTACTGACGTCTCGGTGATACTCGATGGCGTTGATCTAAAAAACGATATGGTGTTCTCTCTCGTTCATGCCTTTCCCCCTGTCGTTGTTTATAATACCAGGGTGATCTCCCTCCATCATTATACCCCTGTAATTGTTCGTATCTATTGTGTGTCGGTACAGCATAATGATCAAAACGTGGAGGGGAGTCCCTTCTTCACCTTTCGTCTCTCTCATGCCTCTGAGGTCTTTCCTCTCTTCTTACTCTATCTGGGTAATAGTTACTTCTATCCCCATTGTTCTCATAGTTTTGGCATCTCCGATAGGGGGATCTTCTATCCCATGGAGACTGATGGTATACTCTTCCTTGATAATTATTCGAATTTCCATTGTTTTTCCAGAATGGTTTATTCCAACTATTGCCTTTCCATCTTTGTTTTTGTTGGGGGGTGTTATAAGCGTTATAGTTGCCTTGAATGCCATTATTGGGCAGAGGTTCATCGATCTTCCTTTCAATTATATTCTCTAACACTGTTACTTCTTTGACCGGAGTGCTATTGTTTGAATTTATAATAGCCTCTTCAATTTTATTCTGCCACTTGAATACCAGATCATCATTGAAGTCTTTAATATCTCTCTGATATTTTTTCCTTTTTCGCGTGGCTGTTTCCTTATCTTTCAATTCCATATCGTGATTCAGTTGTTTGGATAGTGTCTTAAATTCTGGTAGTTCTTTAGAAGGTTCCAAAGTAATTTTAATTTCCTCAATGGTTTTATTTAGGAGTCTGATTTTCTTTTGTTTCCTTTTCCTCAAAAATTCCAGTAACTCCAATCCCTTCTCATTGAAGAAGTGGAACCATTCATCTGTGGACTCCTTGTCTACCAGACCATCATTTATAGGGACATCCCACCGGAGTCTCCTAGGTACTATTTTATCCTTGATGTATTTTTCATGGGTTACTATATCCCACCATGCATTAATTTTCTTCTCCATCAAGTGTCCTATCTTCCTAAAACCACTTTCAATATTCCCTGTCTGGTTAATTTCTTGTTTAGTAAACACTGTATCTATATCAAAAGTTCTATTATCTAAAAATTGAAAAACTTCCATGGTATGCAGCACTAGAAAGATAGAGGATGAACAGAAATGGATATGTGAGAACCAGTGCGCAAAACCACAATATGAGTAAAGGATTAGTAAAACTGACGGTAAAATACCCGATGGAGAGCCGCTCACATAGATAGGTTCACTCAGTTCCCCAAAAAACAACTAAAAAGTAAAAATATGTGGCGCTATTCCATCAATCAGTAACAGTACAAAGTGTGGTAAAGTGGGCAGAGTATAATCCACCTCGTGTGGTAATATGCCAAGCAAACGTGAATAATGGCCACGGATTGATGCCACCATACAAAAATGGATCAAATAAAAGCGGATGCACTTCTGCGATAAGAAAAATAAAGTATAAAATATATATAAGCAATTAAATAGAAAGTGCCACAGTGCTAGATGAGATAAACAATCACCCCTTAATAGGTGAAAGAAAAATCTGCAGATATGGACAAATGACTTCCCAAGTGAATGCTCACAACCAAAATTCATATATAAAGTGAAAGCAATTAGATGTAAAGTGACTCAGTGCTTAATGAAATATAACTGTGAATAAGAAAAATACCTTCCCAAATAAATTGCTTATAACCAAAATTCATACACAAGTGATGCCGGTGACTCAAAATTAATCGCTAAACATAAATAATAATAAATAATGACGCTGATACAGAATAAATAAAGTCACTTCTTCTAAGTGAGCTAAAAAATGTATCTAGGCAGTGATAAAGTGACATATAGTGCAGTATAAAATAATAAGATCAGCACCAAATGTGTGCATAGATTGCAAAATAGTGTATAATAACGACCAAATTAAATAGTAAAATCATGCCATAAAATACAATAATACAGTAATGAAATAGTCAATGATAATAGGACAGCTAATCCCACAAAAGAGATGCTGTCCCAGATAGTGACAATAGTGCAATAATGTCCATACAAAAGTGCAGTAGTGATGAGTGATTTCCACAAAGAGTCTTTAGACACAGTGCAAAAAAATGTGCAGTGACTGATAATTTTTCTTCTATGCACGTTCTAGTGCATCTCCCAGGTGTTTCCCCCAGCCTCTCACCTCCAACAGCGGCCCCCAATGGGCCTAGTAGGGCCGGTGGATAATTCTAGGAGAGGATGTATTTCCTGCAGCGTGTCTTTCAAACATCCAGTAGGTCTGTCTCTCTGCAACTCATCCCACAGCTCTCAGCACTCTCAGCGGTCCCAGCAGTTTTTAAGAGCAAAGAAAAGATCTCATGGTGTAGTATTTAAAAGCCCATTTATTAAAAAAACATAGTAACTTACATTGAGATAAACAGCAAACAGTGGATGTGAGGGAAGCTTCCGGGTTCGGCCGTCCCCGAGAAGCGTCGGCACCTGACTCCTCCTATCCTGACGCGTTGCGTCACAGCACGTGACTTTATCAAAGGGATGAGGAGTCCGGTGCCAGTCATTCCATTTATATATGCGCCGTTGACATAGCAACGGATCAACAATAACAAAAGCCGAGCTTCTATGTGCAATGCCGCATCATAGGGGGATGGCAATGATAAATTATTTAAAACCAAGGATTACATGATCAGTAAACAACATCTCTTCATTTAGACTGTAATATTAAAAACATCTTAAAAGTAACGCTTGTTCGAGCCATTAACATTATAAATTCTTGTGTTTAAAACAAAGTATTGGATAAACTATAAGGCCATTATCGCCATCTTGTGGTGACTAGGAAATTAACCTTGTTAGCCATTCTAATTCCACAGAGAACCATATAGTAAGAACAGAAATATTCCAATAAAAACGCTGGTCACTCTGTCAATACCCAAAACCATAGACAACCAGCTTATCAGCTAAAAATCCACAAAGCTAATCAATTAAAAAGTATGTATCATAAACAATTATGTAAAAATAATATAAGTTCAAATAATGCAATGAAGATGTAATAAAAAAGGGGAGAAATACATAAGTCTTCAGTGAATACCCACATAAATAAAATGGAGATTCACCTGCTATTCAGAATGTCTAGGAAGGAGGAAAAAGGAGGCCAGAAGCATACTAAACTAAAATAGGAATAGGTGTTAAGGCCACTAAAAATTAGAGATAAAACAGTTTAAATCAAATTCCACGTTATGTCCTAGGGGCGATAAAGTCTGTAATTCATGAATCCATCTGGATTCAGCCTGACTAATTTTAATAATTTTATTATCTCCCCTCCAATGAGGTTTATACTTTTCAATTCCGCATATTTTCAGTGATGAAGGGTCACTATTGTGGTATTCTACATAATGTCGAGATAGACTGTGCTTATCAAATTTTTTCTTGATATTTTGTACATGTTCTTTCAATCTAATCCATAGTGCCCTCTTTGTTCTGCCAACATATTGGATATGGCAGGGGCACTCCAAGAGATAGACCACTCCTTCACTCCTACATGAAATAAAATCCTCTATTTCGTAATTCTGTGTAGTAACAGTGGACGTAAAGCTTGATTTTTTCTTTTTATTTTCTTTTGTATGTCTGCAAGCATAGCAGTTTTTGCATGGGTAAAACCCCTTACCCTCAAAGAAGGAGAATTTTTTCTTCTGGGGTGGATCTAAAACGTTTTTTGCTAGACGATCCCGCAATGTAGGGGCCCTCCTGTATATAAATTTAGGTGTTTTTGATAGAATAGGGCCAAGATGGCGATCTGTCTTGACAATGTCCCAGTATTTTTTGATAATTTTTTCAATTTGTTTGTATTGCATGTTATAGTCCATAATAATGGGTACATTGTCCTCTTGGATAGGGTTTTTTTCTTTTTCATCTTGTATCAATTTATCTCTCTCCAGACGTATAACATCAGTAATTTTTTCTTCGATGAATTTAGCATCATATCCTTTCTGGATAAACCTTTCTCCAACCATTTTAGCCTGTTCCATAAAAACTTCTTTTTTAGTGCAATTTCTCCTTAATCTTACTAATTGTCCCTTAGGTATGTTATTCAACCATAGTGAGTGGTGACAGCTGTCCAGAGGTAAGTAACTGTTTCTATCGACTGCCTTGAAATAAGTTTGAGTACATAATTTAGTTCCTTCTTTTTTAATTTTCTCATTATTGATCTCCCAAGTCAGTTTGATATTTTTATTGTTATCATTCAAATAAAAACAAAAATCTCTAAGGCTTTCTCTGTCTCCCTTCCAGATAATAAAAATATCATCAATGAAACGTTTGTATACTAACAATTGGTGCGGTCTATTGTTATACAGTACTTCTTCCTCCCACTCAGACATATACAGATTAGCCACGCTAGGTGCATATTTAGCACCCATTGCAATTCCCCGTATTTGTTTGTAATAGTTCTTATCATGCCAAAAATAACTGGATTCCAGACTATATTTTAGACAGTCTAATAAAAATCTTCTTTGTTTACATTTTAGACTGCTAAATTTCCTTAGGGCCCATTTAGTTGCCTGTAAAGCTTCCTCATGATTGATAATCGTGTACAAGAACGAGACGTCGGCTGTTGCCAAATATATAGGTCCATCACTCAAGGTCACATCATTGAGGAATTGGATAAGGTGCTTAGTGTCTCTCAAGTATGATTTTGTCATCTTCACTACTGGTTGTAAAAACCAGTCAATGTATTCGCCTATTCTTGCACTTACTGAATTGATCCCATTCACTATAGGTCGTCCTGGGGGTTTGTCCTTATCCTTGTGGATCTTTGGGAGCGTATAGATTATGGGTATCTTGCAAGTTTTTGGCTGTAAGTAAAGAGCCTCCTTTTTGTTTAAGAGGCCCTTATTAACCCCTTTTTGAATGACTTTTGCCATTGGAAAGAAGAAAAACTACACCAGATAATAATGAAATCTTGTTCAGCAATTTGAAGAATAAATCTCTTTTTAATCCGCCTGCTGGTAAAGATGGACATATTGAAGTTTTTAAAAAAATGGTTTTAAAAGATTTACAAGAATTAAAAGTGAAAAACATGCAGGACCCAAGAAGTATAAAGAATGGTATAAAAAAATTGGAATCAAGAAAAGATATTGTAATTCGACAGGCCGATAAAGGAGGAGCAATTGTTATCCAATCCAAGGACCACTACTATGAGGAGCTGAATAGACAAGTGAATGATAAAGATACTTACTGTTTATTATTGAGTAATCCAACATCAAGCCTCAAAAAAGAATTGGCAAAAGTCATTCAAAAAGGGGTTAATAAGGGCCTCTTAAACAAAAAGGAGGCTCTTTACTTACAGCCAAAAACTTGCAAGATACCCATAATCTATACGCTCCCAAAGATCCACAAGGATAAGGACAAACCCCCAGGACGACCTATAGTGAATGGGATCAATTCAGTAAGTGCAAGAATAGGCGAATACATTGACTGGTTTTTACAACCAGTAGTGAAGATGACAAAATCATACTTGAGAGACACTAAGCACCTTATCCAATTCCTCAATGATGTGACCTTGAGTGATGGACCTATATATTTGGCAACAGCCGACGTCTCGTCCTTGTACACGATTATCAATCATGAGGAAGCTTTACAGGCAACTAAATGGGCCCTAAGGAAATTTAGCAGTCTAAAATGTAAACAAAGAAGATTTTTATTAGACTGTCTAAAATATAGTCTGGAATCCAGTTATTTTTGGCATGATAAGAACTATTACAAACAAATACGGGGAATTGCAATGGGTGCTAAATATGCACCTAGCGTGGCTAATCTGTATATGTCTGAGTGGGAGGAAGAAGTACTGTATAACAATAGACCGCACCAATTGTTAGTATACAAACGTTTCATTGATGATATTTTTATTATCTGGAAGGGAGACAGAGAAAGCCTTAGAGATTTTTGTTTTTATTTGAATGATAACAATAAAAATATCAAACTGACTTGGGAGATCAATAATGAGAAAATTAAAAAAGAAGGAACTAAATTATGTACTCAAACTTATTTCAAGGCAGTCGATAGAAACATTTACTTACCTCTGGACAGCTGTCACCACTCACTATGGTTGAATAACATACCTAAGGGACAATTAGTAAGATTAAGGAGAAATTGCACTAAAAAAGAAGTTTTTATGGAACAGGCTAAAATGGTTGGAGAAAGGTTTATCCAGAAAGGATATGATGCTAAATTCATCGAAGAAAAAATTACTGATGTTATACATCTGGAGAGAGATAAATTGATACAAGATGAAAAAGAAAAAAACCCTATCCAAGAGGACAATGTACCCATTATTATGGACTATAACATGCAATACAAACAAATTGAAAAAATTATCAAAAAATACTGGGACATTGTCAAGACAGATCGCCATCTTGGCCCTATTCTATCAAAAACACCTAAATTTATATACAGGAGGGCCCCTACATTGCGGGATCGTCTAGCAAAAAACGTTTTAGATCCACCCCAGAAGAAAAAATTCTCCTTCTTTGAGGGTAAGGGGTTTTACCCATGCAAAAACTGCTATGCTTGCAGACATACAAAAGAAAATAAAAAGAAAAAATCAAGCTTTACGTCCACTGTTACTACACAGAATTACGAAATAGAGGATTTTATTTCATGTAGGAGTGAAGGAGTGGTCTATCTCTTGGAGTGCCCCTGCCATATCCAATATGTTGGCAGAACAAAGAGGGCACTATGGATTAGATTGAAAGAACATGTACAAAATATCAAGAAAAAATTTGATAAGCACAGTCTATCTCGACATTATGTAGAATACCACAATAGTGACCCTTCATCACTGAAAATATGCGGAATTGAAAAGTATAAACCTCATTGGAGGGGAGATAATAAAATTATTAAAATTAGTCAGGCTGAATCCAGATGGATTCATGAATTACAGACTTTATCGCCCCTAGGACATAACGTGGAATTTGATTTAAACTGTTTTATCTCTAATTTTTAGTGGCCTTAACACCTATTCCTATTTTAGTTTAGTATGCTTCTGGCCTCCTTTTTCCTCCTTCCTAGACATTCTGAATAGCAGGTGAATCTCCATTTTATTTATGTGGGTATTCACTGAAGACTTATGTATTTCTCCCCTTTTTTATTACATCTTCATTGCATTATTTGAACTTATATTATTTTTACATAATTGTTTATGATACATACTTTTTAATTGATTAGCTTTGTGGATTTTTAGCTGATAAGCTGGTTGTCTATGGTTTTGGGTATTGACAGAGTGACCAGCGTTTTTATTGGAATATTTCTGTTCTTACTATATGGTTCTCTGTGGAATTAGAATGGCTAACAAGGTTAATTTCCTAGTCACCACAAGATGGCGATAATGGCCTTATAGTTTATCCAATACTTTGTTTTAAACACAAGAATTTATAATGTTAATGGCTCGAACAAGCGTTACTTTTAAGATGTTTTTAATATTACAGTCTAAATGAAGAGATGTTGTTTACTGATCATGTAATCCTTGGTTTTAAATAATTTATCATTGCCATCCCCCTATGATGCGGCATTGCACATAGAAGCTCGGCTTTTGTTATTGTTGATCCGTTGCTATGTCAACGGCGCATATATAAATGGAATGACTGGCACCGGACTCCTCATCCCTTTGATAAAGTCACGTGCTGTGACGCAACGCGTCAGGGTAGGAGGAGTCAGGTGCCGACGCTTCTCGGGGACGGCCGAACCCGGAAGCTTCCCTCACATCCACTGTTTGCTGTTTATCTCAATGTAAGTTACTATGTTTTTTTAATAAATGGGCTTTTAAATACTACACCATGAGATCTTTTCTTTGCTCTTAAAAACTGCTGGGACCGCTGAGAGTGCTGAGAGCTGTGGGATGAGTTGCAGAGAGACAGACCTACTGGATGTTTGAAAGACACGCTGCAGGAAATACATCCTCTCCTAGAATTATCCACCGGCCCTACTAGGCCCATTGGGGGCCGCTGTTGGAGGTGAGAGGCTGGGGGAAACACCTGGGAGATGCACTAGAACGTGCATAGAAGAAAAATTATCAGTCACTGCACATTTTTTTGCACTGTGTCTAAAGACTCTTTGTGGAAATCACTCATCACTACTGCACTTTTGTATGGACATTATTGCACTATTGTCACTATCTGGGACAGCATCTCTTTTGTGGGATTAGCTGTCCTATTATCATTGACTATTTCATTACTGTATTATTGTATTTTATGGCATGATTTTACTATTTAATTTGGTCGTTATTATACACTATTTTGCAATCTATGCACACATTTGGTGCTGATCTTATTATTTTATACTGCACTATATGTCACTTTATCACTGCCTAGATACATTTTTTAGCTCACTTAGAAGAAGTGACTTTATTTATTCTGTATCAGCGTCATTATTTATTATTATTTATGTTTAGCGATTAATTTTGAGTCACCGGCATCACTTGTGTATGAATTTTGGTTATAAGCAATTTATTTGGGAAGGTATTTTTCTTATTCACAGTTATATTTCATTAAGCACTGAGTCACTTTACATCTAATTGCTTTCACTTTATATATGAATTTTGGTTGTGAGCATTCACTTGGGAAGTCATTTGTCCATATCTGCAGATTTTTCTTTCACCTATTAAGGGGTGATTGTTTATCTCATCTAGCACTGTGGCACTTTCTATTTAATTGCTTATATATATTTTATACTTTATTTTTCTTATCGCAGAAGTGCATCCGCTTTTATTTGATCCATTTTTGTATGGTGGCATCAATCCGTGGCCATTATTCACGTTTGCTTGGCATATTACCACACGAGGTGGATTATACTCTGCCCACTTTACCACACTTTGTACTGTTACTGATTGATGGAATAGCGCCACATATTTTTACTTTTTAGTTGTTTTTTGGGGAACTGAGTGAACCTATCTATGTGAGCGGCTCTCCATCGGGTATTTTACCGTCAGTTTTACTAATCCTTTACTCATATTGTGGTTTTGCGCACTGGTTCTCACATATCCAATTCAATTTTCTTAGCCTTGCTTGGTCTAGCTCAGGAATTCTTAAAGTTTTTAGTCCAAGGACCCAAATAAGAGAATTATAATCACACTGGGACCTAAGAACCCTGAGCCGCTTTTCTACTATCGATGTTCACCTTTGCACCCCCTGCACCCCTATTTCACCACTGCTCACTTGAAATGTTAAGGCATAAACCCATCCTATACTCTTCATAGAAAAAAAATCACATAATGAAAAGCCTTCTGTGGGGGCTGCTGTGCTGGATTTAATACCTTCTTCGCTGGACTTAACCACACAAATGTTGCAATTATATACAGTATTTGTATTCTCGTAAAATGCAGACAGCACCTAAAATGAATACATCATCTACTAAAAATGCCCTTTTCAAGAAAGTACAGTACTATAAATACCGTATATCAAATCACATATAAAAATAAAAGTACACTCCTCTATATAACACAGTGCAGAAAAAAAGTTATACAAAAACATGATGTGGTCTGTGATCATTCCCCCAACTAACAGTAAGTGTTCTTCCCCACGTATCTTCTCTACACCAAAGGACTGAAACTCACATTTTGGTGTAGACCAACCTAAAATATTTAGTATGGTCAAATTAATTTATATCCCCATCAAGGGTTAAGCATCTTCCAGGAGTAAGCTGTACTGATAACTCCAACTCTTGTCAGCACAAAGGGTAAAGCCCTAATGATATTTTTGTAGCACGGAGCTCGGACTGGTCCTCCTGTTTAACCCAGGTTTTGATCCCAAATGTGAGCAAAGCAGCCAGTCACACATTATTTTCAGCCATGTACACAGTATTACTCTAGGTCTTTCACGCAGTGAGCAGTCAGTGTCTTTTTGAAGTTGTTTGTAGAACTGGGATAGGGATTAGGGTGAGCCTTGGGATACCCCAAACTCAGTTGAGGACACTATCTTGCAAACACTTACATTCTATAGAAATGTAGAAAATGTAAACAATTCAGCACAGGGGGATCCTACAGTGTAAACAGCCCTGGCTAACAGAATCTGGAACAGTCTCTCCAACAAAAAGAGCACAATAGCAACAGTCTCTCCCCTGGATTTCTCTCAGGCCTCTACTCACTGTGCCACTAATTACATGGACGCCTCCTTCCAGTATAAGCCAACACTGGACTGTGAGCCTCTCGGACAAATCCTTTCTAGACTTTGGTCCAACTGTTCCTGCAGCTTGTGGTTGATCCTTCAGTTATTCTCAGTAGCTCTTCTCCTCAGAATGTCCAGCAGCTTCTGAAAGGCCTTTGAAGGTTTAACAGCACTTCCAGGCTGTGTCATTCTCCAGCAAAGGAACCTGCTGTTTCAGTTTTCAGACCTTATATATACTTCTCAGTCCCCTGCTAGTCACTCTCCTGACCAAGGATTGGCTGGGGCTGTATACATGACCAGCTCAAGCTCTACCCTCTCCACCCACTATGTTCCAGCACATTCTGGAAAAATAGGGGGAGACAGGCAAGCCTGCAACTGCAGAACCCAGAACAGGCCAAATCAATTGAACCCAGCTCCACTGACTACAGCAGAGCACAGAGTTCCTCTTTGATCAAGCCCTGTGGGTAGGGCAAACTGCCTCAGGGGTGTGGCCTGAAAGAACCCTAAACTGAAGCACTTTTCATCTAAATCTACACACAGGTTAATTAGAGTGCAGCGTCCTTCTACTTCATAATATGTATTGGGCTTGGATGAGCACTATAGACCCCGACACCCTTCATGTAGTGGATTACCAGAGGATAACGATCGGCGATTCGAATGGCGCTCAAAGCTATCAAGTAAGGTTCACTAGCCTATCTTAATCACTTGCCTCCTGGGCCAATTCTGGCACTTCTCACATACATGTTAAAATCTGTATCTTTTTGCTAGAAAATTACTTAGAACCCCCAAGCATTGTATATTTCTAGAACACAGAGGCCCTGGAGAATAAAATGTTGGTTTTTGCTATTTTTTATGTCATTTTTAAAACACAATTGAATTTTAGTGCACACAAAAACAATATAATACCTAATTTTTGGGTAAAATATAAAAGATGATGTTACACCAAGTAAATAGTTACCTAACATGTACTGTGGAATGATGACAAACTATGGTACATTAAAGTATCCATAGGTGACACTTTAAAAGCCTGTACAGGTTACCAGTTTAGGTTAAATAGGAGCTCTGTTTAACTCTAACAAACCAAAACCCCTGATGAATTCTCATGACCGTGAGCCCTGATGAAGTCTCATGACCATGAGGAAATGCATGGACTAGGAAGTGATTGGCGTTACAGGCTATTATACCAGTACATACTCTATACCTGGGATATTCAATTAGCGGACCTCCAGCTGTTGCAAAACTACAAGTCCCATCATGCCTCTGCCTCTGGGTGTCATGCTTGTGGCTGTCAGAGTCTTGCTATGCCTCATGGGACTTGTAGTTCTGCAACAGCTGGAGGTCCGCTAATTGCATATCCCTGCTCTATACTGAGCAGAGTCAATTTTAAATATTGCAGTTTTTCCTAAGTGCACTCAGGAATTTGAGTGCAGTTTTATGGGGTTTTTTTTAAAAACGGGAAACACTATGTAGTTTGTTTTTTTCCTTTGTCTTGAGTGACTGGAGAGAAATTGACATTATCTGAGATCTCTGGAAAGGGAAAAAAGCTTTATATGACCTCTTTAATGTGCAGGTAGTATTAATAAGGTTAGAACTCATCTGCAGTGGAGCACTTTAGGTGGAAAAGGACTTTCACAAAGTGATAAGAAGCAGCCAATTTTTACCCACCCATGCATAAAGGCTGTATTTCAATTGTTCTTGTTGTTGTTTGGGAAGTCAGTTGCCTGTGGACTGTGTTTCTGCATTTAAGCCGTTTAGCTCTACCACCAAATTGTGCTGCCAGTGACCAATATTTACCTACCTAAGGACTGTAAGTTTATTTTTTCTTTAGGAATACAGCTGTCAGTGACTTGTACCTCCTTATTTAAACCGGTTTGCATTTTTACCAAATTGTGGTGTCACTAGTGCCATTAGTGTTTAGCCATCCAAAGCTAAGCTGAAGCTCTATTTTTTTTTCAAATAGGACACATTCTTGTAGCTTGTGCCTATGCATTTAATCCTTTTGGTGTTGCCATAAAACCGTTTTTTTTTTTTTTTCAGTTTTACAAGATAATAGGCATTTTTAGATAATTTTGCCACTGCTGCTAACACATATATACAAAGTGCCAACTTACCCACCTCCTGGCACATCTCCTCCTTCTCTTTAATAAATAAATAAAACAAAACTGAATTCTAGGTATGGATTTTTATGTATAGTTACATTGTGCAGCTTGGACCAATGTAGGTGTCAGGAATAGGGATGAGCCTGATGTTCGAGTCGAACATAAGTTTGACTCGAACATCAGGTGTTTGCCCGTTTGGGGAATACCGAACATTATGGAGCGCTTGAGGCAAATTTGAGTGCCGCAGAACACCCCATAATGCATTGCGAGATCGCAGTGCATTGATGTCTGATGATTGGCCAAAGCATGCACCTGACCTGCATGCTTTGTCCAATCACAGCGTGCTCTGTTGTGAGAGCCATGATTGGCCAAAGGCCTTCCTCAGTCCATACCAGGTCCTTCGGGTCTGGTATGGATTTAAGGGGAACTTCACGCCAAAATTTTTTAAAAAATTGGCGTGGGGTCCCCCCCAAAATCCATACCAGACCCTTATCTGAGCAAGCAGCCTGGCAGGCCAGGATAGGGGGGGCAAGCGAGCGCCCCCCTCCTGAACCATACCAGGCCGTTTACCCTCAACATGGGGAGGGTGCTTTGGGGTCCCCTCCAAAGCACCTTGTCCCCATGTTGATGGGGACAAGGGCCTCATCCCCACAACCCTGGCCCGGTGGTTGTGGGGGTCTGCGGGCAGGGGGCTTATCAGAATCTGGAAGCCCCATTTAACAAAGGGGGCCCCCAGATCCCGGCCCCCCCATGTGAATGGATAGGGGTACATTGTACCCCTACCCATTCACCAAAAAGGTGTCAAAAACGTCTTACATTACGGCGCAGATAGACTCGAAAAATAGAAAAAAAAAAAGCAGGTGTCCCGCCGACTGCTGTCTTTTCGCGGTGACAGGTGTTATATAGGCAAGGGTGGGGGCACCCGGTGATGTAACTGAGTGACCCCGTCCCTTCTGATGTCATGTGCCGTCAGAGAAGGATGGGGTCATCCGGTTACATCACCGGGTGGCCCCGCCCTTGCCTTTATAACAGCTGTCATCGCGAAAAGACAGCAGTTGGCGGGAAGCCAGCTTTTTTTTTCTATTTTTCGGGTCCGTCTGCGCCATCATTGAAGAAAGATGGACATTGCGGGACACTGTTTTTTTTTAATAAAGAAATTGTCAAAAACTGTCTTTTGTGTTCTTTACTTTTTGACACTTTTTTGGTGAATAGTAAGGGGTACAATGTACCCGATACCCATTCACATGGGGGGAGGATCTGGGGGCCCCCTATGTTAAAGAGGGCTTCCAGATTCTGATAAGCCCCCCCGCCCGCAGACCCCCCAGAACCACCAGGCAAGGGTTGTGGGGATGAGGCCCTTGTCCCCATCAATATGGGGACAAGGTGCTTTGGTGGAGACCCCAAAAATACAGCTTTTCAGTCTGGGGGTCAGGCAGGCATGCAACTGGTGTGGGGTATATTAGATCTAATAAGATTCCTGTTCAGATATCCACAACTGCTCTTAACACAGTGCTCAAATGGAAAGAAAGGGCACCAATAGTGAAATACTGTAAGCATATTTTAATAAGCGCAAATAAAAGGATCCACTTACAGAATTGCAGTAAAAACCAGGCATATAATAAAGCGAGATTTTTCCGGGTTCGCCGCGGCTCAGCTGTATATATATGCTGTATAGTTACATAGTAGGTGAGGTTGAAAAAAGACACAAGTCTATAAAGTCCAACCTATGTGTGTGATTATATGTCAATATTACATTGTATATGCCTGTATATTGCGTTCGTTCAGGCGCTTATCTAATAGTTTTTTGAAACTATCGATGCCCCCCGCTGAAACCACTGCCTGTGGAAGGGGATTCCACATTCTTGCCGCTCTTACAGTAAAGGACCCTCTAGCCAGTTTAAACCCCTTTTCTTCTAATTTTAGTGTGTGGCCAGGTGTCTTATTAAACTCCCTTCCGCAAAAAAGTTTTATCCCTATTGTGGGGTCACCAGTATGGTATTTGTAAATTGAAATCATATCCCCTCTCAAGCCTCTCTTCTCCAGAGAGAATAAGTTCAGTGCTTGCAACCTTTCTTCATAACTAGTATCCTCCAGACCCTTTATTAGCTTTGTTGCCCTTCTTTGTACTCGCTCCATTTCCAGTACATCCTTCCTGAGGACTGATGCCCAGAACTGGACAGCCTACTCCAGGTGAGACTGGACCAAAGTCTTGTAGAGTGGGAGAATTATTGCTTTATCCCTGGAATTAATCCCCTTTTTAATGCATGCCAATATTCTGTTTGCTTTGTTAGCAGCAGCTTGGCATTGCATGCCATTGCTGAGCCTATCATCTACTAGGACCCCCAGGTCCATTTGCATCCTAGATTCCCCCAGAGGTTTACCCCCTAGTGAGTTGATTGCATTCATATTTTTGCCACCCAAATGAATTTTAGATTTTTCTAAATTAAACCTCATTTGCTATGCAGTTGCCCACCCCATTAATTTGTTCAGATCTTGCAAGATTTCCACATCCTGCTGAGACGTTATTGCCCTGCTCAGCTTAGTATCGTCTGCAAATACAGAGATTGAACTGTTTACCCCATCCACCAGGTCATTTATAAACGCATTAAACAGGATTGGTCCCAGCACAGAACCCTGGGGGACCCCACTTCCCACCCCTGACCATTCCGAGTATTCCCCATTTATCACCACCCTCCGAACTCATCCTTGTAGCCAGTTTTCAATCCATGTATTCACCATTTGGTCCTATGGATGTTCATTAAATCGACCGTGGAGGCATCTTGTGGTCCTACCAACATACTGAATGTGGCAAAGACCACAAGTACCCACATAGATCAGGTATCGGGTGTTACCATTAAAAAAGAGTTCAATTTTAAACTTATTTCAATTGGATGAAGAACGTACAATATGACCCCCCAATACATGGCTACAGCACAGGTAGCTCAGAGCCCCACATTTATAATTTCCTCGGCAACTTAGCCAAGTAGTGGAAATCGGACCAGCTGGACAAAAGAAACTAGGGGATAGACTACTGCCTAAAGTGGGTGCTCTTCTAAATACTATGTTGATATCTTTTTTTAGTATGTCTACACAAATTTCATCACTGTGTAAAATAGGAAAGCATCTCTTTATGTTAGATTTCACCTCATTAAATTCCATGCTGTATGGTGTGGACAGAGTTAAAGCTGCTCTCTTTTTTGTTTTTTGTTTTTTCCTGTTGCAAAAGGCTATTTCTATTTTTACTCTGAGCAATAGCTAGAGCCCTGTCCAACATCCATTTGGGATAACCCCTCTCTAGAAATCTCCTGTACAGCATCCCACTGGTATAACCTTAATTAGGGATGAGCCGAACACCCCCCGGTTCGGTTTGCACCAGAACCTGCGAACGGACCAAAACTTTGCACGAACGTTAGAACCCCATTGAAGTCTATGGGACTCGAACGTTCGAAATCAAAAGTGATAATTTTAAAGGCTAATTTGCATGGTATTGTCCAAAAAAGGGTTTGGGGACCCGGGTCCTGCCTCAGGGGACATGTATCAATGCAAAAAAAGTTTTAAAAACGGCCGTTTTTTCGGGAGCAGTGGTTTTATTGATGCTTAAAGTGAAAAAAAGTGAAATATTCCTTTAAATATCTTACCTGGGGGGTGTCTATAGTATGCCTGTAAAGTGGCGCATTTGTTCCCGTGCTTAGAACAGTCCCTGCACAAAATGACATTTTTAAAGGAATAAAAGTCATTTAAAACCGCTTGCGGCTTTAATGTAATGTCGGTTCCCGGCAATATGGATGAAAATCAGTGACACAAACGGCATGGGTACCCCCCCAGTCCATTACCAGGCCCTTTGTGTCTTGTATGGATATTAAGGGGAACCCCGCACCCAAATTAAAAAAAAGGAAAGCCGTGGGGCCCCCAGGCCCTATATACTCTGAACAGCAGTATACAGGTGGTGCAAACAAGTCAGGGACTGTAGGTTTGTTGTTAAGTAGAATCTGTTTGTAATTTTGAACTGGTACATTTTTAAAGTGTAGCTCCAGCCAAAAAATCTATTTTTAAGCTTTTTGGAAAACATAGGGAAGGGTTATCACCCCTGTGACATTTGTTTTGCTGTCCGTGCACCTCTTCAGAAGATTTTACCTTACTTTCTGTCCCAATGACAAATGTTTTTTGAAAATTTGGGGTTTTTAGTGAAACAAGGATTGGTGATAAAGCATCAGTGGAAAGGAGAAACGTTTTTCCCATGTTAACTCTTATGCCCCGTACACACGGTCGGACATTGATCGGACATTCCGACAACAAAATCCTAGGATTTTTTCCGACGGATGTTGGCTCAAACTTGTTTTGCGTACACACGGTCGCACAAAGTTGTCGGAATTTCCGATCGCCAAGAACGCGGTGATGTCAAGCACGTACAACGAGACTAGAAAAGGCCAGTTCAGAACCAAGCGCGGCACCCTTTGGGCTCCTTTTGCTAATCTCGTGTTAGTAAAAGTTTGGTGAGAGACGATTCGCGCTTTTTCAGACTCGTGGCTTTCAGATCGTTTTCTGCCGTTCAGTTTGTGCTTGTGGGTTTGTATCTGCTCTTCAGTGCGTGCAAGCAAGTTCCGCGTGACTTAGTCATTGTGTTCTTGTTCGTTCGTTACTGTTTTTCAGGTCGCTCTTCACAGGCCTTGCTGTTCTTCAGTGCGTTCTGTTACTTCTTTCTGAGCAGCCGACCGTTTTCTAGCCATGTTGCGTATGCGTACTCCTCGTAGAGTTCGTGCTGTGCGGGGGCTTGGTGTTGGGGTCCTGACCTTGACACAAGTCCAGTCCATGAACAGGGTGGGGAGGAGTTCATGGACCAAGAATTGGTTGCTTCAGCGTGACCAGTTCTCTCATATCCCTTTGCTCCGTGAGATCCGTGAGATTAATCCTGATGATTTCAGGAACCTTCTCAGGATGACGGACCCCGTGTTTCACCGTTTGTTGGCTTCGCTGACCCCTTATATTAGCAGGCAGGATACCTGCATGAGGCAAGCCATCACTCCGGAGCAGAGGCTCGTCGCTACCCTGCGGTATTTGGCGACAGGGAGAAGTCTGCAGGACTTAAAGTTCTCGACAGGCATCTCCCCCCAGGCTCTGGGTATCATCATCTCAGAGACCTGTTCTGCCATCATCCAGGTCCTGCAGAAGGAGTATATGAAGGTAAGATTTTTATCCTTTAATATCACATTTCATTGTATTTAATGTTTGCTAATATATTGTATTTCTTTCCTCATTCCCTAATTACCATGATTGGAATATGCTGTGAATGTCCCCTTTGTCCTCATGCATGCTGGATTTTTATGTAATTAATTTTTTAGGTCCTTCATACAGATTGTCCTTCACTAACCTCCCCAGCATGCTCTACGGGCCCTATATTCACCGCATGTAGTCACTTAAAACAATGTATTTTATCAGCTCCATAGTAGTGCTTTACCCCAAACACCCCCTAAAATGTTTTGAAATGTTATTTTAGCTTTAAATTCAGGCAGAGTGGCAGAGGCTTTTTTTTTTGTGGTGTCCTCAAATCATTTTTAGTAACCCTCCCTCCCCCAACTGCTAAGTCAGCTGATCCCAATTCTCTATCTATCCTCAATCATCTATCTGCTGACTTTGCCAAACCCATACACACTATACCCATCTCTTTTGTGCTCAGATTTAATGGATTAATTCCCCAAAGCATGTAGTGCAAGGGCCTGCCTGTATACTTTCAAATACTATTGTTTCAAGTTTTTGTATCCTATTATTATCTTGACAGGTAATAGCAGAATGTCCAAATGTCCTCAAATGTGTACAGTGTGTATTTATATCTTTGTATTATGACACTTCTTACCTGTCCAGTGGGCTGCCAATAGTGTAACTAAGGAGGGGCTGTTCCAAGTAATACCCTGTATTTAGGCATTCATCTCTCAATGAAGTGAAGAGGGTTACCTGTCCAAGATTTCCACACCCCCCATAATGTTAGAAATGGCCCATGAGAGGGGGGGGAATATGATAGGTGTACCTTATACTTTGGCGTTGTTAAATTCCCCTTACTAAATGCTATCTGGAGGTTGGCCAAGAATGTTTGTGTCTAATCTGCTTGCCATGTTTATGTGCAAAAATACTCATTTATTTTTGTTTTCCTCAACAGTTTCCTTCCACGCCACAGGAGTGGCAGACTGTGGCCTCCCACTTTGCCCAGCGGTGGGACTTTCCTAACTGCGGAGGGGCAATTGATGGGAAACACGTCCACATCGTCCCACCACCCAACTCGGGGTCATACTATTTCAACTATAAGGGGTTCAATAGTATAGTGATGTTGGCGGTGGTGTTGGCTAATTACGACTTCTTGTATGTGGACGTGGGGAAGAATGGCCGGATGTCCGATGGTGGAGTCATCACCCAGACGGAGTTCTACAGGCATCTCCAGAATGGCAGCTTGGACTTGCCAGCTTCAGAGGACAATGTGGAAGGACTCCCATTTGTGTTCGTTGCTGATGAAGCGTTTGCGCTGGGGGACCATCTTATGCGGCCATTCCCTATGAGGACCCTCACCCCGGAACAGAGGGTTTTTAATTACCGGCTGGCCAGAGCCCGAAGAGTGGTGGAGAACACATTTGGATTTCTGGCCAGCCGGTTCCGCCTATTTCTGACACCTATCCATATGGCGGAGTATAAACTTAATCATATCATCATGACGTGCTGTATTCTCCATAACTTTTTTTTTTTTCTTTGTGGACATTTACTGCTTGTGTTTGTTTTAGCTGACCCTGACAGAAATGTGTTGAGTCCAGAAAATGGCGTGATTGTGTAACCTTATACAAGTGCACTTGCAACTGCACTGAAACTGCACTTGTAGTGCCAAGAGGATTTGCCCTTAGGAAATAACCCCCATTTTCACTGAAAACACCAATTACATCACCACCAAAGTGTTTTAGCGTTGACACAATAATCCACACATTCTTGATTAACACACTTTTTAATACCTGCACAATCACATGTGCATTTACCAAAGGTTTTTCAAACAAACCAACATGTTTGTTGTCTAACAATTTTTGGCGTAGCATTATCAAAAATAGAAATGTGCATTTAAGATAAAACAGGCATGTGTAAAACCAACAAGAAAGACACAAATCTTGAACTTACAAAGTTCACATTTGCTAGAATTTGAAGGCAATATCAGACATGAGTATTTAGGAACTGTGTTTGATATTGTGTTCAGATGGGGTGAAGTCACCCCAGGAAAAGCCAAATTTGAAAGATGCACACCAATTTACGAATTTCAACATGTGCAACCTGCCATCACGGGGGATCAAGGGACGTGTTTGGGGTGAGAAACCCCTTCCTCTCAGCTACTTTATTATTGAGGAAGGGGTTGCACCCCCAAAATGCGTCCATTGATCTCCCGTGATGGCAGATAGCACATGTTGACACACTGTGCGCATCATCCAAATTTGTCTTTGGGAAAAATCAAAAAAACATTTTTCACATTGTAGCACACCAAAAAACAAAGGGATTTGGATGGGCTTTAAACTCGCCCCAAAACATCAATGATGTTTATATTTTTTTGAATAACATCATTGATGTTTTTCTTGATGTTTTCCAATTGTAAATTACACCCCATGATCTCCCCGATCAGGATCTGGGCACTTTCGGATGTGAAAGGATCTGGATCCACAACATCACGATCACCTAAAAAGAGAGGAACCCCAAAAAAATTAGGTATCAAAAATATGCCGCCATCCATCTCTTACCTGAGCCTGTGGTCGCAGACACTCACCTGTTGTGGTGACTAGTTCCACCACATCTTCTTCCTCCTGCTCAGCTTGTGTTGGGGGGATTTCCCCTTCTTCCAGAAGGGGGTGGGCTCTGGTCTCCTCGGATGAGGGGTGTCCTCCGAGTCTTTTACCCCCTATGTAAAACAAAATGGTATAATTAGCACACAGATATTTGATGGCAGAACTAGAAATAGTAAACATTGCTTGGAAGTGGGGTACAATTGTCAATTTTAGCAGAGTTCCAAAATGTAGCATTTTCAGTGTCCTTTGTCAAGCTTCAATACTTTACCTGTTTGGTACAAGCTTTACAGATGTAGCCCCCCCTATAGTATACACTGGAGCACCTGTGTGGGCCCCTAATAAAAATGGTGTTCTTGTGTCCCACACTAGTGCTCCAGTGTCCAGATGTGAAAACAGCTGCTCAGTGTCCTCTCCTTACACAGAATCTAGTTTGCATTTCATTCTAGTAACAAAGCCATCTACACAACCAAATTCATTTCAGACAAGTATAGGGCGTAAAAATGGTGGCCAAATGCATATGGCCTAAACAATGGTGTTTTATAGGCCGAAAGAAAAATGTTTGATACGAACGAATAATGTGCCCATGAACATGAAAGTTGCCATTTTAAACTGTACAACAGTTCCTAAAAGCACATGGAGCAGCACGAACGTAATAAACATAAAAAAAATAGGAACACAGCACAACCACTTACTTTTTTTCAGCACTCTCCGGATCTTTCTGTACTGCTCATGTTCTCGTAATTTGAGGTCCGACCACCGCTTCCTGAGCTGATCTTTCGATCGTCGTACCCCGAATTTCCGGTGCAGACTCTTGACCACTTTCGCAATGATCTTGGCCTTTCAGACATTGGGGTTGGGGTAAGGCCCATACTTCTTCTCATAGTCGGCCCTCTTCAGGATGTCCACCATCTCCAACATCTCCCCAAAGGACATATTTGAGGCCTTAAATCTCCTTCTGGATTGGGACGTTTCCGGATCCGGGCTTTCCTCCTCCTCCTCCTCGTTGCTACAATTAGCACGATCCTGCTGTGTATCCGCCATGTGCTCTTCCCCCACTGCGCAGATCGAAAAGGGGCGGGGAATAGACTAGAAAGAACGTCGGGCGGGCGGAGTTACACGCATGCGCAGTGTGTATAAAGCGTAACACGCGTGCGTCTTACGTACGATCTGTGAGCGGAGGAAGGAGCATCGGAGGCGCTGATAATGAAGGTAAGATCTAAACTTGCGCCTATACTGCTTCGAAATGGAAGCCTATATTTTAACAAGATTAGGGGAGTTTGGCCTGACCTTAGGGTTTGTCTTGTGTTGTGTCTTGCTGAGAAAATGGATGGGTTCAATGACCACAATTTCCTCCCCCTGTTCATAGAAAAATACAGGGAGCTGCCCTGTCTGTGGCAGGTGAGACACCCCCATTATAATAATAAACAAAAGAGGCAGGCAGCACTGGAGAAACTGCTGGAGTTGGTGAAGCCGGTGGTCCCAACAGCAACCATCCCCTATTTAAAAACCAAAATTGGTGGCCTGAGGAGCACTTATCTTAGGGAGCGCAAGAAGGTCACAGATTCCCAGAGGTCCGGAGCTGCAGCAGATGATGTTTATGTCCCCAGGCTGTGGTACTATGAGAGACTGCGATTTCTGTCAGACCACACTAGACCACAAGTCAGGGAATCCCTCTCAACCCTTCCTTCCACTCTTCCTTCCACCCCAGCTGAGGCTTCCGATGTCCAACCTGGGCCTTCCAGCCAGGAAGAAGTGGAGGAGCCCAGCTGGAGCCAGGTATAGCATTCTTCTACAGATTTCTGGTCAATAAAGAAATGATGTTTACTAGATGTTATGATTGATCACTAATTGGTGATTGAAAAAAAGTGTTTTAAATATTAATAGACAGTAGTGGGCACCCAAAATTGTTAAAAGAAACAAAAATGCTGGGCTCAGAATGATAGTCTGTTATATTTGTTAACATTCAATTTGCAACAGTCAGGAGGTTAAAATTGTGTGTGAATAATGAATAAAAAACTAAAACTATGTCCCTTTTTCATACACAGGAAGATCTCAGCCAGGAGGAGGTTGTGGAATGTGGCAGTCAGGAGGAGGCGGGGTTAGTGGCAGCCAGGAGGAGGCGGGGCTAAGTGTCAGCCAAGAGAAGCCTGGGACCAGTCGCAGCCTGACTGAATCGCAGGTTCCTCCCCCCCCGCCTTCCATATAAAAGAGCGAGGAAGACGACTCCCATGCAGGATTCAGCACTCAGGCTCATTCAGGAGGCTTCTGCGTCCCTCAGAGCCTTACCTACTCCTGAAGAGGCCTTTGCCTGCATGGCTGCCACCAAACTGCAGGGCAGGCAGGAGAGTCAACGCCTCCTGTGTGAGCAACTTATTTATAAAGTCCTAACTAAGGGGGTGAGTGGGGAACTAACACCAAAGACCGATGTGATTGAGTTGGACCATCCTCCTCCTCCTCCTCCTGCTGCCACAACTCCACCACCAGAGCCACCGCGTGGAAGGAGGCGTGGAAAGAAGACCTGAGAGTGATGACCCTGGGTTCAGTCTGGTTTGACAGAAGCTGCAGTCTCTCGTATGACCACAGCCTGGGGACACAGATGTCATCTGCTGCTTTCCGGATCTCTGGGACTTCTGGACCAGAGTGCCCTCCCCTAGATAAGGACTCCTCAGGCCACCAATTTTGCTTGAAAATGATTGATGTCTGCCCTGGGGGTCCAAGGCTTTGCAATTTCTGCTGTTTCTCCAGCGTTGCCTCCCTCTAGGTGCGAGCCCTTAATAAAAGTTTTATTTTGGAAAATTATACTCTCCTGTGTGTGTTTTCATCCAAAAAGGACAGTTTGTAGGTGAGGATTCAGGTCCATTTCTAACATAAAATGTGAAATTAACAAGGGACAACAACACCAAACAATCTCCTACAGATTAAATAGAACAACATATCAATGGTGTTGTGGTAATTTGACACAAAAAACACACACAAAAATTTTTGGGAGTACAAATAAAAATCCAAAAAAAAAAAAAAAACACCCTTCAAAAAAATACAAACACAAAAAAAAAAAAACTACAATAAAGCCAAAAAAAAAAAAAAAAAAAAATTACACCACAATAATGTTGTCAGATGTGAGAAATCAAAATATATTGAGTGAATCACGATAAATAGTAACGAAATAAGTTTGTGAGAAGTGTGTGTGAATATGAGCAGCAAAACTACTTAATTCTTCTCACGTTATAAAGAAGAAGAGAGTGCGTTGTATTAAACCATTTTTAACATTGCAGCGTGACGAAAGTGCTGTATCCATTGCGAACGCTAAGTTTACCAGACCGAGCTGTTCCGTGTCGGAATTTCTTCTGAGCATACGTGGCACTTTGTGCGTCGGAACAGGCCACACACGGTCGGAATTGATGCAATCGGATTTTGTTGTCGGAAAATTTTATCTCCTGCTCTCCAACTTTGTGTGTCGGAAAATCCGATGGAAAATGTCCGATGGAGCCCACACACGGTCGGAATTTCCGACAACACGCGCTGATCGGACATTTTCCATCGGAAAATCCGACCATGTGTACGGGGCATAACAGGAGAGAATTTCCCTTCCTAGGGGTAGATTTAATCTCACTTCCTGTTGTCTCCTTCCGTTTGCAAGTAGGAGTCGTTTGTAAGTTGGATGTTTGAAAGTAGGGGCCTGCCCTATATACTCTGCAGAAATTGTGGCCTTAGGTGTTGGTGTTGCCACAACACTGTAAGCCCTCACAGGGCCCTGCTGTGAAATATTAGATCAAGAATCGTAATTACCTGCCCCTGTTGAACAGGGGCAGAAAAATTGGGCCTTTGGTGATGGTGGTGGTGCTGGTGCCACAACACTGTAAGTCCTCACAGTTACTCTTGGTGGGCACTGGAACGGGCCCTGCTGTGAAATATTAGATCAAGAATTGTAATTACATGCACCTGTTGAACAGGGGCAGAAAAATTGGGCCTTTGGTGATGGTGGTGGTGCTGGTGCCACAACACTGTAAGTCCTCACAGTTACTCTTGGTGGGCACTGGAACGGGCCCTGCTGTGAAATATTAGATCAAGAATTGTAATTACATGCACCTGTTGAACAGGGGCAGAAAAATTGGGCCTTTGGTGTTAGTGGTGGTGGTTTTGCTGGTGCCACAACACTGTAAGTCCTCACAGTGGGCCTTAGCCACTGGTGGCGGCGCCGAAAAACAAAAATATTCTTACAAGCTATCAGCATGATCATTGAGGAGGAAGAGGATAGTCACTCAGCATAACAGGATAGTCACTCAACATCAGTATGGCAGTCTTGAAGGGATCTGACATTTCAAAAAAAATGTATTCGGTTACATCAGCATCAGGTGCTTGGTATCTGGTGGTGATCCAAGACTGATTCATTTTTATGAAGGTCAGTCGATGGAACAGGGGCAGAAACATTGGGCCTTTGGTGTAATTGATCAATAAATATTAGATCAAGAATTGCAATTACATGCACCTGTTGAACAGGGGCAGAAAAATTGGACCTTTGGTGGTGGTTGTTTTTCTGGTGCCACAACACTGTAATGCCCCATACACAAGGTCGGATTTTCCGACGAAAAATGTGCGATCAGAGCGTGTTGTCGGAAATTACGACCGTGTGTGGGCTGCATCGGACATTTTCCATCGGATTTTCCGTCAAAGTTTGAGAGCAGGCTATACAATTTTCCAACAACAAAATCCGATCGCGTCAATTCCGACCGTGTGTGGCCAATTCCGACGCATGCTCAGAAGAAATTCTGAGATGGAACAGCTCGGTCTGGTAAAATTAGCGTTCGGAATGGATACAGCACTTTCGTCACTCTGCAATGTTTTAAATTGTTTAATACAGCGCACTCTCTTCTTCTTTATAATGTGAGAAGAATGAAGTAGTTTTGCTGCTCATATTCACACAGACTACTCACAAACTTCTTTCTTTATTATTTATCGTGATTCCCTCAATATATTTTGATTTGTCACATCTGACCAAATTTCTTTTTTGCTGTTTTAATTTGGTTTTGTATTTTTTTCAAGGCTGATTATTTTTTTTTTTTTGTGTTTGTATTTTTTTCCAGGCTGATGTATTTTTTTTTTTGGGTTTTACTCCATAATATTTTTGTGTGTGTTTTGTGTGTCAAGTTACCACAACACCATTATTATCTTGTATTATTTAATCTCAAGGAGGTTGCTTGGTGTTGGTGTCCCTTGTTAATTTCATATTGTATTTTTGAAATGTACCTGCCTCCTCACAAATAAACTGTCCTTTTTGAAGGAAAACACACATAGGCAAGTATAATTGAAACAAAAATTAAAAAGGAAAAAAGTCTGAAAGGAAAAAATTCCTTTATTAAGGGCTCAGAACCAAACAAAGAGGGAGGCAACGCTGGAGAAACAGCAGAAATTGGTGAAGCCTTTGGCCCCCAGGGCACACATCAATTCTTTTCCAGCAAAATTGGTGGCCTAAGGAGTCCATATATAAGGGAGTGCAGTCTGGTCCAGAAGTCCCAGAGATCTTGAAAGCAGCAGATGACATCTGTGTCCCCAGGCTGTGGTCATACAAGAGACTGCATCTTTTGTCACACCAGACTGAACCCAGGGCCATCACTCTCTGGTCCTTCCACGCTTCCTTCCATGCTGTGGCTGTGGTGGTGTAGTTGTGGCAGGAGGAGGAGGAGGATGGTCCAACTCAATCACGTCGGTATTGGGTGTGATTTCGCCACTCACCCCCTTAGTTAGGACTTTATAAAGAAGTTTCTCACACATGAGGCGTTGACCCTCCTGCATGCCCTTCAGTTTGGTGGCAGCCATGCAGGCAAAGGCCTCTTCAGGAGTGGGTAAGGCTCTGAGGGATGCAGAAGCCTCCTGAATGAGCCTGAGTGCTGAATCCTACACGTGACTCCCCTTCCTGGATCTTTTGTTTGGAAGGCAGAGGGGAGGAACCTGTGATTCGGTCAGGCTCCTACTGGTCCCAGGCTTCTCCTGGCTGCCACTTAGCCCTACCTCCTCCTGACTGCCACTAACCCCCGCCTCCTCCTGTGTGCCACATTCCAGAGCCTCGTCCTGGCTGAGGTCTTCCTGTGTGAAAAAGGGACATAGTTTTAGTTTTTTCTTCATCAATCACACACAATTTTCATCTCATGACTGTTGCAAATTGAATGTTAACAAATATAACAGACTATCCTTCTGAGCCCAGCATTTTTCATTCTTGTCCCAATTATTTTTGCCGACTACTCTCTATTGATATGTAAAAAACTGTATTAAATCAGCAATTAGTGATCAATAATAACATCTAGTAAACATCATTTCTTTATTGACCAGAAATCTGTAGAACAATGCTATACCTGGCTCCATCTGGGCTCCTCCACTTCTTCCTGGCTAGAAGTCCCAGGTTGGACATCGGAAGCCTCAGCTGGGGTGGAAGGAAGAGTGGAAGGAAGGGTTGAGAGGGATTCCCTGACTCCAGTCTGGTCTGACAGAAATCACAGTCTCTCATAGTACCACAGCCTGGGGACATAAATGTCATCTGCTGCAGCTCCGAATCTCTAGGAATCCGTGACCTTCTTGCGCTCCCTAAGATAAGTGCTCCTCAGGCCACCAATTTTGGCTTTTAAATAGGGGATGTTTGCCGTGGGGACCACCGGCTTCACCAACTCCAGCAGTTTCTCCAGCGCTGTCTGCCTCTTTTGTTTATGATTATAATGTGGATGTTTCACCTGCCACAGACAGGGCAGCTCCCTGTACTTGTCTATGAACGGGGGAGAAAGTTGTGGTCATTGAAGCCATCCATTTTATCTGCAAGACACAACATGAGACAAACCCTAATGTCAGGCAAAACTCTCCTAATCTTGTTACAATATAGGCCTCAATCTAGAAGCAGTATAGGCCCAAGTTTAGATCTTACCTTTGTTATCACGATTGGCGCCTCCGATACTCCTTCCTCCGCTCACAGATCATACTTACTACGCACGCGCTTTATACACACTGCGCATGCATGTAACTCCGCCCGCCCTGACGTTCTTTCTAGTCTATTCCCCGCCCCTTTTCGTTTGGCACAGTGGGGGAAGAGCACATGGCGGAGCCACAACAGGTGTGTGCTAATTACAGCAATGAGGAGGAGGAGGAGGAGGAAAGCCCGGAGCCAGAAACGTCTGGATCCTGAAGGAGAAGATTTAAGGCATCGAATATGTCCTTTGGGGAGATATTGGAGATGGTCGACATCCTGAAGAGGGCCGACTATGACGGGAAGTATGGACCTTACCCCAACCCCAATGTCAGAAAGGCCAAGATCATGGTGAAAGTGGTCAAGAGTCTGCACCAGAATTTCGGGGTACGACGATTGAAAGATCAGCTCAGGAAGCGGTCTTCGGACCTCAAATTAAGAGAGCATGAGCAGTACCAAAAGATCCAGAGAGTGCTGCAAAAAAGTAAGTAGTTGTCCTGTGTTCCTATTCTTTATGTTTATTACATTCGTGCTGCTCCATGTGCTTTTCTTAACTGTTATCCAGTTTCAAAAGGCAACTTTCATGTTCATGGGCACATTATTTGTTCGTATAAAACATTGTTCGTTCGGCCTAGAAAACACCATTGTTTTGGCCATATGCATTTGCCCACATTTTTTAGGGCCTACTTGTCTGAAACTAATTTGGTTGTGTAGATGTGTTTGTTACTAGAATGAAATGCAAACTAGATTCTGTGTAAGGAGAGGACACTCAGCAGCTGGTTACACATCTGGACGCTGGAGCACTAGTGTGGGACACAAGAACACCCTTTTTATTAGGGGGCCCACACAGGTGCTCCACTGTATACTATAGGGGTGTCTCCATCTGTGAAGCTTGTACAAAACAGGTAAAGTATTGAAGCTTGACAAAGGACACTAAAAATTCTACATCTTGGAACTCTGCCAAAATAGACATTTGTACCCCACTTCCAAGCAATGTTTCATATTTATAGTTCTGCTATCAAATATCTGTGTGCTAAGTATACCAATTTTTTTTTACATAGGGGAGAAAAGACTCAGAGGACACCCCTCATCCGAGGAGACCACAGACCATCCACCTCTGGAAGAAGGGGAAATCCACCCAAGACAAGCAGAGCAGGAGGAGGAAGACGTGGTGGAAATTGGCACCACAACAGGTGAGTGTCTGCGACCACAGGCTCAGGTAAGAGATGGATGCCGGCATATTTATAATACATGGTGTTTTTTGGTTTCTATCTTTTTAGGTGATCGTGATGTTGTGGATCCAGATCCTTTCACCTCGGAAAGTGCACAGATCCTGATCGGGGAGATCATGGGGTGTAATAGGGACTTGGAAAACATCAAGAAAAACATCAATGATGTTCTTTAAAAAATGAAGAACATCATTGATGTTTTAGGGAGAGTTTAAATCCCTTTGTTTATTGTGTGCTACAAATTTTTGACATTTTTTGACAAATTTGAGGAAGCCAAATTTTGAAGAGACACACAGTGTGTCAACATGTGCTATCTGCCATCACAGGAGATCAATGGACTCGTTTTGGGGGTGCAACCCCTTCCTCAATAATAAAGTAGCTGTGAGGAAGGGGTTGCACCCCCCAAACACATCCCTTGATCCCCCGTGATGGCAGGTAGCACATGTTGACATTCGTAAATTTGTGTGCATCTTCAAAATTGGCTTTTCCTGGGGTGACTTCACCCCATCTGAACGCAATATCAAACACAGTTTGTAAATACTCATGTCTGATATTGCGTTCAATTTCTACCAAAAGTGAACTTTGTAAGTTCAAGATTTGTGTCTTTCTTGTTGGTTTTAAACATGCCTGTTTTATCTTAAATGGACATTTCTACTTTTTCTAATGTGGCCCCAAAAATTGTTATACAACAAACATGTTGGTTTGTTTTAAAAACCTTTTATAAATGCACATGTGATTGTGCTGGTATTAAAAAGATTGTTAATCAAGAATGTGTGGATTATTGTCTCAACACTACAACACTTTTGTGGTGCTCTAATTGGTGTTTTCTGTGACAATGGGTGTTATTTCCTAAGGGCAAATCCACTTTGCACTACAAGTGCAGTTTCAGTGCAGTTTCAAGTGCTCTTGTATTGCAAAGTGCCTTTGCCTTTAGTAAATAACACCCAATAGTGCTTTGTAAGGTTACACAATCATGCCATTTTCAGGACTCACCACATTTCTGTCAGGGTCAGCTAAAACAAACACAAGCAGTAAATGTCACCAAAGATTTGAGTAGTTTTTTTTTTTTTTTTAATTTGAAAAAGGTTTTAGACATTGTCTGGCATATTGATAGACCCCCTACCCCCAAAGAATTCAAGGTATCTTAGCCAGACATCACGGGCACTCAAGGGGGGCAAGCCAGGACGGCCACTTTCAAGTGCCGTCAGGGTTGGTTCATTTGGAATTCCAGCCTCAGGCCCAACTGAGCCAGCATAGTTGGCAGAATGTTGTCGTAAAAAGTTGTGTAGAACACAGCACGCCAGGATAATATGATTCAGTTTGTACTCCGCCATGTGTATGGGTGAAAGAAATAGGCAGAACCGGCTGGCCATGATTCCAAACGTGTTCTCCACCACTCTTCTGGCTCTGGGCCAGCCGGTAATTAAAAACCCTCTGGTCCAGGCTGAGGGTCCTCATCGGGAATGGCCGCATAAGATGGTCCCTCAACGCAAACGCTTCATCAGCAACGAAGACAAATGGGAGTCCTTCCACATTGTCTTCTGGAGGTGGCAAGTCCAAGCTGCTATTCTGGAGACGCCTGTAGAACTCCATCTGGGCGATGACTCCACCATCAGACATCCGGCCATTCTTCCCCACGTCCACATACAGGAACTCATAAGTAGCCGACACCACCGCCAACATCACAATACT